>NC_060141.1:574116938-574787354 GCF_021461385.2 Schistocerca piceifrons
TGGGCGAGGGGGAGGTGGAAGTGGAGGGTCAGTGGGCGAGGGGGAGGTGGAGGTGTGTGGGCAAGGGAGAGGTGGAGGGGCAGTGGGTAAGGTGGAGGGGCAGTGGGCGAGGGGGAGCGGGAGGTGGAGGGGCAGTGGGCGAGGGGGAGCGGGAGGTGGAGGGGCAGTGGGTGAGGGGGAGCAGAGGTGGACGTCGAGGGGCAGTGGGGGAGGAGGAGCAGAGGTGGAGGTGGAGGCCTCTGTACTTCCACCTCGACTGACATCTCTGCCCGAACTCTTTGCCTTTACATATGTCTGCTTGTGTCTGTATATGTCTGCTTTTGTGTGTGTGTGTGTGTGTGTGTGTGTGTGTGTGTGTCTATCAACATACCAATGCTTTCGTTTGGTAAGTTACATCATATTTGTTTTTAGATATATTTTTCCCACGTGGAATGTTTCCCTCTATTACATACATAATGTAAAAACATTGACAACACCAACAATAGTTTAATCCAGAAAATTTAAGACAACTCCTTATATTTTTAATGGCAAATTTGGGAAAAACTTTCATCTCATAATCGAATAAATATGGTAAGACATAAAATTATCCTTTGTCATTTCCTTCCCCTACAATTGCAGTAAGGCAGACATTTAGTAAACTTTGTACAACTGGTGTCAATATTTCACACTTTGCATAACTTGCCTGTACAGCACGCGAAACTGAATTAATGTGCTTTGTACAGTAAGAACCCTTTATACAGGTCATTTTCTTCTGGACTGTCATCACAACCTTGACAAATTTGAGAAAAAGACATCATTTCATCAGGCTGTATTTTAAACTCGCACTTGATTCAGAACATATCACCCTCGTCTCATAATACAGAAAATGCACATAATGTGTAATTTATGGGCTCCATGTGGTTCTCATGTTGTGCAGTGACAGTAAACCATAAAGTTACCAAATATGCAGCAACCAGTCACAAAATCATGTTTTATTTATTCACTTTTGCAAATCAATTTCAACTGATTAACAGCCATCATCGGTGCTTTCAACCAATATGTGCCCTAAGTAGTAATACTGTCTAAAGCAGAGGTGAAACAAAAGTCATATGTTTGACCTCTGCTTAAGACAGTATTACTACTTCGGGCACATATTGGTTGAAAGCACTGATGATAGCTGTTAATCAGTTGAAACCGTTTTCAAAAGTGAATAAATAAAACATGATTTTGCGAGTCGTTGCTGCATATTTGGTAATTTCATGTGTAATTGTGTGCAACGTGGACATCAAAGTCCATGATCTCGCGACGCACAGGGCTATGAAACAGATCTACACACAGTTGCTCAGGGTACTGTCTAAACTGTCCTTTACACAGACTGTGAAAAAAATGTTTCACACATGACTTCTACCCACCTCAGTACAAGTAAAATAATGGTGACAAAGTACAGTACTGTCATATCAGCTACCCCTCAAGTACAAAGACACATAACAATGCTAGAATGTAGGAAGATTAGTACACATACATGTTGCAGGTGACAAAAGAACACACTACTTTCTTTCTAGAGGACCTACATCACAGCATAGTGAAGAAGAAACATTTAAGAAGTAGCAAAGAGACAGTGCAGAAAAAGTTCCCTTTCATGCTTCCCTACACAATTTAAGTTCAGTGGAGTGCAGTTCCATCAATCTGCCAGTCTCTAACATGAAGGACATTCAGTAATTGAAGAGACAAATTCATGTAGAATTTACCTTATCCTCCTTGCAGTCCAGATTTGTCTCGCTCTAATTTTAATTTGTTTACTCTACTCAAGAAGACATTATGTGGAAATAAAGTTCCACAACAACAAGTTGGTCAAAGAATGTATGGATAAGTAGCTCAAACAACAAGACACAAACTTCTTTGCATCATGTATAAAAAAAGGTAGTACATCATTGGGACAATTGTGTTAATGGCAGGGGTTGAGTTAAAAAGTAGTAAATGTCTCATTTTGTAAAAATAAGCGGTCTTTTTTCTTCATATTGCATCAATGACAGCAAAATTTCACACAAAATTTGGCACATATTACACCAATGTGAAATTGTCACTAAATCCAAATATATTTCTCTTTTCTTGTGAGGCAAGATATTCAAAGGAATTTCTATTTTTTTGCATAATGTTCCAATGAGCGTACGTTAACAATCTGTGGCAAGTTTTCTAGCAAGAATGTAGCCTGCTATCCAATTGTCAAGGGTAATACTCTAGTTTCCTTTACTGGTTCAGACATTGGCAGCTATGTTACTCACTTTGAAGAAACCTCCACATTGTTGCCCCACACATACTTCCAAATTATGTATATAGTATGTCTCTGCATCTGTTTGTTTGTTTTGTTGCGCAAAAAACAACTGGGGTCATACGCACCCCAGCCAAAACCACAGAACACAAACACAGAGAGGAGAAAAATGACTATACATCAGTCCCAACGGACAGAATAGGAGACAGCTAAAAACAGGCGGGTGGAAAAAAGGCTAAAATAAACCATGCAAAAATGGAGATCCAAAACTAAAAATTAAATGGCCTTTGCCATATTGCTTCAGCAAATAAAAAGTACAACACGGTAGACATCCTGTGCATCATTCGCTAAAACGACTGGTAAATTAGACAGCAAACCCAACGTGGAACGTAAATTTAAAAAAAAAAAGGCATTCCAGCAGGAAGTGGGGAACAGTTAAAATTTGGGCGCAATGCATTCAAAGTGGCGGGGTAGCACCACTGAGCAAATGACTATGGCTAAAAAGGCAGTGCCCAATACGTAGCCGAGTTAAAATAATCTCCTCCCAGCAAGAGGGCCCAGAGGAGGTCAGTGCCAGGAGAGGCTTAATAAGCCGAAGCTTATTCCCTTAAAGGGAGGACCATTGGCTGTGCCAAAGGGACACCACCTCCTGACAGATGGTAATGCAGAGATCATCGGAGGGAATATAAGTACTCGTGGGCTGAGGTACAAGGACTGCAGCCTTGGCAGCAGCATCAGCAGCCTTGTTTCCTGGCAGACTGACATGACCAGGGATCCACAGAAACTCGACATTGGCTACACAAAGAGTGAGCAAGTGACAGTTTTCCTGGACCCGCTGCACCAAGGGATGAGCAGTGTATAGTGCACAGAGACTTTGGAGGGTGCTGAGTGTGTCTGAGCAGAGGACACAATTGGGAAGGCTGTGTCACCTGATGTACTACGTGGCCCGATACAAGGCGAAAAGCTCGGCTGTAAAGACTGAGAATGTGCCAGAAGCTAATATAGATAGATATGGGTGCCAATGACGAAGGCACACCCGACCCCATGGTCAGTCCAAGAGCCATCAGTTTATACAAAGGTATTATCGCAAAGTTCCATGCAAAGGTCATTAAAACTGAAGGCGGTAGACCGAGGCTGGAGTAGTGTCCTTAGGAAGTGAATGAAGGCCAAGGTTAACATGGGCCACTTCATGAAGCCAAGGTGGTGAAGAGTTCACACCCACTGGGAAGGTTGCAAGTAGCATCAATTTAAGGCGCAATAGCAAGTGGCGAAAGTGGACTCCAGGAGGTGACAGAGAAGAGGGACAAGCCCCATACTGATGATCAAAGGAATCATCAAACAAGGAAGCATAGGAAGGGTGGTCACACATGGCTGGCAAATGGCATGCAAACCTGCTGAGGAGAAAGTCACGGCAGTAGGGCAATGGTAGTTCAGCATACAGACTCAACCGGGCTGGTGTAAAAGGCGCCCATTGCCAAACGGATGCCATGATGATGGATAGTGTTGAGATGGCATAAAAAGGATGGGTGTGCAGATCCATAAAGCACCCGTAGTCGTTTCGAATGGACAACGGACCAGTACAAACGGAGGAGGGTGGTGCGATTGGCATCCCGGGAAGTACCATTGATGAGACGTAGGACACTGAGGGACAGCAAACAGCGGGCTGCCAGGTAAGATACGTGGGACGACCAAGAGTGTTTCCTATCGACCACGAGCCCCAGGAATTTCGTAGTGTCAATGAACAGAAGGGCAACAGACCAAAGATGGAGAATGGTGGGAGAAACCATTTGCGCCGCCATAAGTTCATACAGACGGTTTTGTCAGGGGAAAAGCGAAATCCATTGTCAATGTTCCAGGAGTGAAGACGATCAAGACTGCTGAAGACGCCACTCAGTGAGACAGGTTCGTGGAGAACTGCAATAGATGTAAAAATCATCAAGAAAAAGGGAGCTGGAGATGCCCAGTGGGAGACAGGCCACTATAGGGTTAATGGTGATAGTAAACAGGACGACGCTCAGGACAGAACCCTGAGCACACCATTTTCCTAGATAAAGGTGGCCGACAAGGCAGAACCCACACACACCTTGAAAACTCTGTCATGTAAAAATGGCTGAAGAAAACAGGGCAGGCACCCACGGAAGCCCCATGTGTAAAGAGCACGGATGATACCAGCTCTCCAACAGGAGTCGTAGGCCTCCTCCACATCGAAAAACAAGGCCACACTCTGGGATTTTCGCAGAAAACCATTCATGACATGGGTTGACAAAGTAAAGAGTTGGTCAACTGCATAATGCTGTGCTCAAAATCTACACTGTGCATTTGTTAGTAAATGGCGAGACTCTAGCTACCACACCAGCCAGGCATGAATCATATGTTCCGTCACCTTGCAAACTCAGCTGGTAAGAGAGATGGGGCAGTAGCTAGAAGGAAGGCTTTTGTCCCTACCGGGCTTAGGTATAGGTAAGATGGTGGCTCCATGCCAGCATCCAGAAAATGTGCCCAAAGCCCAGAAGCAGTTGTACATGTTAACCAGAAAGTGCTTGCTCGCAAGAGAGAAGTGCTGCAACATCTGAATATGGATGGCATCTGGGGCGGAGGATTGGGATGAACTGAGAGCATGATCTAGCTCCATCATAATAAAGGCAACATTGTACCACTAACGATTTGGAGAAGGGTATCGCCCAAGCCTCCACTTGTTTCCAATGGATGAAGGCAGGGTGATAGTGGGAAGAGCTCGAAACTTCCGCAAAATGGTGGCCCAAGGTGTTGGAGATAGCAATAGGGTCCTGGATGACATCGTCAGCTACTGTCAGGCCAGAAATTGGGGAATGGATCTTGGTTCCAGAGAGCCATTGGAGGTTGGCCCACACGACAGAGGAAGTGTGGAACTGTTAAAAGAACTAGTGAATGAAATCGAGCTAGCTCTTTTGCTATCCCGAAGAACTCGACGATACTTTGCATGCATCTGTTTATAATGAATGCAGTTTTCCAGCATACGGTGGCATTTAAAAATGCGGAGAGTATGTCTCCATGTACGAATTGCATCGTGACATGCCTCAATCAACCAATGGGCTGGGACAGGGTGTGGTAAAGAGGAAGTGCGAGGAATGGAATGTTCTTCAGCAGTAAGGATAACATTGATGAGATAGTCCGCCTGGTCATCACAACTGGGATAGGAGTCAGCAGACAGAGAGCACGCTGGAAATGGTCGCTCAAGTAGGCGTCAGAAAGAACAGACCACTCAAGACGATGGTCAAGCTAGGCAGTGCAAAAGGATAGGTCCAAATGGGAATAGGTGTGCGAGGAGTCGGAAAGGAAAGTGGGTGCTCCAGTGTTAAGGCAGAAGAGGTTAAGTTCGTTAGGAAGGTCAGCCAAGAGGGCACCTCTCTGACAGGTCCTAGGAGAACCACATCTACATCTACATTTATACTCTGCAAGTCACCCAACGGTGTGTGGAGGAGGGCACCTTACGTGTCACTGTCATTATCTCCATTTCCTGTTCCAGTCGCATATGGTTCGCGGGAAGAACGACTCCCGGGAAGCCTCCGTGCATGCTCGAATCTCTCTAATTTTAGATTGTAATCTCCTCGGGCGGTATAAGTAGGGGGAAGCAATATATTCAATACCTCATCCAGAAATGCACCCTCTCGAAACCTGGACAGCAAGCTACACCGCGATGCAGAGCACCTCTCTTGCAGAGTCAGCCACTTGAGTTTGCTAAACATCTCCGTAACGCTATCACGCTTACCAAATAACCCTGTGACAAAACGCGCCACTCTTCTTTGGATCTTCTCTATCTCCTCTGTCAACCCGACCTGGTACGGATCCCATACTGATGAGCAATACTCAAGTATAGGTCGAACGAGTGTTTTGTAAGCCACCTACTTTGTTGATGGACTACATTTTCTAAGGACACTCCCAATAAATCTCAACCTAGCACCCGCCTTACCAGCAATTAATTTTATATGATGATTCCATTTCAAATCATTCCGTATGCATACTCCCAGATATTTTACAGAAGTAACTGCTACCAGTGTTTGTCCCACTATCATATAATCATACAGTAAAGGACCCTTCTTTCTATGTATTCGCAATACATTACATTTGTCTATGTTAAGGGTCAGTTGTCACTCCCTGCACCAAGTGCCTATCTGCTGCAGATCTTCCTGCATTTCGCTGCAGTTTTCTAATGCTGCAACTTCTCTCTGTATTACAGCATCATCCACGAAAAGCCGCATGAACTTCCGACACTATCTACTAGGTCATTTATATATATTGTGAAAATATAACACTCCCCTGTGGCACGCCAGAGGTTACTTTAACATCTGTAGACATCTCTCCATTGAGAACAACATGCTGTGTTCTGTTTGCTAAAAACTCTTCAATCCAGCCACACAGCTGGTCTGACACTCTGTAGGCTCTCACTTTGTTCATCAGGCGACAGTGCGGAACTGTATCGAACGACTTCTGGAAGTCAAGGAAATGGCGTCTACCTGGGAGCCTGTATCTAACCACAAAGGGGATGATGAGCACTAAAGTCACCGTGTAGCAAAAACAGAGGGGTGTGGGGGGTAGTTTTCCATTAAGCTGAAAGAAGTCTGCCCTGGTGAAAACGAATGACGGAGGGACATAAATGGTACAGAGTGAAAAAGTCAGGCAGGGAAGGAAAAGATGAACAGCAACAGCTTGAAGATGGGTAGTCAGGGAGATGGGTTGACTATGAAGATCATCCCGTATGAGCAGCATATTGCTCCCATGAGATGGAATACTGACCTTGGAGGATGGCAGGGGGGGGGGGGGGGGGGTGTGGAAGATCAAAACAAATCGGTAAGTAATGTGAAAGCTCAAAGTAGCCGTGAGGGCACAATTTCGTTTCCTTAAGGCAGAGTACAAGGGGATGCTGCGATGCTAAAAGCAGCCATAAATCCTCTTTGTGGGACCGAAGGTCGTGAACATTCCATTGGAGGACAGTCATGAGGGGAAGAGATGTAGGGGTGTCAACACGGCGGCCGCTGAGTGACAATCGGTGTAGAGTCACTACTATAAGGCACCGAAGCAGGAGGATCCTGTTCCATGGGGTCCACAGAAGCATCGGCGTGCTCGTGTGGTCAATCTGCGGAGTCCAATGCCGAAAAATGGTTGGTGGTACGCACCGGCGAGACAGAGGCCAGCCGGGCTGAGGAACCACATGGACACCATCGAGCAGGATCTTCGAGTTGGCGAAGGAGATGACCGTTTGTGGACTTCTTCGAGCCATTCTGGTTAGTGGAAAGCTTGGGTGTTGTTTGGCTGGAGGGAGTACTCCTTGTTGTGTAGTGGGTGGTTTCGCCCCTTGAGGTGAGAGTTTGACGGTTTCTTGCACAGCGGGATGGGGGGCGGCGATGCTACCTTGATACTGGGCGATCTCACAACCTCAGGGCCGAATTAAGAGGTCGCATGTCTGCGTGGCCATGTCCTTCATGGAGCTAGGGGTAACAAGAACAGAACTATAGGTGCCAGATGGGAGAACACAGGGTTTGTGACTAGCTAGTAACTTGTGAGCTACTGGGTAAGGCACTTTTTCCTATACCCAAATCTCTTGAACAGTCCGCTCATTTAGATACATGGGACAATCCCAGGAGGAGGCTGCATGGCCACCATTGCATTTGATACAACGGGAGGAGGAGGTGGACATTCGCCCTCGTGTGCATCCCTGCCACAGGTTACGCATTTGGCTGGGTGTCGACAAGAAGTTCAAGTGTGTTGAAATGATGATACTGGAAGCAGTGCATCGGATTCGGAATGTACGGCCAGACTTGGACGACAGCACCACCCTATTAAAGTGAGGAAAAGAGCGCAGGTGGGCACCAAGGAGGAATAGACCTTTTTCATTACACAATAGACGGCAATGAGAAGATTGTATTTCAGCGTCAGACCATCAAGCAGCTTGGTGTAAAATACACCACGGGAAGAATTTGAAGTTCTATGTGCCTTGACATGAACAGGGTAGCTGTGGAGAAGCGAGGCAGCAAGCAGTTGTGTTTGACAATCAGAAGCAGTCTGCTAAAGCAAAGTGCCATTCCGTAAACGAGAGCAGGATTTCACAGGGCCAGCAATTGCATCAACACCTTTCTGGGTAAAAAACGGATTGACCGTGGCGAAGGACTGACTGTCTTCAGTACGTGAGACCACAAGGAACCGCGTTGCAGCGGGAAAGGTCTTCGAATCAGTAGCCCCATTACGTTTACGCTTCGTAGAAGTCAATGGGGAGGATGATTGACTCATAGTGAGGAAATCCCTCGTGATTGCCAGCGTCTCCGATGGTGCGCTCCTTCCAACTGGGGGCCTCCTTCACAAGGGGGCGCATCTGCCTTAGGTGATTGTTCACACTTGAGGTCACACCTCCCAAACACCTGACGCAGGGACCAATCGGCAATTTGGGAAGGTTACCACTCAGGCAATCACTCCTCCCCGGGCCTGGCCTGTACCAGGGGGTACATGCGAATCCTACCTGTCAACCCAGGGCTGCGAATTACGTGTTACCCAGTCACCTGTTATGTGTCAGATGCTTGGGCCGGCCTTCAGGAGTGCACAGGGAGGAAGAAGAAAAAAGAGGATCCTCAAACGCCGAAGTGGAAGAATGAGAGGAGGAGGGAAACAGAGAAAAGAAAATGGAACCAAAATCAAAGTTGAGACTGTTCACACATCAGCGACAGAATGCAGTCAGGACATTCCCAATAATACCCCAGACATTTTCCCCAAGGGAGGGGAACATTTTCCCCAAGGGAGGGGAAAAAAGTAGTAAGAGGATAGACAGGCAGCATGGAAGGGAAAAAGTGCTACAAAGGCTGGGGCTCCGTGGTAGCCAAGCACGAACCCGCTAAAGAGTGGCGAGCCCCCTGGGGGCTTGATCTGCAATGATAAATATTTTGATCTCATACTTTCCAGGTTTTGAAGAAATGAATGTTATGAAAGCACAAACTCCCCAGAAAGATAGTAACATTTCATCCACTGTTAGGTGTTCGCATGTCATGTAATACCTCATACAATTTTTAGAGAATCCCTCCATAACACCGTGTACAGGGGCCAACTTATAACTCTTTATGTTCCTATCTTAAGTGAATACAGTTTTATGTAATCAAATCCATCTGAAAAGAAAAGAAAATCTTTGCAGTGCCATGCCAGGCAGGAAGATTTCTGTCCCGATGCCACAAGAGTCCCAACATTCTTCCATATTTATTTGCCTCCATGCCAAGTCTTCCTTGAACTCTTTTTTCCCAAGTTTCTTGCAGTATTTAGGTCACTTTTATAAGAGGTTTTACTTTATCTATCTAAGTATTTGTGCTCTCTATAATCAAATTGAGCAAATCATCATCAGCGAACAGTTTCCAGGCCTCGACAAGTGTGTTTGCATTTCTGGCTTGCCCATTGACTTCAGGCAAGTGCGTAATTATATTGTGAGATCTGGTACGGACATTTTGACTGGGGACATTTTTCAGCTGGTTAGTTTGTCCAAGTCTCAACAAATAGCAAGATGATGATTCACTGGAGGAGGGACTAGAACCAACCACATTAGTTGACAGAGAATCTCAATCAGTATTAGTGCTGGCATTTATGTTTTTGATGGGAATAACTAAGATATGTCTTCACTGTCCAACTGTTTGTTGCTCATTTCACTTCTCTCTCGTGACAACTTTCAGGAACAAAATCAGGATCTACAGCCAAATCTTCATTAACACTTTCTAATAACTATTTTTCAATTTCTTCCTCAATTAGTGGACACTGCCAATCAATAATCAACTGGTGAATAAAGAGGAATGATGAAGCAAGTAGAGGCCTTTAGAAACATTAACTGGATGCTACAATGAATGGCTTACTCCAAGTAGTGTACTCTTCTGGATATTTAAAAAAATCTCACCTGGCTCTGAGAGACACAACCCATCAATACTAGAGTTAATTACTGAATGTCCCTTGTATTTTTCAAGAAAATACATAGCACCTAGCTCTCTCACCTTCTGATAATGTTTCTTCAATCTCCCACTACTTTTGAGTTCTGACAAAGTCCTGTCATAAATAACAAGCATCAATACATAATGGTTACTATATAAATGTCTATTGATCTCAACTGATCATATCTCTAATTACTTACCTTTTCTTGTTTGAGAATGCACTCGTTGGTACATCTAATAATTTCCGTTTCTTAGTAGATTTCATTACTGGTGTGGAGAAATCTGGTGTTGAACTAATAAGATCATTCTCATCAACATCTGGCGAAATTCGTCCAACCATTTTCTTGAAACCATTTATCACCCCTGTTGACACATATATATTTTAACTAGTTGATTAGCCATGAACTACCAACTTTATTTCAACACAAGATCAGTCCACTATAAATTGACACAGTGTACAATTTCTTCTTACTTGTAAATGAATTACTTCGACGTTTTTTCTTTTTCTTTGTTTTAGGACCTTCTTCCCCATTCATCCCCAACATTTCTATACCATCATGGGACACAGAAGTCAACTGGCAGTAAATGTGATCTGGCAATAAACCAATTTCAGAAGCATTCTCAAGCAGGGTCTGGAAGTATACAGTAGGCACACTGAAAAATAGTTCTCTTAATCATCATGTCAAAAGCAGAGATTGGTTATAAGAATAGAAAGAAAATACTTTATCCAAGAGAAACTGATAGTAGAGATGAGGTAGAGGAGAAGGGAGCAGGAGTGCAGTGGAAGGAGAGGACAAGACTGTCATGGCAGTGACAATGGAGCGAGAAAGAGGAGCAGCAATATCAATATTTTCTCCATTGAACGAAATGTGTAGGGGTCTGTAAGTCATCCCCACTCATCCTTTTCCTGTTCACTGTCAAATTTATGACAAAAGAAAAAAGAACAGTAATAGTAATAGGAAAGCAAGAGAATAGAGTGCAAGGTTTATTTCAGCAGGTAACATTAAAAATATTGTGTGGAAAATGAAGCACAAACTGACTGAATTCAAACTGACCTCAACAATACTGACGTGGTACCCCAACCTTGTTCCTGTATTGGTAATCATCTTTTCATCCACTGGCATAATAGAAGGTGTCAAAATAATAGCCAGATTTCTTGTATCCATTTTGTTCAGTTCGGACTGTGATGCAACTCTCTGAAAGAACTAAAAATTCAAAGCAGTCAGCAGAAATCTGACTTCTGTCCACCTGTAACAGAGCCTAGAGCAGTTTGTAGAAATCACTGTATAGTATTTAACTTACCTGCATTATGTATTCTAGTGAAGCAAGATGTACTGCTGGTAGAAGCAAGCATGTTAGAAGAACTGCCTCTACTTTCATTTCTTTTAACAGCAAGCAACTGAAAGTTTTGAAAACATGCATACAACTTATACAAATGACATAAGTATCAGAAAATAAATAACCTAAATGTCTTCAAGTTACAAACACCTTTTTGAAAAGCTAAGCACTCTCAGTCAAACGAGAACAAAATACTTTCATTCAGACAGTATCTCATTTGAGACAAAATACCAATTAGTATAAAAAAATTAAAACTGATGAAAAATACAAGAACTAGTTTGACGGGGACATGGAGACTGGACGAGATATACCGGGGAGGGGGGAAACTGGGCTAAATAGATAGAGGGGGGGGAGACGAGGCGAGATAGACGTGGGGGAGACAGGCGAGACAGACAGAAAGAGGGGGAAGCCACCGGGCGGGACGGAGGAGGAGGAGGGGGTGGGCACCGGGCGGGACGGAGGGGGGGAGGGGGACGAGGGCGCCGGGCGGGAGGAGGAGGAGGAGGGGCGCCGGGTGGGGCGAGGAGGAGGAGGAGGAGGAGGAGGAGGAGGAGGAGGAGGAGGGGCGCCGGGCGGGACGAGGAGGAGGAGGAGAAGGAGGAGGAGGAGGAGGAGGAGGAGGGGCGCCGGGCGGGACGAGGAGGAGGAGGAGGAGGAGGAGGAGGAGGAGGAGGAGGAGGGGCGCCGGGCGGGACGAGGAGGAGGAGGAGGAGGAGGAGGAGGAGGAGGAGGAGGGGCGCCGGGCGGGACGAGGAGGAGGAGGAGGAGGGGCGCCGGGCGGGACGAGGAGGAGGAGGAGGAGGGGCGCCGGGCGTGACGAGGAGGAGGAGGAGGAGGGGCGCCGGGCGGGACGAGGAGGAGGAGGAGGAGGGGCGCCGGGCGGGACGAGGAGGAGGAGGAGGAGGGGCGCCGGGCGGGACGAGGAGGAGGAGGAGGAGGGGCGCCGGGCGGGACGAGGAGGAGGAGGAGGAGGGGCGCCGGGCGGGACGAGGAGGAGGAGGAGGAGGGGCGCCGGGCGGGACGAGGAGGAGGAGGAGGAGGACGAGGACGAGGAGGAGGAGGAGGAGGGGCGCCGGGCGGGACGAGGAGGAGGAGGAGGACGAGGAGGAGGAGGAGGAGGAGGAGGGGCGCCGGGAGGGACGAGGAGGAGGAGGAGGAGGAGGAGGAGGAGGAGGAGGAGGAGGAGGAGGAGGAGGGGCGCCGGGCGGGACGGAGCAGGAGGAGGGGGCGCCGGGCGGGACGGAGGAGGAGGAGGGGGCGCCGGGCGGGACGGAGGAGGAGGAGGGGGCGCCGGGCGGGACGGAGGAGGAGGAGGGGGCGCCGGGCGGGACGGAGGAGGAGGAGGGGGCGCCGGGCGGGACGGAGGATGAGGAGGGGGCGCCGGGCGGGACGGAGGATGAGGAGCGGGCGCCGGGCGGGACGGAGGATGAGGAGCGGGCGCCGGGCGCGACTGAGGGTGGCACCGGGCGCGACTGAGGGTGGCACCGGGCGCGACTGAGGGTGGCACCGGGCGCGACTGAGGGGGGCACCGGGCGCGACTGAGGGGGGCACCGGGCGCGACTGAGGGGGGCACCGGGCGCGACTGAGGGGGGCACCGGGCGCGACTGAGGGGGGCACCGGGCGCGACTGAGGGGGGCACCGGGCGCGACTGAGGGGGGCACCGGGCGCGACTGAGGGGGGCACCGGGCGCGACTGAGGGGGGCACCGGGCGCGACTGAGGGGGGCACCGGGCGCGACTGAGGGGGGCACCGGGCGCGACTGAGGGGGGCACCGGGCGCGACTGAGGGGGGCACCGGGCGCGACTGAGGGGGGGCACCGGGCGCGACTGAGGGGGGCACCGGGCGCGACTGAGGGGGGCACCGGGCGCGACTGAGGGGGGCACCGGGCGCGACTGAGGGGGGGCACCGGGCGCGACGGAGGGGGGCACCGGGCGCGACGGAGGGGGGCACCGGGCGCGACGGAGGGGGGCACCGGGCGCGACGGAGGGGGGGCACCGGGCGCGACGGAGGGGGGCACCGGGCGCGACGGAGGGGGGCACCGGGCGCGACGGAGGGGGGCACCGGGCGCGACGGAGGGGGGCACCGGGCGCGACGGAGGGGGGCACCGGGCGCGACGGAGGGGGGCACCGGGCGCGACGGAGGGGGGCACCGGGCGCGACGGAGGGGGGGCACCGGGCGCGACAGAGGGGGGCACCGGGCGCGACGGAGGGGGGCACCGGGCGCGACGGAGGGGGGCACCGGGCGCGACGGAGGGGGGCACCGGGCGCGACGGAGGGGGGCACCGGGCGCGACGGAGGGGGGCACCGGGCGCGACGGAGGGGGGCACCGGGCGCGACGGAGGGGGGCACCGGGCGCGACGGAGGGGGGCACCGGGCGCGACGGAGGGTGGCACCGGGCGCGACGGAGGGTGGCACCGGGCGCGACGGAGGGTGGCACCGGGCGCGACGGAGGGTGGCACCGGGCGCGACGGAGGGGTGGCACCGGGCGCGACGGAGGGGGGGCACCGGGCGCGACGGAGGGGGGCACCGGGCGCGACGGAGGGGGGCACCGGGCGCGACGGAGGGGGGCACCGGGCGCGACGGAGGGGGGCACCGGGCGCGACGGAGGGGGGCACCGGGCGCGACGGAGGGGGGCACCGGGCGCGACGGAGGGGGGCACCGGGCGCGACGGAGGGGGGCACCGGGCGCGACGGAGGGGGGCACCGGGCGCGACGGAGGGGGGCACCGGGCGCGACGGAGGGGGGCACCGGGCGCGACGGAGGGGGGCACCGGGCGCGACGGAGGGGGGCACCGGGCGCGACGGAGGGGGGCACCGGGCGCGACAGAGGGCGGCCGAAATCTGAAAGCTGGGGCATAGAGCCCATGACTGCGTCTTGTGGATGGCCCCCAGTAAGCACTGCTCAGCAACACCAATACTGATGGAGCAGTACGAAATGCAGAAGTCGCCTGCATGCACAGAGGGTGACCTGGATGGCCCTACAGCTGCTGCTAGACCATTAATGGCCACTAAAAACAGAGATACACTCAATACAGAGCCCTGTGGGACACCCATTCTCCTGGATATATGGTGAACTATGGGAGGCACCAAATTGGACATGGAAAGTACAAAGCCACAGGAAATATTGGATAAAAATCTAGAGCGTGCCTCTGAGACCCCACTCATATTATACGAGGATATGATATCGCCAGGTGGTGTCATACACTTTTCGTAAATCAAAAAAGACAGCAACAAGGTGTTGGCGACTGGAAAAGCTGTTTGGATGGCAGACTTGAGGGACACAATATTATCAGTGGTAGAGTGACCCTGGCGGAAACCGCCCTGACACGGAGCCAGTAGGCCACGTGACTCCAGGACCCAACCCAACTGCCGACACATCATACGTTCCAGCAGCTCATAAAGAACATTGGTGTGGCTGACTGGCCGATAGTTAGCCACATCAAGTGGATTTTTACCGGGTTTAAGCACTGGAAAGACACCATGGCACCAGATGCGGTTGAAGATTATGAGGAGATGTCGCTGGCCCAGGAGCTGTGTTGGGGCAATGTGCAAGGGCACTGAGGAGCTCGCACTCTGTAAATAGGGTGTTATAGGGTTCACTGTGGCGTGTAGTGAAGAGGACTTTCATCTCGATCTGCCGATTGAGGGTGCAGAAGGCTGGGGGGTAGTTCTCTGATGCAAAGGCTCTAGCATAGAGCTCAGCATTCGCTTTTGTGTCAGCAGACAACACGTCGCTGATGTTAATGCCAGAGGCACCTGTTGGGGACTAGTACCCAAAAAGGTGTCTGATCTTCGTTCAGACTTGGGAAAGAGACATATGGAATCCAATGGTCCAGATATATCTCTCACAACACTCCTGCTTCCATCTTTTGATAAGCTGGCGAACGTGGGCATGGAGCTGCTTAAAGGCTATGATGTGCTATATGAAAGGGTGACGCTTATGCCGCTGTATAGCTCGCCGGCACTCCTTAACTGCCTCAGCGACTTCTGGTGACCACCAAGGGACCGCCTTTCAGCGAGGACAACTGACAGAGCAAGGGATCGCATTTTCTGCTGCATTAAAGATTGTTGTAGTCACCAGCTAAACCATTACATCGATGTTACTGTGTGGGGGAGAGTGAAAGGTGACCGCAGAGGTGAAAGTTTCCCTGTCTGCCTTGTTTAAGCCCATTTGGTCAAGCGTCCATGGGCCTGTCGCCAGGGCAGTGACAGGAAGATGGGGAATTGTTAAGTACCACACAGGTCATCATGTGCTCTCCAGTGGATAGATGGGAGAAGGCTTGGGCTGCAAATGGATAAATCAATGGCCGACTAAATACCATGAGCCACACTGAAATGATTAGCAGCCCCAGTATTTAAGAGGCAGAGGTCGAACTGAGACAGTAAAGTTTAGGCATTTCTCTGCCTCAGCCAGTAACCACGGTGCCACCCCACAAGGGGTTATGGGCGTTAAAATCTCCCAAAAGTAGGAAAGTTTTAGGGAGTTGATTGTGTCTGAGGGTCCAGCGAGATCTAGGTCCTCAGTGGACGCCAGAATCTCCACCTCATCCCCAGATGCAGAACTTGTATGTAGCGGTGGTGTGGGAGCCACTGCAATTTCCTTGGTCTTAGGGGTCTTCTTTTTAGACTTTTCTCGCTGTTTCTTGGGTTTCTCTGGCTGGGAGGGCTTCGCTGATTCAGTCTCCGGGACTGAGGAGGATCGTGAAGTCCTACGACCAGCTACTTTTGGGCACTTCAGCCACTAGCGGATGCAATCTTTCCCACTAGCAGAACCCTGGGAAGGGAGTGAACTAAGGGATCCCTTCCTGGAGAGAGGAGCCGAAGAAGCTTCTCCAGCTGGTATGGGGGGTCTGGTGTCTCTGATGGTTGGGGGGCAGTGCTCCCGAGATAGGCAGTGCGGGAGCAACAGGGAGGTATGTGCCCCCCACCATCAAGGGGCCAGGTGTAGTCTTCTGGCTCTGAGAGCCGACTGAAACTCACACAACTGATGGGGCTACAACTGTTGCTGTAGCAGCGGCGTATAAGGTGGTCATAGCCATAGGATGTAGGTGCTCATATTTTCTCTTAGCCTCAGTATATGTCAGTTGGTCCAGGGTCTTGTATTCCATGATTTTCCTCTCTTTCTGTAAAATCCTGCAGTCTGTCAAGCAAGGTGGATGATGTTCACTGCAGTTGACACAGATTGGAGGCGGGGCACATGGAGTATTGGGATGTGATGTACATCCACAATCTCGACATGTGACGCTGGAAGCGCAGCGGGAAGACATATGGCCGAACTTCCAGCACTTAAAGCACCGCATCGGGGGAGGGATATAAGGGTTGACATCACAGCGGTGGACCACAATCTTGACCTTTGTGGGTAAGGTGTCACCCTCGAAGGCCAAGACAAAGGCACCAGTGGCAACTTGATTATCCCTCTGACCCTGATGGATGCGCCACATGAATAAACACCTCGCCGCTCTAAATTGGCACGCAGCTCATCGTCGGACTGCAAAAGAAGGTCCCTGTGGAATATACGGGGTGTATATGTGGACAAGGATTTCCCAGTTAAAAATACACTTTCACCCAGACGAAAATACAATTTTTCCGTGCTAAATGACAAGATACTTTCCCTCGGAGCATTAAAACTTAGCTATGAATCTACAAAATCTATGAATTGATGGCTTCCGGCCACAGAAATCAGTTTTGTTTTCATTTGATGTGAGATTTGTAATTGAAGAGGAAGCAGCAAAATAATTAAATATAAACACTGCGTCCCAGAAAAATTTTCTGGGTAGCATCTGGCTGCCTGCTACAACCATACTTCCAAGTAGCCAGAAGTGGGAGAATGTACTGTTCATACACAACTGGCATCTTCTCTAACGAAGCTAATGTAAACAATTGTGACGTCGCACTCATCGCAAGCAGTTTGCTGTTATGAAGTATTGCATAGTCTTTCATCCTAATGCATTTAACACGTTTTGTTGTTGACAGACGTTTGTGGGTGCAGTTTGTTTTCTTGTAAATAGCTCATTTCCTTTGCAACTTAAGTTCTACTTAATTTTTTCACCCGTTCATGTTTTATTGCTGCAATAGAATTCTGCAGTAGTAAGGTAGAGTAATATTCTTTGTTAGACTATCAGTTGTTAGCAATCAAAATTACAAAAATTTAATTGAAAACTAAAATTCTGAAAAATTCCCGTGTTTTCCCAGTTTTCTTGCGGATGAAAAAATTCCCAGGTTTTTCCCGGATCTCCCGGGGTGTATACACCCTGAATATAATACCCTGACCATATTTAAGCTCTTATGTGGCATGATGGTAACAGAAACATCCCCCAACATGTTACAAGTGAGTAAAGCCTGTGACTGGGCAGAGGATGGTGTTTTTATCAAGACTGGCTGCCAGAGCGCATTTTGGACAAACCCTCCACCTCCCCAAACTTGTCCTCTAAATTCTCTACAAAAAACTGTGGCTTCATCGAAACAAAGGAGTCTCCATTAGTTCTTGTACATACGAGGTACCACGGTGAATAAGGTTCGCTGCCATCCTTAGCATGCGTTCCTCCCATGGTGTGGCCAGGGTGGGGTAAGATTTAGGGTCGTACTTTCTTGCATTGCACTGAGACTTGGGACACTTACAGACTGCTGGTGTCTGATAACCAGCAAGTGATGGCATGTTATGCTTCATCATGTGTCATCTGCCCTAATCCCATCCACTCTGACCAGGAGCCCTCCCCATGGGCGCCACCCAGCCACAGCAAAAGCCACCTGGCAGGACAGCCTTTGCCGAGAGTCCTGATGCCCCAGGGTGACGGGCATCTACTCCTTGGCATACGTGAGGAGTTAACGGCACAGACATCAGCAGAGCAACCTCTGTGTTGTCAAGGGGCTACAACCCTACAACATGGCAGCCCCACCACAACGGACTGGCTACCATGCTGGATATGAGGTGCAAAGAAGTCCATGGTTGTAATCTGTGCAGAAAGCAACACTGCAAAGTGCACGGTGGATAACACACCCAGGAAGGTGTCCTCGTAAAAAGAGATGGAGAATGAGCTGGACTGCAATGTGACTACGAGAAAGTGGGCTAAAGATCTCAATGCACGATGGACACAATGCACAAAGTAAGGCCCTCTTCCCGAATTGGCTCGCTCTTCGGGAAAATTTTGAAAAAAAATGGGGGTCAAACCGTACAGGGGACCATCACATAAAGGCTGAAACTTTTAGTTGCCTCTTATGACAGGCAGGAATACCTCGGGTCTATTCTAATCCCTGGATCCGGGAGGAGACCGGGTGAGATATACAGGGCGAAGAGACCGGGTGAGATATACCGGGCAAAATATACAGGGGGAGGAGATAGTTTCATCTGTCAATGATACCCTCGGCCTTCCGCTGAGATGAGATTCTATCTATGCAAGAGGTATGTCAGTAATGTCATAGCATCTTAGTTCCGCACCTACACTGATGGCACAAAAATGTACCACTTCAATTTCCTGAAGAAAATGATTTTCAATTTTTCCATTTTAAATTCCAACCACTTATATGAAACTGATCTACTAATCTATGAAAAAATTTTTTGGTAGAGGCCCAATTAGGTGTCTGACAATGAAAAAAATTACATTTATATAAAAGTAAGCCCAAGAGGCGGAAGTAATATGAATGGATTGACACTTCAAGCACAGTTTGAGGAATCTCACAAGGGGAAATGCACATCTGTTTTGGTTTTCTACACTACACAGACCTCTCTTTGCATTTTCAAAGGCATCTGTTACCTCCTGCACCAGTCTAAACCTCCAACCTTCCAGGCTTGCTCCTGATTAATACTGCAGTGTCTTCTTGAGGAATCATCTCCCATTCTTTCAGGAAGGTCTCTGAATAATGCTCACTGACCCTTTTTCCCAGGTGGTTCTGTACAAGCTGAACAGGATTCAAATCAGGGGTTTGAGCAGTTGAG
Organism: Schistocerca piceifrons; assembly: GCF_021461385.2. Taxonomy (NCBI): domain Eukaryota; kingdom Metazoa; phylum Arthropoda; class Insecta; order Orthoptera; family Acrididae; genus Schistocerca; species Schistocerca piceifrons. Next base: position 574,136,382 of record NC_060141.1, read on the forward strand.
GCATAGCATGAATCTCTGCTTCATCCAAGAACTCTTGCACAATTCATGCAACATGTGGGTGTGCACTGTCAAGAATCACCAACAGATGGAGCAAAGAATCCAATAAGCTCCAGAAGGATTACCACCACATACCAATATGCTCTAAGACCAGTAGCTCTACAAAGAGCAAATTTGTTCTTGCAGTCATACTGATTTCTTGCCACCCCAACAGAGAACTACCCTGTTAAGGCATCCTGGATGAGAACATGCAAGATCAATGAATGACTCTTGCTCTCCCAGTTATTCTCTCCAGCCATGATACTATATGCAAAACAGATGAAGTTGTGTGATGCTCTCTGGTGAGTTCTGGGCATGTGGTGGATCTTCAGAATTGAAGATTGACTTCTTCCAGTCTTCTTCAGATGGTTCTCTCAGTAACATTGGTGGAGTTAATTTCGTGCTTCAGCAGTAGCAGGCTGACAGTTGTGGAAAACCTGATATCGTAAGAAGTGGTAATACTGTGCCCATGTTGTTGTTCTCACGCCTGATCCTGATTTCCTTGCATAGTCTCCAACTTCTCTGTACCTTCTTACGGTTCTGGAAGTAGTGGAAGCTGCAGTTCTGAACACTTCCACAGCATAATGCTTGCTGCAACCATTCTCCACCAAAGCAACAGCTTATGCAGCACCTTCGAAGTGTAAGGGCATGTTTATTCCAGAAAGCTGATCACAATGACAGAAAATTCCTAAAAATACCCAGATTCAAAGGGGAACAATACAAGGTACAACAATAAGTGCAATAAGAGCAGGAAAGCATTACTGCCTCACATCCAATGTTCTGTTTTTCAGGTTGCATGAGAAACAACAATTAATTCTAGTGAAATATGCAAGCGATGCACCACTGTTTCCTCACAAAGCAATGCACTGGCTGCCGAGGCCAGACTGTGAGCAACTGCGCACGATGGGAGAAGCATACCAGGTGGTGGCGTTAGGGACAAGGCTGGGTTGGCTAGGGGAAGGGATAGCAAGGTAGGAGAGGGGGACAGTAAAGTGCTACTTGTGAGAGCATATAGCGACACGATTGGGACAGATTGGAACAGTTAGTGCATTCAGAAGGTTTGGGGTGGGAAGAGGGAAGGGGGGGGGGGGGGGGGGGGGTCGGAAAAGGGAGAAGTAAAAGGATTGTGGGTGCATTGGTGTGGGAGCAGGGAAGGGAATAGGTGGGTGGAGGACAGTCAACCCCCTGGCCAAACTCCAATAATCAGTGTACTTTAGCCACCTGTGCACTTCCTTGCTGCCACTCCAGCAAAACAGAGCCTTCTGTTCCACCAATGCACCACAGTCTTTTTAGTTCTCTGCTTTTTCACTCCCTCTACCCACCCCCAGCCCTCCTCACGACAGCACCCAGCTGCCCTCTCCCAATTCCTACCATATCCCTGAATTCTCACTACCCCGCTCTCCCTCCCCCTCCCTGCCCCAGCCACCTACTTGCCCCACCATCCAGACTGCATCTCCCATCATGCACAGAGTGTGTTTGTGTGTGTGTGTGTGTGTGTGTGTGTGTGTGTGTGTGTGTGTGTGTGTACTCTAGAAGGCCTTTTAGCCAAAGCTTACTTGCTCAGCAATTTTTTTGTTGTGCCTGTTTGTGACTCAACATCTCCACTATGTGGCGAGTAGCAATCTATCCTTTTCATAACAGTCATTAATCCGTCCTGGATTTTTCATTGCTTAATTAAACATTATTACGTGTTGTGTATAATTTTACAGTCCACACAAACAAAGGCACAGATAGCGCCAACAGAATAGCTTTGTTGTTTCGCTCTTTCAGGGAGACTTTTGTTAGATAACATATGGCTCTCTAGAGAATCAAATCACGAAAGCCAAACTGAGAAGTACTTAAACTGTGCTGTGAAAATGTGGCATTCTTGTAGTGCTGAGAGGAGCAGTGGAGTAATCATACCTGTGTAAGAGTTACTACATGTTTGCATGCGGCCAAATTAGTGGAAGATGAAAGATGCACGAAGTTGACACCTATGACACTAAACATGCTACAGCAATAGAAAATGGACGCATGGTGTAATACAGTGTTTGTGGTGCCAAGTTTAAATGACAGCGGGGGTGAACAAGAAATACAATACTGTTATTTGGAAAAGAAATCTATGTGGTAACAGAGAACTTCTCAAACACACGAGTAAAACTATGAAAGGTACATCATCTGTTTGCATGTATTACAGGAAAATAATCATGCCCTGAAAAACATATGGAAGAACAAGCAGAAGGACTCACTTTAATTTTTTGATTATGTACTACACTAAAGTTTGCATCTGTAAATATTATTCACCAGTGTATGAACATACCGCATAAAAAGATCATGGTAAATGTATGGCAGGAGTGGTTCTGGAAGCTCTCTGAAGAAATGCTTCAGAACATTTGCAACGTCTATCACATGATGCTGTCCACCAAGTTTTCCACCACTGTCAAGATGCGTCTGCAAAAATTCAATATGCAAATCAAATTTAAAAAATAAAAATAATAAAATAAACAAATTAAGGCAAAGGAAATCTATTCTGGTTGCAAATCCTCACTTTCTAGTCAACTGATAACAACTTCAATTCTGGCATATTGTTGGGTCAGAATGGAAAGATGAGTCATCCAAAAATAAATTTCCCCTTAGCATTTTGTCAACCCCCACAAGTATTGGGTTGTGGCACAGATTCTGTTTCTGCACACAAATTATGTGACACCATTTTAACAATGCTATAATTAAGTGAAATTATTTGATTAGTTACATACACACCTTTATCTGCCTTTGTCGGGCATTTGAACCTGCTTTGCGAAAGAGCCCTTCTGTACCACAGTTCTCTTCAATACATTTACAAGCTTCGATAATGAAAGTAGGGACTTCAGCCTCACATCCAGACTCCAAAGTTATTTTCTGACACTGCAGCTGATGTAAAGGCTTTTTGAAAAGTCTTCCATCATTACCTGTTGCTCGTAACTGCAACAAAAATGTTTCAATGCATTAGCTGTTTCTCAACCAAGGCATAATGTTTTAAAACTAATTTTAAGTAGTATTCCCAAACCATCTTTAAAAAAATGTATTTTGCTTGCTTCACTAGTATGAACTAGATTTACATGTTTTCTAAACCAGTGTGAATAAAAACAGAACTGTCCTAACTCCAAAACAATCCTGTAAAAACACAGGGAAAAGCTTTTGTTTGTCATGAGGAAGTGAACAAAGACAGACATGAAAGCTGATGTTGTTGTTGTTGTTGACATGAAAGCTGATAGGCTCACTAATATTTAGAAACTAGAGGATACAGGAATATTCCAGGTATACACTCAAAGGTAGTTACAATAGCAAGTAGGAAAGCTCTATTCTGGTCTTGGCACTCTTTATGTACATATCGAGTGGCATCTCAGGCCTTGCTGAGAAGATATTTAGAGTTACGATTGATGAGATATTATGCAGTTTTAATTTTAAGATTGAATTCCAGAAATGAGAGATCTCTGTCAGCACCTTCATTTAGTTGTGATTCATGAAGTGTACTGTGATACTGCTACTCTCTGAAACTACTGACTGTTTGAAATGTGTGCCCACAGTTCAGTGCAGTTCTGACCCTGTGGCTAAAGTATCACAGATGACAGGAGAGCTGTCAAGAGAGTAACATGTGAGCCTTCAAAGACCACCAAAGCAGAATATTGTCAAATGATCTATCACAAAGACCCAAAGACATTCTGGTCGTATGTAAAGACTGTTAGGGGCACCAAAGTTAGTGTCCAGTCCCTAGCGAATGAGACAGGAACTGAAATTTAGAGTAGCAAAGGAATTGCTGAAATGTTTAACTCTGTTTTCAAATGTTCCTTTACAACAAAAAACTCAGGATAACTGCCCAATTTAATCCTCATACCACTGAAAAGATGAGTGAAATAAGAATTAGTGTCAGTGGTGTTGAGAAACAGCTGAAATCATTAAAATTGAACAAAGCTCCAGGGCCCCATGGAATACCTGTCAAATTCTATGTGAATTTGCAGCTAAGTTAGCCCGTCTTCTAACTATAATCTGTTGTAGATCCCTCAAACATAAAACAATGCACAGTTCTTTGAAAAATGCACAGGTCACACCTGTCTGCAGGAAGGGTAGTAGAAGTGATCCACAAAACTGCCATCTAATATCTTTGACATCAATTTGTTGTAGAATATTAGAACGTTATTTTGAGCTCAAATGTAATGAGGTACCTTTAACAGAATAACCTCAACAATGCCAATCAGCATGGATTCCTAAAAAATCCATCACATGAAACCCAACTCTCACTTTTCTTACCTGACGTACTGAAAGCTTTGGATCAAGGCAACCACGCGTATGCATTATTTCTTGATTTCCAAAAAGCATTTTACTCTGTACCATACCTATGTTTATTGTCCAAAGTATGACCATATGGGGCATCGAGCGAAACTTGACTGGATTGAGGACTTTTCTGTAGGGAGGACACAGCATGTCATCTTGCATGGAGAGTCATCAGATGTAGAAGTAACTTCAGGTGTGTCCCATAGAAATGTGTTGAGATGCTTGCTGTTCACATTCTATATTAATGACATTGCAGACAATGTTAATAGAATGTTAACCTCAGGCCTTTTGCAGGTGATGCAGTTATGTATAATGAAGTACTATCTGAAAGAAGCTGCATAAATATTCAGTCCGGTCTTCAAAGTGGTGCAAAGATTGGTAACTTGCTTTAAATGTTCAGAAATGTAAAATTGTGCACTTCACAAAACAAAAAAACCATTGTATCCTACTATCCTACAACTGTTGGATTTTTTTTTTTTTTTTGGGGGGGGGGGGGGGATTTAAGGGCGCTCAACTACTGAGGTCATTAGCGCCCAGTCACTGTTGTTAGAGCACATGGAATCTAGTAAAACTCAAGGGGAGGGGGGGACACCAGAAAGACCTAACAAAGATGGAGATAAAATAAGTAAAAAGGTTAGATGTCTTTGGACAAGCCAGTCAAAGTTATAAAACGCAGAACACGAGCAGCTGCTCGAGCGTCATCAGCTAAAATATCCGGTAAAGTAGAGGGCAGGGACAGGACAACACGAGATTGACTAAAGTGGGGACACAACAATAAAACATGGCGCACTGTTAATGCCTGACCACAAGGGCACTGCGGGGCTGGGTCACCAGAGAGCAGGTAGCGGTGGCTAAACCGGCAATGCCCAATCCGCAACCTGGTCAGAAGGACCTCCTCTCGCCGAGATGGTTGGGAGGAGGTTGTCCAAGCAGTTGGAAGCGGTTTTACTGCCCGGAGCTTGTTTCCTTGGAGGGATGACCAAGCATCCCACCACAACGACACAAGCCTCTTACAAACATCCCCACCACCGTCAGATGGCGGGACACAATGGGAGGCTGGCCGAGGCAGGAGGACTGCAGCCTTGGCTGCAGCATCCGCAGCCTCATTCCCAGGCACTCCTACGTGTCCGGGAACCCACAGAAAGCTGACAGGAGAACCATTATCAGCGAAAGAATGGAGGGACTGCTGTATCCGTTGAACCAAGGGATGGACCGGATAGGGAGCTCCAAGGCTCTGAAGAGCACTGAGTGAGTCAGAGCAGAGTACATACGATGAATGGCGGTGGCGGCGGGCATACTGAACGGCCTGATGGAGAGCAAAAAGCTCGGCCGTAAAGCTGGAACATTGGTCGAGGAGCCGGTATTTAAAGGTGGCGGCCCCGACGACAAAGGCACAGCCGACACCATCGTCAGTTTTGGAGCCATCGGTGTAAATAAAGGTGTGACCGGCAAGTCGAGCACGAAGTTTGACAAACCGTGAGCAATACACTGCAGCCGGAGTACCCTCCTTCGGGAGTGAGCTGAGGTCGAGATAAATATGAACCGGAGCCTGGAGCCAAGGTGGTGTCGGGCTCTCACCCTCTCTGAAGGTGGTAGGGAGGGCAAAATCCAATTGTCGAAGCAGGCGACGGAAGCGGACTCCGGGGGGCAGCAGGGCAGACACATACAACCCGTACTGACGGTCGAGAGAATCGGCGAAGAAGGACTGATAAGAGGGGTGGTCGGGCATAGACAACAGCTGGCAGGCATACCTACACAGCAGTACGTCGCGCCAGTAGGTCAATGGTAATTCGGCAGCTTCAGCATAAAGACTCTCGACAGGATTAGTGTAGAAGGCTCCGGTCGCAAGGCGTAACCCCTGATGGTGGATGGAGTTGAGACGGCGTAAGAGGGATGGCCGAGTAGACGAAGCTCCCATAATCCAGCTTCGATCGGACTATGGACCGATACAAGCGAAGCAGGACAGTGCGATCCGCTCCCCAAGATGAACCACTAAGAACTCTGAGGACATTAAGGGAACGTGTACAACAGGCCGCCAAATAAGAGACATGCGGAGACCAACACAGTTTCCTGTCCAACGTGAGCCCTAGAAACTTAGTTGTTTCCACGAATGGGAGAACAACGGGACCGAGATGTAAGGATGGCGGAAGGAATGCTTTGTATCGCCAAAAGTTGATACAAACCGTCTTCTCTTCAGAGAACTGGAAGCCATTTGCCATGCTCCATGAGTATAGGCTGTCTAGACAACGCTGAGGGCAGCGCTCCAGGAGGCATATTCTCTGGGCACTGCAGTAGATCGCGAAGTCATCGACAAAGAGAGAGCCTGAGACATTAGGTGGAATGCAATCCATAATTGGATTGATCGCGATGGCAAAAAGGGCTACGCTCAAGACGGAGCCCTGAGGCACTCCGTTCTCCTGGAGGAAGACGTCGGACAATACGGAACCCACACGTATCCTAAACTTTCGATCCGTTAAAAAGGAATCAATAAAAAGGGGCCGGCGACCGCGTAGGCCCCACCTGTGCATAGTGCGGAGGATACCTCCTCTCCAACAGGTATCATAAGCCTTCTCCAAATCGAAGAACACGGCTACCGTTTGGCGCCTTCGCCAAAAGTTGTTCATGATGAATGTCGACAAGGTCACAAGGTGGTCAACAGCGGAGCGGGGGCGACGAAAGCCGCATTGGACATTGGTAAGTAGCCGTCGAGATTCAAGAATCCAAACTAACCGAGCTTGAACCATGCGCTCCTTCACCTTACAGACACAGCTTGTAAGAGAAATGGGGCGGTAACTAGAAGGAAGGTGTCTATCCTTCCCGGGTTTGGGTATAGGAACAACGACGGCGTCACGCCAACGCATGGGGACCTGACCTTCGGTCCAGACGCGATTGTAGGTACGAAGAAGGAAGCTTTTTGCCTGCCGGACAAAGGTGTGCCAGCATCTGAACGTGAATGGCATCTGGCTCCGGAGCAGAGGACCGGGACAGTGCAAGCGCACGTTCGAGTTCCCGCATAGTGAAAGGGGCATTATAAGTTTCCAGATTCAGCGAGTGGAAGGAAGGTCGCCGAGCCTCTTCTGCCTCTTTCCTGGGAAGGAAGGCAGGGTGGTAATGGGCGGAGCTTGAAACCTCCGCGAAAAACCGGCCGAAGGCGTTGGAGACAGCCACAGGATCAACGAGGACCTCATTACCTGAGGTCAGGCCAGGTACCGAGGAGTGGGCCTTAATGCCCGACAGGCGGTGCAGGCCACTCCATACGACAGAAGAGGGAGTAAAACTGTTAAAGGAGATGGTGAAAGTGGCCCAACAAGCATTTTGCTGTCTTTGATGACTCTACGGCATTGCGCTCGGAGTCAGTTGTATCCAATACAATTCGCCAACGTAGGATGGCGGCGAAAGGTGCGTAAAGCACATCGTCGAGCATGGATAGCGTCTCTACAAGCCTCGTTCCACCAGGGGACGGAAACGCGATGTGAAGAAGAGGTAGTACGAGGAATGGAACGTTCGGCAGCATTGATGATAACAGCCGTGAGGTATTCGCCTGACTGTCACAACTGAGAAAATCGTGGTCCGGAAAGGTCGCCAGGGAGGAGTGAAGTCCCCAGTCAGCTTTCGGTATGTTCCAGCTCGAAGGACGTGGGGATGGGGTGTGGTGCAGGAGACGAACGACACAGGGGAAGTGGTCGCTCGAATAGGTGCCAGAAAGGACATACCACTTGAACCGACGGGCAAGAGTGGTAGAACAGATCGAGAGGTCCAAGTGGGAGTAGGTATGAGTAGAGTCCGAGAGGAAAGTCGGGGCGCCAGTATTGAGGCAGACAAGATTGAGATGGTTGAAGACATCCGCCAAGAGGGAGCCTCTTTGACAGGATGCAGGAGAGCCCCAAAGGGGATGATGGGCATTGAAGTCGCCAAACAATAAAAACGGCGGGGGAAGCTGAACAATCAGGTGCATCATGTCAGCCCGACTAACAGCGGATGATGATGGAGTGTAGATGGTACAAACCGAAAAAGTAAAGGCAGAAAGAGTAATACGGACAGCTATTGCTTGGAGTGGGGTGGTCAATGGGATGGGATGGTAATAGACATCGTCCCGAACGAGCAACATGACCCCACCATGAGCTGGGATACCGTCCACAGGGGTGAGGTCATACCGCTCCGAGATATAGTGGGTAAAGGCAATAGGGTCAGTCGGGCGCAACTTGGTTTCCTGGAGACCAAGGACGAGTGGACAGTGCAGGCGGAGGAGCAGTTGTAATTCCTCCCGATTAGATTGAATACCTCTTATGTTCCAATGTAACAAGGCCATCGCTAGTCAAAAAAGAGGGGGAACGAGACGGGGGAAGAGCTGGTCACCTCGACGGCCGCGGAGGGCCAGGTTTCGAGGGAACAACGCTACAACCGGCGGGAGGCGGATCCTGTTCCCGAGTCATCGCCAGCTGCGGCCGCTGTCCCTGGTGGTGTAGGAGGGGCAGCATCATTTGCCGACGAGAGGCCAGCTGAGCGCCTGGCAGCAGAGCGTCCCGGCGAAACTGAGGACGGCCGGGAGCAGCGACTCACGGATGGAGTGTCAGACGAAACGCGCCGGGGTGGATAGGGGAATAGAGACTTCTTCTTGGGGGCCTTCTTGGAAGTCCGAGGAGGCACAGGGGTGGTGGGCTGGACCCGAAGAAGGTCCTCACGCGCGGGGTCCGTTTTGGAACGCCGGACCTCGGAAGCTGGGGTCCGGAACGTTTCCCCGATGGACGCCTGAGAAGAGGATCGCTTCTCAGGTGGCGGGGGGAGGGGGGGGGGCACGGGGGAGGAGGATTTGGAAGGTGGAAGGGAGGGATTTGGGAGGCAGAGGCAGAGACCCAGGATGGGGGGAGGAGGCGGAGGCAGAGACCCATGATGGGGGGAGGAGGCGGAGGCAGAGACCCATGATGGGGGGAGGAGGCGGAGGGGGGACAGGATAGGGGTGAGGATACCGCGGAAGGAGGGGACACAACTGAGGCAAACGAAGTGGTCAATGGCACGGGATGGAGGCGGTCATACTTCTTCCTGGCCTCAGAATAAGAGAGACGATCCAAAGTTTTGAGTTCTTGTATCTTCTTCTCCTTCTGATATGCGGGGCAGTCTGAGGATTTAGGCGGGTGGATGCGAGGACAATTAACGCACCAAGGTGGTGGGGTGCACGTATGTTCCTCACGAAGAGGACGTCCACAGTCGCCACAAAGGGGCTCAGCCTCACACCGTGACGACATGTGCCCAAAGCGCAAACACCGAAAACAGCACATAGGAGGCGGGACATAAGGTCGCACGTCGCACCGGTAGCACATCACCTTTACCCCTCGAAGGCGAGGATAAAGGCCCCGGTGTCGATGCGACGGTCTTTGGGGCCGCGTTGGACTCGCCGGACAAAATGCACGCCTCGGCACTCCAGGTTGGCCCTGAGCTCCTCATCAGATTGCAGCAGGAGGTCCTGATGAAAAATAACCCCCTGCGTCCTATTTAGTGCCAGATGCGGGACAATGGACACAGGGATATCCCCTAGGCGGTCGCACGCCTGGAGCGCCGCCGACTGTGTGACGGAGGTGGTCTTTAGAAGAACGGACCCCGAACCCTCAATGTGCTGAACAAAAAACATGGGCTTGGAGGTGGCGAACGTCCCCCCATCGGTTCAAGAACAGACCAAATAGCGGGGGAAGTACTTCGCCCCAAGCCGGCGGGCCTGTCCCTCCTCCCAGGGAGTGGCCAAGGGGCAAAGGGCAGGAGAACCAGAACTAGAGACAGCACCTTTCCGTTTGAAAGACTCTGCCGCAGAGCGACCTGATACGTGTTGACGTTTCATCTGCGAAACGTCCGCCCCGATACCACCCACTCCGACCAGGGGCTCTCCCCACGGGCGCCACCCAGCCTCAGCAAGGGCCACCTGGCAGGATGACCGTTGCCGGGAGTCCTGATGCCCCAAGGAGACGGACATCTACTCCTTGGCCGACGTGGGGAGGGTGCAGCTCAGGTATCGGCAGTACGATCCCTGTGTTGTCAGGGGGCTACAACCTAGAGGGTACATGACGACCCCACCACAACGGGCTGGCTACCGTGCTGGATTTCTGGTGCCATGGAAAGTCCATCATGATCGTAGGTGCAGATGGGGACGCACTATGGGCGTAACTTGTACAGCCCATCAGGCGTTTAGGCTCAATTTGAGGAATAGTGGGTATGGTTACAACGCCGGTACAATGCTGAGTGCCAAGGTCTTAGTGCACTGAGTGCACTGAGGACCAGTGGTACACCACGTAAGGCGTCCTTCCCCAAAAGGCTCGTACTTCTGCAGAATTTTGAAAAATGGAGGTCAAACCCGAAAGGGGACCATCACATGGAAGGTTAAAACGGTTGAAACTCCTTTTAGTCGCCTCTTACGACAGGCAGGAATACCTCGGGCCTATTCTTACCCCGGACCCACAGGGGGTGGGTAAAGCAGATGGCAGATATTGGTTTATTGGTGGGATACTGGGGAAATGCAGTCAGTCTAGAAAGTAGATTGCTTACAAATCACTCCTGTGACCTATCCTAGAATGTTATTGAAGTGTGCAGGACCTGTATGAAGGCGATATGAACATACAGAGAAGGGCAGTATGAAGGGTCACGGGTTTATTAAATCTGTGGAAGAGTGTCACAGATACTGAAGGAACTGAACTGGATTACTCTTGAAGACAGACGTAAACGATCCTGAGGAAGTCTATCAACAAAGTTTCAAGAAGCATCTTTAAATGATGACTCTGGGAATTAGTACAATCTCCAATGCATTGCTCACATTTAGCATTCTCCTGCTCTGGTATATTCCTAGAGCCACAATTTAAAGTCGGTTCTTGAAACTTCGTTAATAGACTTTCTCAGGATAGTTCACGTCTATCTTCAAGTCATACAATTCAGTTCCTTCTGTATCTGTGGCTCTCCCATGGATTAAACAAACCGGTGACCACTCATAATGCCTCTCCCCCCCCCCCCCCCCTCTCCCCCCATTACTCCTATTTCATACAGGTCCCACACAGTTCAACAATATTCTAGGATGGGTTACAGGAGTGATATGTAAGCAATCTCCTTTGTAGACATGATTGTACTTCCCCAGTATTCTACCTATAAACTGGAGTATACCATCTGTTTTACCCACAACAACTTATACGCTCATTCCATTTCATATCCCTATAGTGTGTCACATTCAGGTACTTTTACGAGTTGGCCGCTTCCAACTGTGACTCATTGATATTATAGTCATAGGATACTATGGTTTTGTAAAGTGCTCGATTTTACATTTCTGAACATTTAAAGCAAGTTGCCAATCTTTGCACCACTTTGAAGATCGGACTGAATATTTATGCAGCTTCTTTCAGATAGTACTTCATTATAGCCTTAGGTTACTATTAATATCGTCTTCAAGGTCATTAATATATAACACGAACAGCAATGGTCCCAACGCACACCTGGGACACCTGAAGTTACTTCTACATCTGACGATCACTCTCAATCCAAGATAACATGCTGTGTCCTACCTACTAAAAGGTCTTCAATCCAGTCACAAACTTCATTTGATATCCCATATGATTGTACTTTTGAAAATAAACATAGGTGTGGTACGGAGTCAAGTGCTTTTTGCAAATCAAAAAATACTGCATATACTTGTTGTCTTGACCCAAAGCTTTCAGTATGTCATGTCAGAAAAGTGAGAGTTGGGTTTCACATGATCAATTTTTCGACATCCATGCTGGCTGGCATTGAGGTGGTCATTCTGTTCAAGATACCTCATTACGTTTGTGCTCATATCTTCTAAGATTCTACAACAAATCAGTGTCAAGGATATTAGATGGTAGTTTTGTGAATCACTTCTACTACCCTTCTTTCTTATAGATGGGTGTGACCTGCGCATTTTTCGAGGAAGTGGGCATGGTTTTTTGTTCAAGGGATATACAATGGATTATAGTTAGAAGACGGCCCAACTGAGCTGCAAATTTGTATAAAATCTGATAGGAATTCTATCAGACCCTGCAGATTTGATTATTTTTAATGATTTCAGCTGCTTCTCAATACTTACTTCATTCATCTTTTCAGTGGTATGAGGATTACATTGGGGCTGTTCTCCTGGATTTTTCATTGTAAAGGAACATTTGAAAATGGAGTTAAGCATTTCAGCTTTTGCTTTGCTATCCTCAATTTCATTATTCGCTAGGGACTGGACACTAACATTGGTGCCACTGACAGCCTTTACATACAACAGAATTTCTTTGGGTATTGTGAAATATCATTTGACAATATTCTGTTACGGTAGCCATTGAAGGCATCATGCATTGCTCTCTTGACAGCCAAACATGTTTCATTTAGCCTTTCTTTGTCTGTAGCCTTTTGCTTTATTTTACACCTATAATGCAATAACTTCGGTTTCTTTAGAACTTTCTTTACAGTGGCTGTATACCATGGTCGTTCCCTCCCAGTATGGACTGTTCTTGTGGGTACATATCTATCCTGTGAGAGGTCAACTATTCTTTTAAACTTGAGCTGTAGTTCGTCTACAAGCTCCTGCCATGTGCTGAAAGTTTCAAGTTCCTCACTGATATATCACTCAACTTTTTCTGCCAGTCACTAGAATGACCCAAGTATTATCTCTAAGCCCAGACAGCAGGCAGCATTCGCTCCAATGTGTGCCACAATCTGCAGTTGGTTGCACCCTGTCCTCTAATGGCTGCTGGAATAGCCTCTTGAACATGTTGAATGAGGCCCGCAGGCATACACACTGAATGCACCTGGTATCCTTTCCTGGCCCTAGCACCTGGTGTCCTTTCCTGTCCCTTAATGCCATTCCCCTCCCATTCACCATATGTTTGAACTGCTGATGATGTATATGTATATGTTAAAGATAATTGGGCAAGACACCCTTGTTGAACCTCGTGTCATAAACCAGTCAGACAAATACGAGAAAAATTTATTAAAATTCAAGCAGTCATGTTGTGCCTGCCACCAATAAGTAAGGGCTGAGGCATTTCAGATGTTTAAAATGCTGCTCCTTCTTTCCCTCAACTTAGCACTGAAGTTTTTTTTTTCCTTTCTTTTTTTTTTTTTTAGGGCTCAAAAACAACTGAGGTCATAAGTGCCCATGTCATAACCTTAGAACTTCAAGAAGTAAAAGAAGTTAATAGCAACTATACATTAAGCTCAACTGACGAAAGGAAAGAACTAAAAACAAGGACTTCCTCTCGGAGAAAGGTCCACAAAATGTGCCATACAGACAGAGAAGTTCCCAAACCACAGATTAAATGTCTTTTACCCTATTGCTATGATGGGTAAAAAGTACACTACTGACTATTAAAACTGCTACACCAACAAGGAATGCAGATGATAAACGGGTATTCATTGGACAAATATATTATACTAGAACTGACATGTGATTACATTTTCACGCAATTTGGGTGCATACATCCTGAGAAATCAGTACCCAGAACAACCACCTCTGGCCGTAATAACGGCCCTGATACGCCTGGGCATTGAGTCAAACAGAGCTTGGATGGCGTGTACAGATACAGCTACCCATTGGTTCAATTGGCCACTGGAGAATGTGCTGGTCAGGGCAGCAGTCGAACATTTTCTGTATCCAGAAATGCCCATACAGGACCTGCAAAATGCGGCCATGCATTATCCTGCTGAAATGATTTCGCAGGGATCGAATGAAGGGTAGAGCCACGGGTCGTAACACATCTGAAATGTAACGTCCACTGTTCAAAGTGCTGTCAATGCGAACAAGAGGTGACCAAGACGTGTAACCAATGGCACCCCATACCATCACACCGGGTGATACGCCAGTATGGCGATGACAAATACATGCTTCCAATGTGCATTCACCGCAATGTCGCTAAACACAGATGGGACCATCATGATGCTGTAAACAGAACCTGGATTCATCCAAAAAAAATTACGTTTTGCCATTTGTGCACCCAGGTTCGTCGTTGAGTACACCATCACATGCTCTCTTGTCTGTGATGCGGCATCAAGGGTAACCCCAGCCATGGTCTCCGAGCTGATAGTCCATGCTGCTGCAAATGTAGTCGTTCTGTATTACCCTCCTGAACCCACCGATTCCATATTCTGCTAACAGCCATTGGACCTCTGCCAATGCAAGCAGCAATGTCGCAATACGATAAACCATGATCGCGATAGGCTACAATTCGACCTTTTTCAAAGTCGGAAATGTGATGGTACGCATTTCTCCTCCTTACATGAGGCATCACAACAACGTTTCACCAGGCAATGCCGGTCAACTGCTGTTTGTGTATGAGAAATCGCTTGGAAACTTTCCTCATGTCAGCATGTTGTAGGTGTCACCACCGGCGCCAACCTTGTGTGAATGCTCTGAAAATCTCATCATTTGCATGTCACAGCATCTTCTTCCTGTCAGTTAAATTTCGCATCTGTAGCACGTCATCTTCGTGGTGTAGCAATTTTAATGGCCAGTAGTGTAAACAGTCGTTGATAGCCCACATGTTGTTCACTAAAACTGCTGGCAAACATACTGTGGAATGTAACCGGTTAAAAGAAGGCCATTGGGTATGGAAATGGTGAACTGTCAGAAAGGCTGATGACAATGGGCACAAAGTGATGAGGGATCACCATTTAAATGGCAATGACTAAAAAGGCAGTGCCCAATATACAACCTTGCTAAATTGATCTCCTCGCGATGATAAGTCAAAGATGGTCAGCCAAACGATTGGTAAAGGTTTAATTCCACGAGGCTTGTTCTCGTGAAGAGAAAACCACTGGTGATGCTAAAGTGACATCATATGCCGACAGACAGTAACATGGAGATCATTCAAAGCAATGGAAGAGCTAGCAGACCAAGGCAGGATAACTGCACCAATGGCAGCAATGTCAGCAGTTTCTTTTAACCTCAGACCGACATGACCAGGAATCCTAACACTGCAGTGACTCCCTCAACAGCAAGCAAGTGGGAGCTTTCTTGGACCTGCTGCACTGAGGGATGGATTGTGTACAGCACACACAAGCTCTGAAGGGCACTGAAAGAACTGGAGCATATGAAAGTTAAAAAGCACGTATCGCCGGATGTACTGGGTGGCCTGATAGATGATGAAGAGCTCTGCTGCAAAAAATCAGCAATTTCCTGGAGGCCAGTACCGAAAAGGGTCGGTGCCAATGACAAAGGCACACCTGACACCATGGTTGGTCACGGAGCACTCACAGTGTACATGAAAGTACCATTGCTAAGCTGTGTGCAAGGTCGAGAAACTTGCAGCAATAGATCACATCCAGAGTAGTGTTCTTGGGAAGCAAATGAAGTCCAAGAAGAAAATGGGCCACTGCACAAAGCCAACGCAGTAAAGGGTTCATACCCATCTGGAACGTAGCCAGTAGTGTTAAGTTAATCTGCTGGAGCAGTAGCCAAAAGGTAACTTTGGGAGGTAACAAGACAAAAAGAGCACACCCCATACCGGTGGTCAAGGAAGTCATCAAAAAAAGAGGGCCTAAGATGGGTGGTTGGGCATGGCAGACTAATGGCATGGGTATTCACTGTAGAGGACATCATGCCAGTATGACAATGGTAGTTCTGCAACTTCTGTATAGATACTCTCAATCGATCTAGTGTGAAAGACGCCAGAGGCCACATCTATTCCACGGTGGTGGATTGTGTTAAGACAGTGTTTGCACGGTGGTGGATTGTGTTAAGACAGTGTAACATGGACGGACATGCAGAGGAATACACAAAACACCCATAATATAGTTTCAACTGGGCAAGGGATTGATACAAAAGGAGAAGGGTGGTCTGATCCACTCCTAGGAAGTACCACTTAGGACACGTAGGAAATTGAGCATGCATGCACAGCATGCGTCCACGTAAGACACATGGGAGGACCAAGAAAGTTTCCTATCAAGCATGAGCCCCAGGAATTTCATAGTTTCAGCAAACAGAAGAGCAACAGGCCCAAGATGTAAAGACGGTGGAAGAAACCCTCTGAGCTGCCAGAAATTCATACAAATGGTTTAGTGGGTGGAAGAGTAAAAGTCATTGTTGATGCTCCACAAGTAAAGACAATCAAGACCTCACTGGAGGTGCCGCTCAAGAGACAAGTCCATGGCAAAGAGTAAGAGATCGCAAGGTCATTGATGAAACAGAAGCTGGAGATTCCTGGTGGGAGACAGTCCATAACAGGGTTAATGGCTAAAGTAAAGAGGACGATGCTCAGGATGGAGGCTTGAGGCTATTTGTTCTCCTGGATAAAGGTATCTGACAAGGTTGAACCAACGTGTACTTTGAAAACTCAGTCTTTTAAAAATTTCTGAAGGAAACTGGGCAGGCAGCCTTGGAAGCCCCACGTGTATAGAGTATGGAGGATACCAGTCCTCCAACATGTGTCTTAGGAATCCGCCAAATCAAAAAACACGCCCACAGTCTGTTATTTCTGCAGAAAACTGTTCACAACATGATTTGACAAAGTGACGAGAGGTCACCTGAAGAACGGTGCACATGAAATCAACAGTGCGCAATGGTCAGTAGATTGTGAGACTACAGCCACTTTACCAGACGACCAAGAATCATACATTCCATCACCTTGCAAATACAGCTGAGGAGATAAATGGGGTGGCAGCTAGAAGGAAGCTGTTTGTCCTTGCCGGGCTTAGGTGTGGGTACGACAGTGGCTTTAGGCGAGCATGTGGGAAATGTACCATCTGCCCAAACATGATTGTATGTACGAAAGAGAAAGGTGCTGCCACATCTGAATGTAAACACCGTCCGGTCCTGGGGCAGAAGTTCGGGATGAGATGAGAGCATGGTCAATCTCCCTTATAGCAAAGCCAGCATTGTAGCATTAACAATTCTGAGAGGAGTAGGATGTCACCTGAGCCGCCTTCACTCATTTCAGTGAGAGAAGGGCTGGGTGATAATGGGTGAAGCTTCAAATCTCTGCAAAATAGGGGCCCAGAGTGTTGGAGGTAGCAATAGGGTTCACAATGATATCATCATGCTGCAAATCAGGGAATGGACCTCAGTCCCAGACGGCCAATGGATGTTGCCCCACATGACGGAAGAGGGAGTGAAACTTAAAAGCACTATTAAAAAAATCTAGCTAGCTTTTTTGCTACCCCAAAGAATGTGATGACACTGCACACAACCGTTTATAACAAATACAGTTTGCCATTGTAGGACGACAGTTAAAAGCATGGACACCACATCTCTGCATTCGAATCACACCGCGGCATGCCTCAGTCCATCAGGCAAAGGAACATGGCGTGGTAAAGAATTGCAAGGTATGGAACATTCTGTGGCAGTAAGGATAACATTCATAAGGTCATCACAACTGAGGAAATATTGTTTGTCAAATGCCCCCAATTGGGCTTAGGAAGCTGCCAATTGGGTTTACATGCAGTTGGGGTAGGTGTCAGCAAATAGACAGCACACAGGAAATGGTCACTCTAGTACATGTCAAAGACAATGGACCACATGAGATGACGGACAAGCTGGGCAATGCAGAACGAAAGGTCCAAATGGTAATAGGTGCGTGTAGTCTGAAAGGAACTTGAGTGCTCCTGTGCTAAGACAGGTGTGGTTGAGTTGGTTGAGAAGGTCAGTCAAGAGGGAACATCATAGATAGGTTCTTGAAGAGCCCCAAAGGGCATGGTGGACATTAAAGTTGCCAAGTAGCAAAAAGGAGTGAGGGAGCTGACCAATAAGGTGGAGCACATCTGCCCTGGTGCCAGCAAGTAATGGACAGATGTAGACAACACAAAGAGAAAAAGTAAAACAAGGAAGGAAAACGCAGACTGCAACAGCTTGCAGGTGTTCAATGAGTAGTCTGGCTATGGACATCATCCCGGATGAGCAGCATGACTCCACAATGAGATGGAATGCTGTCCACGGTGGGCGGGGAGGATGGTGGTTGCTTTGTTTAAAAGAGGGGGGAAGGGAGCAAACACCTAGATCATTGGCCCCTTGTTCCAAAAAAAACAATGCGACAAGGGCGAGAATAAAACAAAGAAGACTGACAACACAAAATGGAAAGAAAGGAAAAACCACAAGAACAATGGAAAGGCAACAAACACTTAAGTGGAAAAAAGGGGACAAGAAAACCACAGAAACTCAAGAAGAGATTAAACTGACAAAACAGATTACCGTGACTGGCTGACTATGAGAATAAAAAGGAGAAGCCAGCCACTGTGCAACACATTAAACCCTCCACCCTAAAAGCACTAGGGTGGAGAACACAGTGGGACGAAGGACAAGTGCAAAAATTTAGATTAAATGTTAAAACCCACCCTCACAAATACAAGGTGAAACTAAATCAGCCGATTGGGCGTTGTCAGATAAAATTAGTGGCAACAAGTCAGGTAACCGAAGATTTCATCACAGGGCAGTCGAAGTGGGACAGTGCACCAGAATATGGGCCACTATCAACCGGGCGCCACATCGACATTGAGGTGGGTCTTCATGGCGCAGGAGGTAGCCGTGGGTCGCCCAAGCGTTGCCAATGTGGAGCTGGCAGAGAACCACAGAGCCCTGTGAGAGGCTCGCATGGAGGACTGCCACACATTCATAGTCTCCTTAATGGCACGCAGTTTGTTGTGCGTACTGAGACTATGCTATTCCGACTCCCAAAGCCGAAAATCCTAGCGACACGAAAACGAACACAGGTCAGTTATTGGAATGCTGATATCCATAAGCAGTTTCTGTGCAGCCCGTTTGTCCAGCTAGTCAGCAAGTCAGCAAGTTTGTTGCCTGGGATTCTGACGTGTCCTGGGGTCCATACAAACACCACTGAACGACAGGACCTTTCCAGGGCTTAGATGGAGTCCTGGATGGTCACTACCAAAGGATGGCGAGGGTAGCACTGGTTGATAGCTTGTAGGCTGCTCAAAGAGTCAGTACACAGAAGAAACGACTCCCCAGGACATGAATGGATGTGCTCAACAGCACGAGATATAGCCATCAGCTCGGCAGTGAAAACACTGCAGCCATCGAACAAGGAAGGTTGTTCAATATGTCCTCCATGGAAATATGCGAAGCCGACGTGACCATCAGCCATCGAGCAGTCGATGTAAATCACTTCACGGCCTTGGTACATGTCAAAAATTGAGATGAAGTGACAGCAGAGAGCCGTGGGGTGAACTGAGTCCTTCAGGCCATGTGAAAGGTCCAGGCGAAGCCACGGCCTAGGTGTACACCACGGAGGTGTACGCAATTGGACCTCACGTATAGGTGGTAAAGCCAAGGACTCTAGTTCAGATAGAAGGGATTGGACGCGAACTGCAATTGTAAGCCCTGACCTGGGCAGCTGATGTGGGAGATGAACCGACGTGGGCGGGAAAAGAAGATGGTAATTCGGGTGCGCAGGAGAACGAACATGTGCAATGTAACTAGCGAGCAGTTGTTCACGCCTGACCTGCAATGGTGGAACTCCAGCCTCCGCACAGACTCTGTCCTGAAAGCTCCCATCGCTAGTCGAACGCCACAGTGCTGCACTGGGTCGAGTAAATGCAACACCATAAATCAGACTCCCATAGTCAAGGCAGGATTGAACAAGGGCTCTGCATAGCTGCAACAGCTTAGAGCAATCTGCACCCCAGTTGGTGTTGCTCAGGCAGTGAAGGGCATTGAGGTGCTGCCAGCACTTCTGCTTAAGGTGACTAAGGTGAGTAAGCCAAGTCAATCAGGAGTTGAAAACCAGTCCTAAAAATCGATGTCTCAACTACAGTGAGGGGATCGTCAGAAAGGTAAAGTTCTAATTCTGGATGAATGGTACAATGCCAATAGAAGTGCATAACACACGACTTTGCGGCCAAAAACTGAAAGCCGTGGGCTAGAGCCCATGACTGTGCCTTGTGGATGGCTCCCTGTAGGCACCACTCAGCAACACCAATACTGGTGGAGTAGTACAAAATGCAGAAATCGTCTGCATACAGAGAGGGTGAGACGGACGGCCCTACAGCTGTTGCTAGACCATTAATGGCCACTAAAAATAGAGAGACACTCAATACAGAGCCCTGTGGGACCCCATTCTTCTGGATATGGAGGGAACTATGGGAGGCACCAACTTGGACACGGAAAATACACAGCGACAGGAAATTCTGGATAAAAATCGGGAGCGAGCCTCGGATACCCCACTCATACATTGTGCCAAGGATATGATGTTGCCAGGTGGTGTCATACACTTTTCGTAAATCAAAAAAGAAGGCAACAAGGTGTTGGCATCTGGAAAAGGCTGTTCGGATGGCAGACTTGAGGGACACAAGATTATCAGTGGTAGAGTGACCCAGGTGGAAGCCGCCCTGGCACAGAGCCAGTAGGCCAGTGACTCCAGGACCCAACCCAACCGCCAACACACCATACGTTCCAGAAGCTTACAAAGAATGTTGGTGAAGCTGATGGGCCGACAGCTATTCACATAAAGTGAGTTTTTGCTGGGTTTGTCAGGGCAATGTGCAAGGGCACTGAGGGGCTCCCACTCTGTAAAGGGGGCGTTATACGGTTCATTGTGGCGTGTAGTGAATGAGAGGACTCTCTCTTCCATCTGCTGTTTGGGTTTTTTTTTTTTTTTTTTTGTGGTTTTAGGGCGCACAACTTCAATGGTCATTAGCGCCCTGACTATGTTAAGAATGCACCGCGAGTTACAAGTTTAAAACAACAACTAAAAGGGAAAACACAATAAAAGACAGACTGACAGGCATAGGATTAAAAAACAGCATCATCAAATGTCCTTAGAGAGGTTTGTCAAATTGATAAAACGAAGAAAGCGAGCAGCTGCTCGTGGGTCATCCGCTAAAATGGCATCTAGAGTACATGGCAGGTTAAGATCTAGACGCAGTGTGTTAAAATCCGGACAGTACATTAAAATGTGGCGGACCGTCAGCAATTGCCCACATGGGCAGAACGGCGCCGGCGCAGCCGTCAGCAGATGGCGATGGTTGAACCGGCAGTGTCCAATGCGTAACCGGGCCAAAACGACCTCCTCCCGCCGAGAAGGGCGGGAGGAGGACGTCCAAGCCGCGGGAAGAGGTTTCAAGGCCCGAAGCTTGTTGTCTGTAAGTGCAGCCCAATCGGCATGCCACAGCGATAAAATGCGCCGAGAAATTACCCTGCTACAATCCGACGAAGGGACACAACAAGAAGCTGTCCGAGGCTGGAGGACCGCAGCCTTGGCCGCGGCATCTGCAGCTTCGTTCCCAGGGATACCGACATGGCCAGGGACCCACATAAAGCGAACCGGAGAACCGACGTCCACCAGCTGCTGAAGAGAGCGGTGGATCCGGTGCACGAAAGGGTGAACCGGATACGGATCACTGAGGCTCTGGATGGCGCTCAGGGAATCGGAGCAGATGACATAAGCAGAATGTCGGTGGCGGCAGATGTAAAGAACAGCCTGGTAGAGGGCAAAGAGCTCAGCTGTGAAGACCGAACAATGGCCATGGAGCCGGTATTTGAAACTTTGTGCCCCGACAATAAAAGAACACCCGACCCCATCATTGGTCTTTGAGCCATCTGTATAAATGAAGGTCATATTGATGAACTTCGAACGAAGTTCAACAAGGTAGACCGAACCGGGGGTAACCTCTTTTGGGAGCGAGCTGAGGTCAAGGTGAACGCGGACCTGAGCCTGGAGCCAAGGTGGCGTGTGGCTCTCGCCACTCGAAAGGTTGCAGGGAGTGAAAAATTAAGGTGTTGAAGGAGGCGACGAAAGCAAACTCCAGGGGGTAGCAGGGCAGAGACATACAACCCGTATTGACGGTCGAGAGAGTCGTCAAAAAAGGAACGATAAGACGGGTGGTCGGGCATTGACAGTAGCCGACAGGCATACCGACAAAGCAGTATATCGCGCCGGTAGGTGAGTGGCAATTCTCCAGCGTCAGCATGAAGACTCTCTACGGGACTAGTATAAAACGCTCCGATCGCAAGTCGTAAACCCCGATGTTGTATGGAGTTGAGGCGGCGTAAGATGGATGGCCGTGCAGTGGAGTATACGAAGCTCCCAAAATCCAGCTTGGAGCGGACGATCAACCGATATAGACGAAGCAGGACGGTTCGATCCGCTCCCCACGACATACCACTGAGAACACGGAGGACATTTCAAGAACGGGTACAACGGGCAGCCAAATATGACACATGTGGAGACCAGCTAAGTTTCCTGTCAAATGTAAGACCTAAAAATTTTGTTGTCTCCACGATTGGGAGAGCAACGGGACCGAGTCGTAAGGACGGTGGGAGAAACTCTTTGTAGCGCCAGAAGTTAATACAGACCGTCTTCTCGGCAGAAAAACGGAAGCCATTGGCGATACTCCAGGAGTAAAGACGGTCAAGAGAACGCTGAAGACAGCGCTCCAGGACACGTGTACACTGCGCGCTGCAATAGATGGTAAAATCGTCCACGAAAAGGGAGCCTGATACATCAGCTGAGAGGCAATCCATTATTGGATTGATCGCGATGGCGAAGAGAGCGACGCTCAAAACTGAGGCCTGTGGCACCCCATTCTCCTGGCGAAAGGTGTCTGGCAGGACAGAACCCACACGTACCCTGAACTGTCGATCCATTAAAAAGGAACGAATAAAAAGAGGGAGGCGACCGCGAAGGCCCCATGTATGCATGGTGCGGAGAATGTCCACTCTCCAACAGGTGTCGTAAGCCTTCTCCAAATCAAAGAACACAGCCGCGGTCGGGCACTTCCGCAAGAAGTTATTCATAATGAAGGTCGACAAGGTAACCAGATAGTCAACAGCAGAGCGGCGCCTACGAAATCCACATTGTACATTGGTAAGTAGGCGTCGAGACTCTAGCAGCCAAACCAATCGAGAGTTAACCATTCGCTCCATCACTTTACAGACACAGCTGGTAAGCGAGATGGGTCGATAACTGGAAAGCAAGTGCTTGTCCTTCCCCGGCTTAGGAATCGGGACAACAATAGACTCGTGCCAGCATGCGGGAACATGTCCCTCAATCCAGATGCGATTGTAAGTACGAAGAAGAAAACCATTACCCGCAGGAGAAAGGTTCTTCAGCATCTGAATATGAATAGAATCAGGCCCTGGAGCGGAGGACCGTGATCGGCCAAGTGCGTTTTCGAGTTCCCACATGGTGAATGGGGCATTATAACTTTCACGATTCGAGGAGCGGAAGTTAGGTGGCCTAGCCTCCTCTGCCTGTTTGCGGGGGAGGAAGGCAGGGTGGTAATGAGCGGAGCTCGAAACCTCGGCGAAAAAGTGGCCGAAGGCCTTGGAGACATCCTCAGGGGCCACAAGGACGTCATTCGCGACCGTCAAGCCAGAAACTGGTGAGTGGACCTTAGTGCCAGATAGCCGGCGCAGGCTACCCCAGACAACAGAAGAAGGAGTAAAACTGTTGAAGGTGCTTGTGAAAGCAGCCCAGCTGGCATTCTTGCTTTCTTTAATAATACGACGACACTGTGCACGTAATCGTTTATAATTGATACAATTCGCCACTGTAGGGTGGCGTTTAAAGGTGCGTAAAGCACGTCGACGAGCACGTAAAGCGTCTCTACATGCTGCGGTCCACCAGGGGACCGGTACGCGACGTGGAGAAGAAGTAGGGTGAGGGATGGAATATTCAGCAGCAGCGAGAATGACTTCCGTGAGGTGTGCGACCTGACGATCACAGCTTGTGAAGGTTTGATCCTGAAAGGTCGCCCTGGAAGAGAAGAGCCCCCAGTCTGCTTTGGAGATGGTCCAACTAGATGAGCACGGAGAGGGGGTATGCTGCAGGAGATGGATAACACACGGGAAGTGGTCGCTCGAATATGTATCAGAAAGCGCATACCACTCAAACCGGCGTGCAAGTTGGGGAGTACATATAGAGAGGTCTAAATGGGAATAGGTGTGAGATGTGTCCGAAAGAAAAGTAGGGGCGCCAGTATTGAGGCAGACAAGATTGAGCTGGTTGAAAAGGTCTGCTAACAGGGAGCCCCTCGGGCAGGATGCTGGAGAGCCCCAAAGGGGATGGTGGGCATTGAAGTCGCTAGTTAACAAAAATGGTGCAGGTAGCTGAGCAATAAGTTGCATCATGTCTGCCCTGGTAATGGCAGATGATGATGGAGTGTAAACGGTACAAATGGAAAATGTAAAAGTGGGGAGAGTAATGCGGATGGCAACTGCCTGCAGGCCGGTGTGCAACATGATGGGATCATAGTACATATCATCCCGGACCAGCAACATAACCCCTCCATGAGCCGGGATACCTACCACAGGGGGTAGGTCAAAACGCACAGAGGTGTAGTGTGCCAAGGCAATTTGATCGCATGGGCGTAGCTTCGTTTCCTGGAGGGCTACTACGAGCGGACAGTGCAAGCGGAGCAGCAACTTCAAGTCCTCTCGGTTGGAGCGAATGCTGTGAATATTCCAGTGAATAAGTGCCATCGTAAGAAGAAAAGGAAGATGAAAGAAGGGGTCACCTCGAAGGCCGCTGAGGGCCTGGCTTCGAGCGAGCACTGCCGCCGCTATCAGTAGGCGGACAGTCATCGTCCATTAGGTCTATAGGTTCATCGGCCATCTTGGGAAGATGGCCGGGAGGGGGAGCTTCCTCTGCTGGTGAACGGCCAGATGTTCGGCTACCAGCGGTGCGGCCAGGCGAAACGGATGACGGCCTGGGGCGGGAACCGCTGGGTGGTGCAGGAGAAGAAATGCGCCGTGGCGGAGAAGGAGAACTGTGCTTCCTATGAGCCTTCTTGGAAGGACGTTTGGTGGAAGTACCGGTCGAAGGCTGGGAGGTCGAGGTACGTAGGAAGTCTGCACGGGACAGTTCCTTCTTGAAGGCCCGTGCATCAGACTTCTGGGTCTTTGTCTTAGCAGAAGCTGATGAAGGGGCTGGTGTCTGTGGGGTGATGGGACGAAGAGGAGACGTCGACCGCGCGATCTTAGCACTGGCCGAACGGACGACTGTGGTGCTTAAGGTCAGATCGCATGTCTGGGTTGCCACCTCCCTGGTAGTCCGAGGAGAGGCGAGGACAGTACTGTATTTCCCCGCTGGGAGCAGCGTGGGCTTCCTACTAGCCAATAGCTTGCGAGCAGCCGAGGTGGACACTTTCTCTTTGACCCGAATTTCTTGGATACAGCGTTCTTCCTTATAGACAGGACAGTCGCGGGAGGATGCGGCATGGTTACCCTGACAGTTCACACAACGAGGAGACGGAGGTGGACAGTCACCCTCATGGGCATCCCTGCCACAAGTGACACATTTAGCCGCATTGGAACAAGACTGTCTAGTGTGATTGAAACGCTGACACTGGTAGCAGCACGTAGGTGTCGGGACATAGGGGCGAACAGAAATAACCTCGTAGCCCGCCTTGATGCACGATGGCAGCTTAACACTATCGAAGGTCAAGAAAAGTGTCCGGGTCGGTACAAGGTCATTGTTGACCTTTTTCATCACCCTATGGACAGCCGTCACACCCTGCTCAGCGAGGAAAGATTGAATCTCCTCGTCAGTCAATCCGTCGAGGGATCTAGTATAGACTACACCACGAGACGAATTCAAAGTTCGGTGAGCCTCCACTCGGACAGGGAACGTGTACAGGAGTGTGGCCCGAAGCAGTTTTTGTGCCTGAAAGGCGCTCTCAGTTTCTAGTAATAAGGTACCGTTACGCAACCTGGTACAAGATTTGACAGATCCGGCTATGGCATCTACGCCCTTCTGGATAACGAAAGGGTTGACAGAGGAAAAATCCTTTCCGTCCTCAGATCGAGAAACGACGAGGAACTGTGGGGCAGGCGGTAGTACTTTTGTCACTGGTGGCTGGTCATGTTTCCGTTTTTGGGCAGAAGTCGAGAGAGATGGAGTGAAATCCATTGCGGAGGAATCCCCCATGATTGCCAGCGTCTCCGATGGCGCGCTCCTTCCTCGTGGCGACCCTCTCAGAGGGCACTCCCGCCTTAGGTGAATGTTTACACCTCAGGTCACACCTCCCGAGAAACAGACGGAGGGACCAATCGGCATGGTCAGAAGGTATCAGCTCAGGCAATCACCCCTCCCTGGGCCTGGCCTTTACCAGGGGGTACGTGCGTGCCCTACATGTCTACCCAGGGCGGGGAATTACGCGTTACCCCGTCACCGGCTACGCGTGCGAACGCGTGGGTCGGCCTTCAGGCACGCACAGGGAGGAAGGAAGAAGAGGAAAAAGAAGAGAGAGAGGGAGAGAGAGGACAGACTGTCTCAAACGCCGAGGCAGAGACCAGAGAAGGCAGGGAGAAGAAGGCAATGAGAAGGCAAGGAGAAGAAGGCAATGAGAAGGCAATGAGAAGGCAAGGAGAAGAAGGCAATGAGAAGGCAAGGAGAAGAAGACAAGGGAAAGAGTAAGGAAGACAGTGAGGTGGAGAAGAGCAAAGAAAGGAACCAACCAAAGGAAGGAAGAAACGAGAAATGAAAAAGCAAAATGACCGCAAATAGAGGTCGTGGAACTGTCCGTCTCCGGACGCAGGCGCTAACGACCCCCTTGAGGGGGTGGGACTCCTTTTAGTCGCCTCTTACGACAGGCAGGAATACCTCGGGCCTATTCTAATCCCCGGACCCGCAGGGGGGATCTGCTGTTTGAGAGTGTGAAAGGCTAGCAAGCATAGTGCTCAGCAAAGTGCTCGGCAATCGCGTTTGTGTCGGTACATAAAACGCCATTTATGTTAACACCAGGACCACCTGTTGGTGTCTGGTACCCGAAAACTTGTTTCATCTTTGCCCAGACTTGGGATGGTGACATGGCACCCAATGGTCGGCACTACCTCTTCCCAACACTTCTGTCCTGAGTTTGGTAAGTTGGAGAACGCGGGCACAGAGGTGTTTAAAGGCTATGAGGAAGGGTGATGCTTATGCCGCTGTAGAGCTCGTGGACACTCCTTAATTGACTCAGTGACCGGCAACCACCAAGGGACTGTCTTTCACTGGGGGCACCCTGAAGAACGAGGGATCACGTTTTCTGCTGCAGAAACAATCGTTGTAGTTATCTGCTCAACCATCAAATCAATGTTACCATGTGGGGGAGATTCAACTGTGGCAGCACAGGTGAAAGTTTCCCAGGCCACCTTGTTTAAAGCCCATCTGGGCAGGCGTCCATGGGCCTGACACCAGGGCACTGACAGGAAGATGGGGAAGTGGTCACTACCACACAGGTCGTCATGTGCTATCCGGTGGATAGATGGGAGAAGGCCTGGACTGCAAACCGAGAAATCAATGGCCGAATATGTGCTATGTGCCACACTGAAATGTGCGATGGCCCAGTATTTACGAGGCAGAGGTCGACTAGTGACACTAAATTTTCATCATCTCTGCCTCAGCCAGTAAGAACTGTGCCACCCCACAAAGGGTTATGAGCGTCAAAATCTCCCAAAAGTAGGAAAGGTTTAGGGAGCTGATCAATTAGTGCAGCCAATGCGTTCAGGAGTACTGCACCATCTGGAGGAAGATATACGTTGTAGACAGTTATGTCCTGCGTTGCCCTTATCCTGACAGCCACAGCTTCAAGAGGGGGCTTGAAGGGGCATAGGTTCACTGCATACTGAGTTCAGGACACAAACTGCAATAGACACTCTATTATAGCTTCTACAGTTCCTGAAACATTCTTATAGCCACAGAAGGCAGGGGTCTGCATAGCCGGGAACCAGGTTTCCCGGAGGGCAATGCAGAAAGCAGGTGTAAAGCTTAACAGTTGCCGTAGCTCAGACAGGTGGTGGAAGAAACCACAATTCCACTGGAGGATGACGTTATCGTGAGGCTGGGAAGGCATGAAGTGCACAAGGAGGCAGGTTATGCCTCAGGGTCACCTGCTGCCTCTGACTGAGTATTTGTAGGCATTTCTATGGTGGATGAGGCATCAGTGAGATCCAGATCCGCAGGGGATGCTAAGATCTCCACTGCATCCTCAGATGCAGAATTGATAGGGAGTGGTGTTGGGGCCACCAGAGGGTCCTGTTTCTTAGCAGACTCCTCCTTAGTTTGCTTGCTCTCTCACTTCTCTTTAGGGGCTTGCTGGGAAGATTTCTCCGAAGCAGCTTCAGGCATGGAGAAAGACCATGAAGCTCTTCATCCAGCAGCTTTTGGATCCTTGAGCCACTGACGAGTGTCCGCCGTGGCATTAGTGGAGACCTTGGAAGAGAGGGCCCCAAGGGACCCCTTCCACACGAGAGAAGCCAGAGGAGGCTGTTGCTTCTCCAGCAGGGGGGAGGGGACTGGTGTCCCCTGCGTTTGGGGGGGTGGGGCCTTGCGCCTGAAGTAGGTGCTTTGGGAGCAACAGAGGAAGATTTGCCTCCTACTGTAACGCCGGAAATGCATATCCTCCTATTTCCATCTATTGTACTATTATTTTTTTCCTTGTTTTGTTACCTCAAGATATGACACTTCTGTCTCTTTATATATTGTAATTGTTTTACTGTTTGTATATATATATATATTTATGCACTCATGTCGATGTATAATTGGTTTGTTTCGTAAATATTATTTGTATTTTTACGCTGGGTTTTGCCTAGGGAAAACTGCTATCGAACGATTACGTCGATAGGTCGTGTGACGAATCAAAGTGTGTAGGATCTTTGGTAGTGTTAACTCTGCCGCGTGGAGCGCGGGCAGAACAGTGAGAGTCTGGCTGGAGTAGCGAGTGGAGCAGGTGTGTTGTGTGACGCTCCCGCGAGTTGCCGCGCTTTCGGGGTTTGGCAGCATGTAATTGCGCTCGACTCGCGATGATAGTTTCTGACATGGTGTCGCGGACGGGAAGCATTAGCTGGCGCACATCAAGAGCCCGTTTCGCCTGGTGACCGTGTCGAGAAGAAGGCGCGCCAACATCCAGCTTCTGCAACAGCGACAGCCGACAATGAGTGACTGTCGCCACCTCCTCGATCGACGGCTTCAAACCTTCAATCAACCAACAAGGAAGACTAAAAGCACGTAAAGTTTCAGAACTGTATGGCAGACCTCAGCTTTTCAAATTGTTCCATTTGCCTCGCAAAATTACAGCAACTTAGCATGAACCTTTGTTGCTCATTGTCCCAATTGCATTGCCAAGCAGGGTCCCTTCCTTTTCCGAAATGAACCCGAGTGTCGTTGAAATTCAAACGCCAGCATTAAAATAATATAATTAGATTTCACTGCTTTAATTTCAAAGTTCTGTAGCTGGCTACAATATTTAGGTTACACGAGCACAAATTTAGAGTGCGAGTTTTGTTAGCATATTTTAGCTTACCTGTGACTGCAGCTCAGCTTGGTACGTACTAAATTTTACTATTGTTAATAGTTCAGAATCATTTAATTCAAGTTCAAAGTTAAATATCTTGTTTCTAAATTGCGTAGAGTCAAGTTGCTTTTGAAATGATTGTTGAGGTAGTCCAAGACTAACCGTATTTTACTGGATTTCGATGTGCTTCAGAAAGAAAGCTCACTATTAACTTCAGTCACTAAATTAATTTTCGATTTTCCGGTTTTATTAATTCTTTTGCTAAATTAAGTCAGAGTGTAGCGAAATTTATTACTTCTGACAAACTTTCAGTTTTCACACTACACGTGTCAACCTTCAGTTGCCACGCTTCTAGTGCTAATTATGTGTGTAATAACCTTACTTTTTCAGTTACTATAGTAATTGTCCTTAGGACTGGCGACCGTGATTTCCCCCAAATCTCAAATATCTAATTACCGCTAGTTAATTGTTAACGTAACGGCCGCACATTTACTTTCCTTATTAACTTTACCCCTTTTCAAAATTGATTTCCACCAGTTTCATTTGCGTTTTTCCTTTCATTTAGATGTAACCCTTTCCTCCCTCTTTACCGACAGATTAACTTCGGTGACGATTGCTTTTCCCAAATTTCCATTAGGTACACGCGGTTTAATTTCTCACTGTCATTAAGGTCGATAAGTGAGGGGGGAGGTTACACGTGGCGACCTGGTGACAGGACAATCTTCAAATTTGAGGTTGTTCTGGACACGAATTTTGCATTGTGCAAATCTCGTAACAAAGTACTGGTTACGAAATGGTCGATACGTCAGCGAGAATATTCGTGTGAGGAATCCTAATTAGAGTTGAGATTTTGCATTTATATTGAAAATTATTAAAATGAGTGAAGGCAACAATTACCAAAATTTGGTAGACTTAGATACGGAACAATCGGTCGAACAGTGGGAAACGCCCACCGCGGTACCCATTGTTCAGGGGCAGGCGGCTAGCGTGAAAGACGCGACCGCCGAAACGCAACAAAGAGCAGAAATGGAATTCCAAACTTTAGAATATGTTTCGGAATCGGGAGTGAAAATCAAATCTGAACCCCTTGATGACGAACACGCGGGGACAATTAGAGAGGAAGCCGCTACGGAAGTAGAACCGGTAGTTTCCGGGAATTTAACTGATTTATTGAATGTTTTGATTAACGAAATCAAGAGTCAATCGGCCAAGCAAGAAGCTCAGTCTGAAAAAATTGAACGAAAGCTAGACAGTCAGAACAAAGCTATTAATGTTGTTAACAACAATGTTGAAGTTGTTAACACAAAAGTTGATAAAATCAAGGACGATATTGTTGTGATTAATAGCGAAATCGGTCATCTTAAACAGGAAATGATAGGCGTTCAGGCGGAAATTGCGAGCATAAATACTCGTTTTGATTCCGAAATTAGCAGAATCGAGAAAAGTGTAGGAGACGCAGTTGCTCCGATCATCGAGAATAAGGTGACGGAACAAATTCAATTAGTGAGAAAAGAGGATCAACAGAAGGTGGAAACTTTAAAGGCTTTAGTATCCGAAGTAGATACCAAAGTGACGAAGCAGGCTAATACCTGCGAAGAGAAAAAGAGGGAAGTGGAAACGCTTGCGACAACCACTTGCCAAGTGATTACGAGGGTGTCGGAATTAGAAAGGAAACTTGACGAAAAACAGAGCTATGTGCCAATCTGTGCACATAGTTCGGAGTTGTTGACGAAAGAGGAGCGGTTCGACCCCTTGAAAAAAGGCGGTATACACCCGACGGATTTCATTAAAAATTGTGAAAGAGTTTTACCCAGATCATGGACTAATGAGAGAAAAATTAATGCGGTTATTGATGTGTTGGCTGGTGATGCCAAGCGTTGGGGCCTAAACCTCAACATTACGGACCTGACTTTTGACGAATTTAAAAATTTGTTTCTGGCTGAATACTGGTCAGAGCGAAAACAGCAAAGTGTCTGGCGCGAATTTGTCGTATCGAGGCCTTTCGATGCGAATTCGCGCGGTTCGATGATGGAGTTTTGTGAGGGCTGGATCCGCAAGTTGGAATATTTGCGTGACCGCCGCTCGGAATCCGAAATAGTCTGGGAACTCTACAAAAAGCTTCCAGATGATACAAAACGCTACGTAGGGAGCAATCACAGGACAATCAATGATTTCCTGGGAAGAGTTGAGGACGAGGACTATTGGCGCAATAATCGCGACAGTGGCAGAGGCCGTGGTAACAACAACGGGTACCACAGCAACCACAACAACGATAACCACGGGAATAATGCATACCGCAACCATGGCAGCAATAACAATAATGGTTCGGACCGTAATAACAATCGGTACAATGCAAATAATAACAGGAATGACGGAAACCAGTATCATACTAACGTGATACGGGCTTCACAGAATAGTAATAACGCCAGAGGGTGTGATCAGCCGCCTCAGCAGCATCCGGGGAGCGTATCTGCTGGGACGAGACAGGGAAACCATTAGCCGCGCCGGTGAGGGGCCGACCGGGCGTGGAGAAATTTTGGCGGCCCAATAGCAGGAGAAAACCCAGGTGTCGTCAGTATGACAATTCCGTGTGGAATAATCAACGGCGGGAGAGTGTGCCAGTGTTAAGAGAAAGGAGTGCGCCCACAAGTAGTAGATCAGCTGTATACACGGCAGTAGAAGGTACATTCACTGTCAGTGAGAACAATTTAAGTAGTGTTCCGGAAATCGATTATAAGGTGCCAGCTGTAATACCCACAGCGGAACTGGAGATTGAGTTTAAGAATGATTCGCAATTGTTGAGAGAAGATCAGATGTCGGATAAAACGTCCGTCATCGAGCGAGGGGATGCAGAGAGGGATGAGGTCTGGTTAAGGCAGTTCGGTCGCTTATACGACGAACTAAGAGATTATAGGGGTCTGTATGGGAGAAGTGTTTATGGGGAGCGCGTGCAGTATTTGCCGCGTCTCGTCCCACAGGAAGATAGTATTTGTGAAGTGATTGAAAGTTCTGGCCCTAACCGGCAGACTTTACCAGAAATAGTTGATGTTAATGGGGAGCACGAGCAAGATTCGTCGTGTTTCGTCCCGCAGGAGTTAGATGTTGAAGGAGTAACGGAAAGTTCTGGCCCTAACCGGCAGACTTTACCGAAAGTTATAGTGGTAGAAGTAGCCGACCCATCCGACGCAAACCTCCAGTTTAAACATTGCGAGAGTATTAAGGGGAAAGATTACGAAAATTTTAGTGATAGCCGGACACAATTGGTAGAAAAGCACATAGATTTCAGCGTGTATGAGGTTAGAGCTGACGTTATGCGGTCAGACGGTAGCAGTGTGGGTTGCGCAGATCCAGAGGAAGTAATTTCAGATGCGACTGGGCACATTCCTCCAGGTAGATTGGCAGATGAGATCAATCTGATTAAAGAGGAATCAACGAAGGTGACAATTAGTGAATTGATAGCAAAGCAACACTCACTAGTTGACGAGTTACAGGAAAAGGTTTCGGTATTGGAGGCGAAGCTAGAGACTAAGCCTCAGGACAGACGTGTTGAAATTAAAACTGTATGTGAACAGAGACTGAAAAAGCCGCCAGATAAATCGGATTTAGGATCAAAGCCGGATGGTTTTTTCTGGAATGACCTGGATATAGACGAGGATTTACTGTGGGAAAATAAAGAAACAGTCGAGGACAAGTGTAGACAGATAGTAGTGTCTGTTAATATGCACGACCTACAACTAAACGTGTTGATTGACACCGGTGCAGAATTGAGTGCTGTATCTGGGAAAATATTTGAGTTACTGAAAGACAGACCTGGCATCGTAGTTATGCCAGTAACAGGAGTGAAAATTATCGGTGCTACTGGGAAGGCCAGTAAACCGGTCACAAAACAGATTTTTGTCAACTTCGAGATATGTGGGGCACGATTTGAACAAGAGTTTGTCGTCGTGCCAGACTTAACTACGGAAGTAATTATCGGGTTAGATTGGCTATTAAAGTACCGTGCAGTGATTAACTGCGAAAGCAAAACTTTGACATGTACGTCCCAAGATAAAACAATAGTAGTTAGTTTTGACGAGGCAGGAGACGGTGTGCATAGGCAATACCAGCCTATACACATTGTTAACTGGCCGAATGGTATTGACGTAGGTATGAGTTCGAACTGCCATAACATGAGGAATTTCGGCATTGACAAAAGTGTAGAAAGTGAATTGGAAGAGATAATCAAATTCCCTCCACGGATTAACATTAGTATTGGTGTGAAAAAAGATCGTTTGCGAGAAGTAATGAAGCTAAAAGCCGATGCTCGCATACGTCGTCATGACGCTAAAGCGCGTTTTGCTAAGTTTGCAAGCGGAGACTTAGTACTTGTAAAAGCTCATGAGAAATCGAGCGAGATAGACCATGAAAACTCTAAATTTAAGTTTGTTTATAATGGACCATATAAAGTCATTGGTATGCCTCACACAAATGCTTACGGAATATTGTAGACTTGAAATTGTACCAACCAAGGATTGATTAGTACCACAGATAGGGTAATTTGTACAATATGTAAATATAGAGTGTAAGATTTAAGGTTTGCTAGATTGCCATGCTTTTGACTGACCAAGGTCATTAAAGAAGTTGTAATTAATAAGTAATTAATTCTGATTAATCAATTTAATTTTAATCAATTTAATCATGATCTAATCAACTGAAAAATCCAAGCTGCTAGTTTAAGTTTTCAGCTGAGTCACAGTAGATTAAGGAATGTAAATATGATTTTGTAAATAGCTGTAAGATTCCATAAATATGTGATTTACTAGTCATTGCCGATGTACTTAGACGCTGTTTTAAGTTTCAGGCTAGTACATGCGTGTGATGATGGACAGTGTTGAGTTATCCACTGTGATAGTATTAAGGGACTCCTTGAGATTACTCGGGAGTGAGTTTTTCCTAAAGAATTCAGTGAAACGGACGTTCTGGAAACGCCGTCACAAGGGCGAGTGAGATCAAGCGTGCCGCACACGCGGGCGCAACAATACTGGCGAGGCGAGCCGCTGTCGGCTCTTGTGCCGCTGTTGGCTCTTGTGCCGCTGTCGGCATTCTTTGTACTTGCGAGTACGAAAGGCGGAATAGTTTTTCTTCCCGGACAGCTGATGTGAAAGAATTCTGCTGTCAATATTTATGTTTTTTCGATCTACTGAATATTATTTTCTTGTTTAGCGTTAAGTGGAATCTCATGACGAGATATTAATTATGAAAAGGTTATATAAAATGTGTATTCTATGTAATTAATAATTAATTTGCGTATTTTGATCTACCTGTTTTTATGACCATGTACTCTGATTAATTTTGTAAATAGTATTCCATTTCATGATAGTGTTACGGATTTTGACGATTTTGGAATAGCTAAACCATTTCCTATGTCTTCTATGAATTTCAACATGTTGTCAACCTGTTTTATTTTGTGCAAGATGACAGAGTGGAATAAGATTAGGAGTGTCTCCACTCAGTTATTATGGTCTAAAAATTGATTTATGATTAATTAGACGAATGCTAAATTTTGTTGATGTTTTGAGCATATGCATTTCCGCTGTTTCTTTTTTGGGACATTTTCTGAGTCTGTTTACGTTACACGGACATCCTCAGACAATGTGGGGCACGTGTAACGCCGGAAATGCATATCCTCCTATTTACATCTATTGTACTATTATTTTTTTCCTTGTTTTGTTACCTCAAGATATGACACTTCTGTCTCTTTATATATTGTAATTGTTTTACTGTTTGTATATATATATATATATTTATGCACTCATGTCGATGTATAATTGGTTTGTTTCGTAAATATTATTTGTATTTTTACGCTGGGTTTTGCCTAGGAAAAACTGCTATCGAACGATTACGTCGATAGGTCGTGTGACGAATCAAAGTGTGTAGGATCTTTGGTAGTGTTAACTCTGCCGCGTGGAGCGCGGGCAGAACAGTGAGAGTCTGGCTGGAGTAGCGAGTGGAGCAGGTGTGTTGTGTGACGCTCCCGCGAGTTGCCGCGCTTTCGGGGTTTGGCAGCATGTAATTGCGCTCGACTCGCGATGATAGTTTCTGACATGGTGTCGCGGATGGGAAGCATTAGCTGGCGCACATCAAGAGCCCGTTTCGCCTGGTGACCGTGTCGAGAAGAAGGCGCGCCAACATCCAGCTTCTGCAACAGCGACGGCCGACAATGAGTGACTGTCGCCACCTCCTCGATCGACGGCTTCAAACCTTCAATCAACCAACAAGGAAGACTAAAAGCACGTAAAGTTTCAGAACTGTATGGCAGACCTCAGCTTTTCAAATTGTTCCATTTGCCTCGCAAAATTACAGCAACTTAGCATGAACCTTTGTTGCTCATTGTCCCAATTGCATTGCCAAGCAGGGTCCCTTCCTTTTCCGAAATGAACCCGAGTGTCGTTGAAATTCAAACGCCAGCATTAAAATAATATAATTAGATTTCACTGCTTTAATTTCAAAGTTCTGTAGCTGGCTACAATATTTAGGTTACACGAGCACAAATTTAGAGTGCGAGTTTTGTTAGCATATTTTAGCTTACCTGTGACTGCAGCTCAGCTTGGTACGTACTAAATTTTACTATTGTTAATAGTTCAGAATCATTTAATTCAAGTTCAAAGTTAAATATCTTGTTTCTAAATTGCGTAGAGTCAAGTTGCTTTTGAAATGATTGTTGAGGTAGTCCAAGACTAACCGTATTTTACTGGATTTCGATGTGCTTCAGAAAGAAAGCTCACTATTAACTTCAGTCACCAAATTAATTTTCGATTTTCCGGTTTTATTAATTCTTTTGCTAAATTAAGTCAGAGTGTAGCGAAATTTATTACTTCTGACAAACTTTCAGTTTTCACACTACACGTGTCAACCTTCAGTTGCCACGCTTCTAGTGCTAATTATATGTGTAATAACCTTTCTTTTTCAGTTACTATAGTAATTGTCCTTAGGACTGGCGACCGTGATTTCCCCCAAATCTCAAATATCTAATTACCGCTAGTTAATTGTTAACGTAACGGCCGCACATTTACTTTCCTTATTAACTTTACCCCTTTTCAAAATTGATTTCCACCAGTTTCATTTGCGTTTTTCCTTTCATTTAGATGTAACCCTTTCCTCCCTCTTTACCGACAGATTAACTTCGGTGACGATTGCTTTTCCCAAATTTCCATTAGGTACACGCGGTTTAATTTCTCACTGTCATTAAGGTCGATAAGTGAGGGGGGAGGTTACACTACCACCAAGGGGGAAGATGTATTCTGGTAGTCCAGAGGGCCCACTGTTAATGGCAAAGAGTGAGGAACCATTGGCACTTGGGACAGCAATGCTGATGTAGCAGCAGTGTATGTCGACGTCAACCAAATGGGGTGTAATCTTTCGAATTTACGTTTAGCCTCTGTGTAAGTCAACGGTCCAGGGTCTTGTACTCCAGAATTTTTCACTCCTTTTGGAGTACTGAGCAGTCTGACGAGCAGGGGCAGTGGTGCCTTCCACAGTTGATGCAAGTGGGATGTAGCGCACATGGAGTATCTGTGTGCAGTGCAGCGGGAAAACATGTGCCCGGCCTTCCAGCACTTAAAGCATGGCATAGGGGGAGGGACGTGTGGTTTAATGTCACAGTAGTAAACTATCAACTTGACCTTTTCAGGCAATGAATCACCCCCAAAGGCCAATATGAAGGCACCGGTAGCAACCCTTTTGTCATTGGGTCCTCAGTAAACGTGCCAGGTGAAATGAACACCCTGCTATTCTAAATTGGCGCGGAGCTCGTCGTCAGGCTGCAAGAGGAGGTCACAATGGAAAATAATCCTCTGGACCCTGTTGAGGCTTTTACAGGGAATGACGGAAACAGGAATATCACCCAGCTTGTCACAGGCGAGTAACACTTGGAATTGGGCTGAGGATGCTGTCTGAATTAAGACTGCACCGTTTCGCATCTTTGACAGCATTGTCACTTTTCCAAACTTATCCTGAAGGTGTTCAATGAAAAACTGAGGCTTCATCAGTAGAAAAGAGTCCCCATCGGTTCTGCTACAGACTAAAAACTGAGGTGAATATGGCTCTCTCTGTTCTGTAGCTCTACATTTCTCCCATGGTGTAATGGGGGAGAGTAACTATTTAGGGTCATACCTGTTGGCATTGTATTCTATCTTGCCCTTCTTAGAGACTGCTGGTGCCGTACGGTCACCAGCAAGAGATGACTTAGTCCGCTTCATTACGGGTCAGCCACCCTGATGCCACCCACTCCGATCAGGGTGTCTCCCCATGGGCGCCACCTTCCCACAGCAAAGGCCAACGGGCATGATGGCTGTTGCTGGGAGTCCTGATGCCCCAGGAAGACAGGCATCTACTCCTTGGCATATGTGGGGAGTTTACAGCTCAGGCATCAGCAGTACAATCCCTGTGTTGTCAGGGGGCTACCACCAAATGGGTACATGATGGCCCCACTACAACAGACTGCTACCGTGCTGGATATTGGGTGCAAAGAAATCTAATATTGTCATGGGGGCGAAAGAGGACAGTAGGCAACGGAAGAAGATAACATACTCCGGAAAGTGTCCTCGCCCAAATAGTTGAATCGCAGGTGGAGATACAAAGCCATAAGAGATTCAGGAGATCGAATCTAAGGGCACTATGGATAACTCATGCACCAAGTAAGGCGTCCTTCCCCATATGGCCCGCAGTTCTGTAGAATTTTGGAAGTGGCAGGTCAAACCATAGAATGGGACCTGAACTCATAGGGCCGGAAAGTGTGAGACTTCTTTTAGTCGCCTCTTACAACAGGCAGCAATACCTCGGGCCTATTCTAACCCCCAGACCCGCAGGGGGGGGAGCGTGGAGGGGAGGAAGGTCAAA
This sequence comes from Schistocerca piceifrons, assembly GCF_021461385.2. Classification (NCBI taxonomy): domain Eukaryota; kingdom Metazoa; phylum Arthropoda; class Insecta; order Orthoptera; family Acrididae; genus Schistocerca; species Schistocerca piceifrons. The sequence goes on from NC_060141.1 coordinate 574,174,773, forward strand.
GCAAACCAGAAGGATATGAGAGACGTCAAAGTGGTCACAAGGACGCAGTTTTGTGTGTTGGAGGAAGAAAACAACCTAAGGGTGTGATTCCAAGAGCAGCTGCAATTCCTCCTTGTTAGATCTAATGCCACAAATGTTCCACTCGAGAAGAGTCATAACGGGGCATGGGGAGGATGGAAAAAAACAAGGGGAAGTCACTTTGGCAGCTACCGCTGAGTACCAGCCTTAGAAGATTCATTCCTACATGGTGCAGAGGCTGGAGGATCCTCTTCTGTGAAATCTACAGAGGTGTTGACATTATCCCTGTGTCAGCCTGCAGATTCCAGGGCAGTAAAACAGTAGACGATGCGCACCAGTGAAATGGATGTCAGCCGGGTGAGGGTATCACGTGATGAAACCACTGAAGAGGATTTTGAAGTCAGGGAAGGAGAGGAGCGTTTGCCTTTGTTCAGTTTGTTAGAACCTTTATACTTGGCAGGTGAAGACTGACATTTGTTGTCCGGAGGGAGCTAAAATGTCTTTGCGGGAGTGTTCCTTTTGTCCTTTCTGGCCTGACAGTTGTGTAGCATGTGATTTCGTCACTGAGGGCGAAGATTTGGTGGCTTGTTGCACAGCTGCAGGAATCCTACCATGATACTGGGCAATTTCCCGACAGTACTGAACTGGAGGTCACAAGTATCTGTGGTGATGTCCTCCACAGAGCACGGTGTAGCAAAAATCGTACTACAACTATGGGATGGTAAAATGCAGGGCTTTTGACCAGCCAACGAGCTGTGAGCGACAGGGTAGGATACTTTTTCATTCACCCGGATCTCCTGGGCAGCCCGTTCATAGAGATACACTCATGGGATGAAGCAGCATTGTCACCATTATAATTAATACAGTGGGGAGAAGGAGGTGGGCAATCACCCTCAAGATCATCTGTACCATAAATAACACATTTGGCCAGGTTTTGACAGTACAAGCAAGCGTGGCTGTAACACTGACACTAACAGCAATACATCGGGTTTGGAATGTATGGTTGGACCATGACGACGTCATGGCCTGCCTTAATCTTTGATGGTAACACTACTCAATCAAATGTGAGAAAAAAGTGTGTGTTAGCACTAAGTTTGCATCAACCTTTTTGATTGCCAGATTGACTGCAGTAATGCCCTGATCAGAGAGATAAATTTGAAGATCTCCCTCAGTCAGAACATCAAGCAGCTGAGTGTAAATAACACCTCGCAAAAAACTCAGTGTACGATGGGCCTCGATATGAACAGGATAGCCGTGGAATAGCAAAGCTGTAAGCAGTTGTTGGGCTTGAAAATCACAGTTCATCATCAGAAGCAAAATCCCATTATGTAAGCGAGAGCAGGATTTCACAGGGGCTTCAATTGCATCAACACTTTTCTGACTAACAAATACATTAACAATAGCAAAAGACTGGCCTCCTTCGGTACACGATATCACGGGAAACCGTGGTGCAGCTGGGATCTTTAACTCTTTAGCTTCACTCCATTTACATTTAGTAGATGTAGATTGAGATGGTAATTGGCTCATTGCAAAGAAATCCCCCAAGATTGCCAGTGTCTCAAATGGCGTGCTCCTTCCAATGGACAACCCTCTCAGAGGGGGACTCACCCACATTACGTGATTGTTCACACCTCCTGAACCCCAGACAGAGGGGCCAATTGACAATTGGGAAGGTAGCAGCTCAGGCAGTCACCCCTCCCTGGGCCTAACCTGTACCAGAGAGTAAGTGCAAACCCTCATGTTACCCCGTCACCCGCTGTATGTTAAACACGTGTGCCAGCTTTCAGGAGCACACAGGGAGGAAGAAGAAACAAGGAGACCTTAAATGCCAAAATGGAGGCAGGGAGGAGATAGAGAACAAAGAAAGAAGGAAAAAGCAGACAAGGGACTGTTCCACTGTTGGACTACTGAAATTTTTTGAACATATTCACGAAGATACTCAAGACATGTTCACCAAGGGAGGAGAAGAAGAATGGCAGGAGAATATACCTGCAGCTCGGAAAGGGGAGATGTGCTGCAAAGGCTGGGGCTCTGTGGTAGCCAACCAGAAACTCACCAAGAGTGGTGAGCCCCCTAAAGGAAGTAAAGTTCAATCTGAAAGCCTAACGCCTTACTGTAGTTTTAGAAGTAGTGTCCCACATCTAAAATTATGGGAGATGAAAAACAATAATCATGATTAAAATAAATAGCTTCTCTGAAAGAGTGTTAAAAATGAGAAATCACTATCCATACCTCCACCCATCAGTTGCAAAAACTGTTCGTTCAGACCTTTTTATGTGTACACACAGAGACACACTTAACTGAGTGATTAGAAAACTAAGTTTCACTTATGTACTAGAAGAAACAAAGCATCTACTCTGAACTGCGATTTTGTATGTAGGTGATGCCACAATTTTAGCAGAGAAAGCACTTTACCTTCTAAATAAAATGACTGAAGACTACAACAATATTATTATATCCTCAAGGAAAACTATAACAATGGCATTTATAGGATAGGAACTCATAAGAATAGAAATAATGGTGAACAATAACAGCAGAAGAGCAGGTCATCCACTATAATTATCTGGTATGTGATATCACATACGAGTATGATAAAGATGTAGAAAGGAAAGTAGCAAAATTTGGAAACATGTATGTGAAACAATAAACAGGTACAAATCAAACAATAGAAAATCCAGACACGTAACACAGCCATGAACCTTTCCTCCAGAAGCCTTAGTCCCACAGAAATATCAGTCCTTTTCAAAGGCCTCACCTTTTGCCCACTCCCAAATTCAATCATGTAGGCTTTGTTAAAGACCTTTTCTCCTCCTCCCGATCCCTACAGTGGAAATACTTTTTCGCCACCAACCCTACCAATCAGATTCAACAGAAGACCAACGTCGAACCCTGCCTAACTCAGTTCACTCCTCCATTCAACTGTGGTTCATCCCCACTGGCACCAAATCACCTCCTGTTAACTTACCAGAATTTTTTAACCTCAAACCTTGCATCACCATGATTCCCCGAATCCCTCAACATGTAAGAACCACAGTCTACCATCTAAAAATTTATCCTGACCTTATAATCCTACCTGCAGACAAAGGCTCCACCACTACTGTTTTGAACTGCAAGGATTACCCGGCAGAAGGACCCCACCGGTTGTCAGATACTTCCATTTACAAACCTTGCCACAGTGACCCCATTCCAGAAATCCAGCAGGATCTCCAGTCACTCATCAAATCTGTAGGCTCATCCCAGAACCTGTCCCTGGAGTCCATCACTCTGCTCACCCCTACCACTCCCTGCATTCTTACCATCTACATGCTTCCTAAAGTCCATAAATCCAATTACCTGGGACACCCCATTGCGACCAGTTACTGTGCCCCCACTAAGAAAATCTCTGCTCTCATAGACCAACACCTTCAACCTATTACCCGGAACCTACCATCCTATATAAAAGATACCAACCATTTTCTCCACTGACTCTCCACAGTTCCCATTCCTTTCCACATGGTGCCCTGCTCGTCACTATTGACGCCACCTCCCTTTACACTAACATCCTAATGCCCATGGCCTTTCCGCTATTTAACACTACCTTTCCCAACACCCGACAAATTCTAAACCAACAACTTCCTTCCTAGTCGCCATGACCAACTATATCCTCACCCATAACTACTTCTCCTTTGGAGGCATTGCCTACAAACAAATCCAGGGTACAGATACGGGCACCCACATGGCACCATCCTATGCCAACATATTAATGGGCCATCTAGAGGAATCCTTCGTAAACACCCAGAATCCTAAACCCCTCACCTGGTTCAGATTCACTGATGACATCTTTGCTATCTTCATCAAAGGTGAGGAGACACAATCCACATTCCTCCAGAACATCAACAACTTCTCCCTCATTTGCTTTACTTGGTCCTACTCAACCTAACAAGCCACCTCCTTAGATGTTGACCTTCACCTCAAAGATGGCTACATCAGTACCTTTGTCCGTATCAAACATACTAACCACCAACAATACCTCCACTTCGACAGCTGCCACTCATTCCATACCAAGAAGTCCCTTCCGTACAGCCTAGCCACCTGTGGTCGTCGCATCTGCAGTGACGAGCAGTCCTTCTCAAAATATACCGAGGATCTTGCTGAAGCCTTCACTGACCATAATTATCCTTCCATCCTTTAACAAAAACAAATCTCCCATGTCTTATCTTTCCAGTCTCCAACCACCTCCCAAAGTCCCGCAGACCAGCCACAGAGGAGTATTCCCTTCGTAATTCAGTACCATCCGGGACTGGAGCAACTGAATTACATTCTCCACCAGGGTTTCAACTACCTCTCGTCGTGCCCTGAAATGAGAAATGTCCTGCTCACTATCCTTCCCACCCCTCCCACAGTAGTATTCTGCCATTCACCGGACCTACACAATATACTCATCCATCCTTACACAGCTCCTGCTCCCAATCCCTTACCTCATGGCTCATACCCCTGTAATGGACCTAGATGCAAGACCTGTCCCATACATCCTCCTACCACCACCTGCTCCAGTCCGGTCACGAACATCACCTATCCCATCAAAGGCAGGGCTACCTGTGAAACCAGTCAAGTGATTTACAAGCTAAGCTGCAAACACTGTGCTGCATACTATGTAGGCATGACAGCCAACAAGCTGTCTGTCCGCGTGAACAGCCACCGACAAACTGTTGCCAACAAACAAGTGGACCACCCTGTTGCTGAGCACACTGTCAAACATGACATCCTTCATTTCAATGACTGCTTCACAGCCTGTGCCAGATGGATCCTTCACACCAACACCAGCTTTTCTGAACTGTGCAGGTGGGAACTTTCCCTGCAATACATCCTACATGGCCCATAACCCTCCTGACCTCAACCTTCATTAGTCACTGTCCTCACCCATCCAGCCTGTTCCCATTCCAGCACTACACAGCTGTCATTCCACCATCGAATTCAGTCTTTTTACTTCTCTCCTTTTCTGCAACCCCCCTCCCCATCTCTCCCCTGGCCTCCATCTAACCCGCAGTACTTCACTGTCCACCAACCCTGCCCTAGCATCCCTCCCCCTCTCCCCATCCCACCCTCCTCCCTAAACCCACCCAATTGCCACTCCCATCATGCACTGGGGGTGCTGCTTGCAGTGTGTTTTCAGTTGCCTGAGGCTGCAGTCTGTGTGTGTGTGTGTGTGTGTGTGTGTGTGTGTGTGTGTGTGTGTGTGTGTGTGTGATGAAGGCCTTACTGATCAAAAACTTTATTTGTGACAATCTTTTCATTGTGCCTATTTGTGACTCAGTATCTCAACTATAGGGTGAATAAATGGGTACTTTAGAAACAAGATGCAAAAGGAACACACATGCAATTGTGTAACTACAGATATGAGTCGTGGATCACTTACAGACGACAAGAAAGTAAGACCCATGCAGTTGCAAAGAAATGTCTTACACCTTTGAAAGGCCATATCAGTGTAGGCAGGTTAAAAAACAGTGACAGTAAGAAAGAATCAAACACATTTAACGTAAATTATTATTAGGATGATATTCATAATTATTACTATTATTATTGAAGATAACAGATAAAAATGGAGTGAATATCTGGACCGTATGAACAGAGGCAGATTAATTACAAAGTCGGAAATTATAAACTGGTAGGCTAAAGAAGTCTGGAAAGTCCAAGGGAGCAAACACCTGACATCTGATATGCAGAAGAAGACGAAGGAGGAGGGGAATGGCCACTATGGGGCATCAATGATATGTTGTAACCTCCAAATATTATGCATCCAAGTGGCAGACAAGATCTCTTTACAAGTACAGCTGCTATTCAGTCATCTCTTGCAGGGCCGGCTTACCAAACTCGGGACTGATATTTCTTGAATCTACACTAGACGTGTGGAAGTAATTATCAGAAATCCATCACACTAAAGGTACCAGTTGACCATGAACAATTGCAGTTCTGATTATGATATTGGTTTCACGGTGCTCAATGGCATGGTTATCAGCACCCCTGTAGAATACAGACTAAATCCTTTGTGAGAATAAATTCTTTCCTTAGGACAATGGCAGATGGAAATGTACTGGACACTTTAAAACCTGTCTGGCAATGACAACACAGTGATTTCTTATCAGTATACTAAAACTGATGACAAAAGTTACACTATGTAATCGAAAGTATCCGGACATCTGGCTGGAAGAATTACAAGTTCATGGCACCCTCCATCGGTAATGCTGGAATTCAATATATGGTGTTGGCCCACCCTTACCCTCACTGACAGCTTCCACTCTCGCAGGCATACGTTCAATCAGGTGCTGGAAGGTTTCTTGGGGAATGACATCCCATTCTTCACGGAGTGCTGCACTGAGGAAAGGTATCAATGTCTGTTGGTGAGGCCTGGCATGAAGTTGGCATTCTGGTGTTCTATAGGATTCAGGTCAGGACTATGTCCAGGCCAGTCCATTATAGGGATGTTATTGTCATGTAACCACTCCATCACAGGCCGTGCATTATGAACAGGTGTTCGACTTTGTTGAAAGATGCAAGCGCCATTTCCGAATTGCTCTAAAACAGTAGGAAGCAAGCAGGCAATTGAAACAAAACATCAGTATAGGCCTGTGCTGTCATAGTGCCACACAAAACAAGGGGTGCAAGCCCCCTCCCTGAAAATCACCACCACCTCTGAATTTTACTGTTGGCACTAAACATGCTGGCAGATGACATTCACTGGGCATTCGCAAAACCCACACCCTGCCATCAGATCACCACATTGTGTAACGTGATTCGTCCCCCCCCCCACACCGTTTTTCCACTGTTCAATCATCCAATGTTTATGCTCCTTACACCAACCGAGACATCGTTTGGCATTTACTGGCATGATGTGTGGCTTATCAGCAGCCGCTCGACCATGAAATCCAAGTTTTCTCACCTCCTGCCTAACTGTCATAATACTTGCAGTGGAGCCTGATGCAGTTTGGAATTCCTGTGTGATGATCTGGATAGACATCCGCCTATTACACGTTACGATCCTCTTCAACTGTCGGCAGTCTCTGTCAGTCAACAGACAAGGTCGGCCTGTACGCTTTTGTGCTGTACATGTCCCTTCATGTTTCCACTTCACTATCACATCGGAAACAGTGGACCTAGGGATGTTTAGGAGTGTGGAAATCTCATGTACAGACGTATGACACAAGTGACACCCAATCACCTCACCATGTATGAAGACCATGAGTTCCGCGGAGTGCCTCATTCTGCTCTCTCACAATGTCTAATGACTACTGAGGTCGTTGATATGGAGTACCTGGCAGTAGATGGCAGCACAATGCACCTAATATGAAAGGCATATGTTTTTGGGGGTGTTCGGATACTTTTGATCACATAGTGTATGCATGCGACTATTCATGCATGCATTCACATTCATCCCCTTTCCAAGTGCTTAAATAAAACTATAATATAGCCATGACATAAAACATTAAATGAAACAGGAATTAGCTGAAAAATGTGCTAAGAGTTATTCTCTGGTACATGCGATTGGCCGAATGTTAATAAAAACAGGGAGAGAGACAGCTAATGTGAGAACACCCATATATTTAACAGATAAGTTACATATACGGATGTTAAAAGTGCTTAAATAAGAACTTGACTCCCAGACCAGTTGAAAAAGAGAGGAGGAAATAAAATCTAAATTCACAGGTGGAGAGGATATGTGACGCTATTGCAGTGATTACCTAATTTAGTCAAATTTGCAAAAAAACTTGGCAGTATAAGCCAAGGTATCAGTATGATGTTGCACCCTCTCTGGCCTGAATGCATGCACCTATTGATTTGGGAAGTGTGTCAAAGCTGTTTTATGTTCTGAGGCAAGCTGACCCACTACTGTTGTAAATGGTCCTTGATATCATTGATACTGGCACTGGGACTGGTTCCACCCATATCCTATTGTGGAAAACTCTAGAGATCTTGCTGGCCATGGGAGTACCTCTCCACTCCGTCTGTGCTTAGACAAACGTGGCGCGCGCGCGGGTGTGTGTGTGTGTGTGTGTGTGTGTGTGTGTGTGTGTGTGTGTGTGCGTGTGTGTGCGTGTGCGTGTGCGTGTGTGTGTGTGTGTGTGTGCGCGCACACACAAGCATGCGCACATGCACTGCTCTGTTAAAAAGGGCACCACAATACTTTTGCACGAGCGATAACATATGTGAATACAGGATGTCTGATGTACCCTTGTGCCATCCTAGTTCCTTCAATCACTACCAGCCATGACCTAAAGTCATGGACAGACACATCCCCACACCACGAAGCCAGGGGTAACAACAATGCCTCCCAAAAACTTTCAAAGAATTTGACGTCTCCTAGGGTAGCCATAATGTTCATCCATGATGACCATCTGGGGTAGTGTATAACCACAATTCATCACTGAGCACCGTGCGACATCATTCATCAGCAGTCTATGCTTCCTGGTCACAGCATCACTCCAAATGAAGCCATTTATGTTGTTGTGTTAGCAGCAGCCAACGCATGGAATAATTCCCTAGTCTGGCTGCTGCAAGTCTCCTGCCAATGTTATGAGTTGACACAGAATGATGCAGGACATCTTTTACTCATTTTCAGATGGCAGGTGGGTGGTAACGATATGCTTGGTGCACAATATAGCAGTCCTCCCTTTTGGTGGTCAGATGTGGTAAACTGGAACCTTGAAAATTAGTATGCCTGCCCTCATGTTCCCATGCAGTTCAACATCACACCACTGTCACATCTGAATGCCCCACAAGTTGGGATATTGTACAATTCAACCAGTCGGCCATATGGCGACCCTCTAATAGACCCCTTTCAAACTATGTCAGGTGTTGACAATGCTGTTGCACACAAGTATTCAGCATCTTCGTGTCTTTCACAGTGATCCACCAACTTCTGAAACTATCTGTGAACCTTATATAACCTTCCCTTTCAGACCCAGTAAGAACATTAATGTAATCTGGTGGCTGTTCTACCTGTCACAGATAACTGCAACTGTGTATGAAGTTACACTGACAACTCTCCAGAATAATGATGTGAAAGTACTCATCAGGGAGCATGGGGTAATACACTACTTTCATTGCATTTTTCAGTTGCAGCAGTTCTCCTATGCAATTGGTTAATTTAACAGTTGTGTGGCTATTGGGGCATACAGTTCTGTCCTCATTTTAAAATCTGGATTAAATTTGCCTCTTTCTGTAACTCAGAAATGTGTACTGTCAGTCAAGTCCTATTAAACATGCAAAATTTTTTTTAAGAATTTACAATATGATACCATAACCCATGTGCACCGTATATCATGCCTCAGATAATTCTAATTCCGTATCACAGAACACAACAAGGAGGAAATTCAAGTGTAAACAAGAAACTAATTTTTGTTGCGTATACAGTAGGAATGTCGGACAGAATAGGAAGATGTATTTTAAACATAAGTACAGGATATTTAATGGAAATAATTCAAGGCTTTTGACAAGTGCATTAACATTGTTATGAGTAGATGAAATACCTCTACAAGAGATTTACAGAAGCTCATAACTGACAGCAGCTTCTAATTCAAGATAATGGGAATTTTTCTGTTCAAGTGGGATAAAAACTAAATAGTTATTCTTCAGAGGGAAACTTGGGTGATAGGCCTATCAAAATTGACAGATACTGCAGAACTTGATAAGATCAAGATGTTTGTCCTTAACACATTCTTACAGAAGAAAACTAGAAAATGGATTTGATAAAGACCAAACATAACTGAAAATCAAATTGCATACATTTGATTAAATAATAATGAAACAATAGAATTTTATAGTCCTGAACCACTTCCAAATTGCAAAAAAAAAAAAAATCTTATTCATATGATACAGAGTAAGAACAGATACAAAGCTAAAAAGAAACATACTTATCAAGGAGGCTTTTAGAAATTTAGATTATGATTATTTCCTTCCTCACAGCCAAGACTGGTATGCAATCAATGGAAAATTTACACCATCATTGAATAAACATTTCTGAATTCAGGAAAGGGCAATACACGAATCAATTTTGTTTTCAGACTTTCTACACAAATATCTTGGCATCTGTGGCAAGAAACTGAAAACTTGAATGACAAGAGGCTGTTTGTGGAGGATGCTGTTGTACATGTGAACGTCACAACACCAGAAAATTGTGGTGAAATAAATGAATCTATATAATAAATAACTATATATAGGCCATATATATATAATTTTTTGGAGTGGCTGTGAATGACAGACCATCCAATCAATTTACCATGCGCATTACAATCTAGCTGGCTGGCATAGGAAATGTGGCACTTTCATACAAGAAAAATTCTAATTCTTAATACTTTATTCACACATGTACAGCAAAGAAAATCTTGTCAACACTGGACTACAACTTTGAGAAGTTTTACTTTACCGTACAATTATCCCTACAAAGAACTGACACAATTATCCTGTTACTAAGGACTATTAGTAAGTAAGAAAAAGGTTAAGCATGATGTTGTCACAGAATGCAATGCCTCTGGCAGCTGGCACAAAAGTGTTTCGACAGCACAAAGTAAATAAGCACTCGTAGCGTCACACAACGCTGCACTGCATCAAAGAGCAGTGATCTTTGTCGCAGGGCAAGAGGACCATTGTCCAAGAAGCACGCCGGAAAGTGGAGATGTCAATCTGATCTTTCTGTATATCCGGGAGGCCTGTCTGTGCTAGGTGGCGAAGGTGCCAGTGCTGCAGTAGGTCAGCATTGTAGTACATCAGTAGGTAGCTCTTCCTCAAAAACATATGCAGGCTTCACCCGATCACGAGAGATGGTAGAGGACTTGTTAAAAAGTATGTTGATAGTGCGAACTACCCATCGTATGACCTTGTGTATGCCCATGTTTTGGTGATTGTAGTGCAGCTGGCAAATGTCACAGAGAAGGTGGGTCTGGGGGCGAAGCCAACGTGGCGCCGTACCCCCATTTGTCAAGAAAGTTTTAGGAAATTGGAAGGAAAGGATGTAGCAGTTGATTGAAGAAAACTCCTGGTGGTAGAAGAGAGGAAGGGTGGCCTGCATACCATAAATCCAAGGAGGCGTCGAAAAAATGGGCATGGGTCAGATGAGCACGAATGGAAGACATGACTTGCGTAACGAATCAGAAGGACAGCTCACCAATTGGACAGCGGAGGTTCAGCTGACTCAGTGTAAAGGCTCTCCATGGAGCTGGTGTTAAAAGTTCCAGATGCTAAACACAAACCACGGTGGTGGACAGAGTCTAGACGCTGAAGAATAGACGACTGTGTAGAGAAGTAAACTATGCTTCCAGAGTCAAATTTTGAGCGCACTAAAGTGTGATATACGTGGAGGAGGACCACTCTGTCCACTCCCCAGGAGGTACCACACATAACACGAAGGGTGTTGAGGAATCGCAGACAGCGAGCCGAAGGATATGAAAAATGGGAAGACTAGCATAGTTTTCTGTCAAATATAAGTCCCAAGAATTTGGTGACATCTGTGAACGGAAGGTCGACAGGGCCTAGATGTAGGGAAGGTGGATAAAACTCCATACAACGCATATGGTTTTAATGGGAGAAAATTAGAAGCCAGTTTCGATGCTCCATGAGTGGAGGCAATCGAAACATCCTTGAAGACATCATTCAAGAAGGCTGGTCTGTTGAGTGCTGTAGTAGATTGTAAAATCGTCGAAAAAGAGGGAGCCAAGACATTGGGAAGGAAACAATCCATAATTGGATTTATGGTGATGGCAAACAGTACCACACTTAGCACAGAGACCTGCGGCACCCCATTTTCTTGGAAGAAAGTAGGGGGAGATAGTAGTGTTCACCTGCACCTTAAATGTGCGCTTTGTCATAAATTCATGGATGAAAAGGGATATCTGACCATGAAAGCCCAAGAGAACAGTGGGCAGAGGATGCCTGATCTCCAACAGGTATAATATGCGCTCTCCAGATAAAAAAAATATATCTACCCTTTGGCGTTTCCTGAGAAAAATGTTCACGGTATAAGTGGAGAGAGAAACAAGGTCAACTGTGGAATGATACTTTCAGAAACCATACTGGGCAGGTGTTAAAAGGTTTCGGGACTCAGCCACCAGCCTAAACGTCAGTTTACCATACACTCCAGAACCTTACATATAGGCCTACTACTCGTGAGAGAGATGGAGCAATAGCTAGAGGGGAGATGTTTGTCCTTTCCAGGTTTTGGAACAGAAATGACAATAGCTTCCCGACATTTTCTGGGAAAGGTACTGTCTATCCAAATTCGATTATAAAGGCGATGGAGGTAATGCAGACTATGGTATGATAAATGCAGCAACATTTGGACATGGAAGGGGGGGGGTGGGGGGGGGGAGAAGGCTCGGGGACAGGGAGGGATGTGGAAAGGGATAGTATGCAGCCCAGAAAGGAAAGAGCTTCACTAGCTCAGGGTCCTGTGCTCACCACGCACATATCCACAAAAGAGTTGTGGACCCCCTGCGGGGAATAGGCTAGTTCTCTGTTGGATTTCACTTTGTTTGTTTTGTTTTAGGGTGCAAAAACAACTAGGATCATACGCGCCCATGTCAAAACTGTTAAACACAAAGACAAACAGAGGGGCTAAAAACAACTATACATCAACACTAATCGACAGAAAATAAGGCAGCAAAAAATGGGGATGTGGAGAAAGATGCATAAAATACACCACAGAGAAATAGAGGTCCAGAACTAAAAATCAAATGGTCTTCACCATATCGCTACGACAGATAAAAAGTGAAACGCGGTCAACAGCCCACACGTCGTTCGTTAAAACGGCTGATACCCCAGATGGCAGAGCTCCTCTCAGATAGTACTTCACTATATAACTGCACCATCTGCGAAAAGCCTGATTTACTATTAATATTGTCTGCAAGGTCATTAAAACACACTTCCTTCCCTATCCTGACCTAATCCTACCCTACTTTTTACATGCACATATTATTTCTACAAGTTGTCTGAAATATTGAATAGCACTGCCCTGAATAGTATAATGACAGATAAATAAATGCATAACATTTATTTTTCAGAGAGTTAATAACAATGAAAACTTCTTTTGGAGATGATGTATGAAGTTAAATATAATCAAACTTGTTTTTGGCAGATTTTCTTACGAACTGTAGGCTATCAGGTATGGAAGTGTTCAAACCATAAATATCTGCTACTGACAGAAAAAGTTATTAAAAATTTCTGCAATTTTTGTGCTACCTTTCATCAGATCATTACCCATCTTTAGTAAAATTTCTTGTGTTTTCTTGATTCATTTTTGCTGTCTCATTTTCCTACCACTATAGTTGCACTGCACCCAAAACCTACCTTTCTTAATGCATCTCACTTCAAACCATGCAAAAAAAAAAAATTTACGGAAACCTGTGGCAGCCTATAGATGTAAATTCTTATACTAAACCACAGCACTGGAGTCATGTATGGTTCATGTAGAGTATCAAGCTCTAGGAAAAGTTATGTTCTATCTTTGAAATGACAATAGACTACTTTCGTTTGAAATAGTGAATAGTGCAGCTTTGTAAACTGACAGTAAAATAACCCCTATCATACTTCATGCTCTTGTTTCTACTGTTTCAATCCAAAATATTTTGCACTGTTTAACTGCGGTCACGGAAAATAAGTACACCTGTTAAGAGCACATGCGAACCCCCCCCCCCCCCGCCCCCCCCCACACCGAACACACACACATTTACATCACATCCTCTATGAGCCTAAAAAAAAGCTGTTGGAATCAATAAACTCTTGCAAACAGCTGAGTGAAACATGTAGGGCCATGAAATGAAACAATCACATACGATCAGTTGGGGGCAAAGCAGTTAGTCTTCTGTTTAGGCCTACTAGTAAAATATTAGGGAAATGCAATCATTCTACAAAGTAGAACGCTTACAAATCACTCATGAAACCTACCCTAGAATATTGCTGAAGCTTGTGGGACCTGCACCACATAAGGCTGAAGTGGGATATTTAACACATGCAGAGAAGGCCACCACAAATGCTCACAAGTTTGTTTGAGCTGTGGCAGAGTGTCTCAGATGATGAAAGAATTAAACTGGCACACTTGTAGGCAGAGATAAGCTACACAGAAAAAGATAGCTCACAAAATTTCAGGAACTGGCTTTGAATGCCGATTAGGAATATACTACAGCCCCCTACGTACACTCTCACAGGGAATGTGAAGACAAGTTTAGATTAATTTCAGCACACAGAGAGGCATCTAAAAAATCATTCTTCGCACACTCCATACATGAACGGAATGGGAGGAAGCCAAGATAACTGGTACAATGAGACAGACCCTCCACCATGTTCTTAACGATTTGCAGAGTAGGGATGTAGGCCTAGGTTTAGAACCGAGCATACTACTGAAACTTCTATTATCCGAATAATTTAATTCAACTCACATGGCTTAGTAATGCAGCACTCTAATGACAGAACACATGAGTTAACTCTTACAAAGTCTATAAACATGACTGCAAAATTCGTCCATCGGGGAGCAACTGAGCCAGGAATAAGAGTATAGGCCTATAACAAACTTCCCATGAGTATAAAAAAATTAATAACATGCATGTATTCAAAAAGAAATTAAAAACATTCCTCACAGAGCAAACTTATTATAAAATGAAAGAATTCCTACACTAGTAAGGCATCCTTTTGAGTAAAGTAGCCTAGGAAGAAATAAAATCTTTATGTCATGAAGATATAATTGTGTACTTCTAACATAAATTGTAGTGATAAAATGTAAATTTATTTATACCTTAGTTTGAAACTATTACTACCACTTATTCTATACTATTAAGTATTCACTTGAACCTATCTATGTAATGAAGACAAAAATTTTGTATTTTAAGTTAAATCATAGTGACAAAATGTAAGTTTTATTATTTGAGGCACGGGGATAAAAATGTATACTCCCATTCATTCTGTTATTTTAAGTATTCAATTTAACTCATACCAATAAAGTGCAGGTTGTAATATTGTCCTCAATTAATCGTTCACAGAAAATAGGTATTTGTATGATATATAAAATGCTCACATATTTTTTTTAATATTTCACTTGACTTGTCCTATATTACTAGCACACTCTTTGTACAGTATGTATCAGGACCAAATAAAAAAATCTAATCAAATCGTAGAACAGCGATTTTACAGCAACGAAAAGCAGGCTGGACGTTGCCATCGCTCACTGGAAATGAACACAGACGGATATAGGTCTAATTAGATTCAAAAATTACTACCAACCTGAGAGTACTTGTTGACATTGAGTTTCTTAAGTCTGTGCTTCACGCCCATGTCCTTCAGTGTTCGCAAAATTGTATGCTGCAGCTCCTCCGTGCATTCCAGTGCAGAAATATGCATGATGAACACAGTCAAATTCCATACCATAAACGAGGGAGGTGAACACCAATACTACTCAGTAAGGTGTATATTAAAGACGCATGGCTGTATTATTTTTGAAACACTGCCGGGTGTAACACCGTGCTAACAAACACTGTAACACAATCCACACTAAGACCATTAGTAAACTAAAACACACATCACAGCCGCGGTCTATTGCAACTAACAAAAACTTTAGTTTTTCTATCTTTGGCCTTACTGACACATCTTTCCGTTACACTTTTCAAATCGACCACGCAAAAGATTCTAGTCTTTCCGAAATGTCATAACAGAATAGCCAACATATGAATTGTACAACAGATTTTGAAACGTTTGACCAGCCATGCAAAAACCAGAGACGATTTAAGTATATCAATATTAATGTTATTATTACAGAACACTGCTATCAGGTTTAGTTTGTTAATTGTTTGTTATTGTTCTCCCAGTATTCCACGGCGTCTTCCTACGCTTAATTTTTTGACATATTTGGAACCTAACCAAATTTTCGATGTTCTCACTCTACAATCTTGATCTGCAGCACGAATTTCCGCACTTTCCCATGCAATACATTTCCATATAAAATAATGTACTATTCGACAGAACACGATTGTTATTTGTGACGTTGGGCACCCATAATTTTAAACTGCTAGTCATTAAAAATATAAAAATACAGTTTTGCGTCTTCTTCATGCCGTCACTGATAAAGACTTCAGAACCTGAACACTGAAATACAAGTTCTTTTGTGTTAAAACGAAAAATATTCATGTGCTCATCCTTCTACAGTAAAATTTCCAGATATAAATGTTTTATTCCACCGTTGAGCATTTTTACATGCAACGGTGGAATAAAACATTAGTATTTGGTTATTTTATTGCAGAAGGATGGGGATAAAACACACTAAATAAGGACATGAATATTTTTCATTTTAATGCAAAATAACTTCTATTTCAGTGATCTGAACGAATACTACAGGAGTTTCGAAGACTGGATCTAAACTTCTAACAGTTGTATTTTATTTTTTATTGATTGCATGTTTTGATGGAGGATTGTTAAGTCTGTGAAATGCCCCATGTTACTCTTTCCAATGGTTTGTTTTTCATTGAGACATCTGGTGTATGTGATAATTGAGATGTTAAAATGTGTCTTGTGAGTGATTGTTTCAGTATTTTTAAAGTGCTGGAGATACTGTTGCTTCAGTTAGAAACTGATGAGCCTCAGGCAGAGGTAGGTGTAGACAGGACACAACAAACTTTCAATAGAAAATTGAAAAAGAATGTAGGAAAGTCATCTAATAGGAAGAAAGTTTTGTTCTTAGGCAGTTCTCATGCCAGAGGTGTAGGCCAACTTCTGCAGGAGGAATTAGGACCAGAATACCACGTCACAATTTTTTTCAAACCAAGTGCTAGTCTGGATCAGGTGACAGATGATTAAGGTTCATTCAGTAAAGGATTTACCAGGGAAGACACCGTGGTTATTATGGGAGGGCCAGGGAACAGCATCGACAGAGATCCTGGGTACAGTATAGAGTGTGACCTGGTAAAGATTGCGTCGGCATCGAGACACACCAATGTTGAATTTGTATCTGTCCTGAGACGCCATGACCAGCCTCATTTGAACTCTTCTGTTGGGAGAGTTAATTTGTAGTTGGAACGGCTGCTTGGGTCAGGTGCGGGGCCTCATATTGGTGTGGTTCCTGTTGATTCTCTCAGTAGGTGGGACTATACCAGGCACGACCTACATCTCAACAGGAAAGGGAAGGGGAAACTGGCTGGGGTAATAGCAGGAAATTTAAAGGGGGGAGGCACTGCCATGAATGGTAAAATACCAGTGGTTACAGGTGTTGGAGCAGCACCTTTTTTAGGATAGGTATGACAGAAAGATGTCAAGTTCTACGAGAGGTCAGGATTGAATCAAATCTTCAGTTTAGGAAAGAAATTAAACAGCACAATTCTAGCACATTGGATCACCAATCACAGCTGTCAATTACAAATTTTCACCAATCACCAGAAATTTTATCTCCACCAAGTTGTATCTCAGTCCTAGGTAATTGCATTGATGAATTAAAGTCACCCAACCCAGTTGACATAATCTGCCTCTCTGAACACCATGTGACCACTGGTATAGCAACTAGGCCTAAGCACAATGAGAAACTCAGACAGGAGAGTACTGCAAATGTTAGAATAAGGAAAGGTTGGCTGTCCTCAGAGCCATCCCTAACCCCACTTTGATTCGCCTCACAGCTCCATCAAGGTGTGGTCAATCATGACGCCAGAACAGCTCAACAAAGTGTACGTTGGTGCCATGAGTCAAGGAAGCTATCTTGTCCGGGTCACCACCCATGCCATATGCCCCATCCCGGTCCAAACAGTTTCCCGCCCCACTCACTATCACTACATCGTCCTCTTTTGCAAAGTCCTTACATAAAGACCCTAGGTCCTGTATACATGACTTAGTCCTTCATTTGGCTTGAAGATACTGGTGGCCAGGTACGCTGCTCCTAAACTTTCCTGTAACTGAGAGCCTACACCTCGCCCATGGCTACTACCTAGCAGCAGCACTTTCTTCTTCCTAACACTTTGTACATTCCTAGGCTTCTTGGCCTTGGTTGAAGTGTGCTGCACATTTCCTGCTCCTCGTTCTACCTGAGGCTCTTTTCCACTTAACTCTGGCAGTGGTAGATACCAGTTTTCGGTGTTGATGATAAAACTGTCAGATCGGGTTCTCTTTCTTCCTATCCTCCTACCAGCTGCCAGTTCCCAACCACCCTCCTTCCCCCTATCTCCTTTGATCCTTGCTTCCTCCAACTGTGCCAGAAGGGCAAGATTTTCCTTTCTTGTTCCCCAATCAAAATGTTCCTACTGCATACTATGCAGTTCCAGGAGAGAGCGTCTTCTGTTCTCCCAACATGCTTCCCGCTGCATTCCCCCCCCCCCCCCCCCCCCCAGTGAAAATATTTCCTACAAGATTGGCAACAGATCCCTCTACTCACTACCCTATAACTGCTCCCACGGCGTAGTGTGACTTAGTTCGTTACCTGGAGAAACTTCAGTGAGTTGCACTGTGTGTGTACTTCGCCAATTAGTGTCGGTAGCTGCTGTGCAGTTATTTTGCTGCTCAAAGATCAGCTGCGGTACAACATAAGGCATGGCAGTGTTGTTGCGCGTTGACCACTGCTGCGGCTGACGGTTTCTATTCATATTCGGCATAGGGCCTTGTGATGGTGAATTGTAATTCGCTCGTGCATTGAAATTGCCCCTGTTGTTTTGGAAATTTCTTTCAAATCGTTTGTTTTTTCTGTTCCCGTTGCTGTACTCATTACCTCTGGGTATGTAACTTAGCTGTTGTGTGTACCAACCTTGCTGTGTGTTTAAATCACGTTTTACTGACTGATTTATATAATTGTGTTGTTGCTGTGCCTGATTTTCTGTTGCTCAATGGGGTACCGGTCTTTCTTCATAGATTAAGTCGATAGAATCGAGAATTGACAGAAAATATTCAGTGTTGTGTTCAGGCATTGTGGCTAATTTTTCTCTAACGTGCGAGGTTAAACGACTTTTCAAAATTTTTAACACATCTACCTGTGATATTGGGTTCGTCCAGTAGCGTGTCTTGTCAGATATTTTTCAAAGAATCCACGTAGACTAACATATTTGCCACTGAATGTCGCAGGCTTGTAAGCCTTGCGTCTGAGTCTTTCTTGCACGGCCTCAGACCAGTATTTGTCGAGGAAAGCTCGTTCAAATGCTGCAACGTTTGGCCACTTCAGCTTCCCGTAACAGCACATCGCCTTGCGTATATCCGACGACAAATCTGATTTTCTGTGCTTCCGTCGAGTTGCGTGGAAATACATGACGAAAAGCATTAATAAATACTACGGGATTCATTATTTAACCTTCGGTAGTAAACCTAGGACATTGTCGATGTCTCAGCAAACCTTCGTCTGCAAAAATAGTCGATAGACTCGAGGCATTTTCGATCGTATTTATGTTGTTATTGTAGTTACCTGTAATTCCGGCTGGTAATTGTTCAGGTATTGGAGTTGTGGGTATGTTTACATTTTGCAGTCTACCACTGTCACTGGTACCTGCTGTGGGACTCGCGACAGTTTATGAATAGATACCAACAGGTTGTGGTTTGTTCACTGTAACCTGTGTATTATTTACATGCATATTTCGAGATCCAGTAATATTTTCTTCTAAAACATTGTGGATCCTATTTTCTGAGGCTTGTAGGTTAATGTTTACATTGTTCACGATTTCATTTTCTTTTTTCTGAATGGACTTTTCTACTATATCTGTGTATAACTTAAAATCTTTACCAACTTCTCTGCAATGATATTACCCTGTTGTCAAGATTCATATTTAGATCGCTGCCCGACGTTTCATTCATGAGGGGTATGTCGCTCTGGGATATACATGGCATTGTCTCATCAGTTGTAAACATTGTGTCGTCAAGGTTATTCTGCTGTGTAGCGAGGCTATCATTTGTCACTCCTGCGACACTCATCTCTGATCTACTCAAACCTTCAGCAGTAAGGATTCCGTACATGGGGCCAGTAGTGGTGTCTACTATAACTGGCCAGTATTGGCCGCCACCAATTATGGTGCTACTATCCTTGTGTATAGGGGAACTGGCGCCTTCCACGGCCATTAGCGAGTGGCGGTCAGTAAAGTCAAACATGTTTGATTTTAGTGGCCGATGAGGCGGCAAGTAGCAGGTCATGTGATATACCGGCGGCCATTATTGGACGGTTCTTAAGTGTAGAGGCCGCCAGTAGAGCTGCTTCAGTCGTTGTGTGAGGAGCTGTGCCGTTGTTTTTGAGCCTAGGACAAGCAGTAGTGCCTTGCTGTCGTGTAGTGGCTTGATATCTCTTGTTCAAAAGCAAACAAAGATATAGGTACTAAGAAGAACGTGAATTGGGGGCCTGATAATATTGAAACAATTTTAGAAACATTCCAAAACTATGAACTACTGTGGAATATACGCCATGAAGATTACTTCAGCAAAACAAAAAGGGAAAGTAATATTTTGAAACTGAAAGAAGACTTTGAAAGTCAGGATGTAGTTGTTCCCGATGTTGCGTTTTTGAGAGCTAGAATAAAGACTATCAAGACAACATACATAAGTGAGTTACTAAAAGTTATCTCATCAAAAAGAAGCGGAGCTGGAGCTGATGATGTTTATCTACTGAAGCTACCTTGGTTCAAAACGGCTGACACGTTTCTAAACAGCGTCGTCGGAACTCGAGGCTCAATCAAATTTGGTAAATTAACGTATTCTGTTCTAAGTACATGGCTTGAAAATTACTAAATATAAAAATAGCTAAAAACTGACTTTTTAGAATTTTATAATTGTTACTACATGGAAACGTTTAATTGTATTTTCCAATGTATGCAAAAACTTTCAATGGTAAAATGAAACAATTTTTTTAATAATTTGATAACTAATTTTTTATTGATTCTTTACTAAAAAGTATTTACAAGCTTCTATATCTCGAGATTGAACTGTTTATTAGAAATAATTAAAATTCTAATTTTGTAAGAGTAAAAGAGCTAAGTCGTTGTACAAAAGTAGGTAAAATCAGAAGTTTTAATTACTAAACATCTTCCACCATATTTACATTCCGATGGCCTTCATTTGCCAAGGAACTTGTCCTTCTTGGTTGAAGTAAGCAGCCATTTTGTCCTCTTTTCTGATGCCTGCTTTGAGTAGGCATTGGCTGTACGAACACTACTTATGGATGGTAGCTCCGTTCCAGGTGTGCGCCATAGTCCTGGATGCAGCACTCCTGTTTCTGTGTCTTCATAATCAGCCCATCCTTTTTCAAAGTACGAACCTGGCTATAATGTACATAACCAGTTGTGAATCGTACATGCAGTTTGCACAATTACATCAACTGTGGATAAATTAACCTCAATGTCTTTTCGAAATATTCTAAATCTAGCTGCTAATATGCTGAAAGCGTTCTCAACATCTCTTCGAGCTTTTGATAACTGGTAGTTGAATATGTTTTCTTCTCAGAACAAGTTTCTTCTCGAGAATGGTTTCATCAAATTTGAATACAGGGGAAATGTGTCATCTGCTACAATAACGTATTCCTGAGGCAAATTCAGGCTGTTTTTGTTAATGGCTGTTTTCAAAGTAGACAGCCTAAACACACTTCCATCACTAGCCCTTCCATTTGTTCCCACATCTACATAAATGAATTTACAATCGGCGTCAACCAAAGCCAACAGTATTATGCTGTAACCCCCTTTGTAGTTGCAAAATTCTGCACAACTTCCAGGTGGACGTTTGATGGCTATGTGTTTACCATCCCATGCACCACAATAGGATGGAAAATTCCATTTGATCTCAAAACTATTTTGTATATGTCTCCACTCTTCCATAGTTTGAGGTTCCTTCAACAAAATAAATAAACATTAAAATATAGTTTATTGATTTGTTAGTGTATGTCAAAACCAAACAATATACTATTTAAATCTGCAAATCATTGCAAAATTTCTGTAATGTCGCATTTGTATTTTTCAGAAAAGTTCCACTGAAGAATGTGATGATGGACAACAGGAACTCATTAGTGTCCTTACTGAGCCTCAAGAAAATGAAGAAGAAAATACTGAAGACATGGATGATGATAGCATTGCAAAGAGCACAGTAAAAGCAAATGGAACGTCGGCGCAAGAGAACCAATTTGCGACGCCAGGTGCAAAGAAAAGACACATTTCAAAATTTTTCCAAAGTTGAAAGTGCAATTAACAAATTACAAAAAATTGCAATGGATAGACCATCATCTTCAAAAAAAGTTGTGGATGAGTACGAACTGTTTGGCCAACATATTGCTGGCCAATTGAGAACACTTCCTGCCAGAAGCTCTGCAATCTTGCAAGAAACGTTTCAGAGCCTTATCACCAATGAGAAGCTAAAATACTTGCCACCAGATTCACTAGTTACCTCTGCATCACCATATGGAAGTACTTCTTCTCATGTGTCAGATGAAGAGGAAGACTTTTCACGTTTGGACTCAGACCTATCCGCAGTTGATGATATGCTATACAGAAAACTTCAGTGACTTCTCCGGAAATAAAACCTGAGTTAATGCTTATATAAAGTAATGTTTCATTTGTAAAGAGTTTTGGGTCAAATATAATACCTTAGGAAAACGGATGAACTTTTTATTTGCCTTGACAAAGTATTGTAATGGTAGATTATGGATAAAGATTTTTTTGTTTCTAAATAATACTGATAAAATAATCAGTTAAAATAATTACATAATTAATAGAAGGTATGCCTAGACGACTTTCTAAAATTCTACCTTTATCAAATTATACAATAATCAACCAGTAAAACACACCTTTAAGTAGTGTTGTAATCCACTTATGATTGACTGGAGAACTTCTGGAATGAATCTTGAAATTGTGGTGGCTGGTATGCGAAATAATAATGCTAGAGACTGAAAACTATCGCCAATTGCTAAATATTGCAGCATAACCTCTAGTTTCTGTTTGGGAGTTATTGCATTTCTCATAATAGTATCTCTCTTGGCTACCTGTGGTTCAATTATGCTCCAAAGCTCATTAAATTGTTCAATGGTCATTCTTAATTGTCTCTTGTATTCTAAAGGATCTTCTACTGACAGTTCACAAAACAAAGTGGATGATGCTCCAAGGGTTTCTCTATGACCCTACCCAATCCACATTCTATGTTGATTTAAAATGGTTCTCACCTCCTCACTTAAGGGGCTCCGGATCGCCCTATACTTGCAATGTTAAAATAACGCTTATAAATTACATCTTTCCTCACAAAGTATTTGAGGTAGGAAGTTGAACTTTTTTCAGATTATTTATTGGAATATGGGCTACAACTTAACACCAGGATTTTACAAAATTTTAGTTCAGTTATTAAAGATGATTTTTTTCAATTGTAATGAAAATTCACAACATTTTTTTGCAATTTTTTATTTATATATTAAAAAATATACAGTTTTTTTGGAAAAAGGCTGTGTTAAATTATGCAGAAGGTACTGTGTAATATTTACTGAAAGTTTGAAACAAATATGTTTGGAAGATCCTTAGAAAACATGTAATTAGTATGAGAAAATAAAAGTTTTGGGAATCGAGCGACAAAGATTGGATTAACTTTTTAGTGCATTCCAGGTCCATAGGATGGATTGTCTTCATCCTCTGCAAACTCCTCCTCCAGCTTCCTCTTGTTCCTCCTCCTGTTTACTCTTGCTTGTATTTCTAGACTCTTTACAGCCCTGTCTGCAGCCCGAAGGCGTTCCTTGTCTAAAGCAAGCATCGGTCGTACCATGTTAGAACCTATCTTCATTCCCATATTTCTAAATACCTTGCACCTTACAATGTTGTCATCATTGAAAGTCGCAACAGCATCATACACACCAAAGTGAAGGGTTTCTATTCCAACAAACACAGTCTTGGGGATTCTCGACCATATAACACTATTTACACTTTCATTGGGGTATTGAGTTTTTCCGTGAATACACTTTTTCAGCAGTTCAGGTGCTGCTAAGTCTCTGAAAATAGGTTTTATCACCTCCATTATTGCATGAGGCAGACTATGCTTATGAGTGTACACTTCACCAGTTAGCAATCCTTTGTTATATTTACACCAACTGTCTTCTTCTTTGGGACACAAGCTATGTTGGGGATTTTCATCGGCTGAAGAAGTATGAAAAAAAAGAGCCCAGACAGCCTTTTTCATTTCGTCGACACTTTGTGTATTTTGCCTAATAGCCATTCCATAATAGTTCTGTATTTTGTCAATTACACTGTCAGTTAACCTTCCCTTCCCATCCAACCCTTTACCATCACTGAGTTTTTGTTTTTTGTACAAAGCTTTCAGTCGCCGAAGTCTTGTTCCCATTCGCTTCTGTACGTGTCCAATACACTCAAATTTCTGCACCACAACATCATCACCATAGGGCTTCAGTCCTTGAACATGTTTGAAACTTTTAGAATCACCGTCACCAAGGTAATTAACATATCGCACTTTATCACACGCCTCAGAACGCTGGAATATACTGGCAACACCAGCCACTTCCATTCCTCCACTACTGCCACTATAGTTAGCTTTGCAATGATTTTCATGTGTACCTTTATATTTTTGTGGACATCTACAATACTTTGATATTACTGCTACATCTAAAACTTTCCCTGTATACATATTGGTGGCAGATACTACACCATGAAGAGATGTGTGTCCCCGTTTATGCCAGGTACCGTCGAACGCTGCAGTCAAATCTCTGTTACCATTATTTTCCATTACTGCCTCTTCCAGAGCGTTCTTCATAGATTCTATGCAGACATCTTCTACTTTAGACCCTATTAATTTATTATAGGTCGTAAACTTGGTTGGGGGATTTGGAAGATTCATGATGCCACAGAAAATTGCACCTGCAGTAGCACCCCTACCAACTGAACGCAAGGAATAAACAAATCTAATGTTTTGTTCGTAGATTTTGTTATCATTTTCTTCAGTTGCAGTTACTGCAACACTGTTCCAAAAGGTGGTCGTGTATGAACACTTATCACATTTCAGTTGTATTTCACTAGCAAGTCCTACGTACTTTATTATGGAGAGTTCCAGACCAACTTCACTACAATGAATACATCTTACACAGTTTGAAAAAATTCCTTTGAGAACCGACATATCAAATATTTCATTCACATCCGATTCGCCCATAAAACATTCATAGTTTTCACTCATTGAACCAAGCTTCTTCTGTGAAGTATTTTCTTTCCCACTTTGACTGCTATGGGCAGGTGTACTTGAGAGGTTAGGTTCACTCACTTGGTTATCGTCTTTATTGTTTACAGTAATAACACGTACCTTTGGCTTTCCAACATTTCTCCTTTTCTTAAAAGCCTTCAGAGGATTTCTAATAACTTTACTTTTACTCATTATTATACTTCAACAAAACAGAGACTCAAGAAACAGAATTAATTACGAATATTTTCGAGATAACGACAGAGTAAATAAACATGAAACAATCGACAAACACACCAGCGATATATATTGAACCATCACAGGTTAGCCACAACACATACTTTATCTCACATCAGTAAAATGTACCTGATGAACACGGACGTTAATAATAACACCATTTGACAGCAGTTTGACAGCGCCACAGTGGGTCACGCCCATGTAGAACACATTTCTAAAAAAATTTAAAAATAGTTGTAGTCTTCGGAATTGAATAAATTATATATCTATTAAAAGGTAATAGTCTGCAGATTCAGAAAACGCAAAAATCTTAAAATTGAACTTTTCATGATTTTGAGCCTTTCCGGAGCCCCTTAAAGTTACAACAATTTCACTCACCACTTCGTTAAAAGCCTCCTCGAACTCACTATCACCACAGTCTAACATAACAGTCGCGACACTTACTGCTGTAAAAGTTGTTGCCGTTTGACAGATGGAGCGACACTAGCGCTCCAAGCGGCAGGTAAGGTGAACGTCAGACGCGTCGTAAGCATAATGTTTGTTTGCATCCATTTCCTACGTAATTTCCGAATTATTCGAGTTATTTTCTTGCCTCCAAGAGTTTGTTTAGCATCAGAAGGCATATATGTTTCTATTAATGATTCTAAAATAAGCGCAAGTATGGGCAAAAACCATGAATAGAGTGGCAAGCTACAACACATTCGTGAAGAAACACTTGTGACATTGGACAGAATTGCAGCTTACCATGTTGATGTCAAAAGAATATAAATACACAGATTCACATGTAAGAAGCACAGACATGTACCTCTACATGCAAAAGCGATCGACAGCTCGTTTATCGTTCTGTAGCCCTACCGTGTGTGTCATTGTCGCCTGTTGCCACAAGTACGACCTTAATCTTTATATTATTCTAAGTGGGTCAAGCAACTGCCAAATAGTGGCAGAAATATGCTGAAAACATTATAATGAGCTGATTACATTACATTTCACGAAAAACCAAATATTTGAATAATTTTCAAACAATGTGTCTGTAGGCACTTTCCTTGTCCCGTAATAGTTTCGCTCGATCTGCACAATCTGACACTTCACACGCTTTTGTAAGACACGAACAGCTGCACTTAATCTAACCACTTTATCGTCAAAGCACGTCTGTGGTAACGATTCGCACGAATCTTGCACTGATACATGGAGAGCTGAACTGGCTGCTTCTGTGTCATACGATTGTTCTACAGCTTTAGATTGACTGTCGAATCTTTGTGGCAGTTTCCTCTTCATCGTCAGTAGAAGTGGCTTATTTGGGATGTCAAACAGTGTGGGTACTGCATTCCACACGAGTTTGTTATTGTCTGCATTCATGAACTGGTTTTCTTCGAAATGTAGCGGACAAAACCTAATATTATTATACAGGTAAACTGGGTCTTTCTTCATAAGGTCTTATCGTCTGCTATTAACTAGCCATTTTCTGCTCCTAAAACGAAACATTTATCATTTATACACGTATAGTTTGCAAGTGAATCCTGACGATACAATTTAGTAACATGATGGTATATACCTCTCAGGATCCTTAGGAAACCTAAAAAGACACAGCTGTGGTGTCTTCTTCCTGTTGTTGCTGCAATTTGTTGCGCTAAAAACGCTCTCGATGGTAAAAATCATTGTATAAATCAAAATAAACAATCACTATTTGCTTTCACGATCGCGCCGAACTCACAGTTCAACCTACCAGCCGCTTGGGGCGCTGCTGGCGCTGTAGGCAACAAAATCGAGGCGAAGTGTCGCGACTGTTATGTTAGACTGTGCTATCACTGTCACATTCCATATTTTTCACCAAGAAACACTTAACACTGTTTACTCTACCACCTGTGACGACACACTGGCGGCCACATATGAGAAAGTATTGGAAGCCATTATTGGTTTCGTGTATAAGCTTACTGGCCGGTAAAACTGGTGGCGTCCACTTCAGATCGCCAAAACTGGCTACCACTTCTGGCCCCGTGTACAGCAGCCTGTACGCACGCATGGCGCCGGAACTTCAATTGTTCGATCTCGCAATGCTGCGCCATTTTGGCTGATTGCGCTTTCGCTATCGCTATCAACAGTGGGCATATATTTTTCGGTCATGTTACTTGAATTTGCAAAAGATGGAAATTTCACAAAAACGTTAAAAATTTCATGCACTATTTATTACACTTGATAAATGTAAATAGCCTAATGTCAAAGCCTGTTTTACGTCCATTACGATGCTCAAACTATTGTGCCACAAATCTTTGTTTTACTGTGTAACACACTGAAAAATTTATGTAAATTTTTCGACAGTAAAATCCAAAGAAGGAAATAATGATGCATCACAACACAACAGCATGATGCGGAGAATGGAGGTGCTTGCCACACGAAAACGTAAGTAAAAACGAATATAGGCGCGAAAACATCACGACATACTAAATTACATTCTAGAAGATAGGTTAACTCCCAGCAAAAAATATTCTGACCAACATCGTTTGGTTGCAGATGACAAGCTACCTGTAGTAATTAACACACAAGTGATCCAGAAAATTCATGCACGTCAAATGTAAAGGTATTTACAAAAAGAAACAATATGTTCTTTGAACTAAAGATGCTCATAATTTTATAATCATTTAACATAAATGTTCACATTGCAGAATAAATAAAAACGAAAACCCACTGATAATGGCACAGTGGTGCCGAAAAATGTTTCGGTACTGAGAAAAAAACGGTGTTTTGCAAAACTGTCGGACCTCACATCCAACATTAGTTAACAAACATTACTCACGACCGGTGCCTAGAAGTCCTGGCACACAGGTCGACAGTTGTAAAATATATATATATATATATATATTAGTTATTAGAAAATCTCTTATATATATATATAAGAGATTTTCTAATAACTGTATATGATTGTGTTGTTAAAATGTTCTGTGCTTATTGGTATTCTTTTGGTCATCGGACTTCCTTACACTTCTGTTGAAGCTGCAGGGGGCGGAGGACTCCGGGGACACCGGCGCTTGTCGTAAATCACGAAAATCCTCATCCTGTAATCTTCCTCTTCACTTACTTCAATAAATAAAAGGTTTGACACTGTTCTTTAACATTATATTATTCACTCACACACACACATAATACATCGAGATCGCGATACTTCCTCTCTAAAATCGCACATCCTCATCGTTAACTGTACAACCAATTGAATGAGAAAATGTTTTCGTTTGCCTGCGCCTTACCGCGCATTCATAACTAACAACTTTGCCAACCTTCTGGTTACTCGATGTTTCAGTTTTTTTATATCAATCTTAATTGTACGGCATCCTGGGGACCTTTCAGCATGTAGTTATACAAGCTCTACCAGATCTTAGTGATTTTAACCATTGTGGTATGGTCAACAACAATTTTTTGTTTTATTTCTTTATCACACTTTCCTGCATCATTGATCAGAGATTCTAGATATACACCATCATTCACTGCCTCCAGATCCTTTAAGCATTGAATTTGCTCTAAACTGTTGTGATTAATAACCAGTAGTTTGATTTTTTTATGTTTATCTCTAGACCAAAACTTAAACTAATAGTTTCCACTCTGTAGACTAAAACCCTAAGTTCCTCCTCACTGTATCATCTGCGTGGCATAGATTGTTGATTTTCCTATTGCTAATTGAAATTCGACCTCCCAGCCATCCAGTGCTCCCCTGATGACATACTCTGCTTAGGTGTTACAGAGCTGTCATTACACTATGCAACTTGACTGACTTCATTTGTCACATCAAAAAACTCTTCAGAATTCACCATACATTTACCATAAATTTTTAATGTACTCTTATATTTATTTAGTCGTACTGTATGTCGTGAGTATAGTTGCTTGTTGAGAAATTTTACGCTTAAGTTCTTATAGTTATTATGGATTATAGCTTATCTTGAGGACAGCAACTCCAAGAAGTGTCCGTTTCTAGAATGCAGATCATATCTCATGTTGAATTTCTCCAGATTTTGTCTAGCATGTTTTAAATAGTTACGTATGTACAAGCTAGGCAGTGTCATTACGCCGAGGCATTTAAAAAAGTTTCCACAGAAATAACTGTGTGCTGATCCTAATATACATTATATTGCTTCCTTTTGCGGTCTGAAAATACATTTAGCTCCTGGTGAATTACCTCAAAGCCATATTCCATAATGCAGCTGGGAATGGCAGAAAGCAATGAATGAGAGAAGTAACATCAGTTTGCTCATACTGCTTCTTAATTTATACAATAAAAAAAATACATGAGCTAGTTCGCTGCACAGATTATTAGTGTGTCCTTCCCAAGAGGTCCATAATCAATCCAAGTACTTTAACTGTTTTGTTTTCATTTTGAGATTAAAAATTATTTATCCTATTTTTGTGTGGTTTGTGCACAGTTGATTGGCCAGACACCAGAGGTTAGTCATTAGTACTGTTTCTTTGCTGTTATTTAGCACATTTTGTAAATCATTTTCTGTAGTTATTAGTGTCATATCATTAAGGTTTAGTATATTCACACATGGCACATGATATGAAAAGTCATTAACATAGACAATGAACAGGGAAGATTCCTTCTACCCGCAGATTCTAGAATACATGGTAGGGATCATGAGATGTATCGGATGATCAAAAAGTAAGTATAAATTTAAAAACTTAATAAACCACGGAATAATGTAGATAGAGAGATAAAGTTGACACACATGCTTGGAATGACATGAGGTTTTATTAAAACAAAACAAAAAAAGTTCACAGAATGTCCGACAGGTGGTGCTGGACAGCAAAACGTCAGTGATTGCGCGTGACAATCGCGTATAAAAGGAGCTGTAATGAGGGAGAGAATCAGATGCACCAGCAGTCGCAGCATGTTGACCTTACCTGAAAAGGCACTTTTAGTGAAGCTGTATTATCAGAAAGGGGAATGTGCTAGTTCAGCCTTACATTCCTATCGCCATAGGAAGGGGATTGGAATGGATAAAGGTCCATTGACAAATGCAGCTGTGGCGAGAATAATTTCGAAGTTCGAATCCACGGGTTGTTTAGACGATAGACCCTGTAGTGGCCGACCGAGCACAAGGCGTAATGCTGCTGAGACAGTTCAGGAAGAAATGGAGACTGTAGCGGGTTTGTCTATGCATGAGGAAGTCAGCGCTCGTGCAGTCGCATGTTGCCCAGAATTCCATACACTACTGTTTGGTTGGCACTGAGGCGTACCCTCTGATGCTATCCGTACAAAATCCATCGGCATCACGAACTGTTACCTGGCGATTTAGTGAAGCAGAGGGCATTTGCAGTGTGGGCGTTTCAAAAGATGGCGGAAGATGATGATTGGTTGAGTAACGTGTTGTGACCGACGAAGCTCATTTCACGCTCCGAAGGTCTGTCAACACCCACAACTGCAGAATTTGCGCTACCGAAACTCCTAGAACAATCGTGGAAACTCCATTGCATGATGAGAAAGTCACGGTATGGGTTGGATTTACCACATCTACCGTTATCGGGCCTTTTTTCTTCGAGGAAATGCGTGATTCTTGTTTTGTAACTACTACCGTGACGTGTGAGAGGTACGCCGATATGTTACAGAATCGCATCATCCCCAGACTGGCTGATAAACACCTGCTGGAACATATGATGTTTACGCAGGATGGCGCTCCACCCTATATTGCTAGATGTGTGAAAGATCTCTTGCTCACATCATTTGGTGATGATCGTGTGCTCAGCCGCCACTTTCGTCATGCTTAGCCTCCCAGGTCCCCAGACCTCAGTCTGTGCGATTATTGGCTTTGGGGTTACCTGAAGTCGCAAGTTTATTGTGATCGACCGCCATCTCTATGGATGCTGAAAGACAACGTCTGATGCCAATGCCTCACCATAGCTCTGGACGTGCTTTACAGTGCTGTTCGCAACATTATTCCTTGACTACAGCTATTGTTGAGGAATGATGGTGGACATATTGAGCATTTCCTGTAAAGAACATCATCTTTGCTTTGTCTTACTTTGTTATGCTAATTATTGCTATTCTGATCAGATGAAGCGCCATCTGTCAGACATTTTTTGATCTTTTGTATTTTTTGGTTCTAATAAAACCCCATGTTATTCCAAGCATGTGTGTCAATTTGTACCTCCTTATCTACATTATTCTGTGATTTATTCAGTTTTCAAATTTATACTGACTTTTTGATCACCTGGTATATGCAATAGCAAGCCGAGCTGCTGACATCAGAGTGAACCAACCAGCAGTCAGTAGCATGCAATTACCATAACATATTGTGTTGTAGTTGCATTTATGAATGAAAACGATGTTGTTTGTGGCAGTGCGAAATTTTATTAGTGACTGGTGATTGAGTACAGAGTTTTGCCATAATTATCAGTGTAACCATTGATTTTTTTAAAGTAAGTTTTTAAGTGAAAAAGCAGGCTTGTTGTGCGATCACCAATTGTACTGGCCACTGCAGACAAGTACATCATGACTTCAAGATGCATTCAAGATATTCTTGAGAGCTACTTTTCTAAAGTAAGTGGACCGAGGAGATTCTGTGACCATCCCCTATGACCACCCTTTGCCTACCCCCATCTCCCAAAGAATTAAGTGTTTGATTTTGAGCCATACAGGGAGCAAAATCCTATCTGGTAGTATGTGCAAAAAAAAAAAAGACAGAGAGTTTATTACTTTATAAGTTGTTTTGTTCCATTGTCTTGTGATCACAGTGATGAGATGGCTGAACAAGTCATCTGAATTGATCTGACATGCCTGAAACATTACTGTTGCTGTCTTGCTCCAGCGAGCGTTTTGAATCAGTGAGTGCTGTCGTGCAATCCAGTGAGTGACGACCAATGTCTTGCTCAGAATGTTATGCTAGATGCTGATAACTGATCCATGACTGTGTTTCACTTTCTCCATTTAAGTCTCAATTGTGATACACTGGTCTTTGAGCACCAGGGCCTCCACTTCCCTTGTAATTCTTGGTTCTTCACAGAGAGAAGGTCTGCCACCTCATTCTTCGTCATCCATCTAGTTCCGTAGAGCCAAATTGAAGAACAAATGTCCATGATCATGGAATGTGTCAATAGAAGAAATTGCAACAGAAAAGTAATAATAGATAAAATAAAATTTTTATGAATCCTAAAAGATGATAAGCTATAAGTTTATATAAATGCAGTCATCAATATAACACAGGAATCAGCATAATTTTTCAAGGAACTTCTCAACAGAACAGAAGGAGTGACCCAAGAGGAAAATTTCCAGTTTGCATTTGAAAGTGTGTGGATTACTGCTAAGATTTTTGAATTTTTGTGCTAGCTTATTGAAAATGGATGCAGCAGAATAGTGCACGCCTTTCTGCACAAGTGTCAATGAGGTGTGATACAAATGCAGATTGGATTTCTGTCTGGTATTAATTGAGTGAAAGCTGCTATTCTTGGTAATAAGCTGATATTGTTAACAAGAAATGACATTAAATTCAGAGACAGATGCCACAATATCCAGATTTATGAACAGGGATCGCCGAGTTGTTCACAAACTTATGCTCCCTATTGCCCAAACTGCCCATTTCTGAGTAAAAAAATACCCTTTGACAATGGGAACAATTACTCCAAAATATAATACCATACTACTGTTCTGTTGAACTATCACTTATTTCAGGTACTATTTCAATAGGAAAAATGGCAGCATTAAGTCTTTTAACATGATCCCAAACATGAACTTTCCATTACAGCTTAATATCTGTCTGAACACCTAGAAATTTGAACACTTCAGTCTCACTAATCATATGCTCATTTTGTGTAGGCCTAATGAAAACATCAGGTATTGTTCAATTTTGTAGTAGAAACTGTAAAAAGTGAGTTTTACTGTGATATAGTGGTCATATGTGTTTGACTGCACTGAAAACATCAGCACAACCTAATGACTGTGTCTTATGATTGGCGATACACTTCCACGAACTCTTATGGACTGTTTCAAAAAATTACAGAGTTATGAGTGGCATGAAGTTTATGATGTGCCTAGTGCCAACTCCAAATTTGGTAGAATTCTTAAAAAGTTTGTAATCATCTTTGGAAGTAGTTTTCCTTCCAAAAATAATTAAATTCTGTAACCTTGGACATAACTGGTATCAGAGGGGAAAAAAGGAAAGGATATCTACTAAATAGCAAGCATAAATAAGAATCTCTAAATATTTTCATGTTATAAGCAATGCAGTAATATTTCAGGAATAGTTGTAGAAAAACAACAGGGTAGGGACATCTTGTCAGAAACTGACTGATCAGACAAAAAATCAAAAGGGTATGGAATATTGTTAAAAGAGACACAAGGAAATAAGTCACAGAAGATGACACAATGTCTGTTAAAGAGAATGAGAGGACTATAAGAGACAGTTAATGTGTAGCAGATAATTTAAATGATCTTTTTTTAAATAGCTGAAAATAGTGATTAAAGAAGTTTAGAAGAGAAAGCAAAACGGTATACTGAAGAAGCGATACAAGAGAAATTCAGTGAAATGAACATTTCTCACACATTCCAACCAGAAATAAGGAAAATCACGTGGTCCTCAAAAGTAAAATTTGTATAGTTTATTTCTTTGTTCTTTATTCTTCTGTAGACAATCTCTATTGTATGGATATACTCAAAACAAATTCATATATCATTTACATTATATCTGTACATATAACGTTCCATAAACATATTCTAATCCAGCTAAAAAATAATAAAATTATACTTGGATATTGACAAATTCAATACAAGTTTTACAGATACATCGTAACCCAGGCAAAAAAAGCATATGTAAATCACCCACTGATTTTTATATCAATTCATGCACTTCTCTTTACAATTTGGCAGATTCACTTCTGTGGCATGTCGAAATGTGCTGTTATCTAGAGAGGGGGTGGAAAAAAAAAAGCATGCATTGTGTCATATAGGTACCAGATGTCAGTTTGTGGAATGGAGTTCCATTCCTGTTGCGCTTGGTTGGTCAATACAGGGATGGTTAATGTTGTTTGTGGATGACAGCGGGAGTTGTTGTCCGGTGATGTCCCATACGTACTCGATTGGAGACGAATGTGGTGATCAAGCAGGCCAAGGCGACAAGTTGACACATTGTAGAGCATGTTGGGTTATGACAGCAGTATGTGGGCCAGTGTTATCCTGTTGGAAAATATGTATGATTTGGAACTCAGGGTGCATGAGATAACCAAAGTGTGCTCCTGCTGTCACCCGAAATCACACCAGACCATAACTCACCGTGTAGGACCAGTGTGTCTAACATGTAGACAAGTTGGGTGGAGTTCCTCATCTGGCCTCCTCCTAAACAACACACGGGCATCGCTGGTACTGAGGCAGAACCAGCTTTCATCAGAATAGACAACAGGCCTCACCCCCACCCCCCACCCCTCCAATGAGCTCTCACTTGACATCATGCAAGTCGCAAGTGGTGGTGGTTTGGGGTCAAAGGAATGCTCACTACAGGGTGTCTCGGTTAGAGCTGTCCTTGAACTAAACAATTTGAAACAGTTCGTTGTGTCACTGTGGTGCCAACTGCTGCTCAGATTGCTCCTTCAGATGCAGTATGATGTGACAGAGCCTTACACCAAATACGATGGCCTTCCCTCTTGTCATGTGTCTGTCTGGAGCCCGGTCTTCTTGTGACCATTCATTCTCATGACCACCACTGCCAGCAGTAATGTACAGTGGCTACATTCCTGCCAAGTCTTTCTGCAGTATTGCAGAAGAAACATCCAGCTCCTAATAGCCGTATTACACAATATTGTTCAAACTCAGTGAGTTGTTGATAATGGCGTCTTTGTCGTCTTAAAGGCATTCTTGACTAACATCAACTCACTGCATCCATTCTCAAACGTAACTAATGCTATGGCCGTTACAGTGCATATTTAAAGCAAACCTGATTTGCATCCTCATGGTGGCACCACTAGTGATGCTCTTATGTGGCTGGTGCAAAATGTGAATAGACATCATCTTTCAGATGTAGAAATATGCCTACCAACTTTTGTTTGTGTTGCACAACTCATTCTTGGTGTTATGATTTTTTTCTGTCAATGTATTTCAAAATACACATATCTTTTCTATGCATTATGCTCTGTATGTTAGTTTAATACGTAAAATGCACTTATCTGATTTGGGATTCTTTTTGGTTACTTTCTCACATCTCTTGCACTCCCTTAAGGACAAAGATATGTAATGAATGTATGCCTCAAAATCCCATCACTAGTTAATCTTTCACTCAAGACTAGTGTTGAGATGGACAAAGGCATCTACCAAAGTTTCAACGACACAAAAGAATTACATTGTTCCTTTTTCTTATCATTGTCTAGAAATTGTATAAAATTCAACTTAATAATGTTCATAAGGCACAAGAACCATTGATCTTGCCAAATGGAGAGAGGCTTACAGGTGTAAATGATACAAATAGCCATACTGTAGGCGAAACCACATTGGAGGGGTGTTTGTGGAAAGACTAGACTTATTAGTTATAAAGTGCAGATTAAAGTTGAAGAAATTTATGTGATGGGAATTGAATGAGTTGAAATTGTTGAGACATTCAAAGGGAGCAATATGCAACAACTGACTAAATTAGGAGAAAGAAATACAATAAAGGGAATGGGTAGCTTTAAGAGATCAAACAGTGGAGACAGCAGAGGAACAACTAGGTGAAAATAAAAAGCTTATTAAGGATACTTTGATTTTAAGTTAATATATTAAATTTAATTGATAAAAGAAGAAAACATAGAAATGCAGCAAGCAAACAGGAATACAGGTGTCTAAAAATGCAACTGAAAGGAAGTGTAGAGCTACAAAGCAAGAATGGCTAGAGGGGAAATGCAGAACTGTTAAAGGATGCCAGACTTTAGAAAATGTATATTCTACATGTAAGAAAATTAAACAAACCTTTGATCATAAGAGAGCAGATGTATGAAAATCAAGAACTAGGATGGAAAGCCAGTGTTAAGCAAAGAATGTGGGGCTAAAAGGTGGAAGTCATACACAGAATGGCAATATAAACGAAAAAAATCTTGAAGTTTTAATTTTTTCTCACTAAACTTGAATTCCTTCTCCAAATTTGTCCTTATTTTCCTTCACAGCTAATCTGCAATTACTATAAATCTAAGTTTGGCTTTTTTCGATGTTGTTGTTGTTGACGTTGTAGTCTTCAGTCCAAAGACTGGGTTGATTCAGCTCTCCGTGCTTTTCAATGTATCTTCTGAAATAAGTCATGTGGTAAGTATTGTCTTGTGTGTTCCTGCAGTTCTCCAGAATCGAAACTGATCACCCCTGAGATTGGCTTCTACCAGTTTTCACAGCCTTCTGTAAATAATTCAAGTCAGCATTTTGCAACCATGAATAATTAAACTGATGGTTCAATAATGTTCACACTAGTTCTTTGGAACTGGAATTATTACATTCTTCATGAAGTCTGAGGGTAGTTCATCTTCATGGTTGATCTTGGATCACAGATGGAATAGTGTTTTCATAACTGATCATCCCAAGGATATCAATAACTATGAGAGAATGGTGTCTATTCCAAGTGCAATGTTTTTGTTAAAGTTTTATTTAATAACTTGAATGACATTTAAATACCACTGTCTTACCACACAGATTGTTTTATGCTCTTTACTGCAATGGAATCGTTTATTATCATTGTTAAGCACTGGTTTGTGGACTTTTAGTGAACCAATGTTTTTGGATGAAGAAAAACTTGTGTTATTCCTAAATAATCAAAAGTTTTGACTTTGGTCTTTCAGTGCTCTGTCAAATTCTTACTCACTGTATCATATGTCCCAACTCATTTTCATTTACTTCCTCTTCCCTTCCTTTAATATTGTCTTCAAGTTCATTTCCTTTGTGTAACCCTTCAATATATTCATCCCACCTTTTGGGATTCCCTATTTCGCTTGCCACCTGAGCTTTTAATATCCATACAAATTAGTTTCATGTTCCATGGATCATTTGCATGATAAATCATAATGATGTGGAATGAGTCATGTTGCAAATTAATTTGTAAATATGGCTACATGCTGAAAATATATAAGTTTTTTGTTTCTTCTTTTTTACTTTATTATTATTATTATTTTCGATTATTCCCATTTAAGAGAGCGTTTGAACTTGAATTCCTTTATGATGATTGTTTGTGTTTTTTCTGAGCCCAAATTTTCTTCATGTGTTCACTGTGTTGTTTCTTTCGCTCCGCTGTCCATTTGCATCCTGGTCTCTTCTGTGTTGTGGTGTCAAATTTATGTTTTTTGATGATGTTCCTGAATTCAGTTCTGTTTTCTGCATCGTTTACTGTTATTTGTGCTTGTCTGAGGTCCTCTTCAACTTCTTTTATCCATTTTGTTTTTCCCCTGCCTGAGTTGATGACTTTAAGAATTCGCTTTGAAATTCTGTTTTCATTCATCCTGTGGATATGTCCGTAGAACTGCATTCTTCTTTTCCTTACTGTATCTGTAATCTTGTCTGTGTATTTATATAATTCTGATGTTGGTCTCTTCTTCCAGATTCCTTGCTCTTGTATCGGGCCAAAAATTTTCCTGAGAATTTTCCTTTCTTGTTTCTCTATTTCTTTGATTTTAGTTTGCCCACCTATTTGTGTTGTTTCAGATGCATACAGTGCCTCCGGAAGTACGACAGTGTTGTAGTGCCTCAATTTTGCGTTAGTGGATATGGACTTTTTGTTAAAATAGTTCCACGTGAGTTTATATGCTTTCTGTAATTTTTTTATTCTTTCCTCATTGGCCTTTAGGTTGATCCCTGATGGCTGAATGATTTCTCCCAGGTATTTAAAATGTGGTACTTGTATGATTTTCCCATGGGTTGTCACAATAGGCAATTTGTCTTGTGGCACTCTTTCTATGTACTGGGTTTTCTCATATGAGATTTGCAGGCCAGTTCTTTGTGCAATTTCGTGTAACTTCTCTATGGCGTTAGTGGCTTCTTTTCTATTATTTGTGAGGATTGCAAGGTCATCTGCAAAAGCTAAACACTTCACATTGAATCTATTATCTTTTCTAATGCCAATTTGGATTCCTTTGACTTCTTTTTCCCATGTCCTGATGATTTTTTCAAGAATGATATTAAAGAGTAATGGTGAAAGTCCGTCACCCTGTCGCACTCCAGTTTGGATTACAATGCTAATTAACATTTTTTAAGTTCTTTTTTGAATATGTGGAATTTTGGTATACTTTTAATTTTCTTTGGTAGTGCACTAAATAAGAATTTTGGCTGATAAAGAACACTTTTTTGATACATAGCTTTTGTGTGACTTTCTCTATGAAAGTCGTCTCTATTTCTCGTTTTGTAGTTATGAAATTGACTGTTTAACAAAGAATGTTCCTGGTGTGCCTTCATAAAACATATACTTTCATAAATATAAATACATGGTAGAGTCGTGATTTGTAGTTCCTTGAAAACTTTTTTGCATGATTCTCTGTGTGTCATACCTCTGATTATCCTTATTGCCCTCTTTTGAAGCACAAACGAGTGTTTGGCCAAACTGGTATTCCCCCAGAATATGATACCATATCTTAGTGTGCTATGTATGAGTGCAAAGTATGATCATAACACTGCATTAACACTACAGGAATTTTTTAATATTCTAAGAATATAACAATACTGACTTAATTTTTTGTTTAACATTTCTGTGTGTTTCTCTCACATTAAATATTCATCTAGCCATAATTCTAAAAATTTAGTATGGGGGTTTTTCTCTATCTTACACTGCCCAAATTTTACCGTTAGATCAGATTTTACTTTGTTTGTTACATGTCTGAAGTTCATCCAAACTGTTTTTTTGTCATTAACAATTAATGTCTTACAATTTAAAACCTGGTTTCTAAATATCTGTCTTGCCATTATATAATCAATCTGAAACCCTCCAGTGTCTCCCATGCCTCTCCCAAGTATACAACCTTTTTTCAAGATTTTTAGACCAAGAGTTAGCTATAATTAAGTTATGCTCTGTGCAAAATTCTACAAGGCAGCTTCCTCTTTCATTCCTTACCCCCATTCCACATTCACCAACAACTTTGCCTTCTCTTCCTTTTCCTATTGTCGAATTCCAGTCCCCCATGACTATTAAATTTTTGTCTCCCTTTACTATCCAAATAATTTCTTTTATCTCATCATACATTTCATCAATCTCTTCGTCATTTGCGGAGCTAGTTAGCATATAAACTTGTACTACTGTGGTAGGCGTGGGCTTCGTATCTATCTTGGCCACAATAATGGGTTCACTATGCTGTTTGTAGTAGCTTATCCGCATTCCTATTTTCCTATTCATTATTAAACTTACTCCTGCATTACCCCTATTTGATTTTGTATTTATAACCCTGTATTCACCTAACCAGAAGCCTTGTTCCTCCTGCCACTGAACTTCACTAATTCCCAGAATATCCAACTTTAAACCATCCATTTCCCTTTTTAAATTTTCTAACCTACCTACCCAATTAAGGGATCTGACATTCCACACTCCAATCTGTAGAATGCCAGATTTCTTTCTCCTGATAATGACAACTGCCCGAGTAGTCAACACACAGAGGTCCGAATGGGGGCTATTTTACCTCCGAAATATTTTACCCAAGAGGATGCCATCATCATTTAACCATACAGTAAAGCTGCATGCCCTTGGGAAAAATTATGGCTGTAGTTTCCCCTTGCTTTCGCCTGTTCGCAGTACCAGCACAGCAAGGCCATTTTTCTTAATGCTACAAGGCCAGATCAGTCAATCATCCAGACTGTTGCCCCTGCAACTACTGAAAAGGCTGTTGCCTCTCTTCAGGAACCACACGTTTGTCTGGCCTCTCAACAGATGCCCACCCATTGTGGTTGCACCTACGGTATGGCTATCTGTATCACTGAGGCATGCAAGCCTCCCCACCAGCGGCAAGGTTCAAAAACTGAGCCTTGAGGAATGTCATACCTGATTTTTTTTTTTCCCCAGTCAGAGTAATGTCTCCATACCACATTCTTGAAGTACTAAGTATAGCATTCAGCATTCTTTCAGTTACGTATGACATTATCCATTGGTTGTTATATCTTCAATCCCCTAAAATTAGGGTTCATATAGGAGAATATTGTGATTCACACTGACAGATGCTTTAGGTCAGTGGCAGAAAATACCAGCTGGTGCTATTTTGTTACTTTATGGTTGTAAAATCTGGTGAGTGAACATGTAAATGACATTTTCCATAGAGTAATTCTTCTGATTTCAGAATAGCTGGTGTTGGTGGGAAGGCTACAGATGACACATGTTGTGAAGCAGTCACTGAAATGAATAATGTCATGATGGACAGCATGCTCAGCTTCTGGATGGTCCAGCTGTTTCCTGGGCACAATTTGTCAGTGGCCATTCATGCTTGTTGGTTGTCATGTCCATGTAGAATACAGTACAGTGGTTGCAGCTTAGCTTGTAGACCACAGTACTGGTTTCACAGGTAGCCCTGCCTTTGATGGGATAGGTGATGCTTGTGACTGGATTGGAGTTGTTGGTGGTTGGAGGACATATGAGACAGGTCTTGCATCTAGTTCTATTACAGGAATATGAGCCATGAGGTAAGGGGGTGGTGCAGGGTAGTTACCCTCCCAAACTTTTACAAAACTAGGTCATCTGTGCCTTACCTCCCCAGTCACCCACCACCTCCAAAAGTCCCACAGTCTGGCCACAGAGGAACATTCCCCGGTCACAGAGGAACATTCCCCTTGTGAATCAATACCACCCTGGGCTGGAGCAACTGAATCACATTCTCCGCCAGGATTTCAACCACCTCTTGTTGTTCCCTGAATTGAGAAATGTCCTACCCACTATCCTTCCCACGTCTCCCACAGTAGCATTCTGCTGCCCACCTAAGCTATCCTTGTTCATCCTTACACAACCCGGTCCATACATCCTCCCACCACCAACACCTCCAGACCAACCACAAGCATCACCTATTCAGACAAAGGCAGAGCTACCTATGAAGCCAGTTATGTGATCTACAAGCTAAGCTGCAACCACCGTGCTACATTCTACATGAGCATCACAACCAACAAGCCGTCTGTCTACTTGAATGGCCATCAAAAAAATGTGGCCAGGAAACAGCTGGACCACCCAGTCGCTGAGCACCCTGTCCAACATGGCATTCTCCATTTCAGTAACTGCTTCACAACCTGTGCTATCTGTACCCTTCCCACCAGCACTAGCTTTTCTGAATTGCACGGGTGGAAACTCACCCTACAATATATTCTACATTCCCATAACCCTTCTGGCCTCAACCTTTGTTAGTCATTGTCCTTTACCCACCTATCCCCTTCCCTGTTCTGATTCCAGGACCACTCAGCCTTCTGTTCCACCAACACACCCATAGTCTTTTTACTTCTCTCTTTTTCCATGCTCCCCCCCCCCCCCCCCCATCTAACCTCCTGACTGCACCTAGCTGCCCTACCCTCTCCCCTTCTTGTCCCTGTATGCTCCCATGAGCAGCACTTTACCATCCCCTATCCCTACACAGCTATCCCTCCCCCTCCCTGCCCCAGCCTCTTCCTTACCCGAACCACGCAGTTCGCTTCTTCAATCATGTGCTGCTTCTCACAGTCTGGCACTGTAGTGTGTGTGTGTGTGTGTGTGTGTGTGTACTGCTGACAAAGGCTTTAATAGCCGAAAGCTTTAATTGTGTGAATCTTTTTATTGTGTCTATCGCGACTCAGCATCTCCGCTATATGGTGAGTAGCAACTTTCTTCTCTGGTATTGAATAGCATCTATCCTTTTCATAATATTGTCATTATTCCATCCTGTATATTCCAATGTTTGAAACTGAGGTTTACTGTGGAAATTATCATTGATTAGGTGAGATACTATTCTATAATACATGTCTTTCCAAAAATTTGGGAAAATGATGTTAGTAGTGAAACGGGCAAGTAATTATTGACATCTCACCTATCACTTTTCGTAACTAGGGATATTTCAGTGTCTGTGGAAAAATGCTTTGAGTTAGTGAAGTGACAGGGCTTATTATAAGGGAACAAATCTTTTGTAGTCTGTTGGAAATGCTATCAAAGCCAGGTGAGC
Source organism: Schistocerca piceifrons (assembly GCF_021461385.2). Taxonomy (NCBI): domain Eukaryota; kingdom Metazoa; phylum Arthropoda; class Insecta; order Orthoptera; family Acrididae; genus Schistocerca; species Schistocerca piceifrons. The sequence continues at coordinate 574,217,187 of NC_060141.1, forward strand.
TTTTACACTCCTGGAAATGGAAAAAAGAACACATTGACACTGGTGTATCAGACCCACCATACTTGCTCCGGACACTGCGAGAGGGCTGTACAAGCAATGATCACACGCACGGCACAGCGGACACACCAGGAACCGCGGTGTTGGCCGTCGAATGGCGCTAGCTGCGCAGCATTTGTGCACCGCCGCCCTCAGTGTCAGCCAGTTTGCTGTGGCATACGGAGCTCCATCGCAGTCTTTAACACTGGTAGCATGCCGCGACAGCGTGGACGTGAACCGTATGTGCAGTTGACGGACTTTGAGCGAGGGCGTATAGTGGGCATGCGGGAGGCTGGGTGGACGTACCGCCAAATTGCTCAACACGTGGGGCGTGAGGTCTCCACAGTACATCGATGTTGTCGCCAGTGGCTGGCGGAAGGTGCACGTGCCTGTCAACCTGGGACCGGACCGCAGCGACGCACGGATGCACGCCAAGACCATAGGATCCTACGCAGTGCCGTAGGGGACCGCAGACCGCACCGCCACTTCCCAGCAAATTAGGGACACTGTTGCTCCTGGGGTATCGGCGAGGACCATTCGCAACTGCCTCCATGAAGCTGGGCTATGGTCCCGCACACTGTTAGGCCGTCTTCCGCTCACGCCCCAACATCGTGCAGCTCGCCTCCAGTGGTGTCGTGACAGGCGTGAATGGAGGGACGAATGGAGACGTGTCGTCTTCAGCGATGAGAGTCGCTTCTGCCTTGGTGCCAATGATGGTCGTATGCGTGTTTGGCGCCGTGCAGGTGAGCGCCACAATCAGGACTGCATACGACCGAGGCACACAGGGCCAACACCCGGCATCATGGTGTGGGCAGCGATCTCCTACACTGGCCGTACACCACTGGTGATCGTCGAGGGGACACTGAATAGTGCACGGTACATCCAAACTGTCATCGAACCCATCGTTCTACCATTCCTAGACCGGCAAGGGAACTTGCTGTTCCAACAGGACAATGCACGTCCGCATGTATCCCGTGCCACCCAACGTGCTCTAGAAGGTGTAAGTCAACTACCCTGGCCAGCAAGATCTCCAGATCTGTCCCCCATTGAGCATGTTTGGGACTGGATGAAGCGTCGTCTCACGCGGTCTGCACGTCCAGCACGAACGCTGGTCCAACTGAGGCGCCAGGTGGAAATGGCATGGCAAACCGTTCCACAGGACTACATCCAGCATCTCTACGATCGTCTCCATGGGAGAATAGCAGCCTGCATTGCTGCGAAAGGTGGATATACTCTGTACTAGTGCCGACATTGTGCATGCTCTGTTGCCTGTGTCTATGTGCCTGTGGTTCTGTCAGTGTGATCATGTGATGTATCTGACCCCAGGAATGTGTCAATAAAGTTTCCCCTTCCTGGGACAATGAATTCACGGTGTTCTTATTTCAATTTCCAGGAGTGTATTTTGGAGAGAATATGTAATCAACTTAGTTTCAGAAGGAGAAGCTGGTGGTACATTTATATGATTGAATTTGACTGGAGTTGCTTTTTCAACATACTTCTGTGACTATTCTCTTGAACTATTTGTCCCTATACTTTCTATTATGTTTAAGAAATGATTATTAAATATATTTACTACCTGTGACTCACCATTCATAACAGCCCTTCCAGTCAGCTATCATATTCTGCAGCTGGTTATCCTGTCTCTTATTTCACTAAATCGCCTATAGCCTTAAATCTGTTGCTGGAATTATTGATTTCTTACAAAATGTGTCAAGTTCCTTGACTTTTCAATAACTTTCCTAAGTGATCTTTGAGTAGCTTTTGTAGTGTGCAACTACTGCAGGATCTGTACTTGTTCTTGCTAACAGATACATTTCCCTTTTCCTTTCACAAGATACTTAAATCCCTCAAGTGATCCATGATTTTTACGTGGCTCGCTAATGTCCTTTATGATTAGTTTATGTGGAAAGCTATTTTCAAGTAATGATATGAATTTATTATGGAATAGATTAAATTTTATGTTTGCCTCTTGTTGATTATATACTTCATCCCATGGTCATCTCTTGTAAACAGTTCTCAAAAACATTTGTCCTGGAGTGATTAATTATTCTGATTTCCACTGAGAAGTATCAAAGCTGTAAGATACTATCTTATTTATCATAACAGACTTTGCATCATGATAAGAGAGAGTATTTGTTACTGGATAGACAGTTGTTTTCTTGCTTCAACCATTGCCAAAGAAAATGTTATCAGTTAGGGTCCTGTTGTCTATATCTGCATCTATACTCTGCAGACCATCATGAGGTGCATGGCAGAGGGTATGTCCCATTGTGCCAGTGATTAGGATTCCTTCCTATTCCATTCACATATACAGCACAGGAAGAATAATTGTTTGAATGCCTATCTGCCTGCAGTAATTATTCCATTCTTACCCGCACAATCCCTATGTGACTGATATGTAGGTGGTTGTAATAAATATATTCCTAGAATCATCATTTAAAGCCAGTTCTTGAAACTTTGTTAGTAGACTTTCTCGGGACAGTTTACATCTGTATTCAAGAGTCTTTCATTTCAGTTTCTTCAGTATCTCTGTGACATTCTGCCATGGATCAAACAAACCTGTGACCATTCATGTTGCCCTTCTCTGTATATTCTCAATATTCCTGTTGGTCCTATTTGATATGCATCACTCACACTTGAGCAATATACTAGAACTGGTTATGTGATTGATTTGTATTCAATCTCCTTTGTAGACTGATTGCACTTCCCCAGTACCATACCAATAAACAAAAGTATTCCACCTGTGTTACCCACAACTGAGCCTATGTGCAATCCATTTCATATCCTGACAAAATGTTACACCCAGGTATTTGCATGAGTTGGCCGACTCCAATAAGGAATCTTTGATATTATAGTCACAAGATACTATGTTTTTTCCTTTTGTAAGAGCACAATTTTACATTTCTGAACATCTAAAAGAAGTGGCCAATCTTTGCACCACTTTGAAATCTTATCAAGATCTGACTGAATATTTATGCAGCTTCTTTCAGACGGTACTTTATCATAGATAACTACATTATCTGCAAAAAGTCAGAGTTTACAGTTAATATTGTATGTATGGTCATTGTTATACAACATGAACAGCAAGGCTCCAAACACACTTTCCTAGGTCACACCTGAAGTTACTTCCACATCTGACGATGACTCTTCATCCAAGATAACATGCTACATCCTTCCTATCAAAAAGTCCTCAATCCAGCCACAAATTTAACTTGATACCCCCTATGATCGTACTTTTTACAATAAACTTAGTTGTGATACTGAGTCAAATGCTTTTCGAAAATCAAGAAATGGAGCATGTACCCGACTGCCTTGATCCAGAGCTTTCAGTATGTCATGTGAGAAAAGTGCAAGTGGGTTTCACATGATCGATGTTTTTGGAATCAATGATTTTTGAGTTGAGAAAACGTTCTAAGATTCTACAACAAATCAACGTCAAGAATACTGGATGGTAATTTTGTGGATCATTTCTACTACCCTTCTTGTAGACAGGTTTTACTTGTGCTTTTCTCCAAGGGTTGGGAATAGTTTTTTGTTCAAGGGATCTATGATTGATTATAGTTAGAAGAGGGTCTGTCTCAGCTGTAAGTTCAGTATAGAATCCGACAGGAATTCCGTCAGGCCCTGGAGCTTTGTTCAATTGTAACAATTTCAGCTGCTTCTCAACAACACTGACACAAATATTTTTTCATTCATCTTTTCAGCAGTATGAGAATTAAATTGGGGCAACTTGCCAATGGCCTTGCTGCAGTGGTAACATTGGTTCCCATCACATCACCGAAGTTCAGTACTGTCAGTCTCGGCTAGCACTTGGATGGGTGACCATACTGTCTGCTGAGCGTTGCTGGCAAGTGGGATCCACTCAGCTCTTACGAAGCAAACTGAGGAGCTACTTCATTGAGAAATAGCAGCTCCGGTCTCATAAACTGACATACAGCCAGGAAGGCAGTGTGCTGACCACATACCCTCCATGCCTGCATCCAGTGATGCCTTTGGACTGAGGATGACATGGTGGCACGCCGGTGCCATTGGGTCTTCATGGCCTGTTTGGGCAGAGTTTAGTTTAGTTTTTAATTGTCCTTAATTTTCTTTGCAAAAGAAAATTCGAAAATGGAATTATTACACATTTCAGCTTTTGCTTTGCTATCCACAGTTTCAGTTCATGTCTCATTTGCTAGGGACTGAATACTAACTTTGGTGCCACTAATAGCCTTTACATACGAGCAGAATTTCTTTGGGATTTGTGCAATATCATTTGAAAATATTCTGCTACGGTAGTCACTGAAGGCTTTATGGATTGCTCTCTTGACAGCCAAATGTGTTTCATTCAGCATCTATAGCTCTACACTTTGTTTTACACCTATTTTAATATCTGTTTCTTTAGAAGTTTCTTTACAGTGATTGTATTTGATGGAGGATCTCTCCCCCTATGAAATGTTCTACTGGGTATATATCTATCCAGTACATGGTCAACTATTCTTTTAGACTTGAGCCATAGTTCTTCTACAGGTTCTTGTCCTGTGTTGAGAGTTTCAGGTTCCTCACTGAGATATGACACTACTGATTTTTTATCTAGTTTACTGTACATCTTTCTGCTTGTTTTAGTTGTCCTTTGTACTTTGTAAATCAATGTTGCCACAACTACAGCATGGTCTTTGATACCAGTTTTGATGTGGACATCCTCAAAGAGATCAGGTCTATTTGCTGCCATTAGATCCAATATATTTCCATTATGAATGAGTTTCATTACTATCTGTTCTAGGTTGTTTTTCGAGAAGGTATTTATTAATATTTCACAGGATGTCTCCTCACACCACCTTTAACAAAACTGTAATTTTTCCATTTAACTGTATTAAAGTCTTCATTGATGATTACAGTATGATTGGGGAACTTGTGTACAAGTGAACTGAGGTTTTCTGTAAAGTTTTTGGCTACATCAGGAGATGAGTCTGGTGGGCGATAGAAGGATCCAATTATCATTTTATGCCCACCCCTGATACTGAGTCTTGCCCAAACATTCTCACATGTAGTTTCAATTTCTATATCGGTGGATTTGATTTTCTCGTCTACTGTGACTAATACACCTCCATTTCACATTTGCCTATCCTTCTGATGTACATTCAAATTTTCTCACTGCTGTCAATTTCAGGTTTCAGTTAGCTATCTGTACCCAGTATTATGTGAGTTTCACTGCTTCTAGGAGTGCTTCAAACTCTTGCACTTTGTTGCAAATGGTTCGGCAGTTACTATAAGGATTTTAATACTCTCCCCTGTGGGAGGCCTTTCTTTCAATCTCACACTGATACTTCTGGGTTTCCTATTGCTGTTGTTACCTGGATTGGATGGACAGTTGCCTAATCCAGATACCTGAGCAGCAGCCACTGATGTGTAGTGCACAATTGACCTATTTAGGGGGACCCTACAGTTCTCAACCTTATGGCACAAGTCCAAGAAGTCCCTGGTTCAGTCCTTCCACTCTTCTAAGAACAAAAGCAGAATTATCAAAACTGTGGACAATGCTGCAAATTGTGAGCTTTGTTGGAATTCCATGCCCAAGCTGGTCTTCTCAATCTTCTGTGCCAGTTGCTGGAGTGACCCAGGTATGATATCAGAGCCCAGATGACAGGCATCATTTGTTCCAACATATGCCACAATCTGCAGCTGATTGCACATTTTTTCCTCAATGGTTGCTGGAATAGCCTCTTCAACACATTGAATGAGGCCCCCAGACATACACACCGAGTGCACCTGGTGTCCTTCTGTGTCCCTTACAGTCAATTCCCTAAGGGGTATCATCATTCACCATGTATTTGAACTGATGATGATTATTAGACCCCTACCCTTTTGCATTTGCCTCCTCTTGACACTAGACAGAACAGGTTTCCTCAAAACACATGAAGAGAGTCCCACTGTATCAGTTTCAGTGAAAGACAGCACCTCAAACTTATTGGTAAGGGTGATTGGTACAACATCCTGAGTCCTCCCTGGTCCCCATTGACCTTGTTCACGACACCTAGATCTGCCATTGACATGCCACTTGCTGTCAAGTGAATGAGTAATGACTGATCTTGTACTTTCTGCTGATGAGACAGGATCCACAGAAAGGATAGTACTTGAGGTACCTCTGGTACTGGTATCACAGGTATACAACCCTCAGAAGCTCTTCCAACATTCTGATTCACAGCAGCTGCCAATTGTATGATAGGAATCAAGGTGGTTTCCAGCTGCTTATGAACAGCAACCAACTTAGCCCATGTTTGAGAACAGCATTCACAGTGGGGCTGCATTTAGGATAGTGTGATGTGTTACAAGGCAGCGAACAAATAACTTCAAGTTAAATCTGCTGATTATCTTTTAATCTGTTGAGCTAAGAGGTTGCTAATTCCCTATAAAAATTGAAGCAGATAAACAAAATGAGATTTCTATTAAGGCAACACATAAACATGTGGTCAAAATTACTAGTTTCCTAAAACGTTTTGATGTTAATTATAGTTGTCACTAAACTCGGAAACAGACTTTATTTATGATAAATACAGATAATATATAAGACTTCTCCTGTTTAAGGGAAAACTAGGTGTAACACAATATGCTTGTTAGAAAATCTGCTACAGTAACTAAATCATGAAAGCTGATTTGTTACACATTGCTCATAGATTATGCAAAGGACAATGGTAGCTTCCTAAAATTCTCAAAAAAGCATGTTTATTTGCGTTGACAGACAATGAAATGCAGGGGTAATGTATTCTTTAGCAGCCTCAAACACTGATTTGCTACAAAATAGGTTACATATCCAAAATACTTGTACTAGTTAGTTTTGTAAGCATTGAAAATTCTCAAAAATAACCTATTTCTCAAGTAATCATACAATGAAATTAGAGAATGACTGTTTTGAATGATGACAGGCCTACTGTTCTCAAAATTTTTAAAAGAGCACATTAACTTTAAGCCTACAATTGACAATAACAGTAAGAGTTTATCATGGCACTCGTGAATGTTCGAAATTTCACAATACAAAAGGATATTGATACAATCAATGAAAGATTATGCAGAAGTGGTGTAAACAGTAAAATAATCGAATCTAGAACTTTAAAAACAAATATGTGCAGTCTCATGCAAAGGAAATTTCTCAAGTCAGCTTTTATATATAAATAAACATGTGTATTGCATGGGTTTTTCACTTAGCTGTTTCTGTGCACACTTCTTACACTGGCATGCCAAAGAACAACACTCAATCAAAATCTAAAATGTGCAGCATCAACGAAGTACATCTTCTGCCTGTTGCAGCTAACAGTGCAGAGTCCATATCCAACCATGTTCATAAGTTAATTACTGAGATCAAATTGTAGTATCCAGATAAGTTTACATATCATTTTTCTGTCAGCATCCTTTAGAAAATCCTCACTGACATCACCACAGATTATTAACTGATTACTGCTGGCTGACAGGTAGCATAGTTAGAAATCCGTTTTCCTCATAAACAGTTCAAAACTTCCCTGTGGGGATCTACATATAGTTACAATTAAAAGTGAACTATTTTTCATTATTAGTTTACAAGCACATACTTCTATTTGCCAGTCACTACAAAATCTACTTGTCTCAATGCTTTTGAGCTTTCATTCTGTTTTAATATATGTAACAACTCTTCCTTTCCCATATTAGTTCAACATGAGTAACATGCTAGAGTGTAATTGTTAATATGTAACTTACGAAGCCTTGTAATTATGAGGTGCTCAGATTGGCACATGAGTCTATATTTTCAGAGTGCTCTAAATTTTCCAAACAGGCAAGAAGCTCTTCTGCCTTATTACTTAATACTCTGATATTTTGATGAAATATGCTAACATTTCTTTTCTGTTCATTCTTAATCATTTTGTGGGGCTTTTCTGGTTTTTTGATGTCTTCCAAAACAGGATGCCTGAATCCTGATTTGAATCTAAAAAAGGTACCTCTTTGACACCAGTTACCACAGTGATCCACATTGTGTGATGTGAACCCCATACAGTTCAACCAACATACCTTTCCCTCTCCTATTCATATGTAGGGCATGTCTATAAATCCCCATCTCCCAATTATAGCAACAGGTTCTGCACTCAGCAGCAGCTGGCTCAGCTCAGTGGTCACACAGCTCACAGCAGTGTTAACCCATGGCTGGTCACAGTGCTGTAGGATCTCCACAAAACTCACATTTTGTGTGTAGTTGCTACTCCTATTTCATCCAGGTCACCCCTAATTACTGTCCTTAGGAAGGCTGTTCCCTTCTTCACCTACTACAATAATCTGATCCTCTTCGTAAAAATCTTTGCACAAATTCACCATGTCCTCTGTTACCTGGCTAAGGTTAGCATTTCGCTTCATGATACTTGTGATATGGAACAGTGTTCTTAATTTTTCTGTACCATCTGACCTACACCCATACCATGGCTACCACCGAGCAGCAAGACCCTTTCTTCCTACACTGTTTTGGTACTGACTTGCACTTCGTTTCTTTGCGAGAAGTCTGCTGCGTCCTACTGTGACCTACAACTGGATGAGACTCTGTCCCCCCTACTTCGATTATGTAACCTGTAATCTTTCCCCTCCTTCCTAATTCCAGCTATTGTCCACAATAAGCAAAGTCTTTTCTGAAGATTTGAGATGAGTAAGATTTACAATAAACTTTTTAGTTTACTTATCTTTTCTTGTAGAGTTGGCTCCAGTTGATCTCAATAATGTTGAAGATTGTTGTTGCACAACTTTTGTTTTTACATTAGTATATTTTGTCGCATTTTAGTATATCATCTCCCTGACACGCTCTTCACTCTCTTGCAGTGAGAGGATTTTACATGGTGGAAAGTCAACATTCTCAGAAATAAATTTAGCTGATCTGCAGTTAAACATTATTTCAAATGGTGACAAACGTGTTGAAGAATGTTGTAAGCTGTTCATAGCATGTTCAAAATCACTAACATAATCTATCCAACAAGTATATTCTTACTAAAATATGTTCTAAACAGTCTTCCAATTTCTCTCATATATCTTTCTGCAGGATTATTTGACAGATGGAACACAGAGGTTAGAATATGCCTTATTTTTGCATGATCAATAGAATCTTTCCAAGCTTGTGATGTAAGCTGAGAACCATTGTCAGATAAAATTGTTTTACAGAGACTTACCTGATGAAAATATGTGTTTTCAAACTTAGAAATGATTTGCTTACTGGTAGCTTTTCGAGGAAATAGCCTTATGAACTTCAAAAATACTTCAACCACCACAAAAATGTAACAAAATCCATTCTTAGACCTAAGCAAAGGTCCGTAGACATCCATAGACATGAGATCTAGGTTACTATTACGCAGTATGTTTTGCATTTGGCCTCTACTTGTTTGGTTACTTACCTTCACTCTTTGACATCTGTCACAGCTGGCTTTCTTCTTCTTGACTCTCCTTTTTAAGCTATAAAAATAGATGTTTTCATGAATGTTTTGGTTGATTGACAATGAACAAAACTCTCATGTGTATGAGTAATTAAAGTATCAATACATTGTTCCAGCCAACACAGTTTCATTCATCTGAATCAGTCTTATATCTCCTGAATAAAATACCCTTGTGTACCTTATAATATTGTTCAAGATTTTCTCCTCATTTTTACCCATCATGCTCTTACCCAATTTCCAATTTTGATCATGATTTTGATACCTGCGCATGTCTTTGCAAATTTTCAAGATCTCTTTTTCCTCAAGTACATAATCTTAAACTCTTTCTCTCCTTCTCCAAAGTTGTTAGATGGTTTAGTTCCTAAAGGTAGCCTAGACAAAGCAAAAGCACTACATTGTCTGTGCCCTTAATGTACCTGATTTCATAATTGAACTGCTGTAAAAACAAGGCCCAATGAGTAATTCTGCTATGGAACAGCTTATGCTCCTGGAGATAACATAATGCTTTGTGATCAGTATAGACAATGACTTTGTTACCTAGTAAATAGTTTTTAAACTTGTTGAACACCCAATGTACAGCCAAAAGTTCTTTCTCAGTTACAGTGTATGTCTTTTCATCCTTCTGAAATGCAGGAGATCTATGTTCAATAACACCTTCAACTTCAATCTCTTGAAATAAATGTGGACCCAAACTAACATCACTACTGTCTGTCAGAGGAAGAGACAAGTCTGGTCTGAGTAGTATCTGACTTTGACATAACTGTCCTTTGACCTCATCAAAAGCATCCTCACATTCCTGATTCCAATCCCAAACACTACTCTTCTTCAAAAGTTCACACAGGCATGAAGCATTCAAACACTGGCTGGTACAAAATTTTCTATACAATCCCATTAATACAAAAAATGATTTAAGCTGTTTTTTTGTTGGGAGTAGGAAAATTAGCAATAGCATCAAGTTTATCTTCATCAAGGGCAATTCCTTTCTCACATATAATATGTCCTAAAAATTTTAGTTCTTTGACACCAAATATACACTTAACTATTTTGAAAGTTATTCTTCCTGTTTACAATTTTGAAAACACATTCTCAGCAGATCCAAATGTTGTTCCCAAATCTTTTCAGTGACCGAAATGTCATCAACATACACAAGTAATTTTGAAGTCAGTTTACTTCCCAAGACAGAATCCAGAGTTCTTATGAATTCAGCTACATATACATTTTGCCCAAATGGCATCACATAGTATTGAAAACAACAACATGCAGTATATGCAGTATACTTTCTAGAATTAATTTCAAGTGGAATCTACAGAAATCCAGATGTCAAGTCCAAACTACTCCTGAATTGTACATAATCAGATTTGTGTAACAGCTCATCCATGTTCTCAGGATGGTCATTCTTTCTGATAAGAAATTTATTAAGATGCCTAAAGTCCAAAACAATTTTCACTCCACCATTTCTCTTACTTAGCACAACCAAAGGATTATTGTGGTTACTTCTCTCAGTTACTCCCCACGTTTCCATTTTCCGCATTGCTTTCTCAACATATTTCTTTTTTGAAAATGGTATATTATATGGCTTGAGAAACATTGGTTGATGATCTCTAAGGTAAAGCATGCAATGATAGCCTTTCTCTTTCCCTGAACTCATTTCTAAACTCCATTAACAAATTCCTAAGTTGTTCCTTTTGTTGGTCATTAAGAGTTGTAGCTTCCCTCACTTTAGAATCTACACACTTTCAAAATCCTGATCCTCAGTCTCATCAAAATTTATATTGTCATCAAACATCTGTTACTCACCTTGGATCACAATGTTTTGCAAATATTTACAACTTTTCCCACAGTTTAAGTATCACTTTTAGGTTCCACAATAAACCATTCCTTGGCACTCCATCCAAAACAAGCCTCAACTTTCACTATCCAATCCAGACTAGGGATCACTATGCATCCATGTTCAAAGATCTTGTCTTCTATACAAGAAGTTAAAAAGTACCTGAGATTTTACCAATTTGCTTTGCTTGCCTGTGGCTCTTCTTTTATTCTACAATGGGCATTTTGACAAAATTCTTACTATACTTGATCTTGCCCCTAAATTGTTCAGATATACCACAAATTGGACTACCTGTATCAATCAAACAGTTACCCTCCCAATGATCAATCTAATTTTAATGCAAGGACACCCAAAATCTGAATCATCCTCTCTGTTGTCAGACACTTCATGCAAAAGATCACTTTCAGTTTCATCAAATGCTACATCCACACTGCCTTCACAAGGTTTTATCAACTTCATAGGTATCAAAACATTACTTTGATTACTCATGTTGTCAGGTAAAGATTGAACACCATGAATAGATTCCATGGCACAACTAACATCACTTGTTACAGAAGGAACACAAAACACATTACTGTCAAAATTACACTTCCTGCTTATATCCTCTTTCACTTCATTCCACCAACTGGGATACAAATTCTGACTAACATCAGCTAATTTATTCCAGAATGCACCTTTATCTATGTTATCATCAATCTGGTCCCAAACAAACTTCAAAAGGTTTTCACCTTTATTCTCCAGGCTCACAGATACCTCACCTTTACTGTTTGAATCTTTACCCTGCATGACATTAATGAAAAACTATTTTGAGTGGACTGGTATTCCAAGAACCCCACTTACAACATGACATATATCACTTACCTTACCTGTACTGTCAACATCATTTACAAATAACTCTGAAACTGCATTATTCTTAAACTCCACAAATACCTGATACTCATCATCATCATATTCCTCCAAAATTACTTCATCAACAGCATCACTAAGAATACAAGTATCATCTCATCAACACTTAACTCAGATACATTTATTTGCAATAAACACCAGTCTCAGACGTATCAGCCTCAGTTACCTCACAGCTCTCATTCACATCTACATAAAAAATACCACCTAGTTCAGATACAATACAGTCACCACCTGATTTACATACATGAAACAACAGTGTCTTCTGCCCAAGAGAAGAAATCATTAGTACATACTACATCAAAATCCTCACTACTCTCACATTCTGGTTTGTGATTAGCACTTACATCACCATAATTAAACATAGTATCCCAAAACTTTTGATCAAAACATAAATGAGAAATCTGATATTCTTTCTGTTCAGTTTCAGATACATGTGACGTATCATTAACACTGTTATTATTTTCTAATTGCAAGTGTAACTTGGGGGTCCTGTGCTTGTTATGTTGCTTCACCCCAAAACTGTGGACCTTCATTGTGGCAAACTGCCATTTCCCGAGCAGTTGATTTGATTTGATTTGATTTTAACAGGGAAGGTAAAACAGCTTAGGTTTAACCCACCACTGTCCACACCAAAACTGGGTTTATTGTGAGGTATTGCTCCCTGTATATCTAGTAAAGCCAGCCAATGAACTTGAATTGTGCAAGGGATCCCTTTACCAGTTTTTTGTTAGACACAATTTCTTCAGGTCTAGTTGTCCGGAAGATTCTGTATCTTTTGCTCTCCAATGCCTTGCATTCGAAGACTAGGTGTGATGCAGTTTCTTCATCCTCATCACAGGTCCTACATTTAGGGCCTTTTCCATTATACCCATTGTGTGTAGGTGTTTTTTTGAAATTCCCATGGCCTGTCATCAGTTCAGTCATGAGTTTGATCTCTTTCCTGTTCAATCCCAGGATTACAGAGTTTCTTTTAAAACATGGTTTGGGCATCATTGCCTTACCATTTTTTTGTTTATGGACTTGGTCCAATATTCTACATGCTATTTCCTAAGCCAAGTCTGTAGTTCTAGTTTGACCATAGCCTTGGTGATTGTCAGGATAGGTCCAGGTCCAATAAATGGAGTCATTGCCCCCATCCTGGCCAATCTGTCAGCTTCTTCATTGCCACAGATCCCTGAGTGGCAAGGGACCCACACTAGGTTTACCCTATTGCGTCCCCCTAGCTCCACCAGAGCCCTGTGGTATTCTGCAACAATCTTAGATCTTGTTGCAGGAGCTGCCAATGATTTCAGGGCTGCCTGGCTGTCTGAATAGATGTAGAAGCTACAGCCATTGTAGCACCTATGCATATTCTCCTCCACACATGCCCTGATGGCAGTAATTTCAGCTTGGAATACAGAGGCCAGTTTTCGTAGAGAGATGATGCCCTCCAGTCTTGGCTGAACCCTGTACGCCCCTGCCCCAACTCCTTGGTCTGATTTCGACCCACCAGTGAACCAAACGATGTCCCCCATATGGTGTCAAACTGTTTTTTCCCACTGCTCCCTGCTTCCAATTATTATATTGTAAGGCTTGTTGAAGCAGTTGGGAGTTATTATATAGCCAGGCTCTCTGAAATTCCGAAGGTAGCAGGGATAAAATACAGGGAGCAAAAGGCTTATTTTTGTACAGAAGCCAGACAGCAGTTACATGCTGAGAGGCATGAAAAGGAGGCAGTAATTGAGAAGGGAGTGAGACAGGGCTGTAGCCTATCCCCATCGTTACTGAGTCTGTACATTGAGCAATAAAGGAAACCAAAGAAAAATTTAGAGTAGGAACTGAAGTCCAGGGAGAAGAAATAAAAACTGAGGTTTGCCAGTGACATTGTAATTCTGCCAGATACAACAAAGGACTTGGAAGAGCAGTTGAACAGTGTCTTGAAAGGAAGATACAAAGTGAACATCAACAAAAGCAAAACAAGGATAATGGAATGCAGGCAAATTAAATCAAGTGATGCTGAGGGTATTAGATTAGGAAACAATAAACTAAAAGTAGTAGATGAATTTTGCTGTTTGAGCAACAAAACAACTGATAATGGCCAAAACTGAGAGGATATAAAATGTAGACCAGCAATGGCAAAGAATTTGTTTTTGAAGAAGGGAAATTCATTAACATCGAATATAGATCTAAGTATCAGGGAGTCTGTTCTGAAGGTATTTGTCTGGAATATAACCATGTATGGATGTGAAACATGGCCCATAAAAAGTTTAGACAAGAAGAGAATAGAAGGTTTTGAAATGTGGTGCTGCAGTAGAATGTGGAAGATTAGATGGGTAGATCAAGTAACTAATGAGCAGGTGTTGAACAGAATTGGCAAGGAAAAAAGTTGCGGCACAACCTGACTAGAAGAAGGGATTGGTTGATAGGACACATTCTGACACATCAAGGAATCACCAGTTTAGTACTGGAGAGAAAAATCGTAGAGGGAGACCAAGAGATGAATACAGTGAGCAGACACAGAAGAACATAGGTTGCAGTAGTTATTCAGAGATGAAGAGGCTTGCACAGGATAGAGTAGCATGGAGGGCAGCATCAAGCCAGTCTTCGGACTAAAGACCACAAATTCAGTAACAACAAATGCCCACTGAAGACTAAGGACTATCATGGATACGATGGAACGCCTTGCAGATTGTTAAAGTACTGTGCTACACGTGTTAGCCCTGTATTTAGCAATATTCATAATTTTTCTTTTAGGAATGGTCAGTTTCCTGAACAATTTAAGTACTCAGTAGTAAAGCTGCTTTATAAAAAGGGAGAAAATGATAATGTAGACAATTTTAGACCTATTTCTATGCCATTAGTGTTTGCCAAGTTATTGAAAAGGCTGTGTATGTAAGGATAATTGATCATTTTATATCACATGATTTGCTATCAAATGTACAGTTTGGCTTTAGAAGTTGTTTAACAACTGAAAATGCTATATTCTCCTTTCTCTGTGAGGTACTGGATGGGTTAAACAAAAGGTTTCGAATGCTAGGCATATTTTTCGATTTAACGAAGGCATTGTGTTGATCACAAAATATCGCTCCAGAAGTTGGACCATTACGGAATACGAGGAGTAGCTTAAAATTGTTTCACCTCTTACTTTAGCAACAGACAGCAAAAGGTCATTATCCACAATGCTGAGAATGGCTGTGATGTGGGGTACAGTCAGGGGGGGGGGGGGGGGGTGCCCCAGGGATCAGGCCACTCCTGTTCCTTATTTATATAAATGATATGCCCTCTAGTATTACGGGTAACTCTAAAATATTTCTGTTTGGTAATGACACTATCTTGGTAGTAAAGGATGTTGTGTGCAACATTGGCCTTGTTTCAAATAGTGCAGTTCGTGACCTAAGTTTATGGCTTGTAGAAAATAAACTAACGCTAAATCACAGTAAGACTCAGTTTTTACAGTTTCTAACACACAATTCAACAAAATCTGACATTTTAATTTCACAGAATGGGCATATGATTAGTGAAACAGAACAGTTCAAATTTCTAGGTGTTCAGATAGGCCAGCCATTGTGGCCGAGCGATTCTAGGTGCTTCAGTCCGGGACCGCGCTGCTGCTACGGTCACAGGTTCGAATCCTGCCTCGGGCATGGATGTGTGTGCTGTCCTTAGGTTAGTTGGGTTTAAGTAGTTCTAAGTTCTAGGGGACTGATGACCTCAGATGTTAAGTCCCATAGTGATCACAGCCATTTGAACCACTTGTTCAGATAGATAGCAAATTGTCATGAAAGCCCACATTCGGGATCTTTTTCAAAGACTTAATCCTGCCATTTTTACTATTCTAACAGTATCTGAAGTGAGTGATCATTTGACACGAAAATTAGTCTACTTTGCTTACTTTCATTTGCTTATGTCATATGGTATTATATTTTGGCATAACTCTTCCCTTTCTAAAAGGATATTTTTGGCTCAGAAATGGGCTGTTCAGATAATAAGTGGTATAAGTTCATGAACCTCTTGTTGACCCCTGTTCACAATCTGGGTATTTTGACATTGGCTTCTCAATATATATATTCCTTACTGTCTTTTCTTGTTAACAATATTAGCTTATTCCCAAGAATAAGCAGCTTTCGTCAGTTAATACTTGGCAGAAATAAAACATGCATTTGGATCAGGCTTCCTTAACTCTTGTGCATAAAGGTGTGCAGTATATTGCTGCATCCATTTTCAAAAAGCTACCACTCAAATTCAAAAATCTTAGCAGTAATCCATGTGCTTTCAAATTGAAACTGAAGTGTTTCCTCATGGGTCACTCCTTCTATTCTGTTGAGGAGTTCCTTGAAAAAGTATGCTGATTCTTGTTGTATTGTTGATTGCGTTTACATAAACTTATGGACTGACTTTTTTGGTTTCATGAACATTTTATTTTTATCTGTTATTACTTTTAAGTTGTAATTTCATGTACCGACATGTTCCATGACCTTGGAGATTTGCTCCTCAATTTGGTCCTACAGAACTTGATGTATAAATAAGTAAAAATAAAACTTAAGGGATCTAATACTCCACACTTAGACCCATAAAATGCCAGTTTTGTTTCTCCTGATGACAAATTCCTTCTGAGTAGTATCCATTTGGAGATGTGGATGAAGACTGTTTTACCTCTGGAATATCTTACCCATGATGAAGCCATCATCATTAAACCCCACAGTACAGCTGAATGTTCCTGGGCAATATAATGGCTATAGTTCCCCCACACTTTCAGTTTATTGCAACAAAACACAGCAGTGCCATATTGGCTAGTGTTACAAGGCCAAATTAGTCAATCTCCTAACTGTTACCCCAATAACTAATGAAAAGGCTGCCACCCCTTTCCAGGGTATAATGTTGTTCCGACCTCTTGACCTCTCCACAGATACCCATCTAATGTGGTTGAATCTTTGGTATGGCTATCTGTATCATTGTGGCGGGCAAGCACCCCACCTCGGTAGGGTAATGAACCTTGTTTGGGGCGGGTGAAGGGGGGGGGGGAGTAGTAGTAGTAGTAGTAGTAGTAGTAGTAGTAGTAGCAAAAGTAACAATAATAATAATAATAGTAATAATAATAATAACCTGCTACTGTAGAAGACACATTTTTAAAGCACGGATTTTAAGTAGCCTGTTAGCACCCTTTGGTCACTGTTACTGTTTATGCTTGCAAGATCTTCAGCTGTTTGGTTACCCACAGATACAATTATGTTAGCACTTGCTCACAAGAATGTTTATTCACATGTGTCTAAAATGACAAAGACAAGAAAATGCTTCTGATTGTGAAATATGCACTGTTATTCATTTATTATATACAAAAGATGTGAAAGCTACTGAAATTCGTTGGCAGATTAGTGAGTGTCGGAATTGTTAGAAAATGGTGTAGAGCATTTAAAGATGGCCACGCATTGTGTGCACTGAAAAAAGAAGTGAGCTGCTCTCACTTTACCATTATCTCATACCTTTCCTCATATTTCAAGACGTGTTCTATATGAAATTGATAGGACACTTAAAGTACTAGAGGTTCTGCACATGCACTTGCAGCAGATTTCTATGATGATAAACTCAGAAGCTGGTCACTGGACACAATAACTGTCATAATATAGGTGGAAATTACATTGAAAAGTAGGTTAAGATTGAGGCTTTCATGTGAAAATAAAATTGTTGTAATGTTGATTTGCTTTTTATTTTATTTCAAAATGGTACTTACTTTTATAATGAACTTTGCATAATGCCGATCTTAAACCTACACTGTTCAAATAAGTGTTGTTCAGCAATAAATTTTTTTTATTACTCTACAGAATTCAATCAGATTTTGATGTACAAAATAACTGGTATCTGATGAGACTAGCATCAAAGATGGTTCAAAACATTCTAAACTTAAACTAATTAACTTTTTCTCTTAAGTATTTTATGGTGAAATTGAAAGGTTACCATACCAAAGTGGCCAACAAGATGAATTAACAATATTAACTTTTTCCTGAAGGTTCTGGGCTCTGATTTCCATTAGAGAAGTTTCATAGGAAATATTTCCTTTTTCTGTCTTTCCACTGGTTACAAAATAGGTACAGAAAGAACTTTTTAACATTATCAATCTGTTTCTTAGTTTTTATTCTAGTTATTACACTGTATAAAAGCTTTTAAAAATGTTCAACTCTGTTTCACAGCCTCAAAACAAGCTATTACTGCATAATTTTTTATGCATTTTGTGTTAATTTTTATGCATTTTCTATTAAGTGATAGTATATTTATGTACAAAACAGTTGTGAATGTAATGCAAGCCAGCAGGCAAAATCAAACAATGGAAAGCCCAGGATGGAATAACAATATTATGAAAAGGATAGATTTCTGAAAATATGAAGTAACTAAATAGAAAAAAAATTTACTCACCAAGTGGCAGGAGGAAAAAACGCACATAAAGGTGCTGAAATTTGCAAGCTTTTGGAGCCAGTGGCTCCTCCTTCTGGCAGAAAGGTTGAAGCAGAAGGAAGGAGGCAAAGGAAAATGACTAATGATCTTTGGGAAATGGGGAGAGATCAGAAAAGTCGCTCAGAAACGTGGGTCAGAAGAGACTTACTGGATGGGATGAGAAGTTTGGTGAAGGGAGGAGGTGAAAGGGAAATAGAGAAAGAGAAAAGGACTGGTGGGTGCGTTGGTGGAATGGAAGGCTGTGTTGTACTGGAGTGGGAGCATGGAAGGGGATAGGTATGTGGAGAACTGGGACTAGCAAAGGATGAGGTCAGGGGGGTTACAGGAATGTAGGACACGTTTCTGGGAGAGCTCCCAC
Source organism: Schistocerca piceifrons (assembly GCF_021461385.2). Lineage (NCBI taxonomy): Eukaryota > Metazoa > Arthropoda > Insecta > Orthoptera > Acrididae > Schistocerca > Schistocerca piceifrons. The sequence goes on from NC_060141.1 coordinate 574,236,154, forward strand.
CTGCGCATTTTGTAAAAAATGCAGGTGGGAACTCTCCCTGCAATGCATCCAATGTTCCTGTAACCTCCCTCATCTCAGCCTTTGCTAGTCCCTGTCCTCCCCTTACCTTTCCCCTTCCTTGCTCCCCAGTCCAACACAATACAGCCTTCCATTCCACCAATTCACACATTGGTTCTTTTCCACTTCTCTACCCCCTTTCACTCCCCCCCCCCCCCCCTTACTCCACTTAGCAGCCCTACCCACCACAGCCCTGGATGCTCCCACATGCAGCACTACACCTTCCCCCATTCCACCCTGCTGTTCCCCCTCTCAACCCCATGCCTCCTCCTTACCCCCACCACCAGATTGCGGCTCCACAATCAGGTTTAGTCCCAACCTAGTATGGCTCCAGTGGTCAGAAACAGTGGTCATGTGTGTGTAAGTCAAACTTGTGTGGATGTGTCTCTCCTACTTCAGAAGAAGCTCTTTTGGCCAAAAGCTCATCCCCTCTATATGAAGAACAGAATCTATCCTTTTTATAATATTGTTAATGTAAGCCAATATAAGTTATACGATTTTTTATTGTTTGTACATGATTAATATTCATTCCATAATTAATAAAAGCTTCTGAGGACAATGTAATTTATGACATTACTTCAAGAGAATAGCAATACTTAAGAAATGATTCTCATTTACTTCTAAAAATAGGTTCTTCATCCTATTCTATTTAAATTCATTGTCCCAGTCATTACAGAGTTAAATTTAATGACAGTGCTAAAATTCATTGGAATAAAGAACTGTTTTATTATTCTAGGTATGTAGTTAATTGCTTTCAATACTGTACCATACACATACCATTACAATTTATAAGAAACAGTCATTCATAGTAAAATCTCTAGAGGATTGAGAACAAAAAAAGTCTTTATTTACTTTTGTTTATTTTTGTAGTAGTACAATTCAGATATTTTACTAATCTGTTGCTTCAGGCGAAACAGACTCAACTGAAGTATATGTTACAAGATGGGACTTCCTTTGCTTATACTTAGCACGATATACATTGTAAGAATGAGAGACACAGACATTTCTTAGTTTGTTCCATTTCCTCAATATTAAAAGTCCACCTATAATAATCAACAAAATCACAAGCACAGTTATTAAGGGTACAAAGGGAAAGTTACTTGTTTCCTGAGTTTTGATTCCAGTCTGATTTCTTGATTTATTTGGCCACAATGTTTGGTCATTGATAGTTTCTGAAATAATGGTGCTACGGGGCATATCACTGATAGTAGTAACAGTGCTTTCCTCTGTACAACATGTATCACTAGTTTGGAAGAATGGTGTCTCTTCCACTGATGAGTTTTCTTTAGTGTCATTTATTGTTGGGCAATATATTTGAACAACATTTGACAGTGGACCTGACAAACCCTCCTCAACTTTGGCATACATAGAAAGACAGAGACAAGTATTGAAGGAAAGATAGGGTGTATAATTTAAAGCAAGGCATTCAGGTTTTCCAGAAGGATGTGTCAAAACTGGTGCAACAACTTCTGCAGTCCACACTGACAAATTGGTTTGAAACATATGAGGACATGACTCCATCCTTATATATTTAATCATGTATTTGTCAACTGCAACAACAAAGAAGAAAAAATAATAGTATTATGTTACTGTTTACAGTAGTTACATAGTGAAATATGGAGGGATTTACAATTGCAGAAACAATTGTGGTATACATAGGACTAACAGAAAATTTACTGATAGAAATAAAATAAACATAAATGTAGTGTCTGTATTTCATTCCTTTAAAGGATGGCACATGTTTCAAAAAGAATATATGTATTTTGAATGCCTATATTTGTTAAACTTTAAGACATATGAATATGAAACTTTACACACATATTTACGAACCTCTCAAGTTCAGATTACAGATGTTCAATGTGTACTCCATCAGCAACACAAACAATATCAAATTGATACTCAGATTCCTCCCATACTCGAGCAAGCATGTCCTTCGTCACTGATGTTATGGCAGTACGGATCCAGTTCTTCAACTCTTCCAAGTTCTGTGGGAGTGGTGGTACAGAAACGTTTTCTTTAACGAAACCCCACAGGAAGAAGCCACAGGGTGTCAAATCCGGTGACTGTGAGCCCGGCTGAGACATGCTAAGTCATCAGCTCCTTGATGACGAATCCAGTGGTTCTGTAGAGTTTCATTCAGATATGGGGGTGCCCCATCTTGGAAAATGAAGTTGTCTTTGTGCAACCTCAACAACAACCACTTTTGTAACATAGCGAGATACTGCTGACTGTTAACAGTGCTTCTACCAAAGAAGAATGGTCTGTAAACAGATGATTGGTATACCACAAAAACACAATGACTTTGGCCAAATCTCGTACATGTTCAGTTGCTGCATGTGAGTTCTGTAGGCCCCAAATGCGAACATAGTGTTTGTTTACCTGACCACTAACATGGAACGTCACTTCATCACTGAACACAATGTGTTGTGTGAAAGTTTTATCAATGTCAATAGCATCAAGAATCTCATTACAAAATGCCACATGTTTGCGTTTGTCATCAGGAGGCAGAGCTTGTAACAGCTGTAATTTGTATGGCTTCATAACCAACTGACATCTCAAAACATGCCAAATTGTTGCTGTAGGCTGTTGTAACTCGTGACTGGCATGATGAGTTGATTTTGAAGGACTATATTCGAAGCAGTTTGAATTCAAGCAACATTTTCTTCAGGAACACAAGGGCGGCCAGGACTCTTTACTTTACATACACATCCTGTATCTAGAAACTGTTGATATCATCTGTGAATGTCCCACCCATTTGGAGGATCAATTTGCTACCTCAACCTGAAACATCTTTGCAGTGTAATCACAAAATTGCACTTCATAAACTTGAGAACACAAAATGATTTCTGGTGCAGAGTAGCCATTTTAACCATATGAAGGTTACCAAGCAAAACAGAAGACAACTGACATCCTACGGCTATTATATAAATTAGACTATGTATTTGTTTCTCCAATAGCCGAGCCGAGGTGCAGCAGTCGATAGTTTGGACAAAATAATACTCTGTTAATACGTATATTCTTTTTGAAACACCCTGTATATTACACTCTAAAATGGACACAAGTGTGTGATATGTGAGACCCACACATAGTTTCAAGATAGTAAATTACAACATTTTTTAACAAAACAGGAACTATTCATTAGGAAATACAGAGAGCCTTTGACTAACATTACAGCTCAGAAATATGCCTGTTGAAAGAATCGTGTCGACCATTATTTACCAAACTTAAAATATTAACTCTACCATCCTTATACAAATATGAGATTATTATATTTTTTTACACCAGACATGAATTATTTGAGGGAAACCATTTTGTCCATTCACATGATACCAGAAACAAAGAAAATTTTATGCTCCCCACCCACCACCTCAGACTGTATGCCCAGGGACCTCAATACATGGGAATGAAAATTTGTAATATATTAAAAGGGAACAAGTTGATGCAGATGAATTTAGGTTCACTTAAAAGAAAACTATATGAGGTACTGACACTGAAGTGTCAGTGGATGAATTCATGCAGGACAAACTGGAAATTTGAGCTGGGTACAATGTGTTATCCTTATAGTGCTGTTATTTATTATAGTGCTATTATTTATTAATGTAAAAATCATTGTAATTGTTTTATAAATTTTTGACATGTCTCCTGTACACAAACCAAATGGTTGGCAAATGTACGTCATGAGATGAATAAAACACAATTCACAATTCAGTGTATAAAAAGTGTGTGAACACAATAGCATGAAGTTAAAATAAATCGATGAAATAACAAATGCACAACAGAAGCTTGTGAGACATGTATACAAGAGTTCAGCAAAACTGTTACAAATGAAGCATGTAACTGGGTGCCCAATTTTTATGTTATCAACAACAGTTTTTTTTTTTTTTTTTTTTTTTTTTTTTTTCGTCCATGGTATTACTGAGAGGGATTTCTTAGAATCATCACAAAACTTAAAGCTAAAATGTCTTGCAGCTGGAATAATATTTTACATAAGTTGCTAAAGGGATGCAGAAGAGAACAAATGAAGCCCGTTATACCTAATATATACTGTCCTCTGCCATGTAGAATTCCCTTATCTCTTGAAAATTACTGAATTTCTATCAGCATATAAGGAAGGAATAAAAACTCTCACTAAAAACTGCAGACCAATATCATTAACTTCAGAATATTTTAAGTAACTTGAGAAAGTAATATTAAAACAAGTATAGGCATATTTAAAGGAATGTGATCAACTCAGCAATTTGCAGCAAGTTTTTAGGAAAGGAATATCTGCCGTGACAGCAGCAGCAACTTTTATATATGAAATATTAAACTATAGGGATAAGGGAGACATAGTAATAGAACTTCCCTGGATGTGAGTAAAGCTCTTGATACTATGGATCATTCCATTTTATTGCATAAATTACAAGAATGACTAAGGGATGAGAGTGATAGTTTTATAAGCAGTTATCACCTATTTCAGCACAGCAAACAGTGTGTTAAGCTAACACAGAGAATGAATGAACAGTTGCTAACAAGTGAGTCAACCAACAGGATACTTCAATGTGTTAAGCTGCAAGAAAGTATATTTTTCTGCTTCCTATATATGTTAATGATTTACTGAACACAAAAATTACAAATTCATAAGCTATCCAGATGACACATCTTTGTCACCTATGGCAATGATATACAAACTGCTGTCAACAGTAGTAAAATCAGTTGCAATATTCTGCCATCTTACTTTACTGTGAAGACAGTACAATGCAATTACTGCTTAACTCTATTCTAAATATAAATGTTACACCATTTACACCTACAATGGCATGCAGATAGACAAAGAGACACACATTTTTGTGAATAATTGGGGATGACTTGTCATGGAAGGAGCATACAGATCATATTTGAAAGATAGTAAAAATATCTATTTATCAAAACAGGTCTCAGCCTTCCTCAACCATGACAACTTAGGGAAAATATAATTTTCTTGATTGACAAATCTGCATCTGCTGCTAAAATGGCAGGTTATCAAGATTTAAGCAAGTCTGAACATGGCGTTATAGTCGGTGCACGAGCGATAGGACACAGTATCTCTGAAGTAGTGATGAAGTGGGGATTTTCCCATACCACCATTTCATTCCAAGAGACTTGGGCAATGCCAGCAGGACAATGCAACAATCCACACATCCAGAATTGATACAGAACACTCCAGGAACACTCACACTGGCCACCAAACTCACCAGACATGAACTTCATTGAGCATATCTGGGATGCCTTGCAACGTCCTGTTCAGAAGAGATCTCCAGCCCCTCGTACTCTGACGGATTTGTGGACAGCCCTGCAGGATTCATGATGTGAGTTCCCTCGAGCACTATTTCAGATATTATTCAAGTCCATGCCACATTACATTGTGGCACTTCTGTGTGCTCGCAGGGGCCCTACATGATATTAGGAAGGTGTACCAGCTTGTTTGGCTGTTCAGTGTATAATTGCAACACACTGATAAGGGGACATTTTCACAGAACTACCAGCAATAAAAAAGATGCAGACTGCAGTCCACATAAAATTTTACAATAGACTACAATCTGATTATAAGATAGTTTATTTGAACACCTTTACATAGAAGTTTCAAACTGTAATGTCGCCTTGTAAATTTGTTAGTGTATATAAGCAAAATTTGATTTTGTAACAGCAAACAGATAATTCCAGGCCTCACTTTTATATCAGTATATGTATTTATCATGCCCCAGTAAGAAAAGTACAATTGGAACAACATTGCATCTCATCATATTGTCATATTGTAATTACACTCAAGACCAAATCCGAAAGCTGGATTGTCACTGAAATACAACATTCAGCACTGAAAGAACGTTCATTAAGAACACCAACATAAAGCCAGAGCAGAATAAAACTCTTGGACAGAGAGTGCAGTTATTTATACAAACATTGAATATTCCAGGTTAAATACTGAGGCTGAAAAACAAAGAAGACAACATGTATCGAATATTCCAAATATACAAACATTACATTCATAAGACATTCCAGAATTCTTTCAGAAATGATAAATACGAAATAACAAATAGTTTCTGGTAATAAGGTTTGACCACTGAATCCCAGTACACCAGCTAGCGACGCTAACCACTACGACATACTGATGGCATCAGAACGAATCTGCAGTGGTACATGTTGCTATAAAGCATAGCAACACATTTCACTTTCTTTAACTAAACCAATGAAAGATGTGCCTGTGAAAAATGTGACTTCAATTAGTACTAGTGTAAAGAGCATCTACTGTGTCCAAGTTTGTTGGAATTTATGTGCAGATGTGAGAAAGAAAAAGCAATGACAGATGTGTAACTTGGACTGGCCAGTGAAGGGTCACTTGCATGTTGCAGTCATGCTTTGGGGGTGCTCTGGACTCCAAAGAAGAAAGGGCCTGATGACAATGGTAAAGAACTAAAGAAAAATGAACATTGTTATATAGACACTAAGCTATGATATCTTGAGTTAAGCAGAAACTTATGGTTTTGGTCAAGCATTGAAGCATCATGAATGAACATGTTGTCTGAAGAGCTTTGTTAAATATCAATTGTTGTGAGTTGAGAACTTATCTGAATATAGAAGATTTACAGAAACCATGTTTTATGATTTTGTTGTGAGTTGTTTAAATGGAGAAGTTCTCTTATAGCCCTAACCTCTCTGCAATCAGAAAATAAGTCAGCAGTCAAATACATGTCACTGCATAGCAGGACCACAACATCAAGAGAAAAGAAGACGGCAGCCAGGAAATTCGGAAAAGAAGGTAACTGTTATCAAAGGGAAAGAGTAAAGACTTGGCATCTCGCAATATATCAATCACTTAAAATCAACTCACAAAAAGAAAAACACCTCACATGGCAATGTATGTAAACTGAAATTTTTATTTATTTATTTAGTGCCCATTTGATCACATTCATGATATTGGACTTGTCAAAGTGCAAAACAATATAAAATTTTATATATTTACATTCATGTACAAAATAAAGTCACATATAACTAGTAATGTTTCACCACATCTAGTTGCTTTCTTATAAACATATCTTCATGATTGTAGTAACATAAATGGTTTGCTACTTGATTAGGCACAAGAAAATATAATTTTGTACATAGAGAAAATAAATGCATTGCTGAAAAATTACTGAAACATCTTGGCCAATTTTACTTAAGTATTAAATGCTGTAGTTAAATAGGCATAATAACCTGTAGATTTTCATATCCACATATATGGCTTGAAAAATACACAAATAATTAGACACATTAGTATATTAGTAAAAGGAGCTGAGTTTTATCTAGGAAGACTTGGATAATTATGAATTTTTGTTTAGAGAGATTATGAGGCAGAACCAACAGATCTGAGCAATATTGCAGATATTGAGTAATATTGTAGAAGCTGTTATTTGTTAGTATAGTTTTTAGTTGTTTTTTTAAAATGTGTTAGTGTTTGGTATGTTTTGAAGTTATCGGGTAATGCACTGTAGAGAATTTTTGTTTGGAAACTACACTGTTCTGATTTATTGATTTTCTGTGTGCATCCCTATGATAGTCATCCTGTTCCTTATTTATGTATTTTTATTTATTTATTAGTGCCCCTATTATCACATTTGTGATATTGGGTTTGTCAAAGTACAAAAAAGTATAAAATATTATATATTTACATCATGTACAAAATCTTGTCATTTGTATCGACAGATCTTTATAACAAAACATTATTCTGCTCAATTAGATTACAAAATTATATATGTACCGTACATATATATAAAATAAAAGCTAGCAAAACACCTTGGTTGATTTTACTAAAACTATTAAAGACCACTACTTCAATTAAATATGCACAGTAACATACTGCATAAAGGTGAGGTGCATAATTAGATACATACATGGATAAAAAAGTTTAGTTTTATCTAGGAATGGTTTGATAATTATGAATTTTTGTTTAGAGAGTTATGAAGCAGACCCACAGATTTGAGCAAAATTCCAGGTATTCATTAATGCTGTAGAAGCTGTTCTCTATTAGCAGTTGTTTTAGTTCTTTTTTAAATGTATTACTGTTTGGTATTTTTTGATGTTATATGGCAATGTAATGTAAAGAATTTTTGGCTTGTAAACAGCACTGTTCTGACATATAGATTTTATGTGCACATCCCTATGATAGTCATCCCTGTTCCATGTTTGGTAATTGTGGATCTCACTATTCAAAGCTGAAACTTGGTGGTTTTTAATGAAGCAGATACTTTCGAATATAAATATAGATGATAAAGTCATTATTTTTAGTTTCTTAAAGATACCTCTACATGATGCTCTGTAACAACATCACTTATTAATCTTATGACAAGTCCAAAAACTGATTGTTATATAGACAGCAAATAGATAAATACCTAAAGGACTAACCAGGGATATTAAACATATACAAAGAAGAACAACAATGTAGGAAAAAATTGATTGCTACTTACCATAAAGGAGACAAGTTAAGTTGCAGACAGGCACAATTAAAAGACATTTACAAGAAGCATTCAGCCACAGCCTTCATCAGCGAAAGAGAAACACACACCATTCATACACACAAGCATGTGTGCACACCTCATGCACACATGACCACCAGCTCTGGCAGCTGGGACCAGAATGCAACTACCACAAGGGACATGAGCAGCAATCTGCAGGGGGCATGGAGGGGGAAGGGAAAGTGACAGAAGTGTATGGGTGGGGGGAGAGGCAAACTCTGTCTGCAGAATGTGCAGATTCTAGAATGCCAAGTGGCACAGCATCAGGAGGTTGTGGGGCGGGGAGATAGTGAAAGATGGGCTAGTGAATTGGCATAAGGTGGGGGACGAAGTGTGGGAGACAAGAATGGGGAGGAGATGATAGGACAAAGGGGGTGAGGAGGGGGGTGGGGCTGCAAACCACAGTAAAGTGTTCCCATAGGGAATGTGAACACAAAATTAGAAAACTTACAGTGCACGAAGAGGCACTTCAACAGTCATTCTGAGGGCTATACGAGAGCATCAGTATTTAAACAACTCACTACAATATCACAGAACACAGTTTCGGTAGTGACATGGCTGCTTTCACAGGTGGCCCGGCCCTTGATGTGGTAGGGTAAACCTGTGACAGGACTGGAATAGGAAGTGCTCGGTGGGTGAATTGGACATGTCTTGCACCTGGCTCTTCCACTGGGGGTATAATCCTTGTGGCTAGGGATTGGGACTAAAATGTTGTAGAGATTGTGTGGGCAACAGAGTGCCACATTAGGGGGATGGAAGGATCTCAGGTAGGATGTCCCTGATTTCAGGTCATGATGGTAGGTTATCAAAGCCCTGGTGAAGGATGTGGTTCAATTGCTCCAGTGTGGGGTGGTACTGGGAAAGAAAGGAGAGACTCCTTTGTGGCTGGTTCTTGGATGTGGTGGGAGGATGGGGCTGTGAGGGGAAATGGCATGAGACTCGGTCTGGACTAGGTCTGGGAGATAGTGCCTGTCTGTCAAGGCGTTGGTGAGATCCTCAGTGTACTGAGCAAGGGAGTTCTTGTCACTGTAGATATGCTGTAGCCCGGGTGGCCAGGCTGTATGTGAGGGATTGTTTGGTGTGAAAGAGATGACAGCTGTCGAAAAGCAGTTACTCTTCGTGGTTGGTGGGTTTGATGTGGACAGTGAATGGAACCATCAGAGAGGAGGAGGTCAATATCTAGGGAGGTGGCATGCCTGCTTGAGGAAGCCCTGGTGAAGTGGATGGGAGAAAAGGTGTTGAGGTTGTGATGGAACAAATATTGGGAACCTTGGCCCTGAGTCCAGATCATGACGATGTCATCAATAAACCTGAACCAAACTAAGGTTTTGAGGTTTTGGGAGGCCCTAGATGGCCCATAAACATGTTGGCTTAGGAGGGTGTCGTGTGGGTGCCCTAATCTGTGCCACAGATTTGTTCGTATACCATCCCTTCAAAGGAGAATTAGTTGTGGGTTAGCATAAGGTTAGTAAGGTGTATGAGGAATGAGATAGTGGGTTTGAGTCTGAAGGACATTGGGAAAGGCAGTGTTCAACAGCACTAAGACCACAGGTGTGAGGGATGTTGGTGGATAGGGTGGTGGCGTCAACAGTGACAAGTAGTAATCATGGAGATATAGGAGTGGGGATGGTGGAGAGTCAGTGAAGGGAGTAGTTGGTGTCTTTGACATGTGAGGCTAGATTATGGTTAATTGTTTGGAGGTGTTGGTGAATGATGGCCTAAATATTTTCAGTTGGGGAACAATAACCACCCATAATGGGGTATCCAGGATTATAGGGTTTGTGGATTTTGGGGAGCATGTAGAAAGTGGGTGTGCAGGGTGTCATAGAGGTGAGGAGGGAAATTGATTTAGGGGAGACTTTCTGGGAAGGGCATAAGGCTTTGAGCAGGGATTGGAGGCTTGACTTCTGCTCCTCTCCTTTTTTGCTCCTTTTTTCCCCTACCATCCTGCCTGAAGGTGTGCCTGTTGGCATTCTAGTCTGCGCACATTCCGCCAGACAGCGTTCGCCTCCCCCCACCTGTACACTAATACTCCTTCCCCTTCCCCTTTCTTCCCCTTCCCCTTTCCTCCCTCCTCCAGATTTCTGCTTGCATCCCACATGATAGTTGCATTCCAGTCTGTGCTGCTGGAGTTGGCATTCATGTGTGCATGTGGTGTGCTTGCTTGTGTATGGATGGTGTGTGCTTCTCTTTTGCTGATGAAGGCTGTGGCCGAAAGCCATACGTACGCATCTTTTCATTGTGCCTGTCTGCAACTTAATGTGTCTTCTTTATGGTTAAGTAGCTATCTATCTTTTCCTGCATTGTTGATATCCCTACCTGGAGCTTCCATTGTTTGACATACAAAGAAGTGCTTTGGGAGATCATCACAGATATGACATAAAACTTGAACTGACAGACCCTTGAAAATGGACGCCAACTGTCCTATAAAAACGTGCTTACAGAGTTCCAAGAACCATGGTAAATTGATGTCAGGAATGGATACAGTCCCTTACACATTGTTCCCACAGGGAATGTGAATACAAAATTAGAGTACTTACAGTGTACAAAGAGACATTTCAATGGTTGTTCCTCCCATACTCCACATATATGAATGCAATGGAGAGCATGTCTAATATTTGATACTGTAGGGAGTACCCTCAAGCATGCAATTCATAGTGATTTGCAGAGTATGCACATAAATGTAGATTTAGTTGTCTTCCTGCCAAATCAAAAAGAGTCATCTATCACTTTCCACCCTCAATGGGGACTCATCTCAGATGAAAACGACCTGCAATTCATTGTACATGTTGAAGTGCTCACAGCAAGTGCTCTCTCATTAGATGAATCATAAGTGGTATACACACAGCTGTTAGCTTCACACATGTATCACCTTTACAAAGTATCCTGTGATATTACTTTTCTTCTGGTTGCCATAAGGGCAACCTGTAGTTGAGGTTTGGTCAGAGTGCTTAATATCACTTATTCTTCACTGAGACTTTTGGATACTGTGATTAAAAATTGTTGGCACTGTCTTTGAGCAAGTGGATACTGTGATTAAAAATTGTTGGCACTGTCTTTGAGCAAGAGGAGTTCTATCATATCTGAGTCTGCTCTGCCCTGATCTATCAGTGTTCTTCCACTCACATAGCTCGAGTGCCCTCATACCCTCACTATAGTGAAATACTTTTTTGCAGCACTGATTCCATGGCAGCTTTCTCAATTTATGAGCAGTTGCTCTAAATTTTCCTAAGTTATTGTTGTTTTGGTGACTTTTCCCATAATTCACAGAAAACCAGCTTTATATAATATCAAAGACTTGTGTGAAGAAATTTACTTTTACAGACATGTAAAGAAAAGTGAGAGAAGCACCACTATGATGGAACCTAATGATAAAAAGTTTCTGGCCACTGCATTATTATCCTGAGTTGATAAAATCAATGACATGTGGCACACAACCTCATTAACAATGAAAAGAGCACCAGCTGGGCTAAGGCTAAGATGTCTTTTGCTCCTATGAGCTACAATGGAAATAAAATCAGTATGGTGCATTGTACAGTGACTAGACAAGTATTCCACCAATTTATGATATTAGCATGTGAAGAAAGCTTACTAACACCACAGATATAGTCACAGCTTCTAGAAAAAGTAACTGGGAGTACTAGGAATCTAAATTATAACACACTTACATATGGTTTAGAAGATTAATAGACCTGACAATGGTAATTTGCAGGAAAATCCTCCAGGTTCATGCACAATGATATAGTTTGAAAACTTTGGTAAAGACTCCTGAATTCCAGAACAACATTTTAATCCTAGTTGTAAATCCATTCCAATTAATAGTCACTCCAGATTTATAACTTAAACAGAGCTGTTCCATCCTACACCAATCTCACCAAGGATCACTTTGAAATGGCACTCTTAAAATTTAGTTGCATCAAACATTGTTTGGCAAGCATATCACTTTTAGAGCTTCAAGGCTTGATAACATGGACAGAAAGACAAAAAAATTGTCAGTGCTGTAGGTTAATTGTAGTATTAACTCAGAAATCAGGATTGGTCTGCTTTTGCAACAGTTATATGTTGTTCAGAGTGTATGTTAGAAAGTCATAACATCAGTACCAATTGTATGGTTACAGCACTTACATACGTTATGCAGTTGTCACTCATTCATATGGATTGGAACATAAAACTGACAGTACCAACAGCTTCAAAGATAAGCTTTTAATGAAACTAATATAAAGCTATTAAAATCTGGTAGTTAGAAAAATCAGTATTCATAATATGAAAGAAAGAAGTGCTTCTTACTATAGCAAACATGGAATTCCTTTCATCTGCCAATACGAACAACATGAGTAGGGCTGGCAGATGGAAACAGCGAAAAAAATGGAAAGGGAATCTGCCCTGAGGGTCTAACACAATAAATACATCTAATGTAACAGCAGAGTGTCACTAATCACCATCTCACTGTGCAGTGGAGCCCTTGAAAAGTTGGTTGATCTCATAATAAGGAGTTGACTGTTGCAGCTTATTTCCGTGTGTGTGTGTGTGTGTGTGTGTGTGTGTGTGTGTGTGTGTTTGTGTGGTGCCCAAAATTATCCATTATTGTATTAAATCTAACATTTGTCTCTTGATGCAGAATAAAAGTAAGATCCCACACTAATTTCTGTTATTAACAGCAACTATGAATAGAAAACTGGTTAAATGATTCCAGGCTAAGAATAGTTGAAAGCGGTACTATAAAACATAACTCAGCTATGAAGGAGGCTACTCACAAAAGTGTGATTCATTATTGAATGCTGTTCATCAGGCCAGTAGTTTTACCAAACAGGGCTGACAGAAGCAATGTAAAAATTCAAACTAAATGCTATCCAATTTTATTCAATGTGATTGTCAGAAATTCTAGTAAGAAATGTGAAAAAAGGACCTACATCACGGCGGCTAGGGTGGCCGAGCGGTTCTAGGCGCTACAGTCTGGAACCGTGCGACCGCTACAGTCGCAGGTTCGAATCCTGCCTCGGGCATGGATGTGTGTGATGTCCTTAGGTTAGTTAGGTTTAAGTAGTTCTGAGTTCTAGGGGACTGATGACCTCAGAAGTTAAGTCCCATAGTGCTCAGAGCCATTTGAACCATTTTGAACCAACATCACAAAAGGGTTTGTTCTAAAATTCTGAGTGTCAGACTTACAAGAGGAATCACTTAACCCTGCTGTTCTGTTTGCTTTTACTGTACAAATGTGCTGTATGGCTCAATATGACCTGTCATAATAATACGCTGCAAAAAACTTCTACTCACGCACAATTTTCTTACAGTTGTAAGCCATTGATATTGTTGTGAAATTACAGTAAGTTGTTAATGACCATAGCGATGATAGTAATAGCAATAATAGTAATAATAATAATAATAATACACAGAACTTCACTAAAGAAAATTTATTATTTTAATATTCACGCTGGGTATATTAGGCACAACAGACATTTCCACCAAAAAGTCATCCTCAACAACTGTCTGTCCATCTCCCATATTATTTTCTTTCCTTCTTACTCATTGCAGTTTGGACACAAGTAGGTGATGTGTGTTATGTATACATATTTATTACACTTTCCACACAACATATTTGTTTTATTGACATTGCTTGAAGGACAGAACTTGTAGCGTGCACATTTAGTAAAGATCCTTGTTGTTACTGATTTAGCCACACCTGCCACTCCTTCACTGTCTTGGATGTTCCTAACCATTCTCAAAGAATCTTCTGTTCTTGTAAAATGCTTCCTTGCTGCAGTGTCCTTGCAACCAGTGAATTCCCAAGTTCCTCCAAAAATATTCTCCTTCTAGTCAATTTTCTTGCATTCCAGTTAGTGTTAATCGAAGTCCACAAGACGTATGCGTTATAAGCACGAACATCAGGAATATTGTAGAAAACTGTCATGGGCCATCTATTGGTTTCTCATTTGCATGTATAAGTACCTTTTAGCTGATCAAGTGTGTCTATAGCCCTTTTTGGTTGAATTATAATCTAAAATTATTTTTGTCTTCTTATCAGCCCTGTCACTTATTTCCCTGCCAAGATGTAGAGTGCTCATTAGTACAACATTCTTATTTCTCTTAGGAATATAATTGACCAACATAGTGTCATTTGTGAAGAAAATGAAGAGCTATGATCCTTCTTGTTGGTCATATAAGCTATGGTTAATTTTTATGTACGGTTCCTAACATTGCCAGTTTCCTTTTCACAAGCAGCTGTCCCAAACTGTATGACATAAAAAAATTGTCATATGCTACAATCTGACCTTGCAAATCAGAGGTAAAATCAGTAACTACTCTCATTCCCTGATTTTTTTCTGGTGCTGCTTCAATCTCCTTTCCTGTATAAATTTGGGCTTTCAGTACATATGAAGATTTTCTGTCACACAGAGTCCATATCTTGATTCCACATTTTGCTGGCATACCTGGTAACTCCTTGGGTACTCCTGATGACATTTGAAGCAGGTAGGCGGCTGTGTTCTGCTGGTGGTTGCAACTGCCATTCCATGTTCCCATTTTTAGAAACAGAAGTCTGTACATTACTTTGAACATGCTGTGGACTGTCATCAGTGTCATCAAAACACTCGCTTTCAGGTACGATATTGACATGATCTCGAAACTCACAAAGAAATCCTTCGTCTGTTGAGCTATTTACTAATCTTCCAACTCAGTGTCAGTCAATTATTTAATTGCCATGATGTCACTATCCAGACTGATCACAAATGATAGAGAACACAAACTGAGTAGAAATGGTGGATAGTTCAAACAGTTGGCAAGTTGTAATGACAAGCCCATTGTTGTAAAAACAGTGTCTTTGTTGATTTGTTGAATGTTGAGAGTAGGTAAGAACAATGAAAGTCATAACTGCTATAAAATATGAGACAACCATAAAATATTTGACTTTAGAGTAATCATATTAAAGACAGGTCTCATTGACCTGAAAATTACATATGTCACTTTCAAGGCTTATGACCAGATAACTTAAAAATATATTTGAACTTTTTTAACCACTTACAGCACTTGCATTTTCAGACAATGTCACCAAATTTTATACAGTTGTTTTGATATTTAAATAATAAGAAACGAAATTTATAACCATTTTGGGTCATATAGATCCAAACAGAACAGCAGGGTTAATGGGCAGTTTATAACAATTCATGCTTGTAAATTGACATACAGGTAGTAATTCGCCTACAAACTCACCAGTGCAGTTCGAGAGTGACTAATGACACTGGTACAGTGTACACCCTTGACTTCATACTGTGCAGTGATGTAAGCAATAGAAACTAATTCTGAAGGCTTGAGATTCAACATTATTACGTATGTCTGAATGTCACTCTATTCAGTTCAAGTGATTTACTTCAGATTTTTGTTAGGTAGATGCTTTTTTACTACCTCACATTATTCTCAAAAGAATCATGTGATATGAGTGGCTTTAAAATTATTAAAAATAATTACAAATATTCTCAATAAGATATACCTTTTCCCCAGTCCAAGTGTTTCCCAGGAGCCGTCCAGCAAATGTTAACAAATGTTTTATTGCTTTCCACAATCTTCAAGTCATTTATGCATGAGGGAGGATAAATGCTTGCAGCAGATATTACCTGTAAAATATAAAAAGAAATGATGGAAAGCTGGATTTGTGTACAATGTGATTTTTTTCTATCAAAGGTGTTATTGCTGGCAAGATTACAAAGAAATGATGTACACTAAAAACAGATTAAATAACAAGTAGGAAGACATGCCTACTATTTCTTGGGTTATTGGTAACATGGTACAGGAAACTTTGAATCATATTCAAGAATTTTTCCAATAAATTGTAATGTATAATAAAACTATATTCAATAATAAAATTATTTATCTGAACATGACAGTCAAAAGTTAACAAAAAAGACATACTGACTAGTCCAGTTTAGAAAATAGTAGAAAAATTCCACATGACGGAATTACAACTAATGCTTAAAAAGAACACCGGATGCTACAAATTTTCCTCCAAGCTATCTGACAGTAAACCAAACAGACAGGAGTAAGGATAGATAATACATGAAATTTGAGTATCTCATGAAAGGAGGCGAAAGCGCAGTGTACTGAGATGTTGAATAAAAGTGAAATTACATGAGATATGTTGTTGTTGTCCTCAGTGCAAAGACTGGTTTCATGCAGCTACTCATACTTGTTTGTCTTGTGCAAGTCTCTTCATCTCTGTATAACTACTGCAGCCTACAACCATCTGAACTTGCCTACTGTAGTCAAACCTTGCCCTCTGTCTACACTGTGTAGCCCCAGCACTCCCACCCATTACCAAATAAACTATTACTTAATACCTCATAATGTGTCATATCAAATTAAGTCTTCTTTTAGTCAAATTGTAACAAAAAAATCCTTTCTCCACAACTTGATTCATTACCTCTTCATTGGTTATGGTATCTACCCACATATTCGGCATTCTTCTGTAACAAATTTCAAAAGCTTCTCATCTGCACTATTTACAGCCCATGTTTAACTTCAGTACACGGCTACACTCCAGACAAATACTTACAGAAAATATTTTTCAATACTTAAACCAAGTAAGGTTGTGCAGTGGTTAGCACACTGGACTTTCATTCAGGAGGACAATTGTTCTAATCCCCCATCTGACCACCCAAATTTAAGTTTTCCATGGTTTCGCTACATTGCTCAAAGCAAATGCTGGGTTAGTTCCTTTGATAAAGGCACAGCTGATTTCCTTACCCATACATAATGAGCTTGTGCTCCATCTCTGACTTCAGTGATGTTAAAATATTCCTCTTATTTCAGAAAAAGTTTCCTTGCTATTAATGCCAGTCTACATTCTATATGCTCTTTATTCCTGTCATCATCAGTCATTGTGCTGCCCAAATAGTAAAACACAGCTACTACTGGTACCTTTAATGTTTCATTTCCTAATGTAATTTCTCAGCATCATCTGATTTAGTTTGACAACAGTCAGTCACCCATGTATAGCATTTGTTGCTATTCATCTTACAAACTCTTGTCCATTATCAAAAAAGCATACACTATGCACACATAATAAATCAGTTCCAAAATAATCTAGAATATTATTATTCAAGAAATTAAATTAGTAAGGCAAATGAGATTCAGCTCCTTAAAACTAGACATAAAACAAAAGCCAATGTCACTGAATTCCATAACAGTGACTACAAGAATATGAATTAAAAATTAATTGACATCATATTTTTAGAACTGTGTTTTAGTTGTTATAGCAGATGAAGGAAGATTGTCTTGATCACAATTTCTTTTATTAACAACTAACAGTTTCAGTTTGCCCTGCAGCATCTTCAGGCGTGACACAACACGGTGAAGCTTGTCAACAGTAATATGAATGACATAAAAGTCATGTAATTCATACTACTCGTTGCATCGCAGCTGCTTACTTGGCAAGGCTAAATAAAATAAAGCCTTCATAAGCTACATGACCTAGCCGTAACTCTGTTGTGGCTCAAGTAATGGGAAATGATCCCTTGACAAAACAGAGATAAGCCAAGCCTATATAAATAAGTTCAGTATTCAGTTAGCCAGCCACCAGCTATGAGGGGAACAATGTGCCAGTCTATGGGCTACATTGGGTCAACAAGCTTTCATCACCAGACACTTTTTTCAGTGGCTTCAGGCTTGCTGCACAATCTAAGTCTGAAACTGTTGATGTGGCACCTTCCAAGCAGTGAGCCACTGCTGGCCAAGTACTTTGGTGGTCCATGGTTCGAACTCCAGCGATCTAGCTACCTAAACGTCAATGCCTGCAGGCATACACTGGTACTGATCATCTCACTGTGCAGGCAAATGTTGTCACTCACCACCCTTGACTGTGCAGGTGCTTGTCACCATTGTCAGGCGTCACCCTCTGCACTGGCATCTACAGATTGGTTCTGTGCACCCAATGCATCTCACACTGAGATTTGTGGTCACCACCTGCCTCTTGGGTCTGCCAGAGTCAGTGTGGTACTGCAGTCTTGCCTGCCACTTCATGGCAGTCACTGAGCCAGGGACACTTCACCAACTAAGTCCAGCCTATGCCTTGGGGCAATGACGGCCAGTGAGGAATACTGTGCCTATTGTATTTTACGAGGGAATAAAAAAAGAGTATTTAACGTTGCAGTTTCTATGATGGATGTTGAGCAACTACCCCAACATACACAGAGGTCACTCATCCTACATCTCTACAGGTGGTGACAGAAGTGAATTCCTGAAACTTCTACAAGTAGTGTTGCAAATATTGCTGCCACAGATGGATGGATCCAGGACATTGCCAACCCCAGCTTGCAGCATTGCAAATGCAGTGGGGTGAGTGGACTGACTGTTTCTTCCCCCTACTGTCTCATGTGCAAGGGTAATGCTGGTGAAACAAGACTACCATAAGAACTTGAGTGTGGAGTTCGTGGGGTCCGAGGAACCCAACAATCTATCAGAGTTCCATGGGAACTCTAGGGAGGATTACACAGACATAAGTCCAGTGAGGTGCACATAGTGCAACCTTTTAGGCCACAGTACACTATGTTTGGAATGAGCACCAATGAGGTGTTACACACACCACTGCTAAGGCCATTTTGCTAAACAGTGGACTGAGCCAAGATGGCTCAAGATCGGGCATAAAATCTAGTAGTAGTATGTTGGTATTACAGCTTTTGTTTGGCAGACAGGAGTCCCACAGTGTTGGAGTATGAGACAGGATGTTTCCACACAAGAAATGATTTAATCATTGGTGAATCAAGTAGGTCACTTAAAAGCAGACAAAATGGAAATGCATAGGTAGCTAGCTATTATGAGAGAAGATAGGGTCTCACTGAGTTTGACAACTTCTTCATTGGACTCAGCTGCTGGCAGTTTGGTTAAATCCTTTTTGGGCAAGACAATGGAGGAGTGTTATCATTAATAGACAACTTATTGGTAGCCATAAGACCGAGCTACTGGACAGATGAGAAGTAATGATGACCAAATTGCACCTGACAGGAGAAGTAAGGAAATATGTATTATGAAGGTTTAAGAAATATGCTTACATTTGGGCTGCTTAAAAAAAGGTCTCAAGCAGCACTATAAGAAGCAACATGGCTCTTGATTCTTTCATGAACAGCTGAGTTGAGTGTCACAGTGAAAGTAATAAGTATAAAATTGTGTCTACAATATAAGAAAGTTTAATGTGAGTACCAAAGAGTTGACAGGAAGAGACAAAGTGAACAAAATTATTCTCAATGGAGTGAAACATTGGGCACTGGATGCTTTCCTAAGGGGACTGCCACCCAACACATCAAGAAGGGTATGTGCAGGACTCCCGAAGGACCAGGTTTGATCAAAAAAGTGTCTTCTCTGCCAATATTAGGTGCTATAGATGTGGATATTCGGGTCACATTCAGAAGCAGTGTTGCAAACCACAGTGCACAAAATGTGGAGTGGCTGAGCACTGAGAGCAGGACTGTAGGAATAAGAAGCAAAGTGGGAGGGATGAAGTAATTGTACATTAAATACCGATCAAAAATCCAAATCTACCCAACAGTGTTTCCAGTAAGATTCTATGCTACAAAAACTTATGCAGACATGTAGTTTTGCTTATCTGACATCCTAGATGGTAAAAAGCATGGGCTTTTATTGGGCACAGGGGCTCATGTGTCTGTGACAAGTCTGGACCTCTTATAAGAGGTGGTTAAACCCTCAACATTACAGTTTAAGTGGAGTGGGTAATAATGATGTAGTCAGTAGTTTCAGCAATGTTGAGTTTTCAGATTGGAACGGAATGGTTGTGGGAGAATGTAGATGATGTGCCCCATGTAGGTGAAGGGTGCTGCATAGTTCTAGGGTTAGAATCCCTGTATAAACATCATACAAAAATTGATATTCACCAGTGCACAGTGGAACTCAGTGAGGCTTTGTTCTGACTGGGGAAACCTGTTGTCAATGACATACTGCTGCAAGGTTCATCTATCATGAAGGATGAACCAATTAAACTATGTGCAAAGTCATTAAGACTAAATACTCCAAGGTACAGAGAAATTATTTTGGGTGAATGTGGGAAAAGAACTACATGTCAATGTATCATGCATGGTAGAAGTACTAGAGGAGAATGATGAGTAGATGCATCATTATGTTTTATATGCATGAGTGTCAAATGTGTACAGGAAGCAGACAGTGAGAGAGTGGTTCCCATGAATGCAGATAATTTTGGTGCTAATGAAGTAAGTTTGGCAACAGGGTGGTTAGTTACCAAATTAGACTTTATAGACATGGTAGATGCAGACAGATCAAGTGTGGATCTTAGCCATAATCAAGCCAGTAGTACAACTATATTATGTGTTGAAATGAAGCATTCAAATCAAGCAGAGATTGTAGGTATGGAAATACTATTGTTGAAATTCAAAGCCCTATTTGATTCTCGTCATCCACTGCCGGCAATCCATGTAATGCAGCATAGGATTCTGAGTGGAGATAAATCACCTGTGTACCAGAAACCATATATGGTATCCCATCATTTACAGCCAATAATGGAAGATTTTATTAATCAGCAATTGAATGATGGCATAACAGAAAAAGCATTGGTCCTTGGGGAGCTCTGGTTGTTGTAGTACCCAAAAAATCATCATACAGTACAAAGAAATATAGATTCATTGCGACTATCGTTACTTGAATAGTAAAACAATAATGGATGTTTATCTGTTACCAAGTACTATGAAGACCTGGATAACTTGTGGCAGTGTCAATACTTTTCACACAATAGATTTAAAAAGTTGTTACCCCCTACTGGAAGTAGTGTCCAGAGAACCACCAAAGACTGCATTCACAGCCCTTTGGGATCATTACCAGTATTGGCAAATGCCATTTGGTTTATAGATGCACCAGCTTATTTCAACATATGCTGAATTGAGTGTTAAGGGGGTCTGAAGTTGCAGCAATGCATAGTGAACCTTGACAATATTAACGTGTTTTCAAAGGATATGGAGGAAGATGTGCAATAGTTGAAAGGAGATTTTAAGAGATTAGGTTTTCTGTGCCTAACCTTGGGTGTTGAGAAGTGTCATCTGGATTAAGGGAAGTGAACCACTTAGGACATGTGAAGAGCCAAGATTGTGTGAAAACAGATCCTAGGTTGATCCATGCATGCGAAGTTTTGTGTCACCATGGACAAGTAAACACTTGCAGCCATTTTTAGTATTAGCTAATTACTTTAGAAAATTTGTATAGGATTTTCAGATATTGCACAATCACTTTTGCATTTCTTGAAGAAGGGTATGAAGTTTCAATGGACAGCACAGTGTCAAGCCACATTTGAAAAACTGAAGGAGGCATTAACAAGTAGCTGTGCTGAATTTCCTGAATTGCAAAAGGGAATTTATTGTGTCATGTGATGCTAGCAACTAGGTAATAGTTGTGTTTTGAGTCAGAAAGTACAGGCTAAGGAGCAACCAGTGGCTTACACTTTACAGAAATTGAACAAGCCTGAGAAGAATTGCTCTACTATAGAGAAAGAGATGAGCCTCATATACAATGCCTCATATTTCAGATGTTATCTATACAGCAAGAAATTTAAGTACTGATGAATGATGTGACAGTAAAACGGTTTTTAGGTTTAAAAGATCCATCAAGCAGACGTACATAGTGAGCATTAAAACTGAGTGAGTTTGACTTCAGGTTTTAAAAACAAATGATAACACACAAGGGCTTAGCGGGAAGATTGGTGTAATATGGGCACTAGGTCATGCCTTGCAGAATGGCAGATATGCTATCGTGTAATCTGCTGACATAGACTGCAAACTATTCACAACACAGTCACAGTCTGTCATTCACAGTGAGTTGTTATGTAGGTCAAAGAGGCTTTGACCATGTGTGATAGGCATGCCGTGCTATGGGAAGTGGTACTGAAGGAAGTACATGGTATTGTGTTATCTGAGCATGGTGATTGTAGGATGATAGACCAGACAGTAGCTGAGCATTATTAGTAGAGACCAAGAAACCAAGATGTGGATTAGTACATAAGAAATTGTGCACCATGTGTGCAGCATGGAGATTTCAGTTGTCAGCAAGTGCCACTACCAAGGGCCAGATATATCCAAGCCATTCAAGGTGATTGGAATGGATATTTTAGGAGGTTTTAGCCAAATACCAGTGGAAAGCATTATATACTGAATGGTGTAGATCATTTCTCATGATATGCTGCAATTATCACTATTCCACATCAACAAATGAATACAGCAGAGCCAAAAAGCCTGTGACAATTCTTACCACTCTTCTTTGCATATATTCAGTATCTCTTGTTTGTCCTATCTGGTACAGTTCCCATACACTTGAGCAAAGTGATTTGTATGAAGGTCTCATTTTTACATCTACATCTGTATACATACTCTGCAAGCCACTGTATGGTGCCACTACTAGTCATTTGCTTTCCAATTCCATTTCCAAATAAGGCAAGGGGAAAATGACTATCTATATGCCTCTGTATGAGCCCTAATTTCTCATATCTTATCATCATGGCCTTTACACAAAATCTTTGTTGCTGGCAGTAGAATCATTCTGCAGTCAGCTTCAAATACTGATTCTCTAAATTTCCTCAATGGTGTTCCTTGAAAAGACCATCACCTTCCATCCAGAGATTCCTATTTGAGTTTGTGAAGCATCTCCTTAATACTTACTTGCATGTTGTTCGAATCTGAACTGCTTCAATGTCTTCCTTTAATATGACCTGCTGTGGACCCAAGCAATCAAACAGTACTCAAGAAAAGGTCTCACTACCACCTTGTATGCAGTCTCCTTTACACATGAACCACACTTTCACAAAATTGTTAAGGCTTTCGTGGCCACTTGTTGACAAACAGCCTGTTGGCTTCTGTCTCGGGTTCTTCAGCCAATGTTTGCTTCTTGATATTTTGCCAGCACAAGTGGCTGGCATTGTCAAAGCTTCACCCTCCATTGCTGACGGTGGACTGAAGTAGAGCTCACAGCCACAGATTATACACTGCTGGCCACCGTAAATGCAACACCAAGAAAGACAAGAGGTAGCACAACAAAATTTATTTTATAGATAACATGTTGACCAAGTATCAAATGATTACGTTTACAGACGTCTGTGACATGTGGTTCCTGCCAGAATCAGTAGCCAGAGTAGCCGCCATTGTTGGAGATCACCGCTGCCACACATCTCGGCATTGAGTCAAAGAGACGCTGGATGTGTTCCTGGGGTACAGCAGCCCAAGCAGCTTCCACACGTTGCCAAAGATCATCTGGTATGGCAGCTGGGGATGTAATCTGGGTCACTCGTTGAGCAACCATGGACCACATGTTTTCTATCGGTGAAAGATCCGGAGAGCAAGCCGGCCAGGGAAGCACTTCAATCTGGTTATTGACGAAGAACCTTTGGACAATGCGTGCCACGTGTGGTCGCGCATTATCCTGTTGAAATATGGCTGTGGCCGAGCCCTGAAGGTAAGGAAGGACAACTGGCTCCAGCACCTCGGATATGTAGCGCTGGCTATTTAAAGTACCGGCAATGCGTACTAGAGGCGTGCGAGAGTAATATCCAATACCGCCCCATACCATAATACCCGGTGCAAGACCAGTGTGGCGGTGCATAATGCAGCTGTCCAGCATCCTCTCTCCACGGTGTCTCCACACTCGAATCCGACCATCGTGGTGCTGCAGACAGAAGCGTGCCTCGTCAGTAAAGACAATGTCATTCCATTCTGCCGTCCACATCCGTCTGTCATCACACCATTGGCAATGGAGACGTCTGTGGTTCTGCGTCAATGGTAGACGAAGCAATGGACGTCTTGCGGACAGACCACTCTGCTGTAAACGGCGTCGAATGGTACGCGCAGACACTGGATGATGCGTTACAGACGCAATGTGCTGAGCTATGGTTCGGGATGTCACTGAGCGATCCGTCACTGCCATGCGCACAATTTGCCTATCAGCACGTGCAGTGGTGCACCGAGGTGAACGCGATCGACCACGTCGGTCCGTCGTACCCTCCTGCATCCAACGGTCACATATCCGCATTACAGTTGTTTGGTTTTGTCCAACACGACTAGCGATTTCTCTGTATGATAATCCACAATCTCTGTAAGCCACTATCCTTCCTCTGTCGAACTCGGATACTTGATCAAACGATGTTTACTGTTGTCTACGAGGCATAACTGATTGTTTTGTGAAACAGCCACATGTGCCGAATGTACACTCGTCGAAATCGCCAAGCCTTAAATGGCACTATGAGGTGGCGCCACAGGCGCGTGTGATGTGCGTCTGCGCTGAAATTCTAATCAGTTGCATATCTCATCACTGCAAACCCATGGTGTAAATTTCACTTGATTCGGTTGCTTCCTTCAGCGTGTTGCATTTACGGTGGCCAGCAGTGTATATACCTGACACACCAACGTCCAGGGGCTTTTCTGTGGTCATTTCTGGTGTGGTTTTCCTCTTGCTACCTGCAACAATCATTCACTGCAGCATGAGAATCCTGGATCCATTCACTTTGAGGTTTTCTTCTTTCTTGTTGAAGCTATTTTCATGTTTTTATATTTCTATAGCTTCTCTGAACAAGCAGTTGTGAGAGCTCGTTTCTACAACCAGAACTTCTGCCTTGGCAAATTTTACTATGTGGTCAGCCTCACACGGTGCATGCTCTGGCACTGCCTATTTCTCCACCTGCCCCAACCTCCAATGTCACTTATGTTCCATGATCCTGGAGTTGATTGTCCAGTCATTCCAACACAAACTTTTCTGCATGTGCATGGTATGTGGTACATTCCCCACACTGCAAGTGGGTCCCTTTTCTCCTTTGCCAATCTGAGACACTGAGACACTCTTTGATCTACTTTGTCAGTTTATAAATGGTTTTTATCCCATATTTGCACAATATATAGCCGATTCTGTTCATCACTCTAGGAATGTATGGCAGAGTGGCTGTGCCTGACATTTCTTGTGTCACTTCTCTGAGTGTTTGACTTTGTTACACTTCTTATATAACTGGAGGAGTACCCTTTGCTCCTCAGAATGCTTTCCAGGTGTTGCATCTCGCATCCGAGGTGCTGTGGCTCACATATTTGTCTTGCTCATGATATGAGCATATTAATTATGCTTTTTTTCTGCCTCAGATGGTGATTTGTGCAGGTATCGATCCATGTGTGTTGGTTTTTGATACATGCCGTGTCACAGGTTTTCACCATCCCTTGTGACCAGCAAATCTGCAAAAGGTAGCTGTTTGTCCTTTTCTGCTTCCATGGTAAATTTTACATTGGCATGGAGGCTGTTCAAGTGTCTTAGAAAGACCCTGAGCTGTTCCTCACTGCAGTTCCACACAATGAAGATATTATTGACGTATCTGTAGAGATCTTAGGTTTACAAGGTGTCAAGTTCAGTGTCTGTGCTTTGAAATGTCCCATGAAGAAGTTGGCCACCATTTAGAAGCACAGGCAGTGGACTTGGTATCTTGTAAACCAAAGGTCTGCTACAGATACATTGATGATACTTTCATTGTGTGGAGCCATGGTGGGGGACAGCTTGCAGGCTTCCTAATGCACTTGAACAGCCTCCATGCCAACATAAAGTTTACCATGGAAGTAGAAAAGGACAAACAGCTACCCTTTCTAGTTGTGCTGGTGACAAGGGATGGTGAGATGCGAGCAAGACAAATATATGAGCCACAGCACCTCAGACATGAGATGCAACACCAGGTAAGCATTCTGAGGAGCAACAGTTACTCCAGCAATTATATAAGAAGTGTAACAGAGTCAAACACTCGTCAAAGTGACACATAGGAAAAAGAAATGTTGAGCATAATCTTTCTGCCATACAATCCGAGTGACAGACAGAACTGACCACATATTGTGCAACATGACATGAAGATCAAAGAGTGTCTGAGATTGGCAAAGAAGAAAAGGGACCCACTAGCAATGATGGGAATATACCGCATACCATGCACATGCGGGCAAGTTTATGTTGAAATGATTGGGCGAATAACCAACACCAGGATCACACAACATAAGCAGCATTTCAGGTTGGGCAAGTGGAGAAATTGGCAGGGGCAGAGCATGCACTGTGTGAGGCCACCCACAAAGTAAACTTCATCAAGACAAAAAATGAACAAAAGTATCTATTCAAAGAGTGAGAATATTGTGTAAAGAAAATTACTGCACATGTGCCTAGGCCTTTTTAAAGATTTATTTATTTATTTATTTATTGTATTATTTTTTTTGCATGGAGACACCAACTGGTGTCTTTTGCAAACATCATAGCATTTTTTTACAAATTTAGTACAAATGTACCATTGTACCTAATAAGGCACAATATTGGGTGTTACATCGTACCTATTACAAATATTCAGATTTTACACAACTATATATATATATATATATATATATATATATATATATATATATATATATATATATATATATATATATATATATATATAGTATAAGAAGTGGAACAGAGTCAAACACTCGTCAAAGTGACACATAGGAAAAAGAAATAACAAAGATGATGTAACTTACCAAATGAAAGTGCTAGCAGGTCGACAGACACACAAACAAACACAAACATACACACAAAATTCAAGCTTTCACAACAAACTGTTGCCTCATCAGGAAAGAGGGAAGGAGAGGGAAAGACGAAAGGATGTGGGTTTTAAGGGTAAGGAGTCATTCCAATCCCGGGAGCGGAAAGACTTACCTTAGGGGGAAAAAAGGACGGGTATACACTCGCACACACACACATATCCATCCGCACATACACAGACACAAGCAGACATTTGTAAAGGCTTTACAAATGTCTGCTTGTGTCTGTGTATGTGCAGATGGATATGTGTGTGTAGTTAAATGTCAGTTGATGACAGACCTCATTCTGGACATCCTAAACATATGAACATGTAGAAAACATTCATGCAGTCATCAACAAAGATTGATGATGAACCATTGTAGAAACTGTGAAGCTGTTGAGAGTGACTTGGAGTTCAGTACAGTGAATTGCCCAATTCATGCCATGACTGCTGACTGCTGACAAAAACAAGGTCATGTGGAAGCAATCTGTGCTTTGAAAGAAGAACCCCGAAATTATCCAAACTTTTCTTCATAAATTGTCACACATGATGAAACTTGATGTTATGTTTACAATCCTGAATCTAAGCAACAATCAAGTCAGTGGAAAACATCAAGTTTACTTCACCCCAGGAAAGATTGTCAGGTGAAATCAAACAAAAAACAAAGCTGATAACTTTTTGCGATGTGAGAGAAGTAATCCATTCAGAGTTTGTTCTGCAGGGTCAGACAGTTAACCAGGCTTTCTATTGGGAAGGTTTGAAAAGATTGCACAACAGTGTGCTGCAGAAGCAGCCTGATTTGTGGCAGTTGGGTGACTGGTTTTTTCTATCATGTCAATGCCCCTGCTCATATAGCCCTGTCTATACAATTCTTGACAAGGAATGGTATGAGCCCTGTGCATCATTCCCCATTCTCACCCATCCTTGCCCTGTGCAACTTTTTTTTTATTTCCTAGAATGGAAAGAGACATGAAAGGAAAGCGTTTTGCTGATGTTGCTGAGGTAAAGAAAAAAAAAAAACAACAGAGGCGATCACAAAAGATGAATTTGAAAAAGTTTTGAAAAATGGAATAAAAGATTAGACATGTGTATTAGTGCAAATAGAGAGTACTTTGGAAAGGACTAAAGCTTTGTGCTTAAAATGTGAATAAATAAGTTTTTAAAAAAAGTTCGGTTTCTTTCGGGTATACCCTCATAGATAAATGATCAACGGACAGGGTAAGCAGCCTTCTGCAGCTGTTTTCTGATGATGCTGTGGTGTACAGGCAGGTGCTGTCATTTAGTAACTGTAGGAGAATATAAGACAAGTTAGACAAAATTTCCTGTTGATCTGATGAATGGCAGCTTGCTCTAAATGTACAAAAAATTAAGTTAATGCAGATAAGTAGAGAAAACAATTCTGTAATGTTTTAGTACAGCATTAATAGTGTGCTGCTTGACAGTCATGTCAATTAAATATCCAGGCTAATGTTGTAAAGCGATTTCAAATGGTACAAGCATGTAAGGATGGCAGTAGGGAAGGCGAATGGTTGGTTATGGTTTATTGGGAGAATTTAATGAAAGTATGGTTCATCTGTAAGGAGACCACATATAGGATACTAGTGCAACCTATTCGTGGGTACTGCTTGAGTGTTTGGGATTTGCACCAGCTCAGATTAAAGGAAGGCATTGAAGCAATTCAGAGGCAGACTGCTAGATTTGTCAATCAACAGGTGAGTATTATTGGGATTATTTGTGAACTCAAGTAGGAGTCCCTAGAGGGAAGAAAGGAACCACACAAATTGGATGTACTGGTCTCCTCTAGTTATGGACTTGTTACAGGGATGAATAAACTCAAACCCTCCCATGTAGAATATGAGAGATAACATTGATCATTGCATGAAAACAGAACTAAAGAAATGCAGTGATTGACTGGATCGCTGCATAGTCCCACACAACTCATAAGCTATGAAGTTCTGGAGTATGGCTTTGGATTCACCAATGAAAGAACACAAGAGTTTCAGCAAGAACAATTTGAGGAAACAGAACTCAATCTCTCGATCACAATCTATACGGGTGCTTGGAGCACAATGTGTATTGATGGGATGCAGGCAATGTGAGCTTTATACACCTTTTAACTTCTTGGGAGGTACTGAGTTAGGCTCATGGAGGATCAGCAGAAATTTCAGCAGCTGGCGTGGGGGGTGGGGATGGGGGTGGGGTGGGGAGTATTAAACCATGACATGGCTCTAGCCTGTCAAAATGTATGAGCACTTTGCGATTAGCTAATTGAGACCTAGCATTCACGGGCAATCCTAGTCACAAGATCTGGTATGGACCCTCATAGGGCAGGGACAATACTTAGTTTTTCACTTTTTTATTGCAGAGTTTTTCAAGAAGTCCCAGTCCCCTTATTGATATGGCATTAAGATGGTATCTTTATTACCCCTCTTTATCTGCTTAGAGATTCTGGGTAAAATCACATACTATGCCAACTTCGGTCTCCCAAAGTGTCTGTGTGATCAGCTGCCTGTCAACAGACTTTTCATTGCCTTCAGGATGGTCTTAAAGCATCTCTGTGCCTGATGCCATATACTCTGGGTCTGCCATTAACACTGGTAATAAATATGTCCTGGTACAGTGTTGTGGAAGTTTTGCCTCACAATTTGTCAGATGGTTCAGAATGCCCAATTGCCTTCACCTCCAAAATGTTAAACTCTGTGCAGCTAAACTATTCTCAAATTGAGAAACAGGCTTTAGTGATCATTTATGATGCCAAAAGTTTCATGTATATTTGTGTGGCAGGACCAGTAGTCACACGTGTCATCCTCTACCACACATCACACAGGCTTGTGGAGAATATATGTAGATATGAACATACGTAGATATGAATATATGTAGATAATAGAGGGAAACATTCCACGTGGGAAAAATATATCTAAACACAAAGATGATGTGACTTACCAAACGAAAGTGCTGGCAGGTCGAAAGACACACAAACAAACACAAACATACACACAAAATTCAAGCTTTCACAACAAATGGTTACTTCATCAGGAAAGAGGGAAGGAGAGGGAAAGACAAAAGGATGTGGGTTTTAAGGGAGAGGGTAAGGAGTCATTCCAATCCCGGGAGCGGAAAGACTTATCTTAGGGCGAAAAAAGGACAGGTATACACTCGCACACACACACATATCCATCCGCACATACACAGACACAAGCATGGCTCTAGCCTGTCAAAATGTATGAGCACTTTGCAATTAGCTAATTGAGACCTAGCATTCACGGGCAATCCTAGTCACAAGATCTGGTATGGACCCTCATAGGGCAGGGATATGTGTGTGTGTGCGAGTGTATACCTGTCCTTTTTTCCCCCTAAGGTAAGTCTTTCCGCTCCCGGGATTGGAATGACTCCTTACCCTCTCCCTTAAAACCCACTTCCTTTCATCTTTCCCTCTCCTTCCCTCTTTCCTGATGAAGCAACTGTGTGTTGCGAAAGCTTGAATTTTGTGTGTATGTTTGTGTTTGTTTGTGTGTCTATTGACCTGCCAGCACTTTCGTTTGGTAAGTCACATCATCTTTGTTTTTTGAATATATGTAGATATCAACGTGGAATCAGTGGACAAAACCAAAGATGTCATGAGTGGGATACTGAACAAACACCAAGAATGTAAACTGGATTGTCCAAGTTCAAAGCAGGCCTGAATACTAAATAGCAACTAGGCATGATACAACTGGGAACATGTGATGTATGATACTAGACTGAGCCATGGCCACTCACCTAAATCCAGGCTGTTAGTGGGTGAGATCATGTGACCTTTTTGTGGCACCTGACTCCGTCTAAATGTAGTACCTCCACTTCACTGTCGCTAATGTCTGCTGGCGGGGATATTAAAGATGTAGATGTGAATCTTCCATTCATACACAGCCTCATAAGGAGGAGTATGCCCCATCAACTCTTCAACTATTACAGACGGACACAACATATGACATTTATTTATCCCAGTATGCAGGATGTGCACGATGCATGGGACACAGGAGGTGTAACAGGGTGCAATGATGCACATGTAGAACTTCAACTGGACTAACGCTGTTGACATGGGGAGTCTGATAAATCACAAGGAAGTTATGCAAGGCATCCTCAATCGATGATGTCTGCAAGGCCTTCTGCATCAGACCCTCAAAGTTACGGACCAACTGTTTAGCCTCCACATTGAAGGCCAGGTGGAAAGGAGCAATTGTCAAATGATCAATGCTATTGTGCTGACAGAAGATCTCAAACTGAGTTGAAGTAAATTGTGGCCACTATCTGACAGAAGAGCACAAGGTGCCCCATTAACAGTGAAAATCCTCTCAAGGACACAGATGGTGGCAAGGGAGGTAGCGGTTGACATGCTTGCCGCATACAATAAATTGAAAAGAGCATCTACCACCAACAGCCACATAGTTCCCTGATGTGGCCCAGCAAAATAGATGTGAACCCTCTCCCACAAGTGGTCAGGATGAGGATATGGTGAAAAACATTGCACACTGGACGCCTGATTGATGGAGCAGGCATGGCAGGAGCAGCATATCTGTTCAATGTCAACATTATTGCTGAGCCAATAGATGTGCCACCGAGCCAACACCTTCATGCACATCATAGTCCAGTGTGACATATGAAGGAGCTAAAGATTGCAGGTTGGAGAGGGGGTGGAATGAGGACATGACAGTCAGAACCCTCTGTGGTCAATGTCATAATACCCTGTGAGGAATTGAACCAGTAGTGCAGCCCAAAATAATTACAAAAAACTGGATCAGTCAGGCGGGAAACGTGCTCTGGCCATGACTTATAGACCACTGAGAAAATGAGAAAACCTTGTACAGGGTGGGGTCACAGGACACCCCCGGGCAACCTTGCATGCTTTCAGGAGTAGTTCACCCAAATATGTTTGCATCTGATGATATAGGGCAAAACAAAGAGTTTCATGGTGATATAATTGCATGTCAGGGCCAAGAGGGAGGCAGGGCTGGCCAAGTTCATTGCCAAGTAGAGTGGGATGGTGTGGGGTAAGGGGAGGGGGGGGGGGTAAAAATGGACGCTGTAATGATACCTACTTAAAAACAACTTCTCATCAGGGAGCTTAGACTGATGTCTGAACAAGAAAATCAAAGGTTTTTGAATAGGTGAATTTACTGCCACACAAATATACATGAAACTTTTGGCATCATAAATGATCACTAAAGCCTGTTTCTCAATTTGAGAATAGTTTAGCTGCACAGAGTTTAACATTTTGGAGGTGAAGGCAATTGGGCATTCCGAACCATCTGACAAATTGTGAGGCAAAACTTCCACAACACTGTACCAGGACATATCTATTACCAGTGTTAATGGCAGACCCAGAGTATATGGCATCAGGCACAGAGATGCTTTAAGACCATCCTGAAGGCAATGAAAAGTCTGTTGACAGGCAGCTGATCACACAGACACTTTGGGAGACCGAAGTTGGCATAGTATGTGATTTTACCCAGAATCTCTAAGCAGATAAAGAGGGGTAATAAAGATACCATCTTAATGCCATATCAATAAGGGGACTGGGACTTCTTGAAAAACTCTGCAATAAAAAAGTGAAAAACTAAGTATTGTCCCTGCCCTATGAGGGTCCATACCAGATCTTGTGACTAGGATTGCCCGTGAATGCTAGGTCTCAATTAGCTAATCGCAAAGTGCTCATACATTTTGACAGGCTAGAGCCATGTCATGGTTTAATACTCCCCACCCCACCCCCATCCCCACCCCCCACGCCAGCTGCTGAAATTTCTGCTGATCCTCCATGAGCCTAACTCAGTACCTCCCAAGAAGTTAAAAGGTGTATAAAGCTCACATTGCCTGCATCCCATCAATACACATTGTGCTCCAAGCACCCGTATAGATTGTGATCGAGAGATTGAGTTCTGTTTCCTCAAATTGTTCTTGCTGAAACTCTTGTGTTCTTTCATTGGTGAATCCAAAGCCATACTCCAGAACTTCATAGCTTATGAGTTGTGTGGGACTATGCAGCGATCCAGTCAATCACTGCATTTCTTTAGTTCTGTTTTCATGCAATGATCAATGTTATCTCTCATATTCTACATGGGAGGGTTTGAGTTTATTCATCCCTGTAGCAAGTCCATAACTAGAGGAGACCAGTACATCCAATTTGTGTGGTTCCTTTCTTCCCTCTAGGGACTCCTACTTGAGTTCACAAATAATCCCAATAATACTCACCTGTTGATTGACAAATCTAGCAGTCTGCCTCTGAATTGCTTCAATGCCTTCCTTTAATCTGAGCTGGTGCAAATCCCAAACACTCAAGCAGTACCCACGAATAGGTTGCACTAGTATCCTATATGTGGTCTCCTTACAGATGAACCATACTTTCATTAAATTCTCCCAATAAACCATAACCAACCATTCGCCTTCCCTACTACCATCCTTACATGCTTGTACCATTTGAAATTGCTTTACAACATTAGCCTGGATATTTAATTGACATGACTGTCAAGCAGCACACTATTAATGCTGTACTAAAACATTACAGAATTGTTTTCTCTACTTATCTGCATTAACTTAATTTTTTGCACATTTAGAGCAAGCTGCCATTCATCAGATCAACAAGAAATTTTGTCTAAGTTGTCTTATATTCTCCTACAGTTACTAAATGACAGCACCTGCCTGTACACCACAGCATCATCAGAAAACAGCTGCAGAAGGCTGCTTACCCTGTCCGTTGATCATTTATCTATGAGGGTATACCCGAAAGAAACCGAACTTTTTTTAAAAACTTATTTATTCACATTTTAAGCACAAAGCTTTAGTCCTTTCCAAATTACTCTCTATTTGCACTAATACACATGTCTAATCTTTTATTCCATTTTTCAAAACTTTTTCAAATTCATCTTTTGTGATCGCCTCTGTTGTATTTTTTTTTTCTTTACCTCAGCAACATCAGCAAAACGCTTTCCTTTCATGTCTCTTTCCATTCTAGGAAATAAAAAAAAAGTTGCACAGGGCAAGGATGGGTGAGAATGGGGAATGATGCACAGGGCTCATACCATTCCTTGTCAAGAATTGTATAGACAGGGCTATATGAGCAGGGGCATTGACATGATAGAAAAAACCAGTCACCCAACTGCCACAAATCAGGCTGTTTCTGCAGCACACTGTTGTGCAATCTTTTCAAACCTTCCCAATAGAAAGCCTGGTTAACTGTCTGACCCTGCAGAACAAACTCTGAATGGATTACTTCTCTCACATCGCAAAAAGTTATCAGCTTTGTTTTTTGTTTGATTTCACCTGACAAACTTTCCTGGGGTGAAGTAAACTTGATGTTTTCCACTGACTTGATTGTTGCTTAGATTCAGGATTGTAAACATAACATCAAGTTTCATCATGTGTGACAATTTATGAAGAAAAGTTTGGATAATTTCGGGGTTCTTCTTTCAAAGCACAGATTGCTTCCACATGACCTTGTTTTTGTCAGCAGTCAGCAGTCATGGCATGAATTGGGCAATTCACTGTACTGAACTCCAAGTCACTCTCAACAGCTTCACAGTTTCTACAATGGTTCATCATCAATCTTTGTTGATGACTGCATGAATGTTTTCTACATGTTCATATGTTTAGGATGTCCAGAATGAGGTCTGTCATCAACTGACATTTAACTACACACACATATCCATCTGCACATGCACAGACACAAGCAGACATTTGTAAAGCCTTTACAAATGTCTGCTTGTGTCTGTGTATGTGCGGATGGATATGTGTGTGTGTGCGAGTGTATACCCGTCCTTTTTCCCCCTAAGGTAAGTCTTTCCGCTCCCGGGATTGGAATGACTCCTTACCCTCTCCCTTAAAACCCACATCCTTTCGTCTTTCCCTCTCCTTCCCTCTTTCCTGATGAGGCAACAGTTTGTTGTGAAAGCTTGAATTTTGTGTGTATGTTTGTGTTTGTTTGTGTGTCTGTCGACCTGCTAGCACTTTCATTTGGTAAGCCACATCATCTTATATATATATATATAAAAAAATAGAGGGAAACATTCCACGCAGGAAAAATATATTTAAAAACAAAGATGATGTGACTTACCATACGAAAGCGCTGGCAGGTCGATAGAAACACAAACAGACACATACATTCACACAAAATTCAAGCTTTCGCAACAAACTGTTGCCTCATCAGGAAAGAGGGAAGGAGAGGGAAAGACGAAAGGAAGTGGGTTTTAAGGGAGAGGGTAAGGAGTCATTCCAATCCCGGGAGCGGAAAGACTTGCCTTCGTGGCAAACGAATCTGCTCCAGCCCGGAATCCCTGAACCATTACACCAACAACCTGACAACAGCTTTCGCATCCTGCAACTACCCTCCCGACCTGGTACAGAAGCAAATAACCAGAGCCACTTCCTCATCCCCTCAAACCCAAAATCCCCCACAGAAGAACTACATAAGTGCCCCACTTGTGACCGGATACTTTTTGGGACTGGACCAGACTCTGACTGTGGCTCTCCAGCAGGGATACGACTTCCTCAAATCCTGCCCTGAAATGAGATCCATCCTTCATGAAATCCTCCCCACTCCACCAATTGTGTCTTTCCGTCGTCCACCTAACCTTCGTAACCTGTTAGTTCATCCCTATGAAATCCCCAAACCACCTTCCCTACCCTCTGGCTCCTATCCTTGTAACCGCCCCTGCTGTTAAACCTGTCTCATGCACCCTCCTACCACCACCTACTCCAGTCCTGTAACCTGGAAGGTGTACACGATCAAAGGCAGAGCCACATGTGAAAGCACCCACGTGATTTACCAACTGACCTGCCTACACTGTGATGCATTCTATGTGGGAATGACCAGCAACAAACTGTCCATTCGCATGAATGGACACAGGCAGACAGTGTTTGTTGGTAATGAGGATCACCCTGTGACTAAACATGCCTTGGTGCACGGCCAGCACATCTTGGCACAGTGTTACACCGTCCGGGTTATCTGGATACTTCCCACCAACACCAACCCATCCGAACTCCGGAGATGGGAACTTGCTCTTCAATATATCCTCTCTTCCCGTTACCCACCAGGCCTCAATCTCCGCTAATTTCAAGTTGCCGCCACTCATACCTCACCTGTCATTCAACACCATCTTTGCCTCTGCACTTCCGGCTCGACTGACATCTCTGCCCAAACTCTTTGTCTTTAAATATGTCTGCTTGTGTCTGTATATGTGTGGATGGATATGTGTGTGTGTGCGAGTGTATACGCATCCTTTTTTCCCCCTAAGGTAAGTCTTTCCGCTCCCGGGATTGGAATGATTCCTTACCCTCTCCCTTAAAACCCACTTCCTTTCGTCTTTCCCTCTCCTTCCCTCTTTCCTGATGAGGCAACAGTTTGTTGCGAAAGCTTGAATTTTGTGTGTATGTATGTGTCTGTTTGTGTTTCTATCGACCTGCCAGCGCTTTCGTATGGTAAGTCACATCATCTTTGTTTATATATATCAGAAGGTAAAACATGTTCAGTAAATTAAAATTGCTTTTTCAGATGACAATGAAACTGAAAATTCTTGTTCACTTTGTGAATGATATGCTAATCAAACCACATATTAAAGCAATTTACAGATTATTACACAGTTTCAACACAAGTAAATCCCACTCACTCACTGGAAACCTAAGCAGTTATAACAAACATACTTACACACATGAGCTACAGAAGTTCTGTACTGTGTCCTTAAATATTTAAATGGATGCCACATTTTGAAATAAGCATTTGCCACAATGGAAGGTAGTAATTGTTATGTTTAACAGATGTGTTCAGAAGAGGTAAGCTCATCCAATCGCAGTGTGCTCCATACATTGTGTGCTCAAAAGGTAATGGGAATTTTTGTTTTGCTTATTGAATCTTTATTTATTAACATCAAATTTGTCCCCTTCAAAACAAACCACCATATATGTGTGTGTGTAATACAATTGTGCCAATGCTTTTTTCCAGTCTTAGAAGCACTTCTGGAACTCACTTTTCATTACAGTGTTCATCTCCTTCAGCAACTTCATTTTTATCTCATCAATGGTGACAAAACAACATCATTTCATGGTTCTCGTCAGACTTGGGGATAGAGAGAAGGTGCAGGGAGCCATGTCCAGCAAATACAGTGGCTGATGTGACATAAAAGTTCCATTATTTGCAAAAAAAATCATGAACCAGCATTGACATGTGAATGGGAGCATTATCATGATGCAATTTCCATGAGTGGTTTTGCCACAGTCTTGGTTATTTTCTTCGGATTGCTTCACTCAGATGGTACACATATGATTCCTTATTGACCATATGACCATACAGCAGGAACTCATGATGCACTATCCCACTGCAATCGAAGAAAACAGTAAGAAGCACCTTTACATGTGACTGAACTTTTTTTTTTCAGTCTTGGTTCTTCAGGTAGTTTTCATTGAGATGATTGAGCCTTGCTTTTTATGACATACCCATACACCCATGTTTTCTCACCTGTTATAACCTTCTTTACATGTTCTGGATCGTTGTCAACTTCACTCAGAAATTCCTGAGTGATGTCTACATGATGTCATTTTTGGTTGAAATTCAACACTTCTGGAACAAACTTCGCTGTTACACATTTCACGCCCAGCAGCAGCTTAATATAAGCAAAAGGATAAGCCGGCATCATCAGCAACCTCCCTGATGCTGATTCAGTGATTTTTTTCCAGAACTGTTTTCTTTACTTCCTTCACATTGTTGTCAGCAATTGATGTGCTAGGGCGTCCAGGGTGGTAACTGTCTTCAGCATCTTCTCAACCCTCTTTGAAAAGTTTATACCACTGATAAACTGTTGTCTTACTCAGCCTCAGTCAACATTTTGAATGCAGTACTGCACTTTATTCCATTTTTCAAGCAAATTCTTTGATCCATCTTTTTCAAAAGTAAAAATTCACTGAACACTTTAAAACATGTGAAACCTTTACTTCTACTGTCAACAATAAACTAAATATTCACAACAGATGAAAATGCACAAATACATCAGGAACATCTGTGTCACCCAGACAAAAAATTGAAAATCAGATGTATAAAGCCAGCAAAATTAAAAAAATTTCCATTACCTTTCGATCACATCTGTGAGTGAGTTAACCAGAATAAATGATATGAACTCAGTATTGCTGCATAAGAACACAATTTATTTAAGAATTGCAAATAATTACATACCATTGATGCATGCATAGAACATGAATAATTGCAAATAGGTTAAAGACTATCTAAAATATGTTGCTTGGCATGAACAGTGATCCACTGTGTCAACCAAAGAGAAAACATTACACTTGATGCACTTTTCAAACTTCTGTACCCACAAGTCCTATTACAAAATGGAGCCTATGGGGCTGTGCAACAAATGAAAACTATGCCTTTTATAACAAGTACAAGACACCAAAAAATCACAGAAAATGCAAGCTAAAATGCAATCAGTAATGACACTATTGTGTCTGGGAGCTGATGTTACATTGCATTAATCTTTAAAACCTTTTC
The DNA here is from genome assembly GCF_021461385.2 of Schistocerca piceifrons. Classification (NCBI taxonomy): domain Eukaryota; kingdom Metazoa; phylum Arthropoda; class Insecta; order Orthoptera; family Acrididae; genus Schistocerca; species Schistocerca piceifrons. Next base: position 574,274,783 of record NC_060141.1, read on the forward strand.
TAGGAGTCCATTGTATGAAATTGCTGTGTCAATTAAAAAAACATCATCTTACCTTAAAAGAGTTAGTTTTGCAGATCCTGGAGAATGGCTTAACCTCAGAAGACATTTTGTCAGATCCTTTGAAGAACAAACACTACATTTTAGCAACAAATACTAAACTATTTTAAACAATTCATATTTACATTCAAATATCACAATAGATAAACTTCTCACAGATAAGTTTTACAAAAGAGGAATGGTTCCTTGGAATTAATTTGGGAAAGTGTGCTGAAAAGGCAGATCTTATGGCTCTAATTTTGGGAGCCAACAGAACAATCTGAGGTCCAAAAGCACCTTAAGAGATGACACAGAATATCTATCAAAATTTTATTAAAATCTTTAGTTTTCAGTACTCGAAACAAGAGGTTGAAACTCTAAGGGAGAATAACAATCATTCTGAATAACAATCATTTTCATTTGTTTCACAGAGATATTTTATATTCTTATTCTGTATTCAATATTATGCTTATTATTCAATGAATCACAATATTACACCTTCTCTAGGATGAGTCCTCTATTACTTCAAAACATAAGCAATGCCTTTGCTAATTTGCAATTCTTTTTTCAACTGGAACATTAAGTGGGAAATTGTATATTTGAATAAATGAATTCATAAATTTCACCCAATTCTTGAACCTGTCACCAAGAAATTGTGAGATTTAAATGGTTCTTAGCAAAGATCATATATTCATAGATATGAATGCAGTCTCTGACAATTTGTGGAAATCAAGTGGAAAATTTGGAAAATATTGGCTGCTTAAGTTCTGTCAGAATATTCTACAATTGTCAGAATAAAACAGAAATGATTCATTGTAGGATTATTTGATAGACATTAAAACAGCATTCCAAAAAAAGTACCACATGGAACATTAGTAAAAATTATTTAGCAGTATCAGAACAAACTAAAAACAGAGCCTGAGTTGTGACTCTTCAGGCTTTCCCGGCGGATATGTTGTAAATAGTCTTCATGGGTGAGCAGCCAGATGACGTTGTGCAAATCCCACAATATTTCTTCGGAGCAACTGTCCGATATCATCAGGTGGTTGAAGCTCACTAGTGGCTAGATATGACTGACAAGATCCACATGTTGACGACGCTGTATATAGAGCACACGCGTGAAGATTGCGCGCGCGTGGAAACCACGCGTGCACAAAAATTTGCAGATAGATGGCACCAAACTAAAACGCCCTCTGCCGGGAAATGCAGAGCGGCCATTCTGCGTGTGCGCTGATGCTGTGTTTGCTAACATGCTGCCAAAGTTATGATGGGTCTATTATCGAAAGCTCTTTGCTTTCTCGTCGTGATTTAACAGCAGCCAATGCAGGGTTCCAGGCTGTACTCAATTGAAATCCCGCATCCCTGTTGATAAGGTTATCAGCTGTACGGATATGTATTGCCTCCTTAATGATGCAATCCCAGAAAGAGGATGCTGGGGATAAAACTTCCGTCTTTTCGTAAATCATGTGATGTCCTGTGTTCAGACAGTGTTCTGCAATTGCCGACTTCTCAGGTTGGCGTAGGCGTGTATGACGCTGATGTTCATTGCAATGTTCTTGTACTGCGCGACATGTTTGACCTATATATGCCGCCCCACACTGACAAGGAATCTTGTACACACCACATTTCCTCAGACCGAGATCATCCTTAACCAAACCTAACAGGTTCCTCAGTTTTGCAGATGGTCGGAAAACACACTTGATGTCATATCTTTCGAGGACTCTTCTGATTCTTGATGACGTGGCACCAAATTACGGCAAGAAGGCCAAGGTGGTGGGTGTCTTCTGCTCCATAGATTGAACTCGCTTGGGCCTGAATGCATTACATATTTGTCTCTCAGAATAACCGTTTTGATGGAAGACTGTCTTCAAATGTTGCATCTCACTCGGCAGGCTTTCAGAGTCAGATACCACACGTGCTCTATGAACTAGCGTACGTAATGCACTACCGCATTGTGCTGGATGATGGCAGCTTGTGGCCTGCAAATATAGATCTGTATGTGTTGGCTTGCGGTATACGCTGTGTCCCAAGGTCCCATCTGCTTTCCTTCATACCAAAACATCAAGAAAAGGTAGAGTGCCATCTTTTTCCACTTCCATAGTGAAGTTAATATTCGGATGGAGCGCATTTAAATGTTGAAGAAACGTAGGTAGAGTATCCAGTCCATGTGGCCACACCACAAACGTATCGTCAACATACCGCAGAAAACAAGAGGGTTTGAGAGTGACTGACTGTAGTGCTTTATCTTCAAAGTCCTCCATAAAATAATTGGCCACCACAGGAGAAAGAGGGCTCCCCATGGCAACACCGTCCACTTCTTCAAAATATTGTTCTTGAAATAAGAAGTATGTTGAAGTAAGCACATGTTTAAATAGTGACACTATGTCCTCCTCAAAGTTGTTACTAATGAGCTCTAAAGAGTCCTGCAAGGGCACCTTTGTAAATAAAGACACAACATCAAAACTTACTAAGAGATCCGATGACTGCAGTCTAAGAGTTTTCAAGCAACCTATGAAATCCTCAGAGTTGCGAATATGATGGTCGCATTTTTACTGAGATGTCGTGACAAGCAAATCATCCCTGCATTTGCTAAATTTAAACACCATATAAACTCTGAGGCTGCCACTAGAATCAAATGATGGGCGAGTGCAGCACTTGTAAGAGAAAGTGTACGCTATACACGTCAGGAATTGTGCTTGGTGTCCAGACGATTACTATCACTCCATCCGAAAATCGCAGCGAATCTTTCAGCGGTATCCTGGAACTGAGTAGATAGCGCCACTTGGGCGCTAGCTGATTGGACTGAACAGCAAGCCAAGGTTCGTCAAATGGCAAAATACGATCGACTCGAAGCCCAAACGCAAGAAAACATGCCAAGAAGACACACCGTGTTTAATATCACGGAAAAGATGTTGGGCGACGCTGCAGTTTTGGTGCTAGAGAAAGGTCTGAATTTTGCTCCTACACCTGGAACCATTCCTATCCGAGATGTGATTAGTGGAATAGAACAGGCTGTTTTGAAGCTTCCTAAGGAAGCTGCCAAAGAGATTAGGCGTGATTCATGCCGCATCCTGACTCGGGCGCCACCTAAGAAGACCAGCTTTAACATTACCGCAGCTGAAAGAACTGCACTACATGATCTGAGAAGAGACCAAGACATCGTCATCTTACCTGCTGACAAAGGAAACGCTACTGTTCTCCTCTCACACACAGAATATAACAGCAAGATGCACAAACTGCTCGACGATCCTGCATACAGTAAATTAAAAAGTGACCCGACGGGTAGGATCCAGAGGAAGACTTTGGAACTCATCAGGAAGAGCTCGATCCCAGTGCAATTCGCTAAGGGCTTACGTCAACAAGCTGCAGTTCCTCCTAGACTCTATGGCCTACCCAAGATCCATAACAATGGGGTGCCTCTGCGCCCTATCATGAGCAACATTGGAGCACCTACTTATTTTGTTGCCAAATATCTGACGTCACTATTGGGACCTCTCGTAGGCAAGTGCAACCATCATATTCGCAACTCTGAGGATTTCATAGGTCGCTTGAGAACTCTTAGACTGCAGTCATCGGATCTCTTAGTAAGTTTTGATGTTGTGTCTTTATTTACAAAGGTGCCCTTGCAGGACTCTTTAGAGCTCATTAGTAACAACTTTGAGGAGGACATAGTGTCACTATTTAAACATGTGCTTACTTCAACATACTTCTTATTTCAAGAACAATATTTTGAAGAAGTGGATGGTGTTGCCATGGGGAGCCATCTTCCTCCTGTGGTGGCCAATTATTTTATGGAGGACTTTGAAGATAAAACACTACAGTCAGACACTCTCAAACCCTCTTGTTTACTGTGGTATGTTGACGATACGATTGTGGTGTGGCCACATGGGCTGGATACTCTATCTATGTTTCTTCAACATTTAAATGCGCTCCAACCGAGTATTAACTTCACTATGGAAGTGGAAAAAGATGGCACTCTACCTTTTCTTGATGTTTTGGTATGAAGGAAAGCAGATGGAACCTTGGGACACAGCGTATACTGCAAGCCAACACATACAGATCTATATTTGCAGGCCACAAGCTGCCAGCATCCAGCACAATGCGGTAGTGCATTATGTACGCTAGTTCATAGAGCGCGTGTGGTATCTGACTCTGAAAGCCTGCCGAGTGAGATGCAACATTTGAAGACAGTCTTCGGTCAAAACGGTTATTCTGAGAGACAAGTACGTAATGCATTCAGGCCCAAGCGAGTTCAATCTATGGAGCAGAAGACACCCACCACCTTGGCCTTCTTGCCGTACTTTGGTGCCACGTCATCAAGAATCGGAAGAGTCCTCGAAAGATATGACATCAAGTGTGTTTTCCGACCATCTGCAAAACTGAGGAACATGTTAGGTTTGGTTAAGGATGATCTCAGTCTAAGGAAACGTGGTGTGTACAAGATTCCTTGTCAGTGTGGGGCGGCATATGTAGGTCAGACATGCCGCACAGTACAAGAACATTGCGATGAACATCAGCGTCATACACACCTATGCCAACCGGAGAAGTCGGCAATTGCAGAACACTGTCTGAACACAGGACATCACATGATTTACGAAAAGACGGAAGTTTTATCCCCAGCATCCTCTTTCTGGGATTGCATCATTAAGGAGGCAATACATATCCGTACAGCTGATAACCTTATCAACAGGGATGCGGGATTTCAATTGAGTACAGCCTGGAACCCTGCATTGGCTGCTGTTAAATCACGACGAGAAAGCAAAGAGCTTTCAATAATAGACCCGTCATAACTTTGGCAGCATGTTAGCAAACACAGCGTCAGCGCCCGCGTAGAACGGCCGCTCTGCATTTCCCAGCAGAGGGCGTTTGAGTCTGGTGCCATCTATCTGCAAATTTTTGTGCATGCGTGGTTTCCGCGCCTGCGCAATCTTCACGCGCATGCTCTATATACAGCGTCGTCGACATGCGGATCTTGTCAGTCGTACCTAGCCACCAGCGAGCTTCAACCACCTGATGATGTCGGACAGTTGCTCCAAAGAAATGTTGTGGGATTTGCACAACGTCATCCAGCTGCTCACCCATGAAGACTATTTACAGACCCTGAGTTGTTTGTAGTACATATCTATATTCTCTAGCACTGCAAGCAAAGTTCACTGGATTAACCCAAACTCTAGATTAGAGATACTGATTACCAGTTAACAGAATGAGCAACACATGGTGGTACCACTTGTCATTAACATGAACAAGACTAACATCATACTGTCCTTGCGCTTTTAAAATTTTTCTCTGCCATGAGCACAATGATAATGAAAGGACCTCTTATTGTTGTGGTGCCGGACTCTACTAAATTGAACGCACCATCTAGAGAACACACCCACTGGATGTAGCAAAGCATTTGATACTAACATGATGGTTGCACTGCATTTTAAATGCTCTTAGCAGAGCTGAAGCAGTGGAGACATAACTGGGTTCTGCAGTGCTGCTGCACTGGTGGGCAGTGCTCTAACAAAGCTTCAAGGTTTGGCATGCCTCTGGTCTGCTCACATGATGTGACATCATTGCTGCATAGAGTTCAGTGTTTATAAGCATGGAGTTGGTACTGTATGTCATACAGTACTGTAAAGAAAGAAGAAGAGAATGCTACAAGATGTCAAATAACAGGGCAGGTCTAAACATGCCAGACAGCTGCAAATGAATGCAGCCAACTTGCAGAACAAAGACTGTTGCCATACCCAGCTCAAGGCCAATCTCCAAATGTATCATAGTTGTTCCCTGCTGCTACATATAGGTTCCAGCCACTTGGCCCAGAATCAGGGAAAATAAATGAGGTGACCATCCAAGAAGGTGGCATCCCTGGAGATGAAAATTCTCCATGAATGGAACTTGCCAAGCATTAGTCGATTCTGGGAGATGTTTCCTGTGACATCGGATGCTTATCTTTACTAGCTGAAGAAGATTATGTTCCAAGATTGAAAGGCCATTGCACTAAACATTGCAAATTGAAAATACGTCAGCTGATAGGAAACTGTGTTGTGAGAACAGCTATCAATGACTGAATGCAGCCCTTTCAATTTATTTCACCTGAATGCAACCATAAAGTTGTTCTTGGAAGATATTTCTTGCAGGCAACACTTTAATTGCATTTTTGTTATGTGAATAATATTTGTTGTTTTCTTAAAGACTTTTGCAGAGTGTATAAGCCATTTGACAACTGTGCTGAAGTGTGTCCATGATGTAAGTTTCCATCTGAACTCAAAGATACAGTATCGGCGACAATAGATAGATTCATACCGCATAAGTTAATAAGAGACGGGACTGATCCAACATGGTACACAAAACACATCAGAACACTGTTGTAGAAGCAACGAAAAAAGCATGCCAAATCCCCAAGACTGGCTAACTTTCACGGAAGCTCGAAATTTAGTGCGGACGTCAATGTGAGATGCTTTTAATAGTTTCCACAATGAAACATTGTCTCAAATTATGGTTGAAAACCCAAAGAGATTCTGGTCGTATGTAAAGTACACCAGTGGCAATAAAACAGTCAATACTGTCACTGCGCGATAGCGATGGAAATGTTACCAATTATGGTGCCACTAAAGTGGAGTTACTAAATACAGTTTTCCAAAATTCCTTCATGAAAGAAGAAAAAGAAAATACTCCAGAATTTGAAACCAGAACAGCTGTTAGCATGAGTGACATAAAAGTAGATATCTTAGGTGTTGCAAAACAACTCAAATCACTTAAGAAAGGCAAGTCTTCCAGTCCAGATGGTATACCAATCAGGTTCCTTTCAGAGTATGCAGACACAATAGCGCCTTTCTTAGCAATCGTATACAACTGCTCCCTTGACGAAAGGTCTGTTCCTAAAGACTGGAAAGTAGCACAGGTCACACCAGTATTCAAGAAAGGAAGTAGGAGTAACCCATTGAATTACAGACCCATATCACTGACCTCAATTTGCAGTAGGATTTTGGAGCATATACTGTACTCAAACATTATGAATCACCTTGAAGAAAATGACTTATTGATATATAACCAATACAGATTCAGAAAATATTGTTCTTGTGATATGCAGCTAGCTCTTTATTCCCATGAAGTAATGAGTGCTGTCGACAAGGGATCTCAGATCGATTTCATATTCCTGGATTTCCAAAAGGCTTTTGATACCGTTCACCACAAGTGACTATTAATCAAATTGCCTGCACATGGAGTTTCATCTCAGTTGTGTGACTGGATTTGTGATTTCCTCTCAGAGAGGTCACAGTTTGTAGTGATAGATGGTAAATCATCAAGTAGAACAGAAGTGATATCTGGCATTCTGCAAGGTAGTGTCTTAGCACTCTGCTGTTGCTGATTTACATAAATGATCTAGGTGATAATCTGAGCAGCCCCCTTAGATTGTATGCAGATGCCGCTGTAATTTATCGTCTAGTAAAATCATCAGATGATGAATTCCAATTACAAAATGATCTAGAGAGAATTTCTGTATGGTACGAAAAGTGGCAATTGGCACTAAACAAAGAAAAGTGTGAGGTCATCCGCATGGGTACTAAAAGAAATCCAATAAATGTTGGGTATATGATAAATCGCAAAAATCTAAGCACCGTCGATTCAACTAAGTACCTAGGAATTACAATTACAAGCAACTTAAATTGGAAGGACCACATAGATAATTTGTGGGGAAGGCAAAAGAAAGACTGCGCTTTGTTGGCAGAAAACTTAGAAGATGTGACAAACCCACTAAAGAGACAGCCTACATTACACTTGTCCATCCTCTGCTGGAATATTGCTGCACGGGGTGGGATCCTTACCAGGTGGGATTGACGGAGGCATCAAAAAAGTGCAAAGAATGGCAGCTCAATTCGTGTTATCACACAATAGGGGTGAGAGTGTCACTGATATGATACGCGAGTTGGGGTGGCAGTCACTGAAACAAAGGCAGTCCTCTTTGCTGTGAGATCTATTTACAAAATTTCAATCACCAACTTTCTCTTCTGAATGCGAAAATATTTTGTTGATACCCACCTACAAAGGGAGAAATGATCATCATAATAAAATAAGAGAAATTAGAGCTCAAATGGAAAGATTTAGGTGTTCCTTTTTCCCATGCGCCATTCAAGAGTGGAATGGTGTGAGAAGTAGTATGAAAATGGTTCAATGAACCCTCTGCCAGGCACTAAAATGTGAATTGCAGAGTAACCATGTAGATGTAGAAGAATCTCAGAGAGTGCTTCTTCATCACCAAAATAATAAAATCCTTGGGAAACTTAATGAGAATGAAGTGCATCCTGATGCAGGAAAAGTAAGAGCTGTAGGAGATTTTTCAGCTCCTTGACATATTAATGAGATGAGACTTCCTCCAAATGTACTAATACCACAGACACTGTGTAAGGTATTTCAGTTGTAAGGCAAAGCTACTACAAAAATAGCTGCACAGAGAGAACAAATTTTCTTGGAGCAAGCAGCCATAAAGATCTTCTTGTTCCTTAAGGAGGACTGTTTGCCAATAGCAACAAAATTATAACAATCCATCATGAAAAGAATAAATATGTTAAACATTAAACAATTTTAATTGTGCCTATCTGCAACTTAATGTGTCACTTTTACATTAAGTAGCAATCTATCTTTTTCTGAATTGTTGATATTAAGTGTTTTGTGTTGTTGGAATCATCAATCGAATATGACTATCCTGCTATTTTTAGTTTTCTATAGGACTTAAGTTGTAATAAGTTTATGAGTTGAAAATGTAAGTTTTCTGACAAGTGCTGAGGAGGGCATTATATGTATGTTGGCCGCAAGGGGTCTTAGAGTTTCTTCAAGACATTCTAATACTCTGAGATAAGTGCAAGTCACTAGGAATTTGAATTTTGTTGTGTCAATCTCACACTTTGAGAATATCCAAAGCTTGAATTACTCGGACTTTGAATTACTGCAAGCAAGAATAATTTCACAGTTGTGAGTTATGGATTTTGAGATTATGAGGTACATTAACATTGTGAACTTGAAGAAATTATAGCATAGAGAGCTGCTGTTGGACTTCTGTTATTTGTGACATAGTATATGAAACTTAGGCAACATCTACTCTGTGAGAAACTTTGACACAATTTGTAAAATAAGTGCTAGGCTGCCAAGCAACTGGATTTAATGAAATATACACTGACAGAAGAAAAATGTAACACCAAAAAAAAATTAAAGTAGAGTAATGAAATTTTGGAAATACCATTGTCTAGGTAAAATATTTAAGTGATTAACATTGCAAGATCACGGGTTAATGTAAGCAAGAGATAAGCTATCCCAAATGTGAAATGTTGATACATTAATATTGTGTTGTACAGGTGCCACATGTCAGTTTGTGGGATGGAATTCCAGCCTGTTGCATTTAGTAGTCTATACAGGGATGGTTAATGGTGTTCGTGGATGATGCTGGAGTTGTCATCTGATGATGTCTCATGTGGTCCACTGGAGACGGATCTATTGACTGAGGAGGCTAATGTAACATTTTGAGACCCTGTAGAGCATGTTGGGTTACAAGAGTGGTATGTGGGTGAGTTTTATTCTGTTGGAAAACACCCCATGGAATGCTGTTCATGAATGGCAGCACAACAGGATGAATCCAAATTTGCAATCATAATATGTGGGATACCAACAAGAGTAGTCCTGCTGTCATATGAAATCTCATTCCAGGCCATAACTCCAGGTGTAGGTCCTGTGCATCTAGCACACAGACAGGTTGGTTGCAGGCCCTCAGCTGGCCTCCTTCTAACCAACACACAGCCATCACTGGCACTGTGGCAGAATCAGCTTTCATCAGAAAACACAAAATACCGCTACTCAGCCCTCCAATGAGCTCTCACGTAACACCATAGAAGTCACAAATGGCGGTGGTTTGGGGTTAGCTACATGGTGTCTGGCTTGGAGCTGTCCTTGAAGTAATCAATTTATAACAGTTTGCTGTGTCACTGTGGTGCCAACTGTTACTCATATTTCTACCGCAGTTGCTGTATGATGCACCAGAGCCATACGGCAAACATGATGGTCCTCTCTCTTAGTGGTACCATGTGGCCACCTGGAGCCCAGTCTTATTGCAACTGTCATTCTTGTGACTACTGCTGCCAGCAATCATGTACAGTGGCTGCATTCCTGACAAGTCTTTCTGCAATATTGCAGAAGGAACATGCAGCTTCTAATAGCCTTATGATGTGAACTTGTTTGAGGTCAGTGAGGTGATGATAATGGCATCTTTGTTGCCTTAATGGCATTCTTGACTAACATTAGGTCATCACATCCAATTTAAAAGGTAACTGTTGCACATAGCCATTACAGTGAGTATTCAAAGCAAACTTGATTTGCATCCTCATAGTGATGCTACTAGCAGCACTCTTATGTGACTGGCATGAAATTGGAATAGACATCCTCTTTCAGATGCAGAAACAAGCCTACCAACTTTTGTTTATGTCAGACAACTCCTTCATGGTGTCTGTAATTTCTTTTTCCGTAAGTCTAAAATTCACTCAGTCACTGAACATTCACAGCTGTGCAAATGAACTTGGGTGAAACAAACCGAACATCGACAGAACTTCAATACAGCTAGTGTTGTTTACTAGCGATATGGAAAGGATAGATTGCTACTCACCACATAGAGGAGTTGTTGAGTTGCAGACAGGTACAATGAAAAGACTGTTAAAAATTTAACCTTTCAGACAAAAAATCCTTCTTTTGAAATAGAATACACATACACATTCATATTTTTGTTGTGCCTGCCTGTAACTCAATGGCTGCTCTATATGGTGAGTAGCAATCTGTTCTTTTTGTACTGCTGTTATTCCATCCTGGAGTTCCCATTGTTTTACTGTTGTTCACTGTGTTTTAATGAGAGTCTACCACATTCTATAGAGAGGTACTTGAGTTCGCATGCTGATTATTTAGTTGCATATATTGTGGTGATGTGGGGTCTACCCTTAGAATCCTAGTAGACTTTATGGATAACGATTGTTTCAACCATTAAATATACAGGGCTATTACAAATGATAGAAGCAATTTCATAAATTCACTGTAGCTCCATTCATTGACATATGGTCACGACACACTACAGATACGTAGAAAAACTCATAAAGTTTTGTTCGGGTGAAGCCGCACTTCAGGTTTCTGCCGCCAGCGCGCTCCAGAGCGCAGTGAGACAAAATTGCGACAGGAGCCGAGAAAGCGTATGTCGTGCTTGAAATGCACTCACATCAGTCAGTCATAACAGTGCAACAACACTTCAGGATGAAGTTCAACAAAGATCCACCAACTGCTAACTCCATTCGGCAATGGTATGCGCAGTTTAAAGCTTCTGGATGCCTCTGTAGGGGGAAATCAACGGGTCGGCCTGCAGTGAGCGAAGAAATGGTTGAACGCATGCGGGCAAGTTTCACGCGTAGCCCGCGGAAGTCGACGAATAAAGCAAGCAGGGAGCTAAACATACCACAGCTGATGGTTTGGAAAATCTTACGGAAAAGGCTAAAGCAGAAGCCTTACCGTTTACAATTGCTACAAGCCCTGACACCCGATGACAAAGTCAAACGCTTTGAATTTTCGGCGCGGTTGCAACAGCTCATGGTAGAGGATACATTCAGTGTGAAACTTGTTTTCAGTGATGAAGCAACATTTTTTCTTAATGGTGAAGTGAACAGACACAATGTGCGAATCTGGGCGGTAGAGAATCGTCACGCATTCGTGCAGCAAATTCACAATTCACCAAAAGTTAACGTGTTTTGTGCAATCTCACGGTTTAAAGTTTACAGCCCCTTTTTCTTCTGCGAAACAAACGTTACAGGACACGTGTATCTGGACATGCTGGAAAATTGGCTCATGCCACAACTGGAGAACGACAGTGGCGACTTCATCTTTCAACAGGATGGTGCTCCACCGCACTTCGATCATGATGTTCAGCATTTCTTAAACAGGAGATTGGAAAACCGATGGATCGGTTGTGGTGGAGATCATGATCAGCAATTCATGTCATGGCCTCCACGCTCTCCATACTTAACCCCATGTGATTTCTTTCTGTGGGGTTATGTGAAAGATTCAGTGTTTAAACCTCCTCTACCAAGAAACGTGCCAGAACTGCGTGCTCACAACAACGATGCTTTCGAACTCATTGATGGGGACATGCTGCGCCGAGTGTGGGAGGAACTTGATTATCGGCTTGATGTCTGCTGAATCACTAAAGGGGCACATATCGAACATTTGTGAATGCCTAAAAAAACTTTTTGAGTTTTTGTATGTGTGTGCACAGCATTGTGAAAATATCTCAAATAATAAAGTTATTGTAGAGCTGTGAAATCGCTTCAATCATTTGTAATAACCCTGTAAGCCAGACTGGAGTGCTGTAAGCTGGCACACATACAGGCCTTGGATACCCATTACGGTGGCAAATACTGACCTTTAAGCCGCAACCGGAAGAGATGGTATCAACTTTTAAAATTGTGCAGTAGTTGCGGCTATCAGAAAAATACTAAAATGGTACTTTATCCCATATCAGATCCCATAATGCTTCTTAACCATTATCTAAAAAGGATAACAATTCTGAAGAGAGGAGACAAAATCAAAGAGATGTCACCCATGTCCATTGCATGAAGCCTTGTCATTGTCCTGAGGCACAGATGAGCTATAGAGGCTTCATCATGAGGGCCATGACGATCTGCCTGATAATCAATGTGCCTCGATAGACATTACTGCATCTGAGTGTCACAGTTACCATGAGTACCGGTACTTGACAACATGGCTAAAACATAATTATTCAACATTGTTGCACAATGGAGGACCACTGACTATATTCAAATACACATGCTGTACATCTTCCACTGTTATCTAATGGTTATAGTCAGTTGTTGGTCATGTGTGAATCACAGTTTTGATTCTCATGTTCTCTAATTACTTATTATTTACAATTTGTAATTCGGGAAGGTTTTGGAACTTACTTATTAGTGTAATAGTGTAATTTACTAAATCATTCTATGTCTGTGTAAACACTCTACTGAGGTAGGCAGTTCAGTTACATCTATACTTTCGAGTGCATTTAATACATATACTTTCAGTTTGAAGTATAAATTATTGTTGATGACTATGCTAAGCTAACACTCTGGGTTCAATAAGACAATATTGTACCCAAGGTCTTTAACACACCCCATATATTGCAAAGGCCCCAACACACTTCCTGGGGAGCATTCCAGGAGGTATTTGTACACTTGTCAATGGCGTTCTATCTATAATGACATGCTGTAACCTCCATGCCAAGAAATCTGCACTTGATTCAGTTACGAATTTCATTTGATAATTGTTATGATGGTATTTTTGTAAATAAGTATTGGAGTGAAACTGACAAGCAAACATTCCGAAGTATAAACAAAAGATCTTGATGAAACTTGATGGATGTGTAGAGTGGGCAAAATAATGTAATACATATTCTTTTATTTGTGCATAATTTCACTTTTAAGTTTAATGAGAATATCTTTGAAATGTTGATATATAAAAAATGTTTTTCATATAAAAGTTGATATGTAATTAACATCCTTGAAAAATGTATGATGAACTTTTGTAATAATTTGAACTTTTGCAAAATACACCACAAGCATTGATTAACTTTGAAAAATGATAACTTTTCTAACAACATAAATTAAAGAAGCTGTTGGAAAATAAGCTGTTCACAATGTGCTGTTGAAGTATTTCCAACATACCTAATTGAAATATCTAAACATTCATTATTCTTCTAATTATTTATTTTGCTTAAATTTGTTTTATATTTAAATTATTATTTTACTTCATGTTTTTGTTTTTTGTTTTTTAGTTTACCATTCCACGTGTGAATTATGTTAATTGATTATAATAAGTAAATCATTATTATGATACAAAATCATTATGATAATGATAATCTGTAAAGCAATGCTTAAAACATAAGGATTTTTACACCATGCACATAAAATAAATGAAATTCCTTTACATAATGTACACAATGGAGAATAAATATAAAACAAAATTCAGCAAGATTCCAAATTGTCGCAGGTGATTCTCTAAGTATCCTGATTTATGTCAGGAATTTTTCAGTACATTGGTAAGCCTTGATGAAAACAACTGACTATGCACTACTGACTGGAGGTTTGTTATATAGTTCTCAAGTATAGATTGACATCATAATCATTCAGCAGAACTAGATCTGAAAATCTCCTCACAAAGTTCTTTCAACATCAAAAGCCATATGTGTCCCATGGCTGTATCTGCGCCATTGAGTCCTTTGGAATCACCAGATGAACAAGCTTCTTATCCTCAGCTATGATGCTCTAAACAGTTCTTTCACAATGACCAACCCAAGAATCTAACAATAACACAGATTTTTCTTCCTCACTGGGGGATGGGGGGGGGGGGGGACTTTCAAATATTTTTTGACCTGGTCAGATGTTTGTTTTGATGCTGTACAAGCACATTTGCAGCTTCAAAAAGAGATTCTCAGTCCAAATTCACCATTAGTTTCTTTTAAGGCACGTGGTCAGTTTGAAAGAATCTGTTTGTGCATCATACCCAAAGACAAGAAATTTGTTGGTCTAGTGGTCCCAAAGAACTTGATGATACAGATATAGCTGTCAGTTGTATACAGCTTCTACGTTGGAAGAAGTTTTTAAAAAGATTTTCAGTTCTCATTCTGTTGAACGATTATTATGTCAATCTGTACTCGAGAAACAATATAATCAGGCTCCAGTCACTAGTGCATAATCAATACGTTTCAGTAAGGCTTACTAATATACTGGAATATGCCTGATCCAAATCAGTTTATTTAGAGGATCACCTGCAACAACTAAAAAAGCTGTTGAATTTTGTTTTATATTGTATTCTCCACTGTGTAAATTATGTGGAGAAATATTCATTTTATATGTGCTACAGCAAGAACAAACACAATTTATGAAACATAGTACTTTATATAGTAACATGTAAGATACAATGAAGAACAACAGTAATATGGGTTGCAGAAATAGGCTGAGCACTCACTTGTGATTGCTTAAATAATACTGTTTCTTTGACAGCTCACCAGAGCCCACCATGGGGCTGACGCAGGTGGCCTCTATAAGTGGGCCTCTGAACTGTATGTACGCCTGATCTCTGAAATCGCATGTGTCATGAGTAAAGGTACATCACTACTCCCTTCTAGGCAGTGGGAAAACCACATACATACATAAAAAAACTAGCCAAAAAATATATATAGTGCAAAACAAGTGCAAGGTACAGAAAAAATGCATGACACATAAAAAAAAGCACTGGTACCGAAAAATCAATAGTACCATGGAGAGAGAGAGAGGGGGGGGGGGGGGGGGAGAACTACTGATCTCACAAGGCAGTGAAATTATGAGACATGGAAAAAACCAGTGACATCCATTTCATTGCCCGATGGTGGCTGCTGCAACAAGTGGTGGGCAGTCACCACTGAGTAGGGGCGGAAGTGATGAGGGAGCGGATTGGCGCACCAGCTCCCTTTTTGTGAGAGGCCATAGGACAGGACCAGGGATGGCATCTCCATAGTGACATCTTTGTCAAGGTCATCAGTGAGCACTGGGGGCGTCAGAGAAAATGGCCGCAAAGGACCCAGCAACAGAGGCAGCTGCAGTTGGGCTGCACCAGCAATGGCAGTCGAGGAGTGGGGGCAGAGGCAGGAACCCCAAGACAGTGATCATCCTGGCAGTGAACTATGCTGCAACATGAATGGACTGTTTGTGGCACAGCAACAGGCATCAGTGGCAATAGGGGTGGGGTAGAAGATGAGCCCTCTGGAACAGACCCCCGCTGTGTTCAGCCGCAGCTGGTCAAGATGACAGGACATCCACCTGTCAGGGGCATGGATGACACACAAGCACCAGCTTGATGAGGGTAGGAACACATTTTGGCTGGTGGCTGAAACTATGAGCCTAGACAGGTGCACCCAGCCAGAGCCATCGTGGAGTCAGCGACGCTGGCAGATGCAGAAGGAGGATCTGTGGTTAGCATTCATGTAGCAGGACCACTGGGGTCTTGTCCCCCACCGGAGTGAGTTGGGAACTCAAAAAATGGTCTAAAGCAGCTTGAAGAGACCTGCCAGACACATACTTCCGCATGTGGGTTTTAAATATATGAACCACAAGTTCGGTCTCACCCTTAGGTTGAGGATGAAATGGGGGAGGTGTGAGATTTTGAACACCACTCGTCTGACAAGAAACAAACTGGTGTGTGTGTGGTGGTGGTGGTGGGGGGGGGGGCATTATCAGTAACCACAGTATACAGAAGTTCATCAATTCCAAAAGTCTTTGACAGGGCTGAAATAGTGACCACCATGGGCAATGTGCCACACAGGAAAACTTGGAATAGGCATCCACTGCAATGAGCCAATACTGTTTTACAAAGAGCCCAGCAAAATTGGTATGTAGACACTCTCATGGGCACTGTTGGGAAAAAGACATCTGCAGGGCTGCCTATTGCTGAACACAGTGAGTGCGAGCAGCGATAAGCCCCGTAATGTCTTTGTCTATGACCAGCCAACACACATGCTGGTGGGCCAAAGCTTTGGTGTGAGAGGTCCCCCCAATGAGCACAGGCAGAAGCCACAGTACATTATGGTGTAAAGAAGTAGGAATCACAACCTGGGAAGCAGTGTCCTCCTTAGCTAACAAAAGAAACCACGCAAACACAGAAAGGCAGCCATGGAGGAACAAGTAGTTAAGCAAGGGATCTAAGACACTGCCCAAGGCCAGCCGTGCTGCACAAGAGGGAGGACTTGATTAAATACAGGATCTGTGGCAATAGCCGATGCTATTGTGGCTCTAGTGATGGGAAAAATATTGACACAACTCATCCTGACCAAAAGCTGGATCCAGCTGGAGCCATCAGTGGGTAATGGATCTGATAATGAGAATAGGAGAGGAAGAAAGCCAACTGCTGCAAGCAATGTGCTGCCTTGTCCAACACGGTAGCCAAAGGGTTAAAAAGAGCAACCAACAGCTTGTGATCTGTGATTAAAAGGAACTTAGAACCATACAAGAAGATGTGCAATTTAGTGAGAGTGAAAAAAAATTGCTGAAGCTTCCTTTTCAATTTGAGAATACCACTGCTGAGTGGGAGTTAAAGTCTTAGAAGCATAAGCATTGGGTCGTTCAGACCCGCCCACATATTTGTGCACTAACACTGCTCCAAGACCATGCTGAGAGGTATCTGTAGCCAACACAAGATGCTGCCTGGGTGAAAAATGGACAGACATGGGGCAAATTGAAGGTTAGATTTAAGCAAAGTGAACGCTCAGTCACTACCTGGGGACCAGAAAAAAAGGCACATTTTTACACAAAAGTATGTGCAGTGACTGAGCAAAAGTGCATGCATCTTGTAAAATCTTTTGATAGTATGCAACTTTACCTAGAAATATTTGCAGTTCCTTAACAGAGGTTGGCCATAGCAAAGCTGCAATTGTGTCAACATGGTGACATGACAACTTGACCCCTGTGCAAGAAACCTCAAAGCTAGATACTCAACTGATGGCTGGAAAATCTGAGATTTGGCAAGTTGCACTTGCAACACACACATTGCAAAACAGAAAACAATGATTGAAAATTTCGAAGGTGATCTTCAGTGGAAGCACTCGAAACAATAATACTGTCGAGATAATTGATGCAGCTGGGCAGAGAAGCTGTGAGCTGTTCTAAAAAACACTGAAAAATTGGGAGCACACTAGGAACACCAAAAGGCAAGTGTTGATATTGGTATGGCCAAAAGGTGCATTGACAATGAGAAGGTGCCTAGTGGTGTCATCCAAGTGGAGCTGGAGGTACACTTCTGACAAATCAACCTTGGAGAAGTAGCGACTGCCTGATAACTTTGTGAGCAACTCATCAGTGTGGGGCAAAGGGGTATTATCTATCATGGACTGCGCATTAATCATGATGCTGAAGTCACTGCAGATGGGAAGCTTACCTGATGGCTTCTTAATGATGACCAATGGTGTAGCCCATTCACTGGGGGATTAGGCCAAATGACATTGAGCAATGTCAAACGGTCTAATTTGGCCTTGACACAGTTGCACATCCTGATAGGCATGTGCTGCACCTGAAAAAAGTTAGGGTGGGTGAATTTTTTCACTGTAATGTGGGCCTAAAAACTGGTAGCACAACCAAGCCCAGAGGAAAACAGAGACAAAAACACAGCGCAGAGGGACTCCAGTTGCTGATACAGAACTTAATCTGTCACTAAATTTACCTCAATGGCAATGTAGAAACTGAAACCATCAAATGCATCTAACCCAAACAGGTCTGCAGTCTGGAAATGATGTACAACAAGGGAGGTGATAGGGTGCACAACAGATCTGTAAGAGACAGGAGCAGAGAACTGACCTAGGATTGGAATCTGCTGTTTATTGTAGCTAACAACTTCCATGAAACCTGTGTGAGGAAGGTGAGCCCAAAAACTCACTGCAGTTCCTGTGTCCACCTGCATTTTTTGCGGTCTATTAAACACACGCAAGTCAATAAACAGTTTGTTCCAAGGGACAATCATTGTAGAGATACAGTTTCTGTCCATTGGTACTACTGTGTGTGCCACATTTGAGAAGAACTTACACGCCGATGCAATGTAGTGTTTCTTTCAACACTTGGTGCAAACCACCCAATGCTTAGGGCACATAGCACACTGATGTTTGGTGAAGCAGTATGGGCAAGACAGAAGGGAGGCACATGGCCTCTGCTGTGCTACAGCCTGTTGCTGCTGTGTCCGTAATTGATGCTGCCCCATATGATGCTGAGTTAAAGGTTGTGCTGTTGCTACAGCTTCCCCATCATCCTGAACACTTGCAGCATGCCTAACAGGGGTTGACTGAGCAACTTCCAACACCTTCTCCCCATGCAGAAACCTAAACGCCTGCAGCCCTTGACATTGTGTTATGCTGAGCACATCCATACGCATTGGATTCTCACATTGAAGTGCTTTTTCATGGACTTCCCTATCCAAGACCAAACAAATAATAACATCAAACAACAAGTGATCAGCATAGGATTCCTGGTGGGTACTAACAACAAATTTACAGCAACAGCTCAATCCATGTAATTCTGCAGCCCAGGCTTTGTAAGACTGGTTCAGCCATTTCTGACAATGGAAAAATTCTACACACATTGTAATGAAATGCTTTCTGTCACAGTAATAGGTTGTGAGGAGTTTGCACGTTTCATCAAATGATAAGCTGGCCAGTTCTTGCAAATGTATAAGTTGGCACAACAACGGATAAATGCATGGTGAAAGCCAGGAAAGAAAGAAAGCCCTACATGGGTTTGCATTGCCCACATGAAAAATCTGGAAATGTTGGCACAACCATGTCTTGTAAGAGTCCCAATCTTGTTCACTGAGAGTGGTGGCAGGAGCCTGCTGTTGTTCCACGAAAGCTTGCAGCTGAGCAAAGATACATTGGAGCATTTCTTCCATCAAGACACTTGTCAGGTGACTTAGTACTGACACTAACACACGGACAAAACATAACACTCACTTGGTTCAAAGTTTGCTGTAGCAAGAACAAACATGATTTATGGAACATAGAACTTTACAGAGCAACATGTAAGATACAATGAAATACAGGTTGTGTGTAGCAATGAACACATTGAATGGGCAGCAGTAATACAGGTTACAGCAACAGGCCAAGCACTCATTTGAGATCACTTAAATAATACTGTTTCTTTGGTGGCTCACCAGAGTGTGTTAAGAGGCTGACCCAGATGACCTCTATAAGTGGGCCTGTGAACGGTATGGACTCGAGTTCTCTGAAATTGCACATGGCATGAGTAAAGGTACATCAATATGCATGGCATAAAAAACCTTATGCTTTCAGCATTGTTTTACAGATTATCATTATTGTAATGATTTTGTATTATAATAATTATTTGTGTATTATTATCAGTTAACATAATACAAATTAGTGAAATAGTGAACTAAACAACAAAACCATGAATGTAAAATGTAAAGTAACAATTTAAAACATGAAACAAGAATAAGTAAAATAAATAATTAGAATAATAATGAATGTTTAGATGTTTTAATTACATATGTTGAAATATTCTGACAGCACATTGTACACAGGTTATTTCAGAAATCACTTTTATCACATATGGATGTATGAGGCTTAAAAGCTTCTTTAATTTATGTTGTAACAAAAGTTTTATTTTTCAAAATTAGTGAATGGTGGTAGGGTATCTTGCAAAACTTCAAATTATTACAAAAGTTGATTATACAATTTTCAAGAATATTAATTACTACACATCAACTTTTATATGCAAAACATTTTTTATATATCATCATTTCAAAGATATTCCCATTAAACCTAATGTGCCAAATTATCTTGCAGAAATTAAAAATGAAATTGGACATAAACAAAACACACATATTATATTAATTTGACCCCATTTACTCTTCCACCAAGTTTCATTGCAATCATTTATTTTCACTTGTTAATGTTCCCTCATGAGTCACATACTTTTCAGAAGTCAAGAAATACAACATCTATATGTGATGCCATTTTTCATTCTTTGTCTGACAGAGAATTCTATCAAGATTCCTTACAGTTAGATAGAAATTATGCTGCATAGGAAATTCTTTGGGTAATACTCAGTGTTAAGAGTGGGCATTAAGTTCTTTTATCAACAACCAAATCACCCCTAGAAAAAACCAAAAACTTTAGGGTACACCTCAGTTTGCTAGTGTGTATGGCCCTTAATCATGCTGTCATCATTGGATGAAACTTTGATCTTCAATACAGATAGGGTAAGTTACAGCTTTGTAAATGGTGGGCCAGACAACACATCCTGTGAAACAGTGCTAAATACTTTCTCTGAAAACTACTTAGAAGAGATAGTTCAGAAGCCTACTCATGATGGAAATATGTAAGCACTAATGGCAACAAATAGACTTGATGTCTTTGAGAATGTCCACATTTAAAAAGGTATCAAAGATCATGAGGTACTTGTAGCAATAGTGATTACCACAAAAGGTAGTAAAATAAGTACAAAGATTTAAATGTTCAGTAAAATAGATGAAGAGGCACTAGTGGCATACTTCAAGAAAGAACTTGAAACATTCAACTCTCTTCAGGAGCATGTTGAGAACCTGTGGCTAAAATTTAGAAGAATAGTTGACCAATTACTGTGGTAGATATGTACCTATGAGAACATTGCAGACAGGATGGACACTCTGTGGTACACATTTTATGTAAAGACACTAAAAAAATCAATTGATGCACAACTGGTTTGATATAGAATGGTGGGTTATAGATATACAGATGGTAAATGAAAGGTGAATGGTTCCTGAAAGGCAATGAAACTCTCAACAACTATGACAGCACACCTCTAACAAAATATGAGGAACCTCTGTTCACACATTAGGGCTGTCAGTGGTACCAAAGTTAGTGTCATCAGTGCCAAAGTTATCAAAACCAATGGGTACCACTCTTCCACCATTCATTTCCTGAACATGTAGAATACTTCTTTGAATGAAGTATCATTATGCATCCAACACATCATTCTCCTCAAAGACTCTGTCACACACTACACATTAACAGGTAATTTCAGCCCTACACTCACCCACCCTATCTTGTGAGTTAAGCCTTAGTGATTTTGTCCACAGTTTAACTGGTTTGTCCCTGAAAGCAGACGAATCCTGTGACAGTATTTCATTGGTGACAGTTTCCCCCAGCTGGAACACTGAAACCTGAGTTCAGCCATATGCCATCAAATATCAGTTTTGGCATGATGTTTGAACAGAAAGTCTGACCCCATGATTGTGCAGTAACCTTCACTTGCATGAGGCACCAATTTCATTCATCCCTGAAATCATTCCTCCCAAACCTGAAAACTTAATATTGCTGAACCAAGGGACTTCAGATCACTATCTCTCACCCACCACAAACTACATCACAAAGGAATTAACCATTTAACATCTGAACATTTCACTCCTTGGTTCTACAGTTCTGCTCCTGGTGCCCAAGCACACCACACTTCTCACTTTGTGGCTGTTGACACTGTCTCTAGACATGCCCTGAATCCCCACAACTATAACATCTTACATCACCTGATTAAATATTCCACCTACTGTGCAACCCTGTTTCCGTATCTATGCCCTCCTGCTTCATACCTATCCTAATGACAGTGTTCAGGTCTTTTGGGGTACCTTCCCTAATGCTCCTAGAGATATCGGATAGCAAGTCCCTCAGAAAAATGTCTATAACCCTATTCTCTGATTCCTGGAGGATAATATTATTTGCTTCATCACTTCCTGTTAATTCTTAAGTATGCCCATTGACTTTTATTATCCTATCACTGAAATTTTCTACTGACTTCCACTCAACTGCTCCTGAAAAAAATTCATACTATTCTGTTGCCTATTGTCTTGATTGATTCCAGACTGTTGAACCATCAGCACATTCTTCAACTTATAATTATACTTCAAAAATACTTTCGCATCCCCTGTCAGTTGCAACTTAGCCATCTGTAACAGCTTATTGTTTAACCAAAACCAAATCTTTGTCACTGCCTCCAGATCATACAGAAAGGACAGTATATCCTCAGTTGGCTTGCCAGAAAAGGGAGTAATCAAACTAAGCTTGTTTCCTCCTCACTCCCACCCCCCTCCCTGGTTTGATGTGACTCACCACAATTTCCTTTCCTGGGCTAACCTCCTCATCTCAGAGTAGATCTTGCATCCTACATCCTCAATTATTGACAGGTTGTATTCCAATATCTGTCTTTCTCAACAGTTTTACTAGATTTATTAATAACTGAATCATCTCCTGTCCAGAAACACCATGGATCCCAGATTCTGTCATTGTGGATCCTCTGTCCCCAACACACAACCAAGTATAATAAAACAGTAACACAAAGACAATACCCACTCATAATCATAGCATACTAGCCTACACCTTACATCTAATCATGAGCCACTTCAACTTGGTACAATGCCTATCATTATGGCCATAATGGTGGCAAGCAAAACACTCCACTGATATTGACTTAGCACCTGTTGCACTGTGCACCAATAGGTTGTGCTGTGAGCACATTACTGATTGTAAGTAGTGCTTCCTGGAATTGCCTCGAATTTGTGAGAAATCATAAATACTACTCTCACCCTATGATGTCCATCCAGCCTAGAACCCATCCCCTGCCCACAAAAGTATGAGAAGAAAACAAAACAGTTCATAAGTTCTTCCACTACAACTCTTGATGCTAACTGCTGCAGCTGCTCTGTGATGTTAGGTCTGGCTGTCAATGTTCATCTTGGAGATGCTTCTGACACCAAAATTTAGAGGAAGTGCCTCCATGATGTTGGGACTGGCTGCCAATGTCCATCTTGGAGATGCTTCTGACACCAAAATGTAGAGGACCAGGGTGGGTAAACCCTGCGGTGGCAGAGTTGAGTTGAGGCAGTGTGTTGACATCAGTATGACATCCATTGGTGGCTCAAGAACACAGTCACATATTTTATTAGAAAGCAAATTGCAGCACTTGTAGCATCATTCTGTAGCAGTTACACCTTACAGCCAGTGGCCAGCTTGATGTCAGCAGTGGAGTAGGAATGCTGACATGGGATGCCTGTGGCAGCATGTGCACTGCCTTGGCATGGTTCTGCAATTCAGAGTAGCACATGCCTGCAGGTGTGGAAACCTGCCATTGTTGTTGTAGTAGAAGACACCCCAAAGCAGTGGTGTCCACCTTTGCAAGCAGAGGAATACAGTGTCAGTTTGCCTGCTCTGGGACAGGCAAAAGGTCAGCTGATCAGTCCTGGCCATGAATGCCTGCTCTCCAGAGCAGAAGTAGCTGCAACTGGCTAGAGATGTCCAATTAGCTGGAAGGCATCAAGTCCACAGGTGTGAATTTAGAATCAGAAGTTGGCTCTTTGGTGATGGAGGCCAAGTCTCGTGGAGGCAGCCTGAAAACCATGTTGCACTGTCATCTGCGTTGGACCTCCTGTTATAGTAGATGCTGCGAGATTGAAATGTCTTTGGCTAAAACTAAAGGGTATTTGTGCAGGTTAGGTGGTCATTTGTTGTGCCAAGGAACTGCTCCCAGCCATACACCAAAACAATGTGGCAGCCAGAAACTGGAACTTTCTTGTCATTGCCGTGGTCTGCCCACCTTTCTGCTGTGTTGTCAGTACTGAGAGTGCTGCTGGCATCTGCTCCACACCTACTGGCATCCGTGACTGCCTGTGATGGCTGTGGCAGAACTGCTATTTTACTCAATAGCACTGGAAAATACTATGGTGCTACACATAGTATAAGCCGAGTGACTCACAAATGTCCTTCTATGACAATAATTTTTGGTATTATAGCAAAGGCAGTGCCTTCACAAGCAAATTTCAGAACTTATCCAAGGCAAGAAAAGCACTATCTGTTTTTCTGGGTCGATTACCTTGTACGCCTTATACTGCAAATATAATTGCAATATGTACGAATCCCAACCTTAACATGCCTCTTGAAAAGAAGGGACTGTAGTAAGTATTGGATGGCTTGCTGCTGCCTACTGCAGATGAAACTGAGTGGTAGATAATTGCATCACAATCTTACTTAGAAAATTGATTTGCATCTTGAAAAGGAGAGAATGTGGTTGGCAAAGGGTAGTTTGGCAATGGTCATTGTGGATGAAACTGTGTAGAAGTAATTGTGTTGCAATCTTATTTAAGAGACTAATTTGATACATGTGAATCTAAGATACCATTTTCAATTTTTTTTTTGTTGCAGCTGCTGCAGTAGCATGATTTGCACTAACTGAGAGTTCTTACCAAGCTATTATACACATAATGAATAAGAAACTCTTCGTTGTTAAATAGCATTCTCAACAAAATTTAGTATTGTGTGTTGTGTCTCCAACCAGGACAATGTGACTTTTGTTTACTGTAAACATGCCTGAAAGGGTCATTTTAAAGTTAAATGATACACACATTGTACCTTTACACCAAGAACTGTCGTCACTAATAGGTAGTCACCCACAAATTTGGTGCACACCATGGCAATGTTGTTCAAACATTCTACCACTATCACAAGTCTCAAAACATTGAAGATCTATGGAATATTTCTTCATGATGCCTTTATGGAGGCAACTGGAAGGGCTGTTTTGATCCAGACACTATGCAACTATTTTCACATTATCAGTTTGGCCTCTAGGTGTCAATCACAAACAACAACATAAAATGTGTAGCACCATGGTGGCCAAAGAAGGTGGGAAAGGGAACACCTGTAATGGATATTGGATCAGTGGCACTGGATTCTAATGATGGCTGACTTGTAGAAAAATGTGGATATAGTTATGTACCAATGAATGTCTCAAGCATGCAGCTCCACAGGTTCAACAGTAGTTGGATCAATCATGTTTTGGGCCAGAATCATATGTGAAAGTGACATGCCCTTTGTTGCTATTAAGGATCAATTATGCAGTCTTCAACGGGATCCTGTTCCTGTAACTTTTTGTCTCCCCCCCACAGTCAATATTGGCAATGGGTTTATCTTTCAATGTGATAACACAAGAGTACAAAGCACTCTCCTCATGAACACCATTCAACAGGAGACAGGAAACAAATGACTGGAATAACCTGCCATTTCTGCAGTATGAACCTGACTGATCATGCTTAAACCTAGTAGAGACATGCAGTGTGTTATCACAGGAACCACTACTTGCAAACACTAATAATGCTGACTGGGCTGGCCGTGCCATTTTAAAATATTCTTCTGATATTCAAGGCAGTGACTGGGTGGGCTCTAGCCAATGGGGGCAATGGAGTCTGTATTTATTTTCAATTCAGTGAAGATGCTACTTGGTGGACATGTTCCCAGGATATGGTACATGTTGTGTTGGCCAAAGAGCCAACACAGTGTTACTAGAGGAGGCCGAAATGCATGCGTTTTAGCTCACGCAGGCTGGCATGAGGAGGGAAGAACTATACTGACGTGAGGTCTGGAACATGACATGGAATTAGAATTCAGAAAGCAGACATAATTAGTTTGATGCTTAACTTTAATCCATTAATGATGAACGTTGCTCTTGAAAGTACATGATTCACAATATCAATATCAATAGTAACTGAATATGGTGCCTTGCTAGGTCGTAGCAAATGACGTAGCTGAAGGCTATGCTAAACTGTCATCTCGGCAAATGAGAGCGTATGTAGACAGTGAGCCATCACTAGCAAAGTCGGCTGTACAACTGGGAGAAGTGCTAGTGAGTCTCGACTAGACCTGCCGTGTGGCGGCAGTCGGTCTGCAATCACTTATAGTGGCAACATGCGGGTCCAATGTATACTAACGGACCGCGGCCGATTTAAAGGCTACCACCTAGCAAGTGTGGTGTCTGGTGGTGACACAACAGTACAAGCTTCAGAACAACCATGGCAGTAGTGCTGATTTAGATATACTACCACAACTTGATTTGTTAACCCATAGTTGTCTCTAGTTTATTCTTGTTGTTAGTAAGACTGTCTCCAAGATTTAGCATATCAAACAGAAATATCACATAGACAAAGATTGACACGTAAAGAGATATCGATCAGTATTCATTTATTCACTCATCATTTTCTGTAAATTCCATCATGAAGTAAAACAGTCAGGGATCTGGAATGGGCTATGTTTTACATTAATAGGGGCAAGCAGTCACTGCAGTAACCTCTATAAAGTATACTAACAACAAATTCTGAGTGGTGCTAATTTACTTTGATAAAAACCACTTCTTGTCAACTTACAAAGCACAATTTTGGTGTACTCTACTTCTTCCAAATAATCATTTAAAAAGGAAATAGGTAGTGACAGATGACAGTTTAACAACTAGAGTTCATGAACTTTGAAACCAATTTATGGAACATAACTAAAATATTGATTTACTGACAGCATGTCACTATAGTAATGTTATCCAGAGGTACCTAACAATGTAAAAGAAGTAGTGTTAAATGAATAGACAATGGCCCTATATGAATTTAGGCACAAAAATCTTCTACTCCTTTCTGCATGTCTTAGGCATTTAACTGTTACACCCTCTGTATCATGGTATTCATGGAATGATAATTCCATTTAGAAATGTATGACATCAACTGCACGTGTCAATGAGCTGAAGCCTGTAGCATTTCACTATTTCCAGATTTACACATAAAAGTAGCACAATGGACATCAATTTTATGAACATTCAATAATGTTTAAATTCTCAGCTTATTAATTCACTGCAATGTTTTTCCATGGATATGTAAGAAGAATTTTTTGCTATCTTCATTAGCCATCTTTTCATATTTTCTATATGGAGTTTTGATTTTCTGTGTCTTAGTTAATTATTTGCATGTTCCATGGGTCATAATTTTTGTTTACCTCTCAGGCTCCATACCAGACTGTTCACCACATTGTCAGTGAATGCAGGATTCAAGCCTATCACGGCACAAAAGAGGACTTCCTGCTGGCAACTCCAGATGCAGTGCACTGGATTGAAGGACTGGATATTCAGTTGTAAAGACAAACTTAAGTTTCTTGTGTGTCAATATGTATATGTAATTTAATTTCATGATATGTCTGTATTAGCCATATGCTAAATAAATTTACCTCTCAGTATGATAGGGACTCAAATCAGTTTTATAATTATAGTACATTTTCTCAGCAAACTGTATGACAACATCATGACCATTTACATGATTTCCTAAGGCAATTTTTTATTTTTATTTTTTGTTACATGCGTACCACACACACACACACACACACACACACACACACACACACACACACACACACACCATACTACCACACATTACACTCTGAGAAATTAAATACGATTTCAGTTTATATATGAAATTATATTTTACTATCAATTAAATTCTTTATTTCACTGGGACTGGTCAAAGATTTTAATGGTTGAGTACTTCATTTCTTTCTGTTCTACACTAAGGCTGTGTAATGGATAGTGTAAATCATTGCTCCTTCTAGTATTATACTCACAAATGTCACTGTTGGTTTCAAACTGTGATTGATTGTTGACAACAAACTTCAGAAGGGAGTAAACGTGCTGCAGGGGCATCTGTATGACAAATATTTAAAGATATGTCTACAAGAGGTTCTTGAGAGGACAGCTCATGTCATCCTTACTACATACATCTGTGTAACTAAAACTTTTTCATCAGTGGCAAGATGCCTCTCAATTATGACACCATAAGACATTGGTGAATGAAAATAGGAAAAGTAAGGCAACTTTTTGACAGTTTCATCTCCAAAATATGATATTTTCTGTAATGCAAAAGTTGCGCAGCTGAGGTATTTAAAATATGCAACATGTGACTTCCAGTTCAGGTTCTCAATATGAACAACTAATAATTTAGAATAATATTCCAATTTGTATAAATGTAACATTTACATAATTATTTACAGTGTGTTTTACAATGAAAGTATTTCAAACAAAAGTACGAGTGTTACTTATTTAACTTACTGTTCAGATTAAACATTAACAGTAAATTATCTTAATGAGCAAGCAAACTAAACTCCATTCATTATTTTGGTTTTCAGAGTTTACTGTGTTACTGATGTAAGGAGAAACCACAATAGGAAAAAGTATATAAAACAGATAAAAATGTGAAATGTAGCAATTTTTGTGCATTTACAGAATACACTGCCAGAAAATAAATTAGCACACCCTTTTAGAGGTTTCCAATTCACTCAAGATTTATTGTTGCAACAGTGCATATGTACTCATGAAATGATTATATTCACAGATCAATAACACAAGTGGTTCTGAGGTACCAGGTACTGATTCATGCTGAAACACCCATATTAGTACGTGGTGTAGCCTCCATGGGTGGCAATGTAGGCAGTGACTGTGACCAATGTCCAGTCAATTGTATAGATGGTGAATACTATCCTGGGATTCGTTGACGAGTCACATGAGTCATTTCTTGTCCCATGATATTTCACATGTGCACAACTGTAAACGAGTATGGAAGTTGTGATGGCCAGGGAAGTCACTGCACATCTTGCAGAGCATGTTGAGTTTCACAGGCAGTGTGTGGGTGAGCACTATCGTATTGGAACAACACATCACCTTCCTGTTGCAGTAATGGCAATAGAAAGGGAATAACAACATTTTACATGTATCGAGTGCTGGTTAGTGTCCCCTACAGAAACATCAAAGGTAAATGAGAGTTGTAGCTTATCACACCCCAGACCATAAGGCTTGGAGTGGGACCAGTGTGTCTTGGATGAATACACTCTGTGAGATAGCACTCATCTGGTCTATGTCATATGTGCAGAAAACCATCATTTATGTGCAGGCTGAATCTGCTTTCATCGCCAAAGATCACGGTGTGTCATTCCATCCTCCAGGTGATCCTCTGACAGCACCAGTTGAGCTGTGCATGTAAATGTGAATGGAAGATAGACAAGAGGTGGGGATGCCCATGGTCCCACTGCTGATAACCAGTTCACAACAGTTCATGCTGACACGTGTAGGCTCACAAGCCCTCTTACCTGTAATATGGTGGCTGTACAATCTGCCCTGGCAGGCATCTGTTTTGTGTGGGCATCCGGAACTACATCTGTGAGTCTGAGAACATTCATGTGACCACTGATACCGGCACCATTGCACAACTGATGCAGCACATCTGGCTTGTGTGGCAATTTTCTGAAAGGAACATCCCACCACTTCGAAAGCCACAATTTGACACCTTTCAAACTCATCCAGTAGGCTGTTGGAAGCACAAGTGCTTCTCCGTGGCATGCTTCACACATTTGCACTGCACTGAGCCTTCTGGCCGTGAGAATTCCTTATTAAAGAGCAGACACAGATGGTGTTCCAGTAGCTACATCATTATATTGTCTGTTGGCAGATGACACTGAAACCACTACAGAGCATCTACTACCCCCCAGGTGACATATGCCATCACCAGATCAAAATCAACATCATTTTTCCAGATGTACTAATTTCTCTTTTTTTCCAGCAGTGTAGTTTGTTATAATATCAGTACTTAATAAATGTAGCTTGTCTTTCAGTAATTGGATACTGAATCTTCTGATTTTACACCTTTACGATAGCAAGTAATTTAAAAAATACAAGTTTATAACATATTAACGTGAGAGAAAGCACTACCTTCAACTGTTGTCCTGTACATCCCAATTGCTTCGAATTTCAGAGTGTACCTCCCAGTCATGGAGATAATTGCCAGAAAACGACTGTAAGTACCATCATTTTTCACCTCATCTGCTCCAGAACCATTATCCCAAAGGTCTATTTTTGTCATAGTTCCATCTGGTGCATAAAGAATAGCACTGAAACCAATTAATGTATTGCTATAGTATTTTCTAAATCTGTGTAAGCTACTGTTTTATCAAATAAAACATACACAATATGTATCTTCCAAAAAAATGTGACAAGGAATATCACAAACAATGAATTTATTTTGAATTATATTATCATATTTTTGTGGATACAGTGTTCTCAGACTACTTTCAGTATGAAGGAATAATTTACTTTAAAAGAATTGTGATCAATTTTAGACTAACACCATGTATAATGGAAGAAGACCTTCTAATAATAAGAAATAAAACTGAAACAACTGGGCCAAATATAATAAGCAAACTATAGAGAAGGTACTCAATTTATAACTCTTGTAATCTACAGTTTTGTCCAATAAAGCAAAACACAGAAAATTTAATAAAATTGGTGCTTGTAGTGAAAGAGATAACAAATTCAAAATTAAAACAAGGAAAAACTCATATATATATATATATATATATATGTATATATATATATATATGTATATATATATATATATATATATATATATATATATATATATATATATATATATATATATATATATATATATATATATATAACTTTTGAAATCCACAATTTCTTCTGCCATTTATACATACCTTATGTTCAAGTCAAATACAAAATGATGATCTTCGTTAGATACAGTAGCATAAACTGCTACAGGTTTAAGGTTAGTATTTACAGGACCTGCCTCTGTAACACAAACAATCAAATTAATATTGTGAGAAGACTACAAATGTTGTACCTATGTCAGAATACAACAGTGATCATCTCAAAATACTGGAAGCTGTAGCATATTTTTACCACTGATATGCTTCAGTAAGGTATTCAGCAATATATATACCATTTGTAGACAGAAAAAAAGGAAAACAGATTAGGATTTAATGTCCTACCAACAGAGGCATTAACACAGATGGAGCACAAGCTTGCAATGGATAAGGAACTGGAAGGAAACCAACCATGCCCTTTCAAAGGAAACATCCCAGAATTCACTTTAAGTGACACAGGAAAATCACAGAAAACCGAAATTTTGATGGTTGCATGGGGATTTGAACTGCTGACATCTGGAAAATGAGTCCAATGTCTTACCACTAAGCTGCCTCATTCAGTAGCTTATGCGTACCATGCACGACATACCGAATATTAAATCAATGCTTACAAATTTACAAATGTCAGGAGTGAAATTGACTTTTGAAAATTGTTGTTTCTGTTGTTGTGGTCTTCAGTCCAAAGACTGGCTGATGCAACTCTCCATGCTTCTCTGCCCTGTGCAAGCCTCTTCATCTCCGATGACTACTGGAACATACATCCTTCTGAAACTTCTTAGTATATTCATCTCTTGGTCTCCCTCCACAATTTTCACCCTCCACAGTTTCCTCCAGTACTAAATTGGTGATCCCTTGATCCCTCAGAATGTATCCTACCAATGGATCCCTTTTTCTGGTCAAGCTGTGCCACGACTTCCTCTTCTCCCCAATTCTGTTCAGTACCTCCCCATTAGTTAGATGGTCTACCCATCTAATCTTCAGCATTCTTCTGTAGCACTACATTTCAAAAGTTTCAATTCTCTTCTTGTCTAATCTGTTTATTGTCCATGTTTCATTTCCATATGTGGCTATGCTCCACAAAAATATTTTCAGAAAAGACTTCCTGACAATGTTAACAAATTTCTATTTTTCAGAAACGTTTTGCTTGCCATTGCGAGTCTACATTTTATATCCTCTCTACTTCGACCATCATCAGTTATTTTGCTGCCCAAATTCATCTACTTTAACTGTCCCATTTTCTAATCTAATTCCCTCAGCATCATCTGATTTAATTTGACTACATTCCGTTATCCTCATTTTGCTTTTGTTGATGTTCATCTTATATCTTCCTTTGAAGACACTGTCCATTCCATTCAACTGCTCTTCTAAGTCCTTTGCTGTCTCTGACAGAATTACAATGTCATCAGCACACCTCAAAGTTTTTATTTCTTCTCCCTGAACATCAATTCCTATTCCAAATTTTTCTTTTGTATCCTTTACTGTTTGCTCAATACACAGATTGAATAACATTGGGGTTTGGCTGCAACCCTGTCTCACTCCCTTCTCAACCATTGCTTCCCTCTCCTGTCCCTCAACTCTTATAACAGCCATCTGACTTCCATACAAATTGTAAATAGCCTTTCACTCCCTGTATTTTACCCCTGCCACATTTAAAATTTTGAAAGAGAGTATTCCAGTCAACACTGTCAAAAGCTTTCTCTAAGTCTACAAATGCTATAAACATAGGTTTGTCTTTCCTTAACCTATTTTTTAGGATATGTGTAACAATTTACTTAATTAGTGCAGTACTTCTATTTTTTTCCTTTCATTGGCCGGTTTGTTTTAAGAAAGAGTACAGTTACAATGTAAACATTGCTATTAGGAAATCCACAGCTGTGATGTAAAATTGTGTTTTGTTGATATTATAATTGACATGTCACATTCTTTTTAGTTTCTATCTTTAACAGCAGTGTATACTGTCATAAACTACCACTGTTTTCAAGTTTCTTACAAGAGCTTCTTATTTAGTATAACATCAAGAAACAAAAGTTTAAGACTCAAAGGTCTGGGTAGCTTCAGGGAATCAGTAACTTTATCCAAGGTGTTTTCTTCTTGTTATAACAGAAATCATTTTGTTGGGTGCTATTTCTTCTGGTCAAAAGGGAACTTTTAAGCCTTGCAGCATAAAATATTTAGAGAATCAACAAGCTTAGTTTAAAGTTATTTCTTTATAGTTCTGTAATGGACTGCACCAGTCAAAATCCAATCCCACTGTGAGTGCTGTACTGGGCATGGGGCAAGCGAGTTGCTTAGTTGGTGTTTTTAAGCAGCTGATAATTGGCCTGACTGCTATTGACTGACTGGTAGCTACTGCAGATGGGTGCAGTGGGAGGACTACAGTGTCACACATACCACAGATACCAAAGGTACGTCAAGTACAGTCCCATCCTATTGTTACTGTCTCCCCTACAGGAAGCACAGAATCTATCACCACTCATCTGTTTGACTGAGAGACATATTAGTGGTGGGTCCAGGGGTCTTGCACATTATTGGCAGGGTCCAGGAAGAAATTAAGGCATGAACCCATTCCTCTAACCAACAAGTTTGACATGCTATTTCCCACTAAATGGAGACTGTGAGACATATTTCTGGGATGCCTACTGCAACTTGCATCAGGAGTAGCTTACGCAAATGGTTAGGGACCTGTTAATCACTGCAGGTTCGAATGTGTGGCAATAAGGTACCTCTTAGGGAAATGGAAGTACCATTTTGTGCACTCAGTCTGGATGTCAAAGAGGCTGTTCTTGCAGCCACTGAGAGAGAAAAGTGCTGATTGAGGTGCACAGATAAAACAATGCCTACCATCTTGGCTTTGGAGCTGTATTTGGATCAATCTAGATCAGCCTTGCTAACAGAATTTCAACAAAGCTCACAATCTGCAGCATTGTTCAAAGAACTCTATGTTACCCCCTGCTTCTGAGTCAAATGGAAGGCCTGAATCAGTGACTTTGAAAGTTCTGTGAAAAGCTAGGTTGCATCTTTCCAGTCTTGAACTATAGAGTTGAGAACTGTGGGTGCCCTTTTGAACTGGTCAAAGGCATACTACACTTCACAAGCTGCTAGCCAAGTATGTCAGGTATCCAACTGTGTGTAGGATGCACATAATGGCTTTTCAGATCAGGCAACTCCAAAACCAGTCCAAATAATGATAGCTCTAGAAGACCGTGCATAATCAGTGTAAGTGATGCAGAAAAGGACAGCCAGAGTTGCATCTAAAATGGCAATCAGTTTTGGGCTATGTCCACTCTCAAACAAACCAATGTCTTCCAAGTAAAATGTCCATACAAAATCACAGTAAATAAAATGAGTACATATGCATATGGTTTCCTACTAATGCTAGTCAGTATCTGGACTATCAACAATATCTCAAGACTGCATGTCAATAGCCACCAGGAGAAATAACTGAACTGGACATTCTATTAATTATGTTAGTCAGTGTTCCAGTATTCACTGTATTCAGAACATTAGGATATTAGTTGGGACAATACATATGTGTGTTCACTGTATTTACAGCTATTTTGGATAGATATTTTACTTGGCAAATATTGACTGGTTTGAGAAGTCACTGACCAAAGAAAGATCCATTCTAGTTGCAACTCTGGCTGTCTCCTTTTGCATCACAATTTAAAATGATTGTTGTACCACTATATCCAGCATGCTGGAGCATTGCAGATTATTGTAAGATCCAAGGAATGCACCACAAAACTGAAATTATTAAAATCAAAGTGATTAGCTGCTGAAACATTTGCAATAAAGTGTTTGCATTTGAAACACTCTTAAAAACAGTGAAGCTCACATAATACTAGGTACAGTAAAACCAAAATTGACAGCTGGGAGATTTTTTTGGGTAAATTAAATTGTATATCAAAAGAGTAGGTTAGTGAGTAATTGAAGTGATGTATTTGGCACGGTAGACAAGAAGCTGTAATTCACTGAGATAAAAACTGAAGCTACATGTAAGAGAATTTGGACAATATTCATTATCAGGAATGGGCATAAACTTAAAACTAGATATTTCTTTTGACAACAAGAGCCACCCTACATGTAAGTGAAAATTTTAGAGAAAACCTCAGCTTGCTGGTATACTTTTTGCCCAATCAAACTGTCATCACAGTAGGGGACTTTAATCATCCAGCAGTTAATTTGGGAAGGTAGTACAGTTATGGGCATGATAGCATCTTACAAAACAATACTAAATGCCTTTACCATATAGTTCAGAAGCCCAATCATGATAGAAATATATTAGATCTAATTGTAACAAATTCACTAGATCTCTTTTAGTACAACCACATGTAAACAGGTATCAGCAAACACAAGGACTGTAGCAACACTGAAACACTGATTACCAAAGCACAAATAGCAACTAAAAACTTGTAGAAAGATTTACATGTTCAATAAATTAGGTAAAGAGGTACAAGATCCTATCTCAAGAAGGAAATGAAGCTACGGTCAAGAATATGTAGAGGACTGTGCTGCGTTCACCAGAAGACAGGAGGATAGCCATATAGAGAAAAGGTGCCATGCAGCAAGGTCAGCTTCCAGAAAGGTGCAACATAGTTCTTGCCACATGTCAAAGAGGATGCACACAATACAGACTACGTCATGATTCTGCCTTATATCACATATATAGTTCCCAAGTGGACACCCCTCTGACTAATGCAGATAAAAGCTGATGCACAGCTCTGCTCAGTCATTATCTAGAGTATCTACATTATCTCAAGACTGCATCAAGACCACGTCTATAATCAACACAAAAATAACTGATTTGGACATTATACTAATTATGTTAGTCAGTGTTCACTGTATTCAGAACTAGACTAGTGTTCAAAGTTAGATTAGTGCAAGTGAACTATGAACTACATTGCCACACATTATCTTTATACTTTAATCAAGTATTACAAAATTTCAATTAATAAATTATTATTTTGATAGCCAAATGCACAAAGCAGTAGGCAGGAATAAGTTTTTCCAGCACTTTACAAGATACACCAAGGTAACAAAGACAGGATAGCAGAGCTACAGGGGCTCACTAGAGACTGAAAATTTCTGTGTAAAAATGAAAAATACAGAGAGCCTTATGCTGATTGTCTCATTCATGATACACTCATTATGCACTTGTCCAATAGCTAGTGAAAGACTATTTGCCTTTAATCTGGGTGCATGACCAGATACTTGCATCAATGTGGTCCATTTCAAAGATGCTAGTGTATTCATGATGCATCAACAACAAGAATGTCACAGACAGGCCATGAATGAGGCCATGAGAGACTACCACAGGGCATAAAAAGGCAACAGCACCTAATAAGCATATATCATAGAGGGAAATTACATTAATATATATGCAGTAATATTAATCACAAGCGCAAAGACTGTTCTTCAGGAATGTGCAACACATATATTGCAAAAAGGAAGGTCATAAATCTGAAGCATGCACCATAAAGCAAATTAGGCAACATAATAGCACATGTAAGCAAGTATACAAAGGCTGTTAAAGACAAGCAAGTGCAACCAATTAAAAATCATGGGCAAAGAGTAAAGTGAACAATGTCTTCTCTGCTGATGACAAGCTTTTCTCTGTAACATTGAAAAGTAAATTAAGTGTTATTTAAATAAGTAAATAATTCATTTATAATTCACATATTTTTTCATTGTAGCTCCCATTTTCTTGAAATACCATACAATATGAAATGATGCACAATATTAACTTATTATGTGGAGTCAAATTATATTAATTTCATATACAAGTCACCAAGAACTGAGCAGTTATATGTAGAAGCAGTTTTTGTATCATTTGCAACTTCTACAGTAGAATATTGTGGTACAAAGAACTGTCGACTGACATGAAGATCATGAATACTAGGAAATTTTTAATTTAACAAGGCAATCAATCTTGAATTGCCTCTTCATGCAATTTGGAATAAAAGGCAATGGGTAACCTGGGATGGAATAACAACTATGTGCAATAGTGTATATTGCTACTCACCTCACAGAGGGGACACCAGGCAAATTTCAAGCATGTTTAAAAGTAGACTAAGCTATAAGACAAAGTTCTTCTTCAGATGTAGTAAAAAGACCCACCCACTCATCCAAACACACACACACACACACACATTCATACATGTACTGCACATTACACTGGGTGGCATGCTTGGCAAATTGGTAGCCCACCTGTCTCTTGGCAATAGCTAGGTGATTGGCATTCATGCCAATTGATAGTTTGTTAGTGGTTACAATACTGTAGAACACCACACAGCTTCGCAGCCAAGTTGGTATATCACACAGCTGCTTTCACAGATGGCACTGCCTCTGGCGAAGTAGGAGATACCTTCATGCAACTAGGTCTGTTGCATTCAAATAACGTCCAGGAATTCAGTCAGGTAACACTTTCAGTGACTGCCAATATTTCGGCTGGAGAACAACCCACCATTTTCAAGGCAACGTCCCCTCTAGGCAGTTTGCCTTGAAAATAGCAGGGTGTTCTCCTGCCAAAATATCGGCGGTCGCTGGAAGTGTTACCTGGCTGAATTCCTGGAAGTTATTTGAAAGTTGTATACACCAGGAGAAACTCAGTTCTCAGGTCTATTGCAGGCAGTGAGCCATGGGGGAAAGGGTTGGGAGCTGGGATGGAATGGAGATGGACAAGAATATTGCGTATATTGGGTGGGCAGCAAAATACTTCTTTGGGAGGGGTACAAGGAGAGTATTTCACATTTCTGGGCATGATGAGAGTATTTTGAATCCCTGGTAGGAAATGTGATGTAGCTGCTCCAGTCCCAGATGGTACCCATCCCAACATGTCGTTGTTGAATGTGGCAGTCGCTTTCCATATTCTCCAGGAGCTCTGCTACATCATGCGGTAGAGGCGGTACATACATTAGATCTTTAATGTGTCCCCACGTCACACAGAGTGAAATCTGGTGATCAGGGAGGCCATTTCATGAAACAGATGTCCCCTTCTGTAGCACAGCCAATCCATCGATGTAGCAGCTCTGTGTTCAGGTACCCATGAACTTCACAATGAAAATGGGGTGGAGCCCCATCCTGCTGAAAGATGAACAGAGAGTCCGATTGCATTTGAGGCATCAGCTATTGCTGCAACATGTCCAAGTAGGAATATCCAATGACAGTGCTCTCAGCAAAGAAGAATGGCCTCTACAGTTTTTGATGTGACAAGCTACCAAAAAAAAAATTACCTTTGGGGAACCACGCTCGAATTCAATGCATTTGTGTGGTTGCTTTGTACCCCAGATTCGACAATTATGCCTGTTCACTTTCCCATTAGTATGAAAAGTGGCTTTGTTGCTAAAAATTAAGCGATCAACAATGCCATCTGAATCCTCATTCAATTGTTGCAACTGCGAACAAAACTCAAAACACTTGTCTTTGTCATCATCACTGAGCTTTTGCACTGGCTCCAATTTGAATGGTTTCATAGGTCGCTTCTGTTGCAGGACTTTCCACACTGTCATTGAAGCCATTTTGAGTTCATGGGATGCACGACACACCAATTTCTTTGGACTCCTTATGAATGTCTCTTATATATGCTCCACATTCACTTCACTTACACTGGAATGTCCGCTTCTCTTTTCCAGGCACAAGCAACCCGTTGTAATGAATTTGTTGTGCCAGTGGTAAATGGCTTTCCTTGTTGGTGGCTTCCTACCATACTTGGTTCTAAACATCCGTTGGTAGCACACTTGTTTTTGTCGAACTTCAACACACGGAAAGCTCGCTCAGCACCTGAACTCGCCATGTTTGCGACTAATGCTGACTATTGGCAAATTACCAAACTACGCTGTGGCAGTATACATGAAGAAAAACTTTCAAGGTTTCTCTTTAAAATGACATATGTATGATATTTGTACAATGTTTTGTTCTTATGCAATAAATAATTGAGTGTTCCCGTACTTTATGTACAGGTAGCTTAGTCTAGTTTTAAATGTACTTTAAGTGTGCCAGTTACTCAACACCTTCTCTATGTGGTGAATATCAGCATGCCCTATTTCATATTTTTGTTACTCCACCCAACTTTTCACTGTTTGTTTGAAACTTATTTTGACATATCATGTTAAGTAAGTTGCTATGAAGAATGAATTGGGTGATATCTTATGAAAATTGTAATCAATTCAAAAATTAGAATAATCATCAGAACAATTGCAAATCTGATAATTTGTAAAATAGTTAGCATTCGACACAATTGAGCAAGGCATTGGGAATTACAAGTCTCTATTACATAGTTCACAGAATATATAATGTGTTGCGGTAAAGCACCCATCTATTTTTCTCTTTGCTTTTCCTTTGCATGTTGTGTATAACACCAAGAATTGCAATTATTATTATTTATCAAACCTATGATTCTTAAGGTTTTAACATCATACACATTGTTTGCATCAATCTCTTGACTACGTCTAGATTCCAAGTATTTCCACAAGCAATTAATTTGATATCCTCATGAAGATACAGTTATACATAGGACTACGTACACTGATCACTCAGAACATTAAGACCACAGACCTACTATCGATATAAACCCATCCACACAATCACAGTGACACCTTGCGAGAAATTACTGCTAGTTAGACACATGCATGCCGCATGTAGTATCAGTAAGCGTCTGTGGAATGGGGAAGGTGTGCCATCTTACTGAGTTTAACCAAGGGTAAATTATAATGGCCTAAAGGCCCAGCACAATCATTTCAGAAACTGCACAACTTGTCAGGTGTTCAAGGAGTGCTCTGGTGAGTGTCTTCAACATGTGGCAAAACCAAGGTGAAACCATGTCAAGATGTCGTGGAGTTAGGTGGCCATCCCTCATCACAGATGTCAGACATTGTAGGCTGGGTAGATTGGTAAAAACAGGACAGGTGGTGAACTAACATCAGACTTTAATGCTGGGGAGATAACAAGTGTTGCTGAGCACACAGTGGACCAAACAGTCCTAATGATGGGCCTCTGCAGTTGACGACCCACACATGCATCAATGTTAACACCACCACATCGGCATGGGCACGTGACCAGCAGCACTGGACATTGGCACAATGGTAGCACATAGCTTGGTCTGACGAATCCCAGTACCTTCTTCATCACGTCAATGGGAGGGCGTGACTCCATCATCTTACAGGGGAACATCTCCTTGACACTTGTACTTCAGGATAGATTAGTTAGTTAGTTAGTTAGAATTTATGGGATTAAGTGACTTGTGTGAGCAGATGTAGTGCCAACTCCCTCTAGCGACCTACCAAGGCCTCATTGCTTCCATGCCATGATGCATTGCTGCTGTTATCTGTGCCAAAGGTGGACATTCTGGCTATTAGGTTGGTGGTTATAATGTTCTGGCTGATCAGTGTATATCATAAACCTCTTTTCATATATATAACTGAGTGAATGATAAAAGAATAAATAATTAAATCATCACCTGCATTATGCCAGCACATCATATGTATCTTGGCATTAGTCTTCAGTTCAGAAGTCAGTAAACCACTGCTGACAAACACTGCAGCATACTTGTTTATGGAATTGTATGTGAGACTGATTGTCCACAAACCCTAGGCAAGTAACAAATATGTTTCTATCAGGTTTTATAAGACAATTAAGTATCTGAGCAATACATACATCGACAAAAATGTAGTGTTTACATTTACTGCACTGCAACAAATATGTGCCTAAAGCATTAGGTAAAGATAATGATAATAATGAACAGCAGTTGATAGCCAATTCAGTGAATTGTTGTGAACTAAGACAAAATTTCCACATTGAATAATGGATGGGAATTCCCTTTAAATGTGGATAAATGCAGGATAATATCTATATCCCCCTCAACCACTCCCATGAACCATGGACCCTGCCGAGGTGGGACAGCTTGCTCATCTCAATGACACAGATAGCTGTACAATAGGTGCAACCACAACACAGAGGTATCTGTGGAGAAGCCAGACTAGCCCTTGGTTCCTGAAGAGAGGCAGCAGCCTATGCAGTTGTTGCAAGGGCAACTGTCTGGATGATTGATTGACCCGGCCTTGTAAAATTACCCAACATGGACTTGCTGTGCTAGTACTGCAAATAGCAAAAAGTAAGGGGAAACTATGGGAGTTCTTTTTTCTCCAAGGGCAAGCTAGCTCTGCTGTATAGCTTAATAATGATGGAATCCTTTTTAATATTTCCATTAATTGCAGTGCAATAAGTATGTGCCTAAAGCATTACGAAAAGTAACCACTGGGGTAGGTAGTATTACTATTAAGAGGAACGAGACCATCCTAACCAACAGTGAACAAGTAGCTAATGT
The DNA here is from genome assembly GCF_021461385.2 of Schistocerca piceifrons. Lineage (NCBI taxonomy): Eukaryota > Metazoa > Arthropoda > Insecta > Orthoptera > Acrididae > Schistocerca > Schistocerca piceifrons. The sequence continues at coordinate 574,315,993 of NC_060141.1, forward strand.
ATTTAACAACCATTTCTTAAGCTTAGGAGAAAAAATTGGTGAGAACAGTTCAAAAGAAAAAGCCAGGCAGTACATGGAAGAGTCTGTTTTGAAAAAAAATTAGTTAGATTAAGTTTCACCTAACAACCTCTTGTGAAATAAGTAAAATTATTAAATATTTGAAAAATAAATGTTCTGTTGGCATAGATGACATCTCTAATACGATATTAAAACAATGTGGAGCAATTACAGCTGAGTCACATGTGTAATGCATCACTAACTCAAGGTATTTTTCCAGACTGGTTAAAATATGCCATTGTCAGGCTCTACAAAAAAGGGGGCACAACAGATGTCAATAATTATCAGCCAGTATCCCTGCTTAGAGCATTTTCAAAAATCTTCAAGAAAGTAATGTGCTCAAGACTGGTTAGCTATTTCAACATTAATGGGATACTTAGTAAATCACAGTTCGGATTTCAAAAATGCTGTCCCACTGAGACAGCAATATACAATTTCACTGTCCACATAATAGAGTCTTTAAATAGTAAAATGTCACCAAAAGGAATTTTCTGTGGCTTGTCCAAAGCATTTGATTGTGTGAACCATGACATTATGTTGCAGAAATTATGGTTCTATGGTATAAATGGAATAGCATATGAGAGGTTTAAGTCATACCTACAGAACAGGAAGCAAAAAGTTTCCTTATATGGGTCAAGTGATTTAAATAATTTTGCCACTTCATCTAACTGGGGTGAAATTACATTAGGTGTTCCACAGGGTTCAATCATGGGTCCCCTTCTGTTCTTGATATATGTGAATGACCTCCCTTCCTATCTGAAACAGGAAGCTGAACTGACACTGTTTGCTGATGATACAAGCATCATTATTAATCTGGTAAAAGAAACTCCAATTGAAAATGATACAAATAAGGTCTTTGGAAAAGTCATTAATTGGTTTTCTGCAAATGGACTTGCTCTAAACCTTGAAAAAACACAGTACATCCAATTTTCTGCTGCAAAAAGTACAGTTCCTTCAATAAATATAACACATCAACAGAAGTCAGTAGACAGGGTAGAGCATACTAAGTTTTTGGGTGTACACACAGATGAGAATCTTAACTGAAAAATTCATAATTTGGATCTCCTAAAGTGACTAGGTTCAGCACCTTTTGCAATCAGAATAATTGCCAATTTTGAGGATACAGAAATTAGTAAGCTAACATACTTTGCATACTTTCACTCTCTGATGTCATACGGAATAATATTTTAGGGTAACTCAACACCTAGACAAAAAGTATCCACTGCTCAAAAGAAAGTGGTTAGTTTAATGTGTGGGGTTCAGTCACACATCTTTTTAAAAGATTGGGAATTCTTACAACAGCCTCACAGTACATTTACTCACCAACGAAATTTGTTCTCAACAATGTGGACCATTTTAAAAACAACAGCGACAGTCATGATTATAATACCAGAAAAAAGAAAAACTTACACTATCCTTTACTCAACCTATCTTTGGCACAGAAAGGGGTCAAATATGCTGCTGTAAAAATTTTTGACAAATTACCAGATGGAATAAAATGTCTGACAGACAGCAGTAATAGCTTCAAAAATAAATTGAAATCATATCTCCTTGACAACTCCTACACCATAGATGAATTCTTGAATAGGAATAAATAAATCCATAAATATAGCATATGCATTTTGTGCCATTTAAGGGAATGGGGTAAATAATAGAAATATTAATCCTGATGTAACTTACCAAACGAAAGCATTGGTATGTTGATAGAGACACTACAAACACAAACACACACACAAAATTCAAGCCTTCACAACCCACGGTTGCTTCATCAGGAAAGAGGGAAGGAGAGGGAAAGATGAAAGGATGTGGGTTTTAAGGGAGAGGGTAAGGAGTCATTCCAATCCCGGGAGTGGAAAGACGTATATATATATATATATATATATATATATATATATATATATATATATATAGTTATAATAGAGGGAAACATCCCACGTAGGAAAAATATATCTAAAAACAAAGATGATGTGACTTACCAAATGAAAGTGTTGGCAGGTCGACAGACGCACAAACAAACACAAACATACACACAAAATTCAAGCTTTCGCAACAAACTGTTGCCTCATCAGGAAAGAGGGAAGGAGAGGGAAAGACGAAAGGATGTGGGTTTTAAGGGAGAGGGTAAGGAGTCATTCCAATCCCGGGAGCGGAAAGACTTACCTTAGGGGGAAAAAAGGACGGGTATACACTCGCACACACATACATATCCATCCACACATATACAGACACAAGTCTTTCCGCTCGCGGGATTAGAATGACTCCTTACCCTCTCCCTTAAAACCCACATCCTTTCGTCTTTCCCTCTCCTTCCCTCTTTCCTGATGAGGCAACAGTTTGTTGCGAAAGCTTGAATTTTGTGTGTATGTTTGTGTTTGTTTGTGTGTCTGTCAACCTGCCAACACTTTCATTTGGTAAGTCACATAATCTTTGTTTTTATATATATATATAGAGGGAAACATTCCTTTACAAATGTCTGCTTGTGTCTGTGTAGATGGATATGTGTGTGTGTGTGTGTGTGTGTGTGTGTGTGTGAGTGTATACCTGTCCTTTTTTCCCCCTAAGGTAAGTCTTTCTGCTTCCGGGATTGAAATGACTCCTTACCCTCTCCCTTATAACCCACATCCTTTCGTCTTTCCCTCTCCTTCCCTCTTTCCTGATGAAGCAACCGTTGGTTGTGAAAGCTTGAATTTTGTGTGTATGTTTGTGTGTCTATCAACCTGCCAGCGCTTTTGTTTGCTAAGTCACATCATCTTTGTTTTTAGATATATTTTTCCCACATGGAATGTTTCCCTCTAAAATATATATATATATATATATATAAAACTCTTTGCGTTTACAAATGTCTGCTTGTGACTGTGTATGTGCGGATGGATATGCCTGTGTGTGCGAGTGTATACCTGTCCTTTTTTTCCCCCTAAGGTAAGTCTTTCCGCTCCCGGGATTGGAATGACTCCTTACCCTCTCCCTTAAAACCCACATCCTTCCCTCTTTCCTGATGAGGCAACAGTTTGTTGCGAAAGCTTGAATTTTGTGTGTATGTTTGTGTTTGTTTGTGTGTCTATTGACCTGCCAGCGCTTTCGTTTGGTAAGTCACATCATCTTCGTTTTGATATATATATATATCACATTCCACATCATAATGGCTACCATACCATGCGACTGATCAATGGAACATGCAACCAACTAACCAACTAACTAACTGATGATAATGATGAACGACAATAGATAGCCAGTTCAGTGAATTGCTGTGAACTAAATAAAATGTCCGCATTGAATAATGAATGGCAACTCTCTTTAAATGTGGATAAATGCAGGATAATATCTATACCTCCCCCATCCTCTCCCATCAACCATGGACCCTGCCGAAGTGGGGCAGCTTGCACACCTCAATAAAACAGACAGCTGTACAAAAGGTGAAACTACAACATATATGTATCTGTGGGAAAGCCAGACTAACCTGTGGTTCCTGAAGAGAGGCAGTAGTTGCAGGGGCAACAGTCTGGATGAATGACTGATCTGGCCTTGTAACATTATCCAATATGGCCATGGTGTGCTGGTACTGGGAATAGCCGAAACCAAGGAGAAAATACAGCTGCAATTTTTAGCTCCAAGGGCACACTAGCTCTACTGTATGGCTTAATGATGATGGCATCCTCTTGGGCAAAATGTTCCAAAGGTAAAATAGTCCCCCATTTGGATCTCCAGGTGGGGACTGCTCAGGAGGATGTCAATATCAAGAAAATCAAACAGGCCTTCTACAGATCAGAACATGGAATGTTAGATCCCTTTATCTGGTAGGCATGTTACCGAAATTAAAAAGGGAAATGGATAAGTTAAAGACAAATATAGTGGGAATAAGTGAAGTGTTACGGCAGGATGGACAAGACTTCATCAGGTCAGTACAGCTTCATTGACAAAAAATCAAACAGCAGTAACACATTTATCCCACTATGAGTCAAGATGGTCAATGCATTTATGGAAAAATGTAGCAGTAGCCTATGGAACCATGAACTCTACCAAGGTGTGCATCTCTTTGTCTGAAGCAAACTGATAGCTATGGATGCTTTCTTCAGGACTCAAAAAATATGGAAATCGCATGGGGTGTGATCAGGACTATATGGAGGACATGTAAGGGTTTCCCAGCAAAACTTCTTCAGTGTAATCAATCCAACCTTGGCAACATGTGGGTAGGAAATCAGATTTTTAATTGTAAGACATTTCCAGGGACAGCTGAGAACTCTGGCCATAATTTATTGGCTATGAATTCCAGATTGAAGCTGAAGAAATTGCAAAAAGTATGACATTAAAGAGACAGTACCTGGCTAAATTACAGAAACCAGAGGCTGTTGAGAGTTTCAGAGGAAACTTATGGCAACAGGGGAGAGGGATACAACAGAAAACAAATGAGTAACTTTCAGAGATGAAATATGGAAGGTGGCAGAGCACCATATAGGTAAAAAAGGTGGCCTGGTATAAATCCCTGGATAACACAGGAGATACTGAATTTAACAGACAAAAGGAGAAAATATAAAAATGCAGGAAAAAAGAACACAGACATTTAAAAACGTGAGACTGACAGGAAGTATAAAATACCTAAGCAGGAATGACTAGATGGAAAATGCAAGGCTGTAGAACCATGCTGCCTTTAGGAAAATTAAAGAGCCCTTTGGAGAAAAGAGAAGAAATGGGATGAATCTCAAGAACTCAGATAGCAATATAGTACAAAGGAAAGAAGGAAAAGCTGAAAAGTAGAAGGAATGTATAAACAGTGTATGTAAGGGGACGAACTTGAAGACAATATTAGAAAGGAAAGTGGAAGTAGTTGAAGATGAGACAGGAGATACGATATTGTGAGAAGAATGTGACACAGCACAAGGCCCCAGGAATATATGAAATTCCCTTAGAATTATTGAGATCCTTGCAAGAACAAACCACGTCAAAACTATTCCACTTGGTGAGCATTTTATATGAGACAGGTGAAATACCCTCAGATGAGAATCACTGCACTCAGGTCTGATGCTCAACTTGACATTTTTTCATGTTTTATATTTAAAATTTGGATTGTTTTGAAATCTACCTTATGCAAAACACAATTTATTTCTTTTTACTCACCCAGACATGTTTTGATGCCTATGTGTCATCTTCTGTGGATCAAATTTATTTCTGAAAAGTGTAATATAAAGTTCCTAGTCATTTATCTATTGTAGCCCTAACAATTATGACATGCATTTTGTTTAGATTGTTTTGACTGCTCATCTAAAAATTAAATTGCTAGTGAAACTGCATTACTATAGATGGGTTTTAGTCCCCTTTTTGTTATTTTTGATAGCATGTCATTTGCAAAGTAATCATGAAAAATTTTGTTGTGTATTTCTCAAATGGTTATGTATGTTACTGTACTTACATTTCCGTACTGTTGTGTACCTCTAATGGATTCCTCTTTCTACTGCTACTGAGTACACTGTTTACACTCTTATTTATAAAATTTCCCTCACAACTTTACTTCACACATATTTTCTACAAAATGTGATCTGAACAGATACTTCTGTTTCCATACTAATTGAGAGGTGCTATGTTGTTGTTACTGCTCACTTGTTCATCATTTGTCTTATGTTTAATGTGGTCTAATTTTGAATGTTTCGTGACAACTATTGTGCCATGTCTGTTGGGTGGAGAATGTGTGTGATGTGTGTGTGTGTGTGTGTGTGTGTGTGTGTGTGTGTGTGTGTGCGTGTGTTTGTGTGTGTGTGTGTGTGTGTTGTGTGTGTAAAATGAGAGAGATCAGAGGTGGGGGTGGGGATGTTGGAGGGAGGGGGAAGTAGGGAAGGAGAATGGGAAAGACGGGGGGGGGGGGGGGGGGGGGTGGCGGAGGGAACTAAGAAAACAGATGTTTTCAGATCTTTGAGATTGATTGATTATTATGTTTTATGTGGGAAAGTGTCTGTAGTTCATTGAGTGTTCCAAACAGTGTTTTGCTGCACAATGTTGTATTTTCATTCAAAACTTTATTTCCTTGTATGACTGCTTTTTGAATGTGATAGTTCTCCTCTATTGTGAGTTATTAATAGAAACTATTACCTTTTTTCCCCTTACAACTCAAACTTAACTCCATCTGAACTGGCCTTGGAAGGCCTAATGGTACCGCTGTCATCCCCAGCCCATAGGTATCACTGGATGTGGGTATGGAGGGGCATGTAGTGAAGCACACCATTATTCCGGCCATTGTCAGTTTTCATGACCAGAGCTCTCAGTCAAGTAGCTATTCAATTGGCTTCACAAGGGATGAGTGCACCCACTTGCCATCAGCAGTCAGCAGACCAGGATGGTCAGCCATCCAAGTGCTAGCCAAGCCCGACAGCATTTAACTTCGATGACCTGATAGTAACCGTTATTACAACTGCAAGAAGGCCATTGGCATCCAGAGGAGCACCATCACATCCAAAAAATGATGATACAAGGAAAGAAAGTCTTGAATGAAAATGCAACACAGTGCAACAAAACACTGTATGGAGCACTCAGTGAACTATACAGAGACACTTCCCTACATAAGACATCATAAACAAATATTCTGAGATATCCGAAAACAACTGTTTTCTCAGCCCACTCCTCCCTCTCCCTCTTTCCCACTCATTCTCCCTCCCCCCCTCTACCTCCATTTCCGTCTAATTCACACACACACACACACACACACACACACACACACACACACACACACACACACACACACAAATTGCAGTAGCCACCAGAAAGATAGCAGGAGGTGCACATCGGCACGGCACATCACGGACAGTAGTTCCCGCAAGTAAAGTCCCATCCACCAGAAGGCGCGTGAGAATTCGGCTGTGACCTCTACTGGCGGAACAACAATAACTCCGGCAGCACGGGCCGTGCCGATGTGCGCCTCCTGCGATCTTTCTGGTGGCTACTGCACAAATCATTTACGTTCTCCACCCTACAGACAAACCACAATAGTTCTCACAAAAAATTTAAAATTAGCACCACATTAAACATAGGGCAAACAATGGACAAGTGAGCTGTGACAACAACATATCACCTCTCAATGAGCATGGAGACAGAAGTTCTGCTCAAATCATGCTTTGTCACTTTTGTGGAACAACTATTTGAAGTAAACTTATGTGCAAAATTATATAAATAACAGTCTGAAAACAGTATTACCAATACCAATAGAAAGAGATATCCATCAAAGGTACACAACAGGACAGGAAACATAAATACAGAAACATATATAGCCAATACCCACAAAACAATGTGTCAGAAATGGACAAATAATTTCTTCATGATTACTTTGCAGATTACATGGTGTCAGAAACGAGAAAAAAGGGCACAAAAACCCATCTATAATAATGCAGTTTCACTAGCAATATTATTTTCAGGTGAGCAATCAAAACGAAGCAAACAAAGTGCACATTTTTAGATCTGCAATTGATAAATTATCATTAACTGTATATTATACTTTATGGAAATAAATTTGACCCACAGAAGATGACACATAGGTGTTGAAACATATCTGGGTGAATGAAAAGAAATAAATAGTGTTTTGCATAAAATAAATTTTAAGACAACCCAAATTTTACTCTCATATTTCAAGAAGATGGTAATAATTTTAATTCTGAATAAGGTTGGTGTGACAGGTCAGAATGCTACTGAACCATCAGTTTAATAAGTCATCCCTGCAAAATATTGGCACAAATGGAAAAAGGTAGGAGCCAGCCTCAGGATAGTTTAATTTGGATTCTGGAGAAACATCAGGCAAAACTGAGCCTACAACTTATCCCAGAAGACTGTTTAAAGAAAAGCATACCTAAATTTATAGCATTTGTAGGTTTGTAGAAAGCTTTTAACAACGTTGATTGGAAAACGCTCTTTGAAATTCTTAAAGTAGCAGGGATAAAACACAGGGAGCAAAAGGTTATTTACAGTCTGTACAGAAATTTGCTCAGTAACTACAAAAATCAGAGGATATGAAAGGGAAATTGTAGTCGAGAAGGGAGTGAGACAGGGTTGCAGCTTATCCAAGATGTTATTCAATTTGAGCAGTGAACAAACAATAAAGAAACCAATGTTAAATTTTGAACGATAATTAAAGTTAGGGGAAAATTAAAAAAAAAAAATTGAGGTTTGCCAAGGACATTGTAATACTATCAGATGGTAAAGTATTTGAAAGAGCAGTTGAGCAGAATGGATAGTATTTTAAAAACAGATCATAAAATGAACAACAACAGTAAAACATTGGTACTGGAGTGTTGTCAAATTAAATCAGGTGATGCTGAGGGAATCAGATTAGGAAATGAGAAACTAAAAATAGTACATGAGTTTTGCTATTTGAGCAGTAAAATAACTGATGATGGCTGGAGTAAAGAGGATATAAAATGCGGACTGGGAAAAGCATTTCTGAAAAAGGGGAATTTGTGAACATCTGATATTAAGTATTAGGAAGTCTTTTCTGAAGATTTCTGATTTTAGTGTACCATTACCTGGAAGTGAGACACAGTTGACATGGAATTCAGACTAGAAGGGAATAAAAGTTTTTGAATTGTTGTGCTCTAAAAGAAATCTGAAGATTATTTGGGTAGATTGAACAGCAAATGAGAGGTACTTAATTAAACTGCAGAATAAAGAAATTTATGGCAGAACTTGGCTAGTAGATCTATCAGCTGATAGAGCACATCCTGAGGTGTAAAGAAATTGTCTATTTGGTACCAGAGGGAAGTTCAAGGAGAAGAAACTACAAAGGGAGACCAAGGTTTGAACAGAGTAATTATGTTCAAACAGATGTAAGTTGCTGCAGTTATGCACAGATGAAGAGGCTGCCACAGGACAGACTGTCATGGAGAGTTCCATCAGACCAGTTGTTGGGCTGGAGACCACAACAAAGATAATTGTAACAGAGAAAAAGAACCCAGTACTATCCAATTATTTGGGTTGAGGTGAAAATCTTGAGTGTATCACATCACATAAATGTTTCAGGATAATACTAAGAACCTATATGGAATAGTTTGATCACATAAAATCAGTATTAGCAATGGCAAATGGCAGACTTATGTTTGTTGGAAGGGTTCTGGAATAGTGTGCTGCAACTGTAAAGGAAATTACATACAAGACACAAATGCAATCCATTATAGAGCAATGTTTTAGCTTTTCGAGTTCATATTAAGTAACCAAATGAACAGATATTGAATTAATTCAGACTGAGACTTGACTTTATGGGTGCTCAGTGATTAATTGCTAGTATTGCAACTAGTTGTTGTAGCCCATACGAAAGTATAACTGAAATACTTGAGGCACAGAAATGGGAATTCTTGGTAGAAAGATGATGTAGTTCTTGCTTAAGGCCTGTTGGGTGTATTTAGAGAAAATTTATTCGAAGAAGATTGTGCTCAGACTGTACTGCCACCATTCTATGTCTCACAAGGGGATCATGAGGATAAGATAAAACAAATCAGGGCATGTACAGAGGTAGATAGATGGTCATTTTCTCCTCACTCAATGTGCCAATGGAGAATGACACAAAATAAGTAATACTTGTATGAAATGACCCTCTGCCAAGTGCCATTCTTTAGCTTGCCAAGTATATTACGCAGATATAGATTATGGTTTCTGTTATTAATATTTACCTTACTGGAAGTGGCTTCAGCAAAGATCACTGAAACACATAAAACAATAGAATATCTTTTTGTTCAATGGAAATGCCAATTAAAAATAAAGAATAAGTTAAATTAGTCACTACGCAAGCACCATATTATCTCAACAGAAACCTTTGAGGTATGATGCTGGTTACCCCAGGAGACACAGTTATTAACTCTTTTCTGTACACAATATTGGAAAAAAAGGTAAAGAACACTCACTTAAAATTTTCCGCCAAACGTTCAGTAGTCTTATAAATAAAAAGGATGAAACTGTAATTTACACAAAAATGAAAGAGCTGGTGGTCTCTACGCAGATGTGTTATGCTTACCAGAAAATCACATGGAAATCATGTGAAACAGATTCATTTTGATGGAGACAAGCTAACTTCATACTACTGTATAACCAGTAAGAAGGTGAGAGAAATAAAGAAATTACAACCTAGACTCTTGAGACAAATTAATATCATGCTAGAAAGCCCAATGAATGCTGTGCCAAATAATAGAAGTGACACTTTACAGGCCATGTGTACGAAATATCTTAAACTTTATGAAGGAGAAAGAGATAGTTTCCGTACGGTTATGCATATTTAATTGGAGAATTGTAAAGACTTAGACATTGATTTTGTGATAGATAGTACATAAATGATAGATAGTACACAAATGAGAATACCAAGCAGGACCTCACAAAAGAAGTACTGGCAGAGCTAAATGACAAAAATCATCATGTTGGTATATTGTGTGAACTTGCCAAAGCTTTTGATTGTGTAGGCCATGAAATTCTGCTAGGAAAACTAAATTCAAAAGCAATAACAGCATCCCTCTTGTGTGAATGGAGTTGTATCTTCATATCAGAAAGCAGAGTATCACACAGACAATATGTTGCAGGTTAAAACTAAACTCAGTATGGAGTAACAAAACATGTCACACAAGACTGGCTCTGCTCTGATTCCTCACCTACATACATAATCTTCCAGTTACTTTAAAGGATGGTACAAAAACTGTAAAGTTTGCTTAGTACAAAAGCTTGCTACTCAAGAAAAAAACTCAGCATTGCCAAGCACAGCCCAGAAAATAGCTGAATAGATCTACAGCTGGTTCACACAAGACACGTATGTTGTAATCTCACAATGACTAATATTATTTTTATCAATAGGAGAATTTACTTCAAAAACCAATAAGACTTATAAGGAATCATAATGGCTGGACAGTACTTTTCAGCAGGCAGAATTATAGTATCATTAAACTCGTAAAAAGCAGGAATGCATAATATGAAATTTCAAACATGCAGAAATGACCTGCTATTGGCAATACATTAAATGAAACACTATGTGTAAAAGTCCTTGGGCTAAAAAGGTATCAATATATACAGAAAAAAACAAAAACAAATCAAGAAGTTCAGTTAGTTATACTTTGAACCTAGTAGTATCTTTCATTGTGTTGACCTAAAGACTATGTCATTGGCTTATTTGATATATTTTCACTCCTTGCTGTTTTATGGAATTGTCTTATTGGCCTAAATAAATAAAATGTTTATTCAACAGAAGTGAGTCTGAATATTCTGTAGAGCAGATAACTGCCCATCTTATAGGGGGCCTCTTTCATACAACAAAAACATTTTCAGGAACAACAATTTTATTTTGAATCATCCTCAATAAAACCCATGAACTTAATTTAAGCCAGCAATGGAAGTTTCCTTCTCTTGCCCCATTTCAATTCATTGAAAGCTATTGATACGCAAATTTATTTCTCTGAAGAATTTTTTGATTCAAGTTCATTAGCTTCACCAGAGCTGAAATGATTAAAATAACATGAACATTTCTTCTTCTTTCCTTTCGTTAAACATTTCATCTTCCACCAACATTTCTAACATCTAATTATTATTACACATAACTGTTCAAGAGAAACAAAATTACAATCCAATTTAATTATCCGTGATGATTTTTCTTATGCTGATTCTCATTTATCATTATTTATTCTTTATACCAGTAGATCCACTTTCCTGGTAACCAACTGTTTCACAATTTTCATTTTCTCTAACTAAATTTTGATTCAAATGCCTCTCTCTTCTCTTTTCTTCTTTTTGTTTTATGGTCCATAAACGTCCTTTCATGGTTGCTATATGAGAGTACCTGCTTACTCCACCAAATATTTTTGTGTCTGGGAACTTTTAGTTAATTAATTACATCAAATAAACTAGAGGGAACCACTCATGTATATCTGACTGATGTGTGGCACATAGCAAGTTATAAGTAGGGGTAGCAGCCCATTGTTTTGACTGTGACAATACCTACAGGCTTAGATGTAGTGTAAATGAACAAAATTCATGTCATGCAGTTACGTAATCTCTCACCTTGTTGTCAGTAAGTGGATGATGCTCATTATCTGGTTGTGAACTTTCTCAGTGTTATATTAAATCACTGCTGATCATCTTCTGGTTGTGATTGTGTGGGTCAGTATTTTTATCAACTTGGAGAATATTGTGCATCTTGTTGCCAAGCAAATTTAGAACTATCCTGGTGTTTTGTTTTCCAAGTGATGCATGGCAGCAGCAGTGTTTCTTGTCAATAAGAATAAGTGTTTAGCGTAGAGGCTTCATGAATTCTGGTGTGTGGCAATTGGTTTTTTGTATTTTTCTTGTTACTGATGCACACCAAACTAAATGAAGAACATAGTGTGCCAACAATTTAGTACATTTTTATCAGAGTAATGTGTTATTTGTGTCATGGTGCATGGCCTCTCCCAGAATTGTGTTGTGTTACTGCAAAGAATAATTATGCCATACCAGAAGGAGTGTAGCATAAGAATGACTGCATACCACTTAAGAGCAGGTAAGGTTTGGCAGGTAGAGGACATGTGGATGGAATTATAGTACACAGAGAAAACAGGAAAGTCTCTGTTATCACTCAGTCACACATCCCTTTTATTCATCTGCTTAATGTTGCAGATGGTTTGTTCTAACATATGTTGCAGGTGTGCTTTTGTGCATATTCCTTCTATTTGTTTAAACTTATGTGCTAATTATTGATGTTTATATAGTCTGAGAGGTTTCTTTAGAATGTAGTTATTATGCCATGCATGAAGAACATCCAAATAATTCACAGGTAGGATTGAACCACGAACGGTTTCAACCACAGCAGTGGTTGAGATAGCACCAATTAGTCACCCAAGGGGAACAATCTGTACTGCTACCACAGTTGCTACAACCACCATAAAAGTTGGCAAATCACAATCAGTTCCTTTCACTGTATGATTTCTTGTAATTAAAATTTGCCAAAATCACTTATCAACTGCTTCAAAATACATGACGTGTCTCACTCCCTGAACCATGTTATGGAATACCTTGCTTGTCACAAGTCAGGCCACTTGTTGATTGTGAATTTGAACTAGTGAGGGTCAATAATGCAGCACTACATGCCACTGCATACTATTATATCAATTGCAGCAGTCAACTGAGTTCTAACTAAATTGGTCCCAAAGTCTTTAGCAACTATGAGATGGAGATACTGGTGGACAAGGGCATTGCCATTTCTCTGATGGATGTTCGTAATGGTACACTGGCTTCCAGTCCTCATGCATCCACAGCAGCATGTTATCACATATAATGGAGAAGTAATCCCACTGAAGGGTCAAATCAACACCAAATAAGCTGCAAAGATATGGAATACTAAACCTATTGTAACAATGAAAGTAATCAATTTTTGAAAATATACTATAATTGAATGGATAAAAAATCTACACACCAAGCAGTGGCAACAGAAAATCCATATAAAGGTATTGAAACTTGCAATCTTTCATAGCCAGTGACTCCTCCTTGTGGCAGAAGGGTTGATGGAGAAGGAAGAGAGGTGAAGGAAAAAGGGATAGCAAGGTTCAGGAATTGAAGAGAGTTCTGAAAAGTTGCCCTGAATCCTGGGTCAGGGGCGAATTACCAGATGGGATGAGAAGGAAAGATTGATTGTTAGGGACTGCACCAAATAGATTTGAAAACCTAAGAGCTTAAAGGATGAACATAGTGTAATACACAAGACAGAGATTACTGGTGAAACACAAATGCATGAGTTAAGAAGAGCAGAAATCTAAGTGCATTCTGATTTGATTTTGATTTGATTTAATTTTTTATTGGTCCAGTTTTATCATATAGCACAAATTGTACAATTGATATTCGACAGGTCAAAGATAAGTTACAATAATACATAGTATTAGCAATTAAAATTAGGTAACTACTACAATTAATTTTGTTATGTATTCAGAAATTCTCTGACAGAATAGAAACAGTGCTTTATTAGAAATGCCTTTAGTTTAGCTTCAAATATTGGATGAGTAGTATTTTTTATTTCCTCTGGTATCTTATTGTGTAGTATTACACCAATGTTAATTATGCTCCTCTGTTAGGTGGTTGTTCTGTGATATTTTTGATGTATATTTGATTCCCTTCTGGTAATATAGCTGTGTACACTTTTGTTCTGTAGCAGTTTGCCTGTTTTCAGGAGGTAGTCCCTAGTGAACAAGATAGTTTCATAAATGAATAAACTTGGAACATTTAGAACACCAGGCTCAGTAAAATGGGATTTACAGGACTCCATCTTTTTGAGACCACAAATTATTCTTAAAGCTCTTTTTTGCATTCTAAAAACCTTTACACTGTAAGTTGAGTATCCCCAGAAAGTGATCCCATAACGGATTAGTGAGTGGAACTGTGCATAGTATGCCTGCAGTACTGTTGTTTTGCTTGTTGTAGCCTTTAAAATTCTTAGGCCATAGCACACAGATGATGGTTTTCTACACAAGTTATTTATATGTGTGTCCCACTTTAAGTCTTGCTGAATCCAAAGACCCAAGAATTTTGTGACACATTTTCTAGGGGATCATTTTTTAATTGGGCTTGAATAGACATTTGATTAGTTGGAGGAATTAAATGAAAATCGACACACACAGTTTTTTCAGTATTTATAATGAGTTTGTTTTTTGTGAACCACTCAGAAAGTATTTTCATAGAACTTTCTGCTGTGGACCGCAAAGTTTCTGGACTGGATCCAGTGAGCAGTATGCTGGTATCATCGGCAAACAGGATAGTTTTTGTGGGACTCATATATTCAACTAAGTCGACCACATAAATCAAAAAGAGTAGTGGACTTAAGATTGAGCCCTGTGGTACGCCATATTTTATTGGTAATTCCCTAGAAAGAAAGGAGTTATTTCTTGTTTTATTCATTTTGTTGAATTCATACTGAAGTGATACTTTCTGCTTGCGGTTTTTTAGGTATGAACACAACCAGCTATGTGCTACACCTCTTACTGCTCGTCTTTCTAATTCTATGTGGTAGAGGTGGGGAGAAATAGATAGGTCAGAAAGTGAAAGATATAGAAACTAAAAGGCGATGTACAAAGGAATAGTTACTGAGAAGAAATTCTGAGACTGGAGAAATCATCCTAAATTAAGCCAGGTGGGTGGCAAGAAGCTGTCTGCAGGTGGGAACTGGCATTACAACATGTCCTTGGTTCTTACCATCCACCTGGCTTTAATTTACATTAATTTCTTCAGTCTCAGCATTTCTTCTCAGTAATTGTTCCTTACTTCACTCCCTTTTAGCTTTCTATATCTTTTATTTTCTAACTTATCTATTTTCCTACCCCCACCACTATCACATATAATGAACTTATCTTTTTGCTCTCATTAACTCATGCATGATAGTTTGTCAGGAATCTGTGTCTTGCATATGACCATATGGTCCACCTTTAAGCTCTCAGGTTTACAGACCTAGTCTGGTGCAGTCTCCAAACATCAGTCTTTCTCATCCTGCCCAGTAACTCTTCCCTGACCCAAGGTTCTTGGTAACTTTAACACACTCTCCCCACTTCCTAAACCTCATCACTCATCATCCTTCTCCCCTCTTCCTTTCCCGTTGACACTTCTGCCAGAAGAAAAAGCCAGAGCTTCCAAATTTCAATACCTTTATAAGTTTTTTCTCCTGCCACCTCTTGGTGGGTAGATTCCTTACCTTTCAAATTACATTATAACAATTGTTTTAGTTGCTTCACTGATGGAAACAAATATTTTTGGGTTGTATCCATTTAAAACATTCACATTTTATTTATGATCAAGTGTCATTTACTGTTCTGTTTAGTGATTTAGACTAACAATGTGCAGAATACCAACAGTTGCTTGTACCCAGAGAAGGTTGCGAAAAAAATGTTCACACACATACTGTTCACATGCATGTGCAATACCAGGACTGGATGTGATGGCCGGGGAAATCTGCTTTTGAACTAGGCTGCTGGGATAATTACATCCATTGAAAGCTGATGTGAGAGTGGTGGTGTATTGCTATAAAGAGTCTTCATATGAACAAATATGTTTGCCTTGAATGCCAAGGCTGTTTGGGAGGGAACATTTGACATGGAAAGGATGGCAACTGTCAAAAGGTAACTGTTGTTTGTTAGCAGGTTTGATGTGGACAGAAGTGTGTAGCTGGTCTTCGGTGAGGATGAGACCAACATCAAGGAAAGTGGCATGGGATTCAGAATAGGACTATGTGAAATTTAATTAGGAGAAGGTATTTAGAGATTCCAAGAATTTTAACAGATCAGCCTTACCATGAGTCCATATGGAAAAGATGTCATAAATGTATCTCAAACAAACCAGGGGCTCAAGACTTATGGATCCCAGGAAAGCCACCTCCAAGTGACCCTTGAGGAGGTTGGCATCGGACGGAGCCATCCTGGTTCCCATGGCCGAACCCCTGATCTGTTTGTATGTCTGTCCCTCAAATGTGAAGTAATTGTTAGTAAGTATAAAGTTGTTTAAGGTGAGAAGAAGGATGTCATAGGCTCAGGATCAAGTGGACATTGACTGAGGAAATGTTCAGCAGCAGACAGACCATGCATGTGGGGGATATTGGTATCGAGGGAGATGGCATCAATGGTGACAAGCAAGGTGTGTGGTGAGAGTGGGACAGGCACAGATTTCAAATGATCTATGAAATAGTTGGTATCTTTGTACTACAAGTTGCAGGTGTTCATCAACTAAGGCAGATATATGTTTGGTGGGTGCTTTGAAGCCAGCAACTATTGGATGACCAGGACGACTGGGTTTGTGGATCTTAGGAAGAATGTAAAAGATCAGGGTGCATGGTTTGGGTGGGGTAATAAGTTCTATGGCTTGAGGTCTAAGTCACTGTGAGAGGCCTGAGGTTTTTTTAGGAGGGAGTGCAGATCAGTTTGAATCACATGGATGGGCTCTGAGCACTATGGGACTTAACTTCTGAGGTCATCAGTCCCCTAGAACTTAGAACTACTTAAACCTAACTAACCTAAGGACATCACACACATCTGTGCCTGATGCAGGATTCGAACCTGCGTCCGTAGGGGTCGCGCGGTTCCAGACTGTAGCAGTGATACATTTTTGAATAGGTCTTTAGGAGAGGAAATTAGTTACTGAGTAAAAAATACAGGGTGCCATTAAAAAAAGTCATACTGCTGTTCATAACTTTGTAAAAAAACAAAGCTACAACAAAGGCAATCATGCTCATTGATGTCCCCCTGATGGCTAAAGAACATTTCCTTGAAATATTTTGTAATTTGCATCTGGACAAACAGTAATTTAGGGTGGTCAAGATAAATGGGACACCCTGTCTAATGGCAGGCAGTAATGAGCCCATTGCCACATGGCCTACCACTGCAGGTTCATGTTGTATCCATGAAGTGAAGTAGAATAATAACAGAAAATGTGAGTAATCAACACAAATTATTCCTCTACCAATGAAGATTTAAAACTTCAGTGATGAGACTTATGCTGTCACTGGGACAGTGATTAACAAAGTCCATGGATGATACTGATCAGAAACCTCAGTAGAAGAAATTCCTGAATACTCCAGTTCCGAGCAGAGTCAAAGTCCAGTAGAGAGCGACCCAAGAGTTGTGGCGTCTTGGCAACAACAATAGCATAATCAAGGATGAGACTGCCTGAACGTGGTGCTGTATGCTCTTATGAAGCCCATGCTGTATGCTCTTATGAAGCCCTGGCAGCATAGGAATACGCCCACTATCAATGAGATTGTAGTGACGTGGGTGACGTGGCACAGCATGATTGGAGCAGTGCAAGGGTGCAGCTACTTCATGAGGGCACACCAGCCAGGTATTGCTGCAATACTTCAGAGACAGCTATTTACAGGAGCCATCCCTGTGCTGTCTGGCTAGGTGGCACTGCACATGACCCAGGCACTGCTGGTCTTGGGTTGTGTGACATGTGACCTGCGGTCGCTTGGTGGCAGGCGCCATGGTGCGGCATTGATGACACCACATTTCATATTGCCTTGTGTCATCATTAAAGCAGTTAGCAAGGAATGATATAATGCATTTAGTCTCTCTTAAATTTTTATAATTATAGCACATTAAGAATTAAACAATGGAAGGTCCAGGATGGAATGTTATCCACCCACTGACCTGTATACCACTATTACTGCCTTTTTATTTATTTTTCTCTTTGATCTCATCATGTTTACATGTCAGTTTTAGTTTGTTTCACCTTTCACTATCAGCCCTACTTCCTCAGGTTTCATCTTTTTCACCATATTTTATCTGGTCCATCTTTTTTGTGAGTTTTTCCCATGTATTTTGGGCTTGCTCCTTTCATCTGTGCCAATACAGAAAAGTTTCACTATTGCTAGGCATTACTCAGATCAACATACCATTCCTGTGTTGTTCCCTAGTTCATGGAACCCCCCCCCCCCCCCAAATGGCCTGACCATCAGATTACCCATCTCTGGCTGCAACCCCTCCTTCCTCAATGACCTCTATCTGTTCAAATTCCATCATTCCATAGCCCTCACCAACCTAGTCCCTCAGAACCATGTAAACCAGGCCCAAACCTCCTTCCATTACCTCCTCTCCATCTTTAAGATTCTCCTGCTCTGCAATCCCAAATTCCTGTATCCCATCTCTCATACTGAAACTCTTGCCCTCCAGGACTAGAGCAGTGTGTACAACACCTTCTCTCAGTCTCCTGGTCACTACAGTGGAATCACTTTTTCACCACCAACCCTAATAATTAGAATCAACCCAAAACCAATATTGAACTCTGCCTGTCTCAGTTCACTCCTCTATACAACTATAATCGGTTCCTGCCACACTGAAATCATCCCCTGTTAACATCCCAGAGTTTCTTAATCTTCAAACTTGTAACACCATAATTAATCTCTCAAAATGGAAAATAGCCTTAAATTTTCAGAAAGAACAGCAATCCATCCACTAAAAACTAATCCTGACCTTATAAGCTTGTTGTTGTTGTTGTGGTCTTCAGTCCTGAGACTGGTTTGATGCAGCTCTCCATGCTACTCTATCCTGTGCAAGCTTTTTCATCTCCCAGTACCTACTGCAACCTACATCCTTCTGAATCTGCTTAGTGTATTCATCTCTTGGTCTCCCTCTACGATTTTTACCCTCCACGCTGCCCTCCAATACTAAATTGGTGATCCCTTGATGCCTCAGAACATGTCCTACCAACCGATCCCTTCTTCTGGTCAAGTTGTGCCACAAACTTCTTTTCTCCCCAATCCTATTCAATACTTCCTCATTAGTTATGTGATCTACCCATCTAATCTTCAGCATTCTTCTGTAGCACCACATTTCGAAAGCTTCTATTCTCTTCTTGTCCAAACTATTTATTGTCCATGTTTCACTTCCATACATGGCTACACTCCATACGAATACTTTCAGAAATGACTTCCTGACACTTAAATCAATACTGGATGTTAACAAATTTCTCTTCTTCAGAAACGCTTTCCTTGCCATTGCCAGCCTACATTTTATATCCCCTCTACTTCGACCATCATCAGTTATTTTGCTCCCCAAATAGCAAAACTCCTTTACTACTTTAAGTGCCTCATTTCCTAATCTAATTCCCTCAGCATCACCCAACTTAATTAGACTACATTCCATTATCCTTGTTTTGCTTTTGTTGATGTTCATCTTATATCCTCCTTTCAAGACACTGTCCATTCCATTCAACTGCTCTTGCAAGTCCTTTGCTGTCTCTGACAGAATTACAATGTCATCAGTGAACCTCAAAGTTTTTATTTCTTCTCCATGAATTTTAATACCTACTTCGAATTTTTCTTTTGTTTTCTTTACTGCTTGCTCAATATACAGATTGAACAACATCGGGGAGAGGCTACAACCCTGTCTTACTCCCTTCCCAACCACTGCTTCCCTTTCATGTCCCTCGACTCTTATAACTGCCATCTGGTTTCTGTACAAATTGTAAATAGCCTTTCGCTCCCTGTATTTTACACCTGCCATCTTCAGAATTTGAAAGAGAGTATTCCAGTCAACATTGTCAAAAGCTTTCTCAAAGTCTACAAATGCTAGAAACGTAGGTTTGCCTTTCCTTAATCTTTCTTCTAAGATAAGTCGTAAGGTCAGTATTGCCTCACGTGTTCCAGTGTTTCTACGGAATCCAAACTGATCTTCCCTGAGGTTGGCTTCTACTAGTTTTTCCATTCGTCTGTAAAGAATTCGTGTTAGTATTTTGCAGCTGTGACTTATTAAGCTGATAGTTCGGTAATTTTCACATCTGTCAACACCTGCTTTCTTTGGGATTGGAATTATTATATTCTTCTTGAGGTCTGAGGGTATTTCGCCTGTTTCATACATCTTGCTCACCAGATGGTAGAGCTTACCTACTGATAAAGGCTCCACCACTGTGATTTTGAACCAGAGAGATTACCTGGTGGAGGAACTCCACCAGCAGTCAGATCAGTCCGCCTACAAACCTTGCTACAGTGACCCCATTCCAGCCCTGTCTCAAATCCTTAGGCCCATCCTTGAACCCCTCCCATGAGCTCGCATCTCTCCTGCCCCTATCACTTCCTAACCACCGAGAATCCCAAATGCCTCACCTGGTTCAGATTTGTGATCTGGGCTGAGGCTGGGGACACACTATCCACACTCCTCCAGAGCCTCAACATCTCCTCCATTTGCTTCACCTGCCCCTCTTCTACCCAATGAGCCACCTTCCTTGATGTTGCCACATCCAGAAAGGCTCCTTGACAGCTGATATCTATACTATACCAAGAAGTCCTGTCCATAAAGCCTAGCCATTGCATGTGTAGTGACAAGCAGTCCCACTCCAAATATAACAAAGGCCTCACTGAGGCCTTCACAGATCTAAATTACCCTCCCAGTCTTGTGCAGAAACAGATCTCCCATGTCTTATATCTCCAGTCAACCACCACCTCCTGAAATCCCACTGGCTGGCTACAAAAGAGCTCTCCTCCATGATTCAGACCCACCCATGATTGGAACAACTAAATCACATTCCCTGCCATGGTTTCAACTACCTCTAGTCACAACCTGAAATGAGGAACATCCTACCTATTATCCTATTATCCTTCCCACTCTCCACACAGTGGTATTCTGCCATCTACGAAACCTATGCTATATCCTTGTCCATCCCTAATCCACTCCTGCTTCCAACCCCTTGCCTCATGGATCATAATCCCTGCAATAGACCTAGATGCAAGATCTGTCACATACATCCTCCCACCACCTATACCAGTCAAAGGCATCTCCCACCCCACGAAAGCTCTCTATGTGGGTACGACAAGTAATAAGTTGTCTGTCCACATGAATGGCCACTGACAAATTGTGATGAAGAGACAGCTGGACCATCCAGATGCTGAAAATGCGGCCCAGTAAGATGTGCTTCATTTCATTGGCTGCTTCACAGGACATGTTATATGATCTGGATCCTGCCAACACCAGCTTTTCTGAATAGTGCAGGTGGGAAGTCCTCCTGCAATATACATTACATTCCTGTAATCACCTTGGCCTCAATCTTTGCTTGTCCCTGTCCTCCATCTTTCTATCCTCTTCCCTGCTGCCACTCTAACACTACACAGCCTTCTATTCCACAAACACACCTGCATTTTTCCCTTGTCTACTCTCTGCTTTTCCATGCCCCTTTTCAATCCTTCCCTCCCCCAAACCTCCCAAATGCAGCTAGCAGCCCTACCTTCTTCCTATCACATCCCTGCATGCTGACACAGACAGCATGCACCTTTCACCACCCCAACTCTGCTATCCATCCCCCTTCTTGCCCTAAACTTCCTCATTGCTGCTCCAATGAGGCACAGTTTCAGTCTGGCCACAGCAGATGGATTCCAGAAATGAGAGCTTACATAGAGGCTTACTGACAATCATTCTTCCCTTGCACCTTTTGCATGTGGAATAGGGAAGATGGGATCAGTTAGTGGTACCAGAAGTACGCTCCACCACACACCATTAGGTGGCTTGTAGAGTATGACATAAATGTAGACAGTGGTCATTTGTGAGTGAGTTGTGCACATGTCTGAATGTGTGTGTGTTTTCTGTTTTGGAAGAAGGTTTCTTGGCTGAAAGCTTAATATTATAGCAGTCTGCTTATTGTGCCTGGCAGTGACTCACCATCTCCTCTAGATGGTGCATATTAACGACTGAGACATTTAAGCAGAAAACATAATACTGGGAAAATCTTGTGTGGAATAAAAATAACTGAAAGAGTAAAGCAAACCACTCATCATATAGTTGAGGTATTGAGTGGCTGACTAAAACATAAACAATGTTGACACACACTGCTGAGCTTTTGATCAATGTTCTTCTCCAGTGCAGACTAATACAAAATACACATGCACATAAACAAATATTCATGCATGACTACACTGTTCCCACCCATCACACTATCCTGGTACTGCAGTTCTATTGGGTGTAGTGTTGTGTCAAGTAAGGCAGATGAGAGAAGGAAGGTTAGGAAGGCAAAGGTGGTGTGGCTAAGAGCTAGTAGGAAGAGGTAGCAAAAGAATGGAATAGGAGTGTAACACTGGTAAACTCATGCTGGTGCTGGTATGGGAAGATGAAAGTGACACACAATATGGTGGATGAGTGGTATGTGAGGGAAGACTGCAGAGAGAAAAATGTGAGCATAGATTGACCGGCTGTAGAAGAAGGCATGGGGCAGAGGTGGAGATGGATGTGAAACAGAGGCTAATGACTAGTGGAGTTCAGTTTAATTACTTGAATGTTCACAGATCATAACTGTGATCTCTTGTTATGCTTTTGGAATGAGGTAGTTTTACAGGAGAGTGAATTCAAGTCAATTGCATGATCAAAGGATGTGTTATAGATAACTATGATCAATGTAGTTCAGAGAAATTGGTATTGAGGGGAGAATATCCAACCAGTGAAGTTGAGCATGTTGTTCCAAGCAGTATGTTCTTCCACTCGGTGGCTGAAACTGCTCTTGGTAACAATTTGGTGGTGGTTATTCATTCAGATGGATTGTTGGTTGGTGGTCTTGGCTTCCATAAAAGGCTATTCAAAAGTTACAACATGGCTGATATGAATGCTTTCACATGTGATCCTGCATCTGTTAGGATAGGAGATACTGATGATGAAGTCTGGAATAGAATGTGCTAGGTGGGTGCTCTGGACATGTATTGCACCTGGTTCTTCCACTGGGATATGACTGCTGCAGCAATAGTAAACTTTAGAGAATAGTGTCTTTTTAAGACAGTCCTTCTGCTAAATAAAAATGTGGAGATAATCACACACTACACACTTGAACCATTGAGAGGTAGATACACACAAAAACAAGAAGTATAACATAGTAGCTTAACTTCCAAACTTTTGTCTTCAGAATACACAGCTATATTGTCTTGATGCTCTGAGACAGCTAGGCACTAAAGTAGTGGTTTTTGAAGGACAACATTTTGGGTTTGAATGTTACTTTTACTTAAAAAGCAGCATTAATGTTTGTATAATTATGATATCCATACACATAGGAGAACTTTTACTGTAAACCTGTTCAAACACATTAAGAGTTTGCAAGATAACAGAATTTAATGCTATTTCCTCCTGTTTCAAAATTTTCATGTTTGAAGCAGAGCAGTAGACTGTTACAGTGGCTAGTTCATACTTTCTTGCACATCCCTTTCACTAGTGCTGTGCAAGTCAAATGTCACATGATTGTTCAAATGATGTTAATACTGTATTGAGTGCTTCTGTGTATCAGGAAATCTTGAACTTTTCCCAGCCCATCTGAGTTCTTTCAAATAAATTTGTATGTGACCTCAGTGTGAAAGCTCCATCTGTGAATGTAAGACGACTCCTACATACTCTATTAAACAACATACAAATGTTAACCTCAGCAGAAATTGTTTAATCTGGGAATATAGGCTGACCCTGTATTTTTTGAATGACGAATTTGGAAAAAAACTCGTCTTACAATTGGCTAATGTTTTGCACAAATAACTTGTAATTTAGACTGTTGCACTATTTCATCTTAATCACTCACTGCACTTGTGGGTGCTCTACTTTGTAGAGAACCTGACCGGGCCTTAACCTGTCACACAAAATTGAAGACTCATTATATCATTCTGCTCTAGCCAACTCTATACTGCAACTACTGAGCCACACAAAATGCTTGCCCAAAGCAACAACAATCACTATATTAGAACACATTGTCAGTGGGCAACAGTTACTTTGAAACCTGAACTCAGCTAAAACAGTGGTAGCTGCAGCAACATAGTTCATAATCTGTGATGCAGTTAATTGGTAAATTTACAACAAATGTCACATAGAATAACAAACATATTGACATAGGAAGATATTGGATCCTCACAAACTGAAGGAAGGATGCATTTTCTATGGGCAGTAGTGCCAAACCTGAAGCACATTTTTGACTCTGATATGAAATGTTTCTATCTTTTCCAACATATCTAGTCTAGAATGATCTAATCAGATGTGAGACAATAATAATCTTTATATAGACGGTTTTGTACACAAGACAGCTATAATTACTGATGCCAACTTACAAACATTAAGCAGAGCTATTTCTAAGTATAGGTTTTTAAATTAACATAGTAAATGATAGAAGAGATTGCCAGCCTAGTCTAGTCTGGAAATTAATAAAGTTCTTTCCTTAGCCTGAGAAGATCAGAGGTACTGTACTTTTTATACAGTTACTCAGATGCAAGGACAGTAAATATAACTCTGTAAGTTTTTTACATGATAAGATCACAAAGAAATGGGTTAAGGATTTCAAATCTACCCTCTGTTTGTAGAACTATATTGTCAGCTATCATGTTGTAAACTGCATTACTCCAAAGTTTTGGTCCATGCATTCATCCATATTTTTGAAGAACTGAAATATCTAGGGTGGAATACAAACAATGGAATAAGCAAATCAAATCTCTTGCCATATATATATATATATATATAATGGAAAGAAACATTCCACGTGGGAAAAATTATATATAAAAACAAAGATGAGGTGACTTACCGAACAAAAGCGCAGGCAGGTCGATAGACACACAAACAAACACAAACATACACACAAAATTCAAGCTTTCGCAACAGACTGTTGCCTCATCAGGAAAGAGGGAAGGAGAGGGGAAGACGAAAGGAAGTGGGTTTTAAGGGAGAGGGTAAGGAGTCATTCCAATCCCGGGAGCGGAAAGACTTACCTTAGGGGGAAAAAAGGACAGGTATACACTCGCACACACGCACATATCCATCCACACATACAGATACAAGCAGACATATTTCAATATTTCAATATGTCTGCTTGTGTCTGTATGTGTGGATGGATATGTGCGTGTGTGCGAGTGTATACCTGTCCTTTTTTCCCCCTAAGGTAAGTCTTTCCGCTCCCGGGATTGGAATGACTCCTTACCCTCTCCCTTAAAACCCACTTCCTTTTGTCTTCCCCTCTCCTTCCCTCTTTCCTGATGAGGCAACAGTCTGTTGCGAAAGCTTGAATTTTGTGTGTATGTTTGTGTTTGTTTGTGTGTCTATCGACCTGCCAGCGCTTTTGTTCGGTAAGTCACCTCATCTTTGTTTTTATATATATGTTAGGTATGTTGCTCTTTGTGACAAAAATTGCAAGTACAAGAGGTAGTCCTGATGGAAATAGAGGTAGTTCTGATGGAAAAAGAGCACATGAAAAGGATCAACAGCTAATCATAATAGAGATGACATGTTGAGTTGCAGACAAACACAACAAAAAGACAGTTGCTTGTTTAGCTTTTGCCCAGAGCCTTCTTGAGGAAACAAAACACATACAAATTCACACAAGCAAGCACACCCCGTGCACACAAGACTGCTATCTCCAACAGCTCTGGCCAGGTTTCAGGATTTTACTTAGTTTAACAAATGTTTGTATGTTAAATGTGTATTACATTTATTGTACTGTTTTTGGTATATGTATATAATCTACCAAATTATTTATGTGCTCTTTTTCCATCAGAACTACCTCTATTTCCATCAGGACTACCTCTCGTACTTGCAATTTTTGTCACAAAGAGCAACATACCTAACATCAGTCAGAAGAGTATAAAATATGAAGTAGTACCTCTTGGAGAGTTTGTGCCAAATATCTATTGCTTTTATCCCATTCTTCAAAGTCCTTGGTCATCATATATGACTCAGAAGAATTCAGTACCAGTTCATCAAGGCCCTGCTCTGGTCCATAGTAAATACTCAATGTTGGTATAGGTAAAGCAGAGTCAATAACAAAATCATTGTGAATTTTTTTGTCCTTATTAGAGATTTCTGCCTCAAATACCTGCAAAGAATTAAATTTTCACATTACACAGTAAAAACTAAAATAGGCTTAAAATAAACATAAACTGATTACTGTCTATTGACAAGAAATAATTCTTCAGATTACTAAGTTTTTTTCTGAAAAACAGATATTGACTTTTCGTCAAAATTGTAGCATATTAAAATTCCTTCTTGTATTGGTTTCATAGCAGATGTATGCTTTCTGTAGAAGTGGAGTTTCCATTATCCATGCAGTACTCTGGTGCACCATCATGTGAATTATTTTACTTTTAATTTTCCATCTCTAGGATTGGAGCAGACTGTTCAAGATTTGGTTTTATTTTATTTTCATTCTTCACCTCTATTTATATTCAGCCAATTACCAGATAAGTGGATAGCTGTCTTTCCAATAAAGAAACTTTTAATGACCTATTTTAATAGGTGCTTGTAAGAGAAGAAATTAGATCATTGTTCCATATTGTGCTCATCATTTATGTTACATATTACAAGAAAGATGAATGGAATGGTTTTACTCACCAAAGTTATGAAAGCTCCCAAGCCAAAACAAAAAAATGTGAAAAGTTAAGAGTATTCTAATGGCAGTTGTTTACATCTCTAACAAAATTTATGTGAGACACTGGAAAGACTATTTGCAACTTATCCAGTACATACATTACTTGGAGCCAGCTGGACTACTGTTTTGGGAATATATAGTTCTGAGCTGTATTTACAGTTCCACTGAAATAAGATATCAATATATTTATGCCTATGCAGGTGATTGGAATCATGTATTGTCTTTCTTATATTGTATTAATCTTTGGAATATGAATCATGTAATAGAAAAGCTATAATACATAATTCTCATAATCTATACAGACTAAAAATTATTAATCTCTTCTGTTGGTAGGATCTTTTATTTCTTCTGAGTCCTGTCTTTTCAATCCACCACATCTTATTCTGTCCTCCACTACTTCTCTTTCGTTTGCTTTCCATGAGTTTCTGTCTCTTCATCACCCTCCCCTCTACACTTTCTACAGTCTGTACAACTTCTTATTTTTTTATTTATTTCATTTTACAGTTTCTTTGAGAAGTATATTTTGACACATATTGCACTGAGTCTTCTGTAACACGTTTTTATCAAACATTTACATCTATGTATTAACAGCACCTTTTCAACTGCTTCTGAAAGGTTGTCATCAGTCTCTATTTATGAATGCTGTTCTGTAACTAGATATTTATTCATTTCATTCCATATGTGTAATTTTCTTGTGAATAAACTTCTTCCCTCTGCAACCAATAGAAATAATTTTTTTGTTTCAGGAATCACAAATAAGGTACAGCCATCTCTATATTGACATTGGTCCACTATTGCTTTATAAATTCAATTGGGAGAATCTTTGGCCCATGGATACCATTTCAATTTTGCTTTTTATTTACTGGTTTTATCATAATGTCAGTAGTGTTGATAAAATGATTTCTGATTTAAAATTCTTTTGGATCCAGATAAAATTTTAATGTTGATTTTGATTACTGAAAAACTATAATAACATAATTATGACACAGAAAGCACTAAACCACAATTATAATATAAAAAATAGTTTCTAATATGCACTTACATTCGCAATTTGTAAAGTTTTCCCAAGAACACCATTTAATGAATCAAAAAGTGCACCAGTTAGCATCAGTAGCCCCTGCTGATCTTGCACAGAATAAGTTCTTCCTCCTGTTGTCCAAGCTAAGTGCTCCAGATCATCTGCTGCATCACTGACAAGTAGAAGAAAAAAACTTAACAGTCCATAGAGTATGAGGCATAAAAAATAAATAAATGCTGATGTGAAACCCATTTTATATATATATCACACAGTTTTCCATTACTTTTCTCTCCATCTCCAGCATTTACTGGTTGATGTACTTCATGAGTCAATATTTACTATTTCAAAATTTTTTAATAAAGATTAACATCAGAATTTCATGTTGTATGGAAAAACAATTTTTCACAGCATTTTTTGACTAAATGCCCTTAGTTTTCTTTTAATATTAGGTTCCAATGACAAGCTTATACACTCCTGGAAATGGAAAAAAGAACACATTGACACCGGTGTGTCAGACCCACCATACTTGCTCCGGACACTGCGAGAGGGCTGTACAAGCAATGATCACACGCACGGCACAGCGGACACACCAGGAACCGCGCTGTTGGCCGTCGAATGGCGCTAGCTGCGCAGCATTTGTGCACCGCCGCCGTCAGTGTCAGCCAGTTTGCCGTGGCATACGGAGCTCCATCGCAGTCTTTAACACTGGTAGCATGCCGTGACAGCGTGGACGTGAACCGTATGTGCAGTTGACGGACTTTGAGCGAGGGCGTATAGTGGGCATGCGGGAGGCCGGGTGGACGTACCGCCAAATTGCTCAACACGTGGGGCATGAGGTCTCCACAGTACATCGATGTTGTTGCCAGTGGTCGGCGGAAGGTGCACGTGCCCGTCGACCTGGGACCGGACCGCAGCGACGCACGGATGCACGCCAAGACCGTAGGATCCTACGCACTGCCATAGGGGACCGCACCACCACTTCCCAGCAAATTAGGGACACTGTTGCTCCTGGGGTATCGGCGAGGACCATTCGCAACCGTCTCCATGAAGCTGGGCTACGGTCCCGCACACCGTTAGGCCGTCTTCCACTCACGCCCCAACATCATGCAGCCCGCCTCCAGTGGTGTCGCGACAGGCGTGAATGGAGGGACGAATGGAGACGTGTTGTCTTCAGCGATGAGAGTCGCTTCTGCCTTGGTGCCAATGATGGTCGTATGCGTGTTTGGTGCTGTGCAGGTGAGCGCCACAATCAGGACTGCATACAACCGAGGCACACAGGGCCAACACCCGGCATCATGGTGTGGGGAGCGATCTCCTACACTGGCCGTACACCACTGGTGATCGTCGAGGGGACACTGAATAGTGCACGGTACATCCAAACCGTCATCGAACCCATCGTTCTACCATTCCTAGACCGGCAAGGGAACTTGCTGTTCCAACAGGACAATGCACGTCCGCATGTATTCCGTGCCACCCAACGTGCTCTAGAAGGTGTAAGTCAACTACCCTGGCCAGCAAGATCTCCGGATCTGTCCCCCATTGAGCATGTTTGGGACTGGATGAAGCGTCGTCTCACGCGGTCTGCACGTCCATCACGAACGCTGCTCCAACTGAGGCGCCAGGTGGAAATGGCATGGCAAGCCGTTCCACAGGACTACATCCAGCATCTCTACGATCGTCTCCATGGGAGAATAGCAGCCTGCATTGCTGCGAAAGGTGGATATACACTGTACTAATGCCGACATTGTGCATGCTCTGTTGCCTGTGTCTATGTGCCTGTGGTTCTGTCAGTGTGATCATGTGATGTATCTGACCCCAGGAATGTGTCAATAAAGTTTCCCCTTCCTGGGACAATGAATTCACGGTGTTCTTATTTCAATTTCCAGGAGTGTAATTACTTTCTCCATGGCCCAATGGCTGACTGTCAAAATTGATATTTTGGTAATATTTTACCAGTTACCTGAGATGATATCAAAGTAAGTAATAAAGGGATGTTAGCAATGCCATCAGTCTCATTGGAAGCAAACAAAGCTATAATAAAATAGGCAAGGTTCTGGTAAGATAAGGCTTCCAATCTATTTTCTGATCACTCAAGAAGGTAAATAATATGATATACACAGTAAAGGCAATCTCAGGCTTCTGGAATTTGTGGTATTCCTCATGAGTGTAGGAATTATTATATTGAAGGGCTACACATACAATGGTGGAACAATGTGCAGAATTCCATTCAAATCTTTTGGATGTGCTATCAAATCATAATATAAATTACTTGAAAAACCTGAATATTAAATTAACAGCCATCTTTGCTCATACAGCAGTAGCCTCAGGACATAGATTCACTTAAGAATACATAAAGAAGTGTTCCCCCTCCCCATTGTCAGCTGCATCAGTCTACACCAGGATTTCCGAAACTGTGCTCCATAAAACATTGATGTTTTATGGGAAGTGAATAAGTGCTTCACAAAAACAAATTTTTCTCATTTTTTAAAATTTTATTAACCTTCAAAATAAACAAGGTATTCCATCAAAGTACCAGAATTTTCAAAATGTTCTGTCGAAGCAAATGTTTGGGAAACCCTGATCTACACCCTTATGAACACCACAAAACATGCCAAAACGTATTTTTGTATCTAGTTTTTAAATTATTTTATGTGATGATGTGTCAGTGCACCCAACTGATCACTGATGCCACATGAAGTACAGTGAGCGGGAAAATATCAGCAGTTTCTAAGCACATCACAAACAAGCATATATTCATGTTTGATGAGACACAAATCTTGCTCCATCCATTTGTTACCATAATTTTGTCATTAAGACAGCAATGTGGATCAAGTTTTCAACATCCTGAAGCAAAACAGTTACTATGCTCTTAGTGATGCACTGAAGCAGGTGATTGATGCCGAGATGCTACACAGCAATACACTGAGCTGTTTACTTTCCAGCAAGGTTGGTGGCACTACAACACAGACATTGACATAATATCTAGTAGCCTGTGTAAATCCTTGGCCGCTGCAAGATGTCATGGTGATGACATAATATGGCTGACAGTCAACTACAACAGTCAGCTTCTAAAGGTGGCAGTGGAGAATGTTGTCAAAGGCTTCAGTTATAATTTAAACATAATACGGCATGAAAACTAAGATAATTTTTTCTAAGGAATTCATGCTGGCGATATTACAAGCTTTTCTGAATTAAAAATGCATGTGTAGAGTAAACAACCAGATTATAGCAGGAAGTATAACGAGATAGAAAATCAAGTGCAGCTATCAAATTTCAGAATGAGACTGTTCATATGGATATGAATCTTATTTTTGAGAAACATGTCAGGTATTGTAAGACATGCATGTTATGGCAGATGGTGCAAGGGGATTTTAGTGGACATGTGATAGATTCTGAGCAGTAAGCTAAGAACTAAGGTAGTCATTCTCACAACAGAAAAAAAACAATAACAGAATTTACTCCAGAATCATACAACAGAAAAAGAGAAACATATTGCTCATATTACAGTGAAATGTAATTCAGGTTTTACAGATTAAATGGAGACCACGAGTTATGTTATACATCAAAACAACTAGGTAACTTCAAGTAATGGAAAATTCATATTGGTGCTGTACCTAGAGAAGTATTCTGTACAATTAAAAATCTGTTTGCATAGAGTGAGACATTTAATGTGCAAAGCATACAAATATCACAATAATAATACCAATGTTGATTGGTGTATAAAAATTAAAAGGAGTACATAAATTTTCACCAAATTCTCAATTCAACATCAAGAAATATTGCAAGGGATCTGGAGGATACCACATAAATCTAACTATAGAGAAGGAACTATGTTACACAGAAAACTATCATGTCCAGCTCCTTGTGAACACATACAGTAAACAAGTTGTCTCTGAACATACATCAAAGTAGAATGTGAGAGTACTACGTTTAAAGAACAAACTGTACAAAAGTGAATCACACAAAATTGAGCATAGCACAGCAGTCATAACTGATTATATAACTTCTGCTTGTAAGGTGTCCTTCAAAGGTGAAATGACTGAAATTCTTACGAGTTCTTATAATCAGTGAGTTTATTGTCATACTTAGCCAACAGCATACATTTTACAGCATTAATGTTCATCATAGGTTACTTGACTAGAAGGGATATTATGATGTTGCACCTCCCCTCCCCCCCTTCCCCCCTCTGGTCTTGATGCCTGCACTGATTTGGTTGGGGAGGGTGTAATAAAGCTGTTGTATCCTCTTCTGTGGCAAGATGGCCCATAACTGTTGTAACTGGTTCTTGATATCTTGGATAGTGGTGCTGAAATCATCAGAATAAAAGTCTTAGCCAGCCCCACACATTCTATCGACAGACCTGAGAACCTTGCTGGCCACAAGAACATCTCAGTATCAAGTAAACAGTTGACAGAGCCACATGCCCCAAGTGGGCAAACACTGTCTGTTGAAAAAATGGCACCACAATGAGGAGGTAATGCAGGATATCTGTGACAGACCATTGTGCCATCAAACTTTCCTCAGTCACTACCAGTCATTACTGAGGCCTTACCCATTGGCTCCTCAGATACTGATGCATGGAGTAACACCCCTGTGCCTCTCCAGAACATTGGAGGAACAAGACCTCCTCTCAGACCACCACCATACTTGCCGACAATGATGGTCATTAGGGGTAGTAGACAATTGGGATTCATTTCTGATCACAATGTGATGACATTCATCATCAGTCCATGCAGCCCTCCCACAGCACCATTCCAAATGAGGACGTTTTCTGTTGTGGTGTTAATGGTAGCCTATGCTTGAGACAGTAATTCCCTAGTCCACCTGCTGTTAGTCTCTGACCAATGATGCAGAATGACACAGAATGTTAGAGGGAGTCCATTACTAGTTCCTGGGTGGCAGGTGCAGATGTGAAGGAGTTACGATGTGCTTAGGGCACAGTACATCTACCCTCCCTTGTGGCGGTCAGATGTGGTTGACTTGAACCTTGCAATGAGTAAGCCTGCCTCAGATTCCCATGCAGTCTAACATCAGGTCACTGTCCCATCCAAATGCTCCACAAATCTGGATACTGCACAATTCGGCCAGCCAGCCAAATGGAGACACACAGCAAAGCCCCTTTTAAATGCTGCCAGGTGCTGATCACACAGTCTCACAAGAGTACACAGCAGCTCCTTATCCTTCATACTGATCACTCAATGTGTGACACCGTCCGTGCCCCATATATACCCTATCAGACCACATAAATAACACTAATTGTGAACAACACTGTTGCACTCTGGTGGCCTATATAGCTATCACTGAGCATTGCAACTCTAAACTATTTCATAACCCTGAATGGCAGAATATATATTGCCAGTGACCATGTCCTGGATGTTTCACTTTTTTTGCGAGATATTGTATTTTATACTCATTACTCTATAGGCTAATATCTCCAGAGCACACATTCTTCTCCCTTCTGATCTCTTCCTCCTTTCTTCCCTCACCCACACCAACTGACATAGCCTTCTCACTCCAATACAGCTGCAGTGCAAGTACAATGCAGTCAGCTCAGACAATATAGCTCTACAGGTTTATGTACATATGTTTGTGTACATATACTCTACAGCTCTGAAGAATGATTTGTCCAAAAGCTAGCAACGTTCTTAGTCTTACTTCTGTGAGGCCTATACAAAGTACTGAGACTTCTGCAGGGGCCAGAGTTTTGGAAGTAAGGTTGACAACAATGTTACAGGATGGGTGTTAGAAGTAGTGTCTTTCGTGGAGGAGGGAGGAAATTTTTTGGATGTGGAGAGCAGAATAAGTCAGCAAGGCATGGCTGGGGAGCTAAGCTGGGTTTAAAAAGAGGATGGATCAGAGTGGTAGGATCATTCTTGGCTACAGGCAATCCTGTGCGAGCATAGGACAGAAGTAGCTGGGACAGCTTCCTCAGATGATGCTGGGAATAGTGCTCCAACTCTTTATGGACAAGAGTTTCTATTGCAGAAAATAGCATTCAGGAATTTGTGGTATTGAATACATCCATTTGTCTTCTGTTGCTACCTAAATATTTACCTGACCACATTTATATTTACCATAGAATAACAGGTGTCTTCATTTTTAGAACACAGGCCTGCTTACAATTAAAAATTGCTGCTCATCATGCAGCAAACAAGAATCATCAATCTTTAAACCTAGATAATTTGTAGAAGGGTTGCTAATCAAGTATATTTGATAATCAAGTATATTTCTACTTTTCTTTTCAATTTGAATTCCAAATTCATAGCTATGTGACTCATGGGAGCATGCGACATTGGGAATAGAATAGAGGAACACTATATGAAACCTGGATGTCAAGGAAAATAAACTTAGATTTTTATACTATTATTGAGTAAATCCCATTTCAAATGAAACTGAGTTTGATGTTAGCAAGAAATAACATTAAGAAGTAAACATCATTGTGATCAAATGTAATAACTCAAAGACTGTTGAATAAATATTTAATTTAATTTAAATAATTTAAGAAGTGCAGTAGTATGAGTAAAACAGAAGCACAGAGTTGCAGAAAGACACAAAAGACTGTGAACTTTGATAAACTTCAGACATGTGTGCACTGCTCGACTAGACTGAGGGGTTGTGTCTTGTAGGGAGAGTGAGGGCAGAAAGTAGGAGTGGAGCAGTAGGGAGAGTGACTGACAGGCAGCAGGTGCCCCAGAAAATTATTCCTTGTGATAACAGAGACAAAGTATGCAAAGCAAGCTAGCATCCTTTCCTTCAAGACAACACAATGATAAATAATTATAAATGCAAACACAGTGAACTGATCTTTTGATGTTTGCCAGTGAGTGGTAGTGCCCTATGTGCTATGCACCAGTGAGGAGAAAAAGAAACCACATAAATTACTAGGCAACCATTTTAAGTGAGAAAACCATGCATAACTCTTAACAATGTTTTCTTTATAAGCTGATGATAAAGCACTTATTTTCTGACACAAAAGGTAAGAATAAGTAAATAAATAAGTAGTAATATAAAGGACTAACATCTAATTGTTGCAAAATCTGCAAGTAGTCAATGAACTTGCCAATTATTCTTTCTGTAATATGTTCAACATTCAGCTGCCACATACTCGTGTTTCTGAATACTACATTAATAAAAATTCAATATCACAGTTATGAACAGACATTTTGGTTTATTCAGGCACATATGTTGTTACTTACCCCAGTGATATAGTGTTAATCTTAATCTTTGTGCTGGAAACTAGACTTAAAACATCTTTCACATCTTCTCCTGGTACAGTGTTCCTTCCATCAGTAATAAGAATAACAGTACTGCCTTTTTCATCAGCTCCTAACATCTGAAATGAAAAGAAATGATGTAATATAGATTTCCAAAAGCAAACTCTGTTCATTTAGTATAAAGGCTGACATTAATTCCTCATATATTCCTTTCTCCAAAAGCTAATAAGATTTTCTCAAACTTCAGAAAGTCTAATATGAAACTTGCTAACAATCTGCCTTTAAGCATGATAATAATAATAATAATAATAATAATAATAATAATAATAATAATAATAATAATTTTATTGTTGTTCAGCTGATTACAGCAATAGACAAAGTCAAGAGCATATATTTCTACATAAACTACTATAGCGATGTAAATTGGTTTACAATAGGTACACGTTAGAATACAGAATTTTCATCTTAAAAGAATTCATCAATGGTGAAAATGGATTGTTCACTAGTAGCTTGTATAATTTAGCTTTAAAGATATTTACAGGCAGTTCTTTAAAGTCAGCACTTAGTCTCTTAAACATCCTTAGTCCAACAACTAGGTAAGAGTTATGCGATTTTGATAATCTATGATATGGTACGTCTACAGATGTTCTGTTTCTAGTATTATGGGTATGAATATCACTTCTCAACACAAAATTAGACACATTGTTTCTAATGTACATTAAAACATTGTAGATGAATAAGTTTACTACTGTAAGACACTGCAATTTAATAAACAGAGGTTTACAATGTTCTGCTTTATCAGAATCCATTATTATTCTTATTACTTTCTTCTGTAAAAGTAAAATGTCATTTACATGACAGCTACTACCCCACAGTAAAATTCCATAAGAGATTATGCTTTGGAAGAAGGCAAAATATGCTGATCTCACATAGTCATTGGGAACATGTCTTTTTAAATTTCTAATTAGATAAATAACTCTTGAAAGTCTAGCCAATATATTTTTAATGTGTGGTTCCCACGTCAATTTATTGTCAATAGTAACACCTAAAAATTTAACAGTTTCTAATTCCTGGTAGTTAGGAATCTCTTTGAGGCTAAAGTAAAGTGTCTGGGTTTTGTTTTCATTTAGCAAGAAGCCATTAGCTTTGAACCATAATGAGGACTGAGCAAGGTTATTTTCGGTCAGTGTTTTCAGTGTACCTAGATCAGAGCTTTTATGTAGAAAAGTTGTGTCATCAGCATACAATATTGTATGAGAATTTATGAATAAGGGCAGGTCATTAATCATTAGTATAAACAGTAAAGGTCCAAGCACCGGCCCTTGAGGCACTCCGTACCTAACATTAACCAAATTTGATTCCTCCCTACCAATGTACACAACTTGTTGACGGTTCTCTAGAAAAGACCTGAACATATTTATGCTGTTGTCATCAAAACCATAGTAAACTAGCTTATTCAGCACAGTGTCATGCTCTACACAGTTAAAGGCTCTGCTCAGGTCACAAAATGTAGCCTGGCCATAGTCCCTAGCCTCGAACACATCTAGGACTAATTTTACGAGGGAGTCCATTGCATCCGTTGTGGATTTACCTTTCCTAAATCCAAACTGCTTATCACTAATTATATTTAGTTTACCCAAGTAGGCACTAACTTGCTCATACATAATTGTTTCTAAAATTTTTGAAAAAACTGGGGTTATGGATATAGGTCTGTAACTAGCGGGACAGTTCTTTTCCCCTTTTTTGTATATGGGCACAACTCTAGAAATTTTTAGTATGTCGGGGAACTTACTTTCAACTAGGCATTTGTTAATGCCTAGTTGAAAGCTTTGTCTTTAAATATGTCTGCTTGTGTCTGTATATGTGTGGATGGATATGTGTGTGTGTGCGAGTGTATACCCGTCCTTTTTTCCCCCTAAGGTAAGTCTTTCCGCTCCCGGGACTGGAATGACTCCTTACCCTCTCCCTTAAAACCCACCTTTCGTCTTTCCCTCTCCTTCCCTCTTTCCTGATGAGGCAACAGTTTGTTGCGAAAGCTTGAATTTTGTGTGTATGTTTGTGTTTGTTTGTGTGTCTGTCGACCTGCCAGCACTTTCATTTGGTAAGTCACATCATCTTTAAAGATGATGTGACTTATATATATAATACAGAGTTAAAGATTAATATTTCTATTATTTACCCCATTCCCTTAAATGACACAAAATGCATATACTATATTTATAGATTTATTTATTCCTATTCAAGAATTCATCTGTGGTATAGAAGGAGTTGTCAAGGAGATATGATCTCAATTTATTTTTGAAGCTATTACTGCTGTCTGTCAGACATTTTATTTCCTCTGGTAATTTGTCAAAATTTTTATAGCAGCATATTTTACCCCTTTCTGTGCCAAAGATAGGTTGAGTAAATGATAGTGTAAGTCTTTCTTTCTTCTGGTATTATAATCATGAGTGTCACTGTTGTTTTTAAACTGGTCTATGCTGTTGAGAACAAATTTTATTAGTGAGTAAATGTACTGTGAGGCTGTTGTAAGAATTTCCAATCTTTTAAAAAGATCCCTAAAGATGTGCAACTATGAACCCCACACATTATTCTAACCACTTTCTTTTGAGCAGTGAATACTTTTTGTCTAAATGTTGAGTTACCCCAAAATATTATTCCGTAGGACATCAGAGAGTGAAAGTATGCAAAGTATGTTATCTTACTAATTTCTATATACTCAAAATTGGCAATTATTCTGATTGCAAAAGTTGCTGAACCTAGTCACTTTAGTAGATCCAAAATATGAATTTTCCAATTAAGATTCTCATCTATATGCACACCCAAAAACTTAGTATGCTCTACCCTGTCTACTGACTTCTGTTGATGTGTTATATTTATGGAAGGAACTGTACTTTTTGCAGCAGAAAATTGGATGTTCTGTGTTTTTTCAAAGTTTAGAGCAAGCCCATTTGCAGAAAACCAATTAATGACGTTTACAAAGACCTTATTTGTATCATTTTCAATTGGAGTTTCTTTTACTGGATTAATAATGATGCTTGTATCATTAGCAAACAGTGTCAGTTCAGATTCCTGTTTCAGGTAGAAAGGGAGGTCGTTCACATATATCAAGAACAGAAGGAGACCCATGATTGAACCCTGTGGAACACCTAATGTAATTTCACCCCAGTTAGATGAAGTGGCAAACTTATTGAAAACACTTGACCCATAAAAGGAAACTTTTTACTTCCTGTTCTGTAGGTATGACATAAAACTCTCATATGCTATTGCATTTATACCATAGAATTGTAATTGCTGTAACATAATGTCATGGTTCACACATTCAAATGCTTTGGACAAGTCACAGAAAATTTCTGTTGGTGACATCTTACTATTTAAAGATTCTATTATGTGAACAGTGAAATTGTATATTGCTGTCTCAGTGGAACAGCATTTTAAAAATCCGAACTGTGATTTACTAAGTATCCCATTACTGTTGAGATGGCTAACCAGTTTTGAGTACATTACTTTCACAAAGAGTTTTGTAAATGCTGTAAGCAAGGATACTGGCTGGTAATTATTGACATCTGTGGTGTCCCCCTTTTTGTAGCCAGAGGCCATTAAGACAGTCCTGAATAAAAACTAAACTGACTCATGGAGAACTGCCTTCCATAATCTAAAAATACTAATGCTTCCATCCATATACTTGTGCAGAAGAAGAAATTCGTTAATCAATGCCAGTAGATTACTAGGAAAAATGTAGACATTCATTCATATGATACAAGAAATAAAGTCCAGCTGAGAAATATACCACACAGTCTGAGAGCTGTCGAAAAGGCCCTCAGTGCTCAGGTGTGCAATTTGTAAAGTGTCTTAATGTGAGTCTACAGTACAGTATACGAACAAAGACGTTCCACAGATTTCTCAAGGATTACTTAATGGAAAGAAATTAATGGTGTAGAGTATTTTATGTGGAAATAATGAGGAATATTTTTATTACCTGTATGTATATATTGGATTTTGCCAAATATACTGTATGCATCATAAATTTTTGCAGGCCTTTTCTTTAGTCACCAGAGTTAAAAGATTATGTAGATAACTTTAAGACTTAAATCTAAATTAAGAGAAAATGTACCAAACATTATTATCACATTTGCCAATTTTAGGTAAGTTGAACTGTCCTACATCATAGGCACCACAGTACAAATGTAATAAAGTAGGATCAAATAAAAGTAAATAGATCAATAAAATTATAACAACTGCAATTAGGCCTGACACAAAGTGTTTATGTGAGAAGTTTCAGCTTCTCGCAGCATTATGATTCAAATAAGACCATACTGGTATGAAATAAACATCAATTTGATGACACCCACATAAAAACTTAGTCATTTACTATAGATGTTAAGAACATTAATACCTGGATAGCACATTTCACTGCACAGCCAATGCAGCACCCTCCTTCAGCTATGATGGGAATGGCATCCAGAAATTTTGCCTTTAATCTTTCACTGACAGAAGATACGTTTATCAGTGGATGGGCAAAATCACTGCAGACATAACAAAACATTACATTTATTGACAAAATAAAATTTACTATTTACTTGTATATTAATCTTTGAATTGTTAATGTAAAGACTAAGTCCTGGAAGCTTTATATTCCTAAGGAGAACAAAACAATATACAGGCTAAGTGAGACATACACAATACCAACAAATAACATAATGTTAATTAATTAGATCTACACTTTCTTGCATCCTGCATATTATTAAATACTATGGAATTTTAGTTTCATATGCTCTACTTTGCCAAATTTGATAGCAGTGAAACTTCTGGAGGTAAATCAATGCATATGCTATAAGGATTGGCTAATGGGAAATGGAGGTCACATAGACAAGAAACTCAAATCCACCAAGATATAAATTCAAGCTGAATATGAGTCAGCTTGGGCAATCCAACAATTAATTATAATAGTTATGGCTTTGTAATTGATAAAGCAATACTAAATGCCTCTGAAAACAGCTAGTTCAGAATCCCATTTGTGGTGCATACCTAAAATAACAAGAAAAATTTACATGTTCATCAAACTAGATAAAGAGGCAGTAGTGATATATTCAGTGATGAACTTGAACTATTTAGCTCTTGACAGGAGCATTTAGAGAAATTGTGGTTCAAGTTTAGAAGAACAGTTGGCCAAGCACTGGACTGATATATACTTAGAACTGTTTGTGATTCTGCATAGTGTACAGTAACTGTTTGTGATTCTGCAGAGTACACTCCCTCTGTACAGAAACCTTTAAACAAACTGTGATTACTGCTCAAAGGGTGCAAATCAAAGCATAGGAATGTATATAGAGAGATGTTAGATGAAACAAGTTAGACTGTCAAAAGGGCTATTCATCAATCCTTCAGTGCAATCCTTGAATGACTACTGTAGCAGAATCTTATCGAAAGATCCCTCACAAAACATCAGCATTCATATATGAAGAGCAGGAAGAATGACTGCCTAAATGCCACTGTGTGTGTGTGTGTGTGTGTGTGTGCGTGCGTGTGTGTGGGAGAGTGGGTGCGTGGGTGGGGGGAGCGCACGAGCCCCTACAGTAATTTGTGTAATCTTGTCTCTGCATTCCACAGAGGAATAATACATATAGCTTATAGTTTATTCCTAGATTCTTCAGTGAATATTGGTTCTTGAAACTTTGTAAGTCGGCTTTCATGAGATAGTTGGCATCCATCCTCAAATATCTGCCAATTCAGGTTTTTCGGGATTAATCTACTGGAATGT
Organism: Schistocerca piceifrons; assembly: GCF_021461385.2. Taxonomy (NCBI): domain Eukaryota; kingdom Metazoa; phylum Arthropoda; class Insecta; order Orthoptera; family Acrididae; genus Schistocerca; species Schistocerca piceifrons. Next base: position 574,356,839 of record NC_060141.1, read on the forward strand.
ACATGTAAGAATTCCAGACTCCTTAAAAAGACTTCTACAAGAGGTATGGTTACCTGTTTCACACAATATCCTTACACGCTGCTTTTTCTGAATAAATACTTTATTTACTTTAGATTCACTGTCTCAAAAAATACTTCTTTTTGTTTATTTGAAACCCAGAAATCTTGTACTGTGTGACCGCAAAGGTAGGGGACTGATGAAAAAATATTAAATACGTTTTTCACATATTACATTTGCAAACAGCTGAAAATTTTAAGTAATGAAGCAATAACCTAACATTTATCTTAAACAGCTAAATAGTCTAAAATATACATGAAAATTCAACACACATGTGGTTTCAAATACAACAATGGCTACAATACAGAAATGAAAATAGACTCAGCATCTATTGTAATATACTAAAACGCAGAAGATACAGGGTAATACCTTAATAGATCATGTTACTTGTGAGTGCAAGCATATTATTTCTTATAGCTATATGAAACAATGACAAACAGATATTTTTCCTAAAATGGAAGGCAAGCATAGAAAGTAATAACAAACACAGTGTACACAATATGTTTTAGGACTTGTTTTTCTTAAGATTTACATTTTGTGTAAGAGAGGACACGGTCACTAGTTAATGCAAGTTTGCCTTCAGGTACTCATTGACAGATTAAAAAGTACATTTCATTAACAAATCCTGAACTTTCTTGCTGAAGGTACTGCTTTTATTTCTAATTGATAGCGGTATTTGCTAAAAAGTAGGTTGCCCACATTTCTCATCCCATTGTGACTTCTGCTTAATCTTTGACTCACCAGATGAATGTATGCCTTTATTCTTGAGTGCACAAACCAATGATAAACAGTTATTGTTATTTTTATATCACATGACTGCCTGAGTATTCTGAATGCGCAGCACAGTATGCCAAGCTTGTTTAGCAGTTTTGTCCTATGATGGTCCCACTGGAGTGAACTGTCAATCCATACTCCCAAAAACTATATTTCCAATGATAGTTCAACTTCTCTGCCTTCAATTTGCAAAGGCTCCACGTAGACAGGATGATTTTGAGATAGGCTTGTAAAGGGACATCCTCCTCTAGCATTACTTTTCCTCAACAGTAGTAGTCGATACCAGTAATATTTTTCGAATTTTAGACAGGTCAATATTGTGCCAGCTGTTTTTCTGCAAAAATTCATATAATTTTATCACAGTTTGTGATATTTCATGCTAAATTCATGAAAATGAATTACTTTATTTTCATTGTTACAATCGAGATGTACTGGCTCTGAATGTACACTTAATTTTTTTTTTTTAGAAACATTTGAAATTACGAAATATTTGACATACTTAAAATTTCTATTATTAATTACACAATCTAGTACTGTTTATTATGTTTATTTCATTTATAAAATAATAATCTAAACTAACAGAAATTCATTTGCGAAGAAAAATTTAAACCCTTTGGAATACTGTTATTACTGCAGAGTGAGGGAGTAGTAAGCATGCCTTGGATGTGATCAAATGTATTTTTGTATTTTGGACAAACAATGTCATTTTGGCTTTGTTGATGTGAAAATTCAAAAGGCAGTGTGATATAGTAAAATGTGAGACAATAAATTATCATAAAAATAAAAATTCTGCAACGACATTCTTCAAAATTATTTAGATTAATTTGAACCATGAGAAGCTAAAGTGTGAGAATTTCAGCTTCAAGAATCAGACCCCTAGACATGAAAAACTGGAACCAACTGTGCGAGAAATGATAGGTAAAAAGATTATTGTAAATCTTACTACTCTGGAATCTTCTAAAAAGGCGTAACCATAGTGGACAGTAGCAATGAGGAAGGGAGAGGTAGATAACAGGCAGAAGCATATGAGCTGTCTTGTTTATGTTTATTGCAATAGAGCCATGAGAGAAGTCTTTCACTTGTGTTGTAGTGATCAAGATTGGTGTCCACTTCATTTGTGTTGTGTGTGTTTGTTGTTATCACGGCTGTCGAAGTGTTCATGTCTCAGCCACCAGAAGCACTGTGTTTCAGCATTCACAATTTCTATTTATTCTTTGACTTGATGATGCAACCTTCTTTGAATTCAATGATTCAAAGTGCCAAAATGGAGCATTCCAAAGGCACACTTCAGCCACATCCTGAACTTGATGCACCCCTTGTGTTAGTGGTAGATGCAAGTCAGACTGCTACTGGTGCAGCATTGCAATGATTACACAATAGCACATGGCAGCCTCTTACTTTCTGTTTGCATAAGCTGTCACCATCGCAGCAAAATTGGAGCATGTGAAATTGAGAATGTCTTGCATTTGTTGAGCTAATCAAGTAGTTTTGCCCACAATTAGAAGCCAGAGAGTTCATAAGCCAGTCACCTATGCCTTTCAACAAAACAACAACAACAACAACAACTGATCATCACATCAACACATAGATTTTGAATTTATCAAGCAGCTCAATACCGATATCAAGCATATTTCAGGCATTGACAATGCAGTATCTGAATGTCTTTCTCATGTCAGCAGTGTGTCAAGCACAATTTATCTTGCAGACAACTTTCCAAGGTATAACATACAGACCAGAAGCTCCATAAACCCCCTAGTGACGCTTAGAGATACAATTAATTGAAGTTTCTGGTGCATAAGTTGAGTTATTCTGCAATATCTCGAATAGGAAGCCTTGTCCAGCTACATTACCAACTACATTCCACCAATGTACTTTCAACAACTTGCATAACTTTTGCCAGCCAGGCATCAGATCACCATTCGCCTGATCTCAAAATGATCTGTTCAGCCCTGAATGGAAAAAGATGTTGTGAATGAACTTGTGGGTAGCGTGTATCCTGTTTCAACACTGCAAACAGTCCTGCCACATGCAGGCACCAGTGGGAGACTTTCCTGATACAGCTTCATGATTTACATATGTACATTTCAACATTGTAGGCCCAGTACCTCATTCAAATGGTCAGCTCTATTTTCTAACAATGGCTGATCTTTTCACTTACTGGCAGGTAGCAGTGCCAGCATTTCAGTGGGAACTCTAGCCTTTGCTTTTGTGTCAAGTTGGATATCTCATTTTGGTTGCCCATTATTGTCACAAAAGACCACAGTTGCCAATTTTTGGCTGCCAATTTGAATATATTCACCAAACTTACCAAATTCTGTGGTACTGTTCATGACAAAGCTACAAGTTATCACCTGGTGGGCAATTCCATGATCAAACATTGGTACTGTGCCCCAAAAGCAGCACTAATGGGTCAGGAAACTAACTGGATGACAGCTCCACTGCTGATGCTGCTTGGTACCCAAAACATGCGAATTCTCTGCAGCCTTCTGATCAAGACCAGCCAGAATTCATTCATTAGTTGAGAGAACATGTAGCATGCATTCACTCCCACAAAGTTGTTTCGAGACACAGTACAACACCTAGTTACGTGCATCGCAACTTGAAAACAAGCATGCATGTAATACTACATACATATGGTGTTAAGCTCTTACTTCAGCCACCTTACAGAGAGCCACACCACGTCTTACAAGTAGGAGCATGACTTAAGGTAAATGACACACTCTTTACAGTTTCCATCAGCCAAATCAAATCAGCATGTGTGTTCCAAAAATGTACTGCCAACCAATGCGCCATGGAACCAGCCTATCTGTAAACATCAGCATCACCCAACGCAAATAAATTTCCATAACAAAAAAGATCTGAACAATGTGTACATTTACCTGCATATTTTTTGGACAACACTCCATCCTTGAGAGGGCTGATGTTGTGATCAAGATTGTCATCCACTGCATTTGTACTATGTGTGTTTGTTTATGGTGTGGGTGTTGAACTGTTTACGTGCCAACTGCTGGGGGCACAGTGTATCAACACTGACACTTTCTGTTTATTCTCTGAATTCAGAGTGTAACCTTCTGCGATTTCAGTAGTGAGATAGTTATGGATGATTCTTCGAAAGACTCGAAAGACATAGTTCTACTCACATGTAAAGCTGCTCTTAAGTTGTTTTTCCTAACAAGATATTTTCTTTCTGTGTTGTGTTAAATAAAGATATTTTTACGTTGTGTGCAATAGGACGATAATTGTTTACAGCATAACTGTCTACCTTTTTGAATAGTGGATTTACCTTACAGGCCTTTAATACTTCTGCTTACTGAGCTATTGATTATATTACATTGGGGTGTGATAATTTCTGTTACCTTCTTTCAGGGAGAGCGTAAGGGAACATGACAAGAATGGGGAAAAGAAAAACAGTAGAAGAAGAATGGATAGCTTTGAGGGATGAAGTAGTGAAGGCAGCAGAGGATCAAGTAGGTAAAAAGACAAGGGCTAGTAGAAATCCTTGTGTAACAGAAGAAATATTGAATTTAATTGATGAAAGGAGAAAATATAAAAATGCAGTAAATGATGCAGGCAGAAAGGAATATAAATGTCTCTCAAATGAGACCGACAGGAAGCGCAAATTGGCTAAACAGGGATGGCTAGAGGACAAATGTAAGGCTGTAGAGGCTTATCTCACTAGGAGCAAGAGAGATACTGCCTACAGGAAAATTATAGAGAGCTTTCGAGAAAAGAGAACCACTTGTATGAATATCAAGAGCTCAGGTGGAAATCCAGTTCTAAGCAAAGAAGGGAAAGCAGAAAGGTGGAAGGAGTATATAGAGGATCTATGCAAGGGTGATGTACTTGAGGACAATATTATGGAAATGGAAGAGGATGTGGATGAAGATGAAATCGGAGATATGATACTGCATGAGGAGTTTGACAGAGCACTGAAAGTACAGTACAAAAGCAGTCCCTGACCAACTAGCACTAAAAATGCAAAATATAGAAGTCACTTCCATGATTAATGGGAGAAAATTGAATGTGACAAACACAGGCTTCAATGACACAGTAATAGTCAGGCTACGGATGAAGGTACAAGTCTCACATTTCTTTCCAGATAAACATCAATTATAGTTTGTCATGCTAGATCTGGTGCTTGTGCAGAACAGTGCGACCAACAAGCAATGAAATTTGCATGACTGTCAGCCAACAGTCTTGATGCTAGAGCAACAACTATAGCATCAAATGTAATACTGAGATCAACAATATTGACACCTAACGACAATGCTGATCAGTCAGCTGTGCAAGCCAGTGGAACAATGTTTACAGCAAGTCATACATGGCGAACACAAGGTAGGCGGAAAATCTTTGGAATTCAGGCACCACTTACGAGGAATTGTAAGGGAATACGAGTTGTCAGATACAATGTTGTGGCAGGTATGAACACTGAAACTTCCTGTAATTGTAATAGTGGCTGTAGTCACATATGTAACTTTGTCAATAGCAGTAGCAGGCAGGGCGTGTGGAGCACCGGACCTAGCAGCCATGTCAGGCATGAAGACACATAGATACCACTAAGTAATTTAACCATCTGAAAGAGCACGTAGATGCACTGCAACAGGAGATAAAGGTGTTAGTGTGAAATAAGACGATTACATCCAAACAAGACACTAACAAAAGAGGTAAACCATTTGAATGAGAGCAACAAGGGCAAGTTCATTAGTATCACCAATGTTTTTGTGAATGAGCCGCAAGACGTACATGCCCGTCTACCTACCATAATAGAGTCAGTGGCCAGGTCGCAGGAGAAAATGTAAATGTCTGCTTTCTGGTCAATACTGGCTCAGATGTTATCATGTTGTCTCCCCTCAGCATAAAGAGTGCAATGCCAACCACTCTCGCCCACCTGATGATGGCCAATAATTTGTTCATACCAATTTATGGGGGGAGCGAGATAGAAGTGGATCTCAGGTTTAGTGAAAAATGCTGGTGGAAACAGATGTAATGAAACCCATCTTAGGTGTGGATTTCATTAGCAACCAGTGGCCTGAGATAGATCACAATGGAGTAAAAATTAAGATGGACAGAGAGATCATGATAGTTCATTATAGGATGGATAGCTTTGAGCACAATGGTCCCTAGTCAAAATTTGTAGGTACTGGAAGAGGACCACAGTAGTGAGAGTCGAGATGAATGTGTGGTGCATATCACAGTTCACCACACTAAGACTGTGTCAGGCCAACTGATATCACTGTGACTGAGAACGTTATCACCCAGCCATTTTGCTGTGGCAAAGGTGGAATTTGAGAATATATTGCATGTAGGGGGTGTGCGCAGGTCAGACAGTCTGTGGGCATCACTGCTCCATCTCATCACAAAAAGGTATGGCACCTGGAGGCCATGTGGAGATTATTGCAAGCTGAATGCACACACAATTCTAGATCAGTATCCAGTGCCAAATATTAGAGATAGTACCAATGTAGTAGCAGGGGCTACAATATTCAGCATAATAGATTACAAAAAATGCAAGTGCCTCTGGCAGCAATGTAGGCAGGGAAAGATACCTCAGGATGATAACCGCTGCCATGGATAATAGAGATGCAACACCCTTTTGACCTGATTAAAGCCAGTTAAGAAAAAGCAGCTATTTTATCCCATCCAGTTCATGAGGTACTGCAATGGTGGTACATACAAGTCAATAGGCAATTGGAGCCACACTCCATCAGTTGGTGCAATACTGGGGCTTTCCTCACACAAACTCACAGTATCAATAAGGTATTGTCAACTGAAAGTGAAGCAAAAACAACAATGGGGGGGGGGGGGCACCTGTGTGGAAATTATCATAAGAAAAGGCTCCTGTTAATCACTCTTTGTTATTAACTGACAGTTTTAATAGTTCTGAGTGAGAATAAAAAGTAATTATAGAGAGTAGTGTGAGATTTGATTCACCACATTAGGCATCATGCAAGAAAGCTAGAATGGTGCTTGAAATGTTTCTCAACATTTAGGCTGCTAGTTTTTGTGAGTTTGCAGAACTGGGAACCTTCTCTGACTAATATCAAGCAACCACCATCTCTTTTTGACTTTCTGCAATAGTATGAGCCTGACTCTAAAAGGATGCATAAACGAACAGGCTGTACTGTCTGCCTGTTTTAATGCACACCTAAAATATTCTAGCCATTAGGATTATTACAGGGAGCAGAACTAGACAGTTATGTGAACCAATATTTAAAACACTGAAAGTGCTACCACTACCTTGCATGTTTATATGTTTATTCTTAACATGCTAATGTATATTAAAAGAAATGTAATCATAAATGATAACAGTATTAGAAATAATTGTGGCTTACATAATCACAACACCTGATTAAAAGGTAATTTGCATTTACTCCCAGCATCAGATAGGTACATGCTACTTGAGAATAAAATTATTCAACAAGTTGCCAAATGATGTAAAATGTATACTAAATATTATTACTTTTGAAAGATCTGTTAGAGAATATCAACATTACCACTGCTTTTATTCACTAAATGAATACTTGAAATGTAATAAATGTATAGAGCTGTAACTTCTATAATGTATAACACACAGAACTATTGGTAACCGTGGAAAACTGTCTACTGTAATGACTAGGCTTAAGCCCAATATCATGTTGTATATTATACTACATATCATCAAAGGACAAAACAAATAAATATTATAGTTTGTAATATGGATTACTCTTATTTCATTGACTTCAAGTCACAATTCTATAAGGCATATTACACATTAATTTTTATGTTCATTAAGACAGTACAACTGGTTTCCCCAGAGTTTATTTCTTACTGATTGAATGTTCTGATAGAAAATACAGAGGGCTTTGTTAGTACTCATTTAAGTTCCAATGAGATCTGGAGTGTTCACTGTTTTTGTAATATTTTTGTCGCCAGTACTGCATTGTGGATATATGACTACGGATGCTACCTGTCAGCTTAATAGCTTATTGGGATAAAAAACACCTGTACAATCTGAAGCACACCATAGTATTAACATACATGATCCTTGCTTAATTTTCCTTGCACTTGAGCTGTAATTCCACTGCCTAAATAATTATTTCCAAAGTCAATGAGATGAAGTCCGTGGTGTGTGCAAAATCTTCCAGTGGTATTTCAATGCACAAAACAAACATTTTTTAATCATTTCCAGACTTCAGACGGATAATTGATTGAGCTTTTAACTTCTTGATTTACATAGGATTCATTCATAAGGATATAATGATGGGGTATGTTAACAAAAACTACAGTCATATGTTCATCTTCTTCCACATAATTTTAGTTCATGGGACACTTTATTCATCTCATTTTTGTAGACATCAATTGAACCACTCATCAGAACAAAAATATCATGATTTCATTTAATTTGACTCAACCATATTCCTTCAGGCATAGGACAACAGGCACTGAAAATATACAAAATAAGCCAATAGTTTTATCCTTTGGCCAGCACAGTGAGAGACATTTCTATGGGGAAAAAAGTATTCTCATTCTCCATCTATAATAATGTCATTACTCATAGGATGTTAAACCCTATTCTTCCTTCTCCTTCTGTTATCTCATTTCAGTATTTCTATACAAAAGCTTTCGTGACAACAATGATGGTGAAACAGCTGACAAACTTTTACACAGTATCAACGCAGTTCGCTTGTGCAGTGGACTGAAATGGTTGATGCCTTGAGGTATTGCACCTCAGGTAGAAAAGTCTAGCCTTTGTTAAAAACGATTTGGAGATGTTAAACCACCAGACTGCATGAAAGAGGCTGTTACTGCCAAGCAAGTGACAAACATTGTGTCCACCTCTAGAACTTCTCAGATGTTATCACATACAATTAAGGTCAAAGAGGAATTGAAAGCTCTCAAACTAGCTTGTAAATCTGAGTCAGACTACTCTAGACCATTCAGCAGTGAGAAAGTAATGACATCTCTCAAAGAAATGGTGATGATGATGATTTTGATGTCATCCATTCAGAATTTTTAATTGGATAAAAAAATTGGGTAGCAATGTTCCTTAATGATATTCTCCTAAACATAACCCATAATTTGAAAACAGCAAAAATCATAGATATCAGAAAACCAAGTACACCAAATGGCAAACTTTAAAGCTAGTGACCCATTGCTTTAGTTAACACAGTATATAAACTTTTGGATAGAATTCAGTATAACAGAGTCAGCCATAAAATTTTCCAAAACCTGTCTACTGAACAGGCAGGATTCTGCCTGAACCACAACTGCACCAACCAGGTTCTCTCATTACCAACTTTCACTGAAGAATGACTTTCAAACAAACAAGAGATCTCAACTGCGTATACAGCTCTAACAGTCACTTGTAATACTGTATGAAAGCAAGTGGTAATGTTCCAAATTCTCAGTCATATCATGTCTTATAATTGGAAACCTCATCAACGGTATGTTAAGCAATGGAAGCTTTCAATTTCTAATGGGCAATAAAATGAGCCCTCTAACGAAACATAAAAATGGCCTTCCACAAGGATCAATGTTAGCCCCTCCTTTGTTTTCCCTGTATAAAGCAGACATAATTAAGACAACATCAAGGAAATTTCGGTATGCTAGTGATGGGGCTCTTGCTGTGAGCTACAAAGGTCTAGTCATTACCAAGTCTGTCTGGACTGAAGGTCAACAAACAGTTGGCAAATACTTCTACAACTGGAGGTTACAGCTAAGTACTGCCAAAACAGAACTCACAATTTCCATCTTGACAACAAGCTCTCAAACAAGAAAATGAAGGTATATTTTAAAGAAAAGCTACTGAGCTTTAAAAGAAGTCCACATTAACTAGGGATCACTCCTGATAGGGCACTCAGTTTTAACCCTTTATGATCTCATGGACTTCTCCCACTTTATAAAAATGAATGCAAAACATTCTTCATCATTTTAATTGCTGCAAAAATGTAGCATGCCACTTATTATTCCTTTGGTACTTTGTCAATGCATCACAGTTCTTTCATGGATGTGTTATCTGTGATGCCAAAGTGATTTGAATTTCAGTGCACACAGTCCTCACAGAATTTGGTTGTGTGCAGTTGCAGGGCAATCATTCAGTGAGAATATGATCTTCATAATTTTTTCCGTGCTACTCAGTAAGTCAATTTATGCTAATTATTGGCTATAAGTGGAATATATTATAAATGCTAAGAACAAATTTGTAAAGTTAATTTGCTACTTGCAAGTTCCATCAGGCCTATATATACAGGTTTTTGCATGACAGGCTATGGCAAGAAAGTTGAAAGATGATGAGATACTGGAGCTACTCCTGAAGAATTTTCCATCTGACATCGATAAGCCTGATGAGGAAATTAGTGATTCAGATACAGAACAAGTTTTAGAAAAAATTGAACTCAACAATCTAGAAGTGCAAAGAAAAAAAAATTATGCCACACCATCCATTAGACAACAAGAAAATATTTCCACTTGTTCTCAAGAAGCTGAAGAAATACATTTTGAAGGCAGTAGTTATTTTGAAAATAACCTGTAGGACGATGAACAAGAAAGCTACAATGTATAAGCACAACAAGAGGGAAATAACAAAAAGCAAGCTGCTAATCACAAAGACAAAACAGACTCTGCCTCTGCTGAATATGAAAGAAATGCTGAAATTGTGAATCACAATCTAAAAGTTCATCAAAAATTTAGAAGACAAAACTGTGTAACAGATTTTCCTAAATTTATGCCCCAAAAGGGGGTGATCGAGCAATACTTTTCTCAAAACGATTCTGCAACAAATACCTTTTCGACTGTTTTGTCAAGCAAACTGATTGAAAATATTATTTTTCAAAGTAATCTATATATTGTGCAAAAGGGGAAAACGAAGAAGAGCTTTACTGATTTCTTGACCTTGAATTCTTCTGCAGTTATCATCATTTGCCACAAAAACTGTCATTATTGTTGTTGTGATAGTGATCTGAATGTGCCACTTGTCATACAAACAATGACAAGAGAGAAATACAAATAAATTCTGTCTGTGACAGACCTGAATGATAATCTTTCTGTACCTAAGAACAGTGCAGACAAACTGTATAAAGTACATCCGCTAATTACAGCGTTGAACGAAAACTTTCAGGAACTACTGCTTCCAGATCAGATTCAGAGTATTGACGAGAGTATTGTTTGATTCAAAGGATGATCTTCCCTAAAACAATAGAATCTGATGAAGCCAGTGAAATGAGGGTATAAGCTTTGGTGTCATGCAGATATGTCAGGTTACATCTACGAATTTGATGCCTACCATGGTAAAACATCTGATAGTAGCAAAGGAAAGTTTGGACTTGGTGGAAATGCAGTGCAGAAACTGACATTCTGCTTTCACTACAATAATTATGTAGTTGTGACAGACAATTACTTCTCTTCTGTGGATCTTTTTGAATATCTAAAAGCTCATGGTGTATATTTGCATGGAACTGTGCATCCCAATATACTTGGCCTACCAAAACAAAAGAGTGATCAAGAGCTGTTAAGAGGTGAATTTGAGAGTCAAACTTTGGAAGAAGGAATTGTTGTTGTTGTTGTGGTCTTCAGTCCTGAGACTGGTTTGATGCAGCTCTCCATGCTACTCTATCCTGTGCAAGCTTTTTCATCTCCCAGTACCTATTGCAACCTACATCCTTCTCAATCTGCTTAGTGTATTCATCTCTTGGTCTCCCTCTACGATTTTTACCCTCCACGCTGCCCTCCAATACTAAATTGGTGATCCCTTGATGCCTCAGAACATGTCCTACCAACCGATCCCTTCTTCTGGTCAAGTTATGCCACAAACTTCTCTTCTCCCCAATCCTATTCAATACTTCCTCATTAGTTATGTGATCTACCCATCTAATCTTCAGCATTCTTCTCTTGCACCACATTTCGAAAGCTTCTATTCTCTTCTTGTCCAAACTATTTATCGTCCATGTTTCACTTCCATACATGGCTACACTCCATGCAAATACTTTCAGAAATGACTTCCTGATACTTAAATCTATACTCGATGTTAACAAATTTCTCTTCTTCAGAAACGCTTTCCTTGCCATTGCCAGTCTACATTTTATATCCTCTCTACTTCAACCATCATCAGTTATTTTGCTCCCCAAATAGCAAAACTCCTTTACTACTTTAAGTGTCTCATTTCCTAATCTAATTCCCTCAGCATCACCCGACTTAATTAGACTACATTCCATTATCCTCGTTTTGCTTTTGTTGATGTTCATCTTATATCCTCCTTTCAAGACACTGTCCATTCCATTCAACTGCTCTTCCAAGTCCTTTGCTGTCTCTGACAGAATTACAATGTCATCGGCGAACCTCAAAGTTTTTATTTCTTCTCCATGAATTTTAATACCTACTCCGAATTTTTCTTTTGTTTTCTTTACTGCTTGCTCAATATACAGATTGAACAACATCGGGGAGAGGCTACAACCCTGTCTTACTCCCTTCCCAACCACTGCTTCCCTTTCATGTCCCTCGACTCTTATAACTGCCATCTGGTTTCTGTACAAATTGTAAATAACCTTTCGCTCCCTGTATTTTACCCCTGCCACCTTTAGAATTTGAAAGAGAGTATTCCAGTCAACATTGTAAAAAGCTTTCTCAAAGTCTACAAATGCTAGAAACGTAGGTTTGCCTTTCCTTAATCTTTCTTCTAAGATAAATCGTAAGGTCAGTATTGCCTCACGTGTTCCAGTGTTTCTACGGAATCCAAACTGATCTACCCCGAGGAATTACATTTTTCAAATATACGAGTGTATATTTTTTACCTAATTTTCATGCAACTGAAACAGTTAACATAAAACAGAAACAAAAAGATGGTACAAAAATTGATGTGACGGCCTCAGTAGTGGTTAGAGATTATAATTCACATGTGGATGGAGTTGATACAGCAGATATGCTCCAGTCTATTTATGACAGGGATTGTAAAACTAAAAAATGGTGGCACTGCCTGTTTTTCGCTGACAGCAATATAACACTTGTGAATTCGTATGTTATATATTCAGATTTCAATGGATGGATATCTTTCCTTCAGTTCAAGCGTATGATAACTCAGGGACTTCTGTCAAAAAGTAAAATAGTTTTGAAGAAAAGAGGAAGACCAAAACAAGAAACATCTTCCAGCTCTTTACTGAATAAAAGAAGGAAGAAAGGTTTTTTACCTTCAAATGAAATTTGAACCCGAGATCTCGGAGTTCATTGGCCAAATTTTGTTGCAAATCATGGTAGATGTGAAAACTGTGCTATTCATAATATAGAATTAAGCCCTCATTCTAAATGTGCTGATTGTGAAGTATTTTTGTGTTCAACGAAAGAAAGAACTGTTTTTATGAGTACCATGTTTCATGAAGTAATGTTTGTTACTGTCTGTACCATTCTGACCTGACAGGGCTCTCAAGTCACTTTTTGAAATAAATAAAAATTCAAATAATTTTATTCGAACTGGTTTTTCCTTATACTAAAGCTATTTCCTAACAACTAGAATACCACAGAAAAATTTCGAAATGTCGAAGTCAAAAAATAAAAAATTCACATCATAAAGGGAGAGCATTTGCTGAGATCTGCTGATAAGATGAAGACAAAAAGTAGCACTTTGCAGAATTTTTGTGGTACAGCATGGAATCCATCAGTTCCAATGCTAAAAACTTCTGCACTTGGACTGATGTACCCTGTGGCAGAATATAGTGCTGCATTCTGAATCGACAGCACGTGCATCACACTGTCTGACATGCAGCTCAACACTCCAATTTTCTTGTATCCTATTCTCAACCATATATCTCAAAAAACAGAAATAAAGGAAATATTGCACTAAAGTAACCATTTTTTTTTCCAGCGCAGAAAGTTATGTAAGGAAAATAAATGTGACAAGAAAGTTTCAACAGAATTAGATTTTGCTCTCTCTCTCGCTCTCTCTCTCTCTCTCTCTCTCTCTCTCTCTCTCTCTCTCTCTCTCTCTCTCTCTCTGTCTCGCACGCACGCACGCACACACACACACACACACATACACACACACACACACACACACACACTCACACACACACACACACACACACACACACACACTTTTGTGTGTAACTCTGACTATGGAGAAAAAGAATCTTTAGGATGCTGATGTAAGAAAACATGAAAACTTTGTGTTTAATGGCATAACCTTAGGAATGAAAAACCAGCAAAGAATTAAAATAATAAACTAAAGTCGCTATTAATGAATGAGTATCTATGATATGTTAACAACTAAAGATCATTAAAATTAATTTGCATTTGATGATAAATCAAAAAAAGCTGACATCTAACATTTTTCTGAGCAAATGTAGACAGTCATGTATCCAGACATAAAGCAGTTTAAATGTTTGTAATGTAACAAAACTGACCTTCTAAACATATAGCTGTCATTATTAGCAGGCTGAAACAAGACTGACCACTGTAGTGAACAAGAGATGTACAATTAGTTTTGCATCACTGAGCACCCTTTCCATATCTTTCCAGTAAAGCTCAACTTAAAGTGGGGCTGTAAAATGTGTCTTGAATAACTGTACACAGGTAGATAAAAATCTATAAAATAATTTTTAAACCTAGGAACTTACTTGAATTGTGCTAATCCAATCATCAAGTCTTCGGGGATAGAATGAATCCAATGACGAAGAGCATGCTTCAGTTTGTAAATTCTATTCTGGAAATTAGTGCACTATTAATGAAAACTAAAATTTCTCCATATTTTCAAAAATATTTGAATCAATTATTGTTTCATTTTTATTCTAATACATCTTTTATTCAAAATACTGATGTTTATACTAATAACATGAATTTTTCTATTTCTATTTGATTTACATGGTGCTTAGGAAGGTCAGCACATTTTGCAGTGCATATATCAGTTACTAAATATAAGATATTTTGGTAACCAAGTTTACTTCATCTGCATATATAAGCAAAAATGGAAGATAGACAAAAATGGAAAATTGACAGTTAGTTAAGTCACAATATGGTATGGGATGTGTGATTTTCAGACTAACTCATAGCTTGTGGTCTTGTTTTCACCTAAATTACATGTCCTTTGTAGTCTTTCTAACCAATTATCCATATTCTATCCCAGCAGGAATTTTCATCTGAAGTTCCGTAAATTGCTACATTGAATTAATCACAGTCTTCCACAGAGTTGACATGAAATTATTTCAAACAAGTATTTTAATGTCAGTTTACGTATAAATGTTGTTTTTTTTTTCCTGTGTAGAAGCTAATGTAGCTTTTTGATCTAACTGTTTTGGCATAAAATTGAAACATTAAGTTTAAGCTATCACTTTCAGTGGAACTATTCTACTTACTTGAGAATACATATTTTCTGATGCATCTAAAACCAACAGGATTTTGTTATTTTCAAATACATGAGGTAGAAAATTTTTTTTGCTTTCATTGAAGTTTAATTTTAGTGGGCTGAATGGAACATATCCAAAGCCTGTTTCAAAACTGTAATTCATACTGCATGAACAGTTATTCATGATAACTGAGGAAATAAATAGCCAGTATATAACAAAGCGGAAGTCATCACTATAAAGCATTTTCATTCTATATGGAAATGTACTCAACAAATATCATGCAGCCACAAAAACTCAGTCACTTGGCACACACTTTCTTCTTTATCCATAAATCTGATGCACTAACATGATACAAATGTTCATGTTATCTCAGAAAGCTGACAAGTGTCAGAAGGCAAGTATCCCTTAATCAGAAATATCTGACACATCACTTTGTTGTAACTCAATCATGTTTACTATGTTCAAATTTCTGCTGAATGCAGCATGTCCTATGTATGACTACAGAACTCAGGTGGCACACCTTCTTGTTTGATTATGGTTGTTGGAGATAGATAAGATAAGAGAGCTATAACTCTGCAGTAAAATATGATTCATCACAATGAAGTTTGTGCATGGCCATAAAATTCTGCGAGAAGCTAGTGTAGTAGAGGTAGCTGTGATGAAACATCCACTCATAGATTATCAAATGATTCACAGTGGTAATAGGTATTCTATAGAATTTCTAAAACACTACCCTACTTCAGGAGGCATGTTACAGTAAAAACTCTATATTCCAACTGCCTTGCATTTTTCTTTCCTGTTAAGATATTATAATGATTTAATTCCAGTATGTAGGGTATGTCCTGTAAAATCTGTAAGTGAAATAAAATATCTTTTTCAAATTTAAACCATTTTATCTACTACAACAAAATATAGAAATAAATCATGAGCACTGTGCACACATTAGTTTACGCTCTCAGATAGTAACTTTCTAAGAATGATATTTCTTTCTTTTTTTTAAGAAAGCACTTTTCTCTCCTTTGAAATACAAGGCTGAGAAAAATATCCTCCACGTTTACGCACTAGTCTTTACATATGCACGATGACCAGGCTAAACATTATTTATTGTACTAATATTCATATTCAGTGCCTGAAGACTAGTAATTCATATCTGCATCCATATTACTTGATAACCACATTTCCCCATAGGCAATGGGTCAAAGTGAAAGTATTCTTGTATGAACACAATGATTTTCTCGGGTGGAAACACTGTCACTTAACTGTTCATTCATTCATTAATTCAGTCATTCATCATGTTTCATAAATCTCTTCAAGAATGTAGAACAATTGAAGTTATAGATCAACAAGGAATAGGCAGAACACAGAAATGTAAACTGTACATGCACTGACTGTCACTATATTGCTTAATGCTACTTGTGATTAGGTCGGCTATGAGCAGCCATGTGAATCAGATAGAAAGCCACAAGTTTGAGAAAAGCTTATAATTCCTCATTTATATTGATTAACTATTGTTCTTCTTCTGT
Source organism: Schistocerca piceifrons (assembly GCF_021461385.2). Lineage (NCBI taxonomy): Eukaryota > Metazoa > Arthropoda > Insecta > Orthoptera > Acrididae > Schistocerca > Schistocerca piceifrons. The sequence continues at coordinate 574,373,499 of NC_060141.1, forward strand.
AGGTGTGAAGGCTTAATATTTGCTTCATGACATTATATTTTTCAATTAAATCAACAGAGGTCTGTTTACAATACATAACCACTTGACTTGCAGCTTTGTAATGTGAAAGGCAAAGTATTTCCAGGATAAGATTTGAAACTAAGAAAGCAAGTATTTGTTTTTAAATAAGTCTCTTCTCCCTTCTGCATTTCCAAAGTCAACAACAATGTGACATACATCAAAATTGCACTTCTTGTTAATCTTTCTCTGATTACTACAGCTTCATTATTCAACAGTTTCAGTACTAAAGTGCACATCAGTAATGATTTCTTATTCTTCTATCATTCATTGATAAAATGCTTTCTCCCATTTCTGAATATTGATGAACAGAAACTGATTTCCTAGAGCTGATACAGACTGCATGGAGAAAAACGTCAAGGCTTTCACCTGTGACATACAAGAACAAGGTCTCAAGAGTGATCAGACAATCATAACACATTACAAACATCAGCTATGAAATTACGTCAGCCACACAGGAAATTTAAATGCAGGTGATGGAATATGACATGGTATGAAGACATTGATGTGTGAATAAAAGCTTGGAATCAATACAATGAGCATTAAATACTTGAAAGATGGGAGTCCTTCCTGAAGATTCAAAACAAGATCTCAAAAACAATTTATCACTAAAAAACATGCCTACAACAAAAGCAGGTTCATAGAAATTGACTAGGATTTCCATAGAAACAACACCTGAAATTCCTACAAGACATTGCATGAGGACATATCTGGGTTTAAAGCACCAGCATTGTGTTTTTGTCAAGTTAATGGAAAATGAGAGATAAACTGCATGATACTTGCTGATTATTTTCAAAATAAAAGATTGAATTTTAAAAAATCTGTGTAAAACCCACACTTTAAACCCCCAACAAGTCAAGAAATAAGAGAGATAATTCAATCACTCAAACATAACATAGTGCCAGGAGAGGATGGCATAACTCGGGAAATGTTAAAAATAGGAGGAAATAATATCAAAAGAAGATTTAATGCACTTTTAGCAGAAATATGGAAAACTGAAACGTTTCCAAAGGGCTGGAAGAAAGTTATAATACATCCATTGCATAAAAAAGACAATGGAGCAGACCCCCAAATACAGAGGTAAACTGCCAATTGTATACAAGTTCTATTGAAATCTCTCTTAAACAGAGTTGAACAGCAAAGAGATCATTTGATTGGTGAACATCAAAAAAGCTTTAGGAAAGGCAAATCTTGGGTTGAGCAGATTTATTGTTTAAAGACAATATTAAGGATATGTCAAAGTTCCAGCATTATGACACCTTCCTGGATTTCAAGAAGGCGTATGACTCTGCTGACAGGCAAATCAATTTGGACACTTTAGAAGAGCTCAGGGTAGATGGGAAGACTAGCAAACTAATCTGCCAGACAATCACAGACATAGCATCTCAAGTGAAGTTTCTGGATGAAATGTCTGATTCTTTTGAAGTACATACAGCAGTTTAACAAGGAGATGGTCTCTCCCCAATTCTGTTAAACACTGTGTTAGACAAAGTCATCAGAGAATGGGGAAAGAAATCAAAGGTATAAACACTGGAATCTTGGGACAGAGAATCAAAGTGTGCTAGCTTTTGCTGACAATCCAGCTATCTGTGCTAACACTAGTGAGGAGTACAAGTTCGCCATAGAGAAGTTATATGAAATGGCATCAAAGGCAAGCCTCCATATATCATATGGGAAGACACATTTGATGGAAAATTTATACAAAAATTTCAAGGCCGCACCTAAAAATGAACTATGGGACAATTTCACATATGTCTTCTTTTAAATATCTTGGAGAAATTGTAGTACCATTTGGACTAGACAGTAAGGCCAATTTAGAAAACGCCAGCAAACTCCATACAGCATACACAATAACATGGAATCACTGCAATAAATGAGCTGTAATGCAAAACACCAACATACAAGTCTTGCCTGAAGCATTATATGCCTCAGGAACTTTACTTCTAGGATACCATTCAAAAATTGCTGAAATTTCAAAGGAAAAAGGCAAACTATAGACTTCCACACAGCACAAGACAAGTTCACTGTTCAATATGTAGAAGACACTTGAAGTTCTATAATTAAGTCTACAGAATGGCTAACACAAGATTACTTAATATAACAAATTTAAAAAAGGTAAGAAAAAAATACTTGGTTAGAAGAAGTTGAGCAGTACTTACAAGAAATGAATGCCATAGAAGGTACCAGCACAAAATACAAAGTCTTTGGAACCCTAGCTGCAAATCACATGTTCATAGAGAAAGCTTAAAAAAAACACTGGTGGAAATTAGTGGACAGAGGAATAATAACTAACATAGTGAATCCATGAAAGGATTTTGTGAAGAGAAGAAGAAAAGAAGCTGTCAGACAAGTAAACAAGTTCAAACACATACTTTAACAGGACGTAATGGTAAAGAAGAATATGAACTTATTTTACGTATAAGAGTACAAGTGTCTGGTCTGAACAGTAGCTAAACTCATACTAATCTCAAATTTCATGTCCAATTTTGGATCTTCATTTATGTATATCATGATGAAGTACTTTGAGGTTTTCCTTGGGACTTTGCATAGTGCTGTGACATAGGAATTTCTGCTGTCAAAGTGCATCTATTGGACTCTGCCCAAAAAGTATCTCAAACAAATAACAATTTTATTTATTTTTTATTTTTTTATTTATTTATTGTATTTTTTTGCATGGAGACACCAACTGGTGTCTTTTGCAAACGTCATAGCATTTTTTTACAAGTTTAGTACAGTCATATATACATATGTGATTACATATACATGATACAAATATACCATTATACCTAATAAGGCACAATATTGGGTGTTACATCGTACCTATTACAAATATTCAGATTTTACACAACTATATTCAAGCTTTCGCAACCAACGGTTGCCTCATCAGGAAAGAGGGAAGGAGAGGGAAAGACGAAAGGATGCGGGTTTCAAGGGAGAGGGTAAGGAGTCATTCCAGTCCCGGGAGCGGAAAGACTTACCTTAGGGGGAAAAAAGGACAGGTATACACTCGCACACACACACACACACACACACACACACACACATATATCCATCCGCACATACACAGACACAAGCAGACATTTTCATGTGTATTAAAGCTCAATGTCACAAAAACATAATTAGTGAAGTTCAGTGCAAAAACATCATCAGCATCTCCCATAAAAATAGTCTACGATGATCAGGAAATGACTGAATCAAGTTATGTAAAATTTCTAGCTCTAAATCTTGACAAAAATTTAAATTGGAAGGCCATGTAGACTTCTTAGCAAACAAACTAAAGAGCCTAGCTTATGCAATGAATGTCTTATCTGGTTCCGCCCTTATGCACACTAGGAAGACAGTCTACCACAGCCACTTTGAAACTGTAATTCAATGCAGGATAATTTTCTGGGGAAACTCTACAAAGAGCTGGAAATTACAGTACTTGTCACAGACACAGTTTGAGACTTCCCTCTGATAATTTAAAATTTTACACTCAAACACCATTGTACATGGGATTAAAAATTTACAATAAATTAAATAACACAAATCTGTTAAATATGGAGTTTTGCACACTAAAAAGATTGTTATTTAATAACTAGTGGAAAAATTTTATTATTCAATTGAAGAGTTCATGCAAGACAGTTTGGCACTTTTAAAAGAAAAGAATCAATAAGATTATGTATTGTATAATAAATTGTTAATATATTGTATGAGTTGTATTGGAAGTTGCAAAATGACTGAGTGTTATATATGTTCTTGTTAAATTGTACATGTCTAAAAATTCAGAAATGCCTGTTTAAATGTGTTAATTATTATGACCTTTCTTTAAAAAAATTAGTTTGAGATGTCTCCAGTACATAAATCTTTGATTTGTAACTGTACATCAAGAGATGAGTAAACTACATTCTACATTAGCCTTTGTCAGATTTTGTGGCAGTGCTATTTTTATGCATAAATGATGTTGTTATGTTGTTAATGGTTTCTTGTGTTTCCACATCAAATCAACCAGCAAAAGGCTGGATGGATGTTTCTGATCCGTTCACCGTCTTTGTGCAGCAGCAGAATTTCTTAAGATTTTCTGAAAGATCCTTTGCTGTCATCAAAATTATCACACCTAACATTTAGACCTCCAATTAGGGGAGATTTTCTTTCAGTTGTTAGATGGTCCACAAGTTCTGTCATGATGGCTCCTACAGGTTATGGTTACATCAGCTGAACTACAGTATCTGCTCTTGTAAACACTATCTTGACACATATGTGATATATTTAGTAGAGAAATCTTGGTTGTAAAGTTGTTTTTGTGGTCTTCAGTCCAGAGACCGGTTAGACACAGCTCTCCATGTTACTCTATCCTGTGCAAACTTCTTCATCTCTGAGCTACTACTGCAACCTACATCCTTCTGAATCCATTTAGTGTATTCAAGTCTCCCTCTGTGATTTTTACCCTCCAGGCTTCCCTCCAATACTAAATTGATGATCCCTTGTTGCCTCCTAACAACCGATCCCTTCTTCTAGTCAAGCTGTGCCACAAGTTCCTCTTCTCCCCAATTCTATTCCGTACCTCCTCATTAGTTACATGATCTACCCATCTAATCTTCAGCATTCTTATTTATCATCCATTTTTCATTTCCATACATGACTACACTCTATGCAAATACACTCCTGGAAATTGAAATAAGAACACCGTGAATTCATTGTCCCAGGAAGGGGAAACTTTATTGACACATTCCTGGGGTCAGATACATCACATGATCACACTGACAGAACCACAGGCACATAGACACAGGCAACAGAGCATGCACAATGTCGGCACTAGTACAGTGTATATCCACCTTTCGCAGCAATGCAGGCTGCTATTCTCCCACGGAGACGATCGTAGAGATGCTGGATGTAGTCCTGTGGAACGGCTTGCCATGCCATTTCCACCTGGCGCCTCAGTTGGACCAGCGTTCGTGATGGACGTGCAGACCGCGTGAGACGACGCTTCATCCAGTCCCAAACATGCTCAATGGGGGACAGATCCGGAGATCTTGCTGGCCAGGGTAGTTGACTTACACCTTCTAGAGCACGTTGGGTGGCACGGGATACATGCGGACGTGCATTGTCCTGTTGGAACAGCAAGTTCCCTTGCCGGTCTGGGAATGGTAGAACGATGGGTTCGATGACGGTTTGGATGTACCGTGCACTATTCAGTGTCCCCTCGACGATCACCAGTGGTGTACGGCCAGTGTAGGAGATCGCTCCCCACACCATGATGCTGGGTGTTGGCCCTGTGTGCCTTGGTCGTATGCAGTCCTGATTGTGGCGCTCACCTGCACGGCGCCAAACACGCATACGACCATCATTGGCACCAAGGCAGAAGCAACTCTCATCGCTGAAGACGACACGTCTCCATTCGTCCCTCCATTCACGCCTGTCGTGACACCACTGGAGGCGGGCTGCACGATGTTGGGGCGTGAGCGGAAGACGGCCTAACGGTGTGCGGGACCATAGCCCAGCTTCATGGAGACGGTTGCGAATGGTCCTCGCCGATACCCCAGGAGCAACAGTGTCCCTAATTTGCTGGGAAGTGGCGGTGCGGTCCCCTACGGCAGTGCGTAGGATCCTACGGTCTTGGCGTGCATCCGTGCGTCGCTGCGGTCCGGTCCCAGGTCGACGGGCACGTGCACCTTCCGCCGACCACTGGCGACGACATCGATGTACTGTGGAGACCTCACGCCCCACGTGTTGAGCAATTCGGCGGTACGTCCACCCGGCCTCCCGCGTGCCCACTATACGCCCTCGCTCAAAATCCGTTAACTGCACTTACGGTTCACGTCCACGCTGTCGCGGCATGCTACCAGTGTTAAAGACTGCGATGGAGCTCCGTATGCCACGGCAAACTGGCTGACACTGACGGCGGCGGTGCACAAATGCTGCGCAGCTAGCGCCATTCGACGGCCAACACCGCGGTTCCTGGTGTGTCCGCTGTGCCGTGCGTGTGATCATTGCTTGTACAGCCCTCTCGCAGTGTCCGGAGCAAGTATGGTGGGTCTGACACACCGGTGTCAATGTGTTCTTTTTTCCATTTCCAGGAGTGTACTTTCAGAAAAGACTTCCTGACACTTAAATCTATACTTGATGTTAACAAATTTATCTTCTTCAGAAACGCTTTCCTTGCCATTGTCAGTCTACATTTTATATCCTCTCTACTTCGACCATCATTAGTTATTTTGCTCCCCAAATGGCAAAACTCATCTACTACTTTAAGTGTCTCATTTCCTAATCTAATTCCCCCAGCATTACCTGATTTAATTCAACTACACTCCATTATCCTCGTTTTGCATTCGTTGATGTTCATCTTATATCCTCCTTTCAAGACACCATCCATTATGTTAACTGCTCTTCCAGGTCCTTTGCTGTTTCTAACAGAATTACAACATTGCCAGCAAACTTCAAAGTTTTTACTTCTTCTCCATGGATTTTAATTCCTACTCCAAATTTTTCTTTTGTTTCCTTTACTGCTTGCTCAATATACAGATTGAATTACATCAGAGATAGGCTAGAACCCTGTCTCACTCCCTTCTCAACCAATGCTTCCCTTTCATGCCCCTCGACTCTTATAACTGCCATCTGGTTTCTGTACAAACTGTAAATAGCCTTTCACTCCCTGTATTTGACTCTTGCCACCTTCGGAATTTGAAAGAGAGTATTCCAGTCAACATTGTCAAAAGCTTTCTCTAAGTAGTTGGAATAGAATGTTATCTACTCCCAGGGCCTTGTTTCGACTTAGGTCTTTCAGTGCTCTGACAAACTCTTCTCACAGTATCATATCTCCCATTTCATATTCATCTACATCCTCTTTCATTTCCATAATATTGTCCTCACATACACTGCCCTTGCATAGACCCTCTATATACTCCTTCCACCTTTCTGCCTTTGCTTCTATGCTTAGAGCTGGTTTTCCATCTGAGCTCTTTATATTCATGCAAGTGGTTCTCTTTTCTGCAAAGGTCTCTTTAATTTTCCTGTAGGCAATATGTATCTTATCCCTATTGATACATAACTGTACATCATTACATTTGTCCTCTAGCCATTCCTGGTTAGCCATTTTGCACTTCCTGTCAATCTCAGTTTTGAGATGTTTGTATTCCTTTTTGCCTGCTTCATTTACTGCATTTTTATATTTTCTCCTGTCATCAATTAAATTCAATATCTCTTTTCTTACCCATGGATTTCTACTAGCCCTTGTATTTTTATGTATTTGATCCTCGGTCGCCTTCACTATTTCATCTCTCAAAGCTACCCATTTTTCTTCTACTGTATTCTTACCTCTGTTCCTGTCAATCGTTCCCCAACACTCTCTCTGAAACTCTCTACAACCTCTGGTTCTTTCAGTTTACCCATGTCTGATCTCCTTAAATTCCCACCTTTTTCAGTTTCTTCAGTTTTAATCTACAGTTCATAACCAATAGATTGTGGTCAGAGTCCACATCTGCCCCTGGAAATGTCTTACAATTTAAAAGCTGTTTCCTATATCTCTGTCTTGCCATTATAAAATCTATTTGAAACCCTCTAGTGTCTAGAGGCCTCTTCCACATATACATCCTTCTTTCGTGATTCTTAAACCAAGTGTTAGCCATGATTAAATTGTGCTCTGCGCAGAATTCTACCAGGTGGTTTCCTCTTTCATTCCTAACCCCCATTCCATATTCACCTACTACTTTTCCTTCTCTTCCTTTTCCTACAATCGAATTCCACTCCCCCATGACTATTAAATTTTCATCTCCCTTCACTATCTGAATAATTCTTTTATCTCATCATACACTTCTTCAATCCCTTTGTCATCTGTGGAGCTAGTTCGTATATAAACTTGTACTATTGTGGTAGGTGTGGGCGTCGAGTCTATCTTTGCTACAATAATATGTTCACTATGCTGTTTGTATTAGCTTACTCATGCTCCTATTTTTTTATTCATTTTTAAATTTCGGAAATTTGTGCTAAGTTCGTATGGGATGAAACTGCTGAGATCATCAGTCCCTAGGCTTGCACACTACTTAAACTAACTTACACTAAGGACAACACACACACCCATGCCCGAAGGAGGGCTTGAACCTCCAATGGGGAGGGGGGGGGGGGGGGGGGCAACTACGCAAACATTGGCGAGGCACCTCAGACCGCACAGCTATTCATTATTAAACCTACTCCTACATTACCCCTATTTGATTTTGTATTTATAACCTTGTATTCACCTGATCAGAAGTCTTGTTCCTCCTGCCATTGAACTTCACTAACTCCAACTACATCTAGCTTTAAACTATCCATTTCCCTTTTCAAATTTGCTAACCTGCCTGCCCAATTGAGGGATCTGACATTTCATTCTCCAATCTGTAGAACCAGTTTTCTTCCTCCTGGTAATGGCATCCTCCTGAGTAGTCCCTGCCCAGAGATCCCAATGGAGGACTATTTTACCCTAGAGGATGCCATCATCATTTAACCATGCAGTAAAGCTGCATGCCCACGGGAAAAATTATGGCTGTAATTTCCCCTTGCTTTCAGCCGTTCATGGTACCAGCAAAGCAAGGCCGTTTTGGTTAATGTTACAAGGCCAGATGATACAGTGAGACAAACACGAGTAGAGCAAATTTAGTTCTATTTATGGCAAACCATTTTATTACTTGTATGAGGATTGTGGTGGCTTGAATTTCCATTGTTCTTAGGACCTAAATCCCTTATATGTACCTTCATCATCATTCATTGGTTGATTTTGACCCATTAAATACTTTGTTAGCATGTGGGATAAAGAGCAAGTCTGTTTTCAGAAAAATAAATGACAATATTATGAAAAGGATAGATTCCTATGATACAATGCTGTTCAGAACTGAATCACACACTGGAAAGTCCGGGATGTAATAATGACAATATTAAGGAAAGTATATATTGTTACTCATCACATAGTGGAGATGCTGGTCACAGACAAGCACAACAAAAAGAATGCACACACACACACACACACACACACACACACACACACACACACACATTCACACACAGTTGTCCATACCAGCTTCAGCCATCACAGACAATGATCATGTGTGAGTGAGTTGTTTGCAAGAATGTGTGTGCATGTTTTCTAATTCTGAGGAAGGCCTTGTTAGTAGAAAGCTCACTTTCTGACAGTCTTTTTGTTGTGCCTATCTGTTACATTCCATCCAGGATTTTCCATTGTTCGATTTTGCCTGACAGCTTTTCATAATATTGTGTAGACTGAGTCATGTAGATATTACCCCCATGCTGTGGGTATGAATGTGTTTATTTTGTTGCATATTAATCCACATTAGAAGTAGTGAACAGAAGTACATGTAATAGGCTTGGTCCATTCTGATTTCCTTGCACTCTAGTTTAGTAAAGGTGAAGTATAGAAAATTTTAAAAGCTTTGATTCAATAGTTCTCACATGGCAGTCCCATTTACATATTTTGTAACCCTATTCCTAGAACTTTGGTGTCAGTGACTGACCTCAATAATGTATTGTCAAGGCTCAATTTGGTACCACATTCTTGTAGAAATGGGGAAAAGCAGTTATTCTAAAACATAGTTTTATTTTCAGATATTAGATAATCGGATTATGTTGAAGCCAGCTATGTAAACATGCGCAGGAATCTCCACACATTCACATAATCTCATCCTAAAAATAATAAAAATGTAAGGAAGAAGAGAGCTCACCTGATAAAGAGCACAAAGATGCTAGAAGAAATGTCCTCCTTCCCAAAGAACTGCAAAGGAAGTTATTCAAGGTATAAAGAGACTACAACAACAGTTTTTCACCTTCAAGTATTTCTGTCACACAGGACCATAATAATTACCACTAATTTTTAATATAATGGAAGGAAACATTCCACGTGGGAAAAATTATATATAAAAACAAAGATGAGGTGACTTACCGAACAAAAGCGCTGGCAGGTCGATAGACACACAAACAAACACAAACATACACACAAAATTCAAGCTTTTGCAACAAACTGTTGCCTCATCAGGAAAGAGGGAAGGAAAGGGGAAGACGAAAGGAAGTGGGTTTTAAGGGAGAGGGTAAGGAGTCATTCTAATCCCGGGAGCGGAAAGACTTACCTTAGGGGGAAAAAAGGACAGGTATACACTCGCACACACGCACATATCCATCCACACATACAGACACAAGCAGACATATTTCTTGTGTCTGTATGTGTGGATGGATATGTGCGTGTGTGCGAGTGTATACCTGTCCTTTTTTCCCCCTAAGGTAAGTCTTTCCGCTCCCGGGATTGGAATGACTCCTTACCCTCTCCCTTAAAACCCACTTCCTTTCGTCTTCCCCTTTCCTTCCCTCTTTCCTGATGAGGCAACAGTTTGTTGCGAAAGCTTGAATTTTGTGTGTATGTTTGTGTTTGTTTGTGTGTCTATCGACCTGCCAGCACTTTTGTTCGGTAAGTCACCTCATCTTTGTTTTTATATATAATTTTTCCCACTAATTTTTAAGGTGCACAATTTTTATGGTATTTATAAAAATCAGACCTGCTCTCTCAAAATATTCACACACACCAACAAACCACATAAGTATGGGATTTGGGTAGTGCATTACAGTGGCTTACATCATATCTATGTAACAGAAACTAAGCAATAATTGTCTGTTTATACACAGCAAATTGACATTTAGAATGCACAATGTCCCTCATGACTCTAGTTTCAGCCTTTTTCTCTTCTTTTTAAATGATTTACCATTAATGCTACCACTCAGTCAGTTCTATTTACAGACGTTACGTCTATGTTAATTTAAGATTATGCAGCACAAAAATGTCCCTGGTCGTGTCATTAACACATTCAGTGACAAAGATTAATGGCAGCCCCACGTCAGGTGCCATGAGTGTTCATTACAGCACTATCATGGTTGTATATCTTGCTGTGGCTAAAACTTTTATTTGCCTCATTTATTAAGTTTATGTAGATAGGTGAATCCAACAATGATCATTATGATCCAAACTGATAAATGACTTAAATTAAGAAATTTTCTATCAAAGACTTAGTCTGTGCGAACTCATAAAAGCTTTACCAGCACAATAAGATTAAACTATTAAGTATGCAAGTTAACATTATTCATAATTATTCCAGTGAAATAAAACCAGGTAAATCACAAAGACAGGTGCTATTTTGAAAACAGTTTCTTCAGTTATATTAAATGTGGTAGGTGTTGTTTATCTTCTATTGGTAACTTAATATTTACTTGTTTACACTGTTGTTTTTCAAAGAAAATATTTATCTACATCTGAAAACAGAGTCCTGTTTACATTACTTCACTACTTCACATTCACCTTTACAATGACTACTACTGATTCTATGCAGCTAAGAGAACTTTAAAAAGTCTCCAGTCTAAATATTCAGATAATTTGTAGGAAGAAGAGTTGACAAGGTATGTTTCTACTTCTCTTTAGAGCTGTTTGGAATTCCCAGTTTCTTGCTTTGATCAACAGACCCTCCAAGTGCGAAACATACTTAACCCTTTTGAGTGCACATTTTTTGTCGCTACTCAGTGAAGATAATTTCTTTTCTGTCCTATTAGAATTGCGATTGACTGACTACATTTACTTTTCGATAATTTTATTTTTCTGATTTAGGACCAAAAACTATGGTGGTACATATATCACCACAGCACTTTTGTGAGGTATTAAAACTATTAAAGCTTTAGTGAGCTGTTAAATGTTGCCATTACACATAAAAAATTAACAGTATTTTCTGATGTTATTTTAAGTTTTCTTTTGCTTTATTTAAAAAATAATTGTTATAAATATTAGCGTTTACTTACCACAAATGTGAAAACAATCCTTGAAATTTTGTCGGACAATAAAGGTATGAGCTGATACAAGTCACAATAATGTATATTGCAGAAGTAAAGCAATGTGTTCCGACACAGTAGTGGTGTGATGACAAACATAAATTAATTGTTGAAGCAGTTTTCACATATGTGGTGCAGTGTACTACCACAGAATGTCAGGAGTAGACAGCGGTGGTAAGACATATTCCCAAAAGCTTTGGGATATCCCTAAGTTGTTGGTAAGCACACTTCCCAAGGACCACAAAAGACAGATTAATTTTGTGGTAAGTGTACTTCCCAAGCCCCTTCCAGAAACCACTTTGGCAGTAACCATACTTCCTAATAACCATTAAAACACCATTGTTTGGGATATATACTTCCCACAGTCCTGAAGGTCATATTTAATGACAAACAGAAACTAAAACTGGTGCAGCGGACTGCCACCAGGTGTCAGGAGCATACACAAGTGGTAATACATATTCCCTTAACCCTTTAACTGCTCTGGACGTGTTAACGCGTGCCCCTTTGTACCTGTCCCTGTCTGCTCTGCATGTGTTTACGCGCACCACCAGCCCTTCTACCTGGTACTCTGAACATGTCTATCCACAGACACATTCACAGTACCAGGTAGAAGGACTGGTGGAGCACATAAACACGTTCAGAGCACACAGGGACAGTTACTAAGGTACACGTGTTAACATGTCCAGAGCAGTTAAAAGGTTAAATGCTGTAAAGAAATACATTTCTTGGGAAGTATATCCTCCATGACCCACAAGTGGGTTAACTGAGCTTCCCATTCCACCTATATGTCTCGACTCACTTTAACTTCCTGTCCACCCATGGCCTCAAGGAATCACACATACTGTGCTTCACCCAGTGTATGACTGCTAAGTCTGCTTCCAATGCTAGCATGCCATTCTTGTCTGTTTAAAACTGCATAATATGAGTCCCTGTGAGGATAAGAATCAAATTGCCAGCCATGAACCAATTGTAGGCACATTCAGCCAGCATCTGAGCTGAGCTGTGTCTGGTATGTGAAGCTTGGACTCCTGACCAATAATGCTATGACAGTTTTTAAGAATCCTTCAAAGTCACAGGAAGATCACCTAAAAAAAAAAAAAAAAAAAGAAAGGTAGGCCCTCCTGCACTGATCCCTGTGCAATCCCATATGTATTCCCCACTTGGAGACTATCTTCAGGCCTGTGATACAGTATCAATGTGGCCCTCTGACCTCTGTTATGAATGATACCATACAAGCAAGAGGGATGCCATCAATGCCACAACAGTCCAGACTGCCAAACATAATCCATGATGTGCATAATCTTCATCACGCATGTTATACAATTTCAAACAGATAAGAATGGCTTGCTAGCATCACAAAAGGAAGTTAAAGGCCACAAGACTTACTAATAGGGTAATTCCTTTGGTCTTCACCAGGACTTCATCTGTGAGCTCCCATACTCCGCATCCTCTGAAGAATCTCCTACAAAATCCAAGAAAGGCAGCAAACAAGTTCTGCTTCGATAAATGAATTGGCACTTTATCACATTCCACCCATTCAAAAACCCATGAATATACTGGAAGGATTGAATTGGGCCCACAATTAGCAATGGTATACCAATCTCCAGTACTATAGATAAGTGTTACTACAGTACATTTAAGTCAATCAGAAATATACCCTGACTCAATGACTGACCACAAAGACAGCACAAGACTAGTTTTATCAAATCAGCAAAAGATTACAATACTCAGAATCACTATCCTCAGTCCTCTGAAGAACTTTAAACTCACATTGTTGTTCTCTAGAAGCACAGTCAGTGAATTAGTATCTGGTTGTCTATAAATGGTTGCATTGCTCGGTTTCACTTTGCGGAAGTAATCATTGACTCTGGCAGCCAATGATTTCAATGTGTCTCTGGACGCTCAGTCTCATTCAAGTCATTATTCTTTTCTTTCTTTTTTCTTAAATCTGTCCTTGCCTTGTTCCTGGACAGTTTTATTTATTATTTTTAGCACAGTGCATGTGCTTTGTTCCCATAATAAGAGTGTAGGTAATGAGTTTCAGTCATTGGCTATGTCTTGTTCTGAATTAGGTAGAGCTCTCTCTTCCTAATATAAAATGCTACATTTCCAAGAGTTATATATCCCTTATTCTTGCTTCTGTTAAGTTTCACCCTTACTTGTTTCAAGGAAAACAAGACAAAGTGCTGCAAAAACAGCTAAAGGAAACATCAAAATTTCTATCCATACTGTCTACTTTATGGATCTCCTTGCAACTTTCGTTCTGCTACCTCTCTCTTAACACAGTGATAGAGTCATTACTCATGATATTATGGCACACCTTTCTCCTATGGTCTGTACAAAACTCTTCAGCAGATTTTATTGTTAATGAGTTTCATGATCAGGCAAACCAGTGACCATCAGTCTCACATATAAATCATTGAAGATAGCAACATACAAAAACAAACTGTCAGCAGCTATTCTATCACCTCACTCAACCCTGCATGGAATTTTACTGCAACAAACAGCCTAAGTCTGGATATCAAGAACTCCAGGTATCTTCAGTCACCACTACCTGTTGGAAAACGATATATAACCATACTTAAACTGTCTCTCCCACAGACACTTTTGCTGGTGGCCCATAGACTGTGAATACGACAAGGCTGTTTGTCTCCTGATCTATTACTGTGGCACAGAACTCAAAAAGTTGTTCAGCAAAATATTCAACAACCTAAAGCTACTCTCACTTTCATCCCACTGTTTGTATGTAGTACATTACCTATTCAAGTCCATCAAGATGAATCGATTCAATTTCACTGACCTTCCACATGATTTGCTGACGTGCACAACTCACCTGAGATTACATCTATCCTTCCACCTTCTGGACGGATATGAGAGGTTCACCCTTTTCATTAATAACACTTCTGATGCTTCAATAGAAAGCATCAAATGTAATTTCTCTAATATGTTTGTCTTTGTCCCAGCTGCAGAATTAGTAAAAGTCATGGATCAAGGCAAGCAGTAATTTCTGAGTCCTGGAAAAATTTAAGTCAGTACCACAACACAGAAAATGTGAAAGGATTTAACATTCCTTGGTACAGAGGATGCAGAATTGTATTTTGGATAGAGAGTCATCAACATACATAGAGGAGATGTCAGGTTTGCACCTGGGAAATATGTTGGTATCTTTGCTGTTCATATTGTATATTATTGACATGGCAGGCGATATCAATGGTAACCTTCAAATTTTTGTAGTTCATACAGTTTTGTTTATTGAAGTACTATCTGAAAAATTTGTAGCACTAATATCCAGTCAGATATCAATGAGATTTCAAAGTGGTACAAAGATTGCTAATTTCCTTTAAACATTCAGAAATGTGCACTTCACAAAGAGCAAAAATGAAGCACCCTATGTCTACAACATCAATGAGTCATAATTGGCATCAGTCAACACCTACAAATATCTTAGTGTAACAATTTATGGGGATATGAAATGGAATGATCACATAGGCTCAGATGTACGTAAAGCAGGTGATAAACTTCAATTCACTGATAAGATACTGGGGAAATACAGTCACTCTGCAAAGGAGGTTGTATACAAAATACTTCTGCTAGCCATCCTAGAGTATTGCTAATCTTTGTGAAACCCATACCAAACAGGATTAACAGGGGACCACTTTCTTCACTGCTTGAACAAAGAAAACTGGAAAGAAATTTATATTTGCAAACGCACAGATCGAAAATTTCAAAAATTTATCAGTAATTTTTCCTACTATTTTGAATTGTACTTCCCTCCAACAAATAGGAAAATATACACAAGGAAAGCAAAAAATAAATGGATCACTTCTGAGATTCTGGTATCCTCAAAAAAAAGGGTTAGCACACATGTTATTCAAACAACTCACATCATCAGAACTTGATACCTATTAAACAAGTAAAAATAATGGCAAATGAGATGTGCATAAAAAATTCCACCAATAGGATGAAAGCCATATGAAATATTGTAAGGTTAACTGCCTAATGGTGGCAACTGAACCTAGTAAAACTGCAAATAAATCTAATTTCTACTTTACACAGATGGCTAAAAAATTTACAGTGTACTCCTAGAAATCAGTACATTTGTACTATAAATAATAAATCTATTTTTGTATCTCCCACCAATGACAAGGAAATACTTGTTACAATCAAAGAACTGAAGCCCATATTGTCTGTTGGTACTGACAATATCCCTGACTATGTCTTGAAGACACATGCTAACCTCATTGCCAGGCCACTTGTCAACATCTGTAATCGTTCTCTATCAGAAGGGGTGTTCCCAGAAAAATTGAAGGTACAAAAGTAAAGTCCCTGTTCAAGAAATAGACAAAAACATAAGTATCAAACTATAGGGCTATTTCATTACTAAGTGGTTTTTCCAAAATAATTAAAAAATCTATTATAATCAACTAAAAAATTTCATAGAAAAAAATAATTACTTCTCAAATATACAATACAGATTCCAAAAATCTAAATCTACTGAGACTGCTATTTTTGCATTCCTACATGAAGCCTTAAATGCAATGTACAGCAAAGAGCATATCTCAGCCATATTTCTAGACCTCTCGAAAGCATTCAATGTCATTAATCACACCAATTTGCTTAAGATACTTGACTCTGTAGGTATTATGGACCCGGCCTAGGAATGGATAAGATAATGTCTCCAAAATAGACAGCAATTAGTTGAGCTTGCTATCCACAAAGGAACCAAAATAAAGTGTGCTCCGAAAATCAGAGCATTATGTAAAGTGTACCACAAGGCTCCATTCCAAGGCCAATTCTGTTTCTATTCTTTGTAAATGACTTGGAACCAACCAGTCCATTCCATAATTACATAAAAGTCACAAATGATACAAATGTGATAATAAAAGAAAGGACCAGAGAAGAATTATTGCATGAGATTAAAAAGTGTACTGCCCATATCACAGACTGGATTTCTGGAAACAATTTAGTAATAAGGACAGAAAAAACAGTTACAATGTGCTGACACACAGTGAAAAATAAATGTCCACTAACACCAGACATAAAGTTGCTTACAAGTACCCTTGAAAATGTGAGCTGTACAAAATTTCACGGAAAATGGACCTGAGAAGATCTAAGATGGGTCCAACATGCAAAATACATTACAAATAAGCTGAGTAGCATTTGTTACACTATAAAAATTCTTTCTGGTTGTACATCAAAAGAGACATTAAAAATGTATGCTTCACCCAGATAGAATCCTTACTGTGATATGGCATAACCTTTTGGGGAAACACATATGCTACCAAAAGTCTTTTTACACGCCAAAAGAGAACTGTACGAGACATAAGGCTGAGTGAGGTATTGAGTACACTCGAGGCTCGCAACTGTGCCAACTCCCACACCATTGCCAAATCAGCTAAAATTCTACGACATGTCTGCAACTTTTTTAGTATTGTGTAGCGGTTGGGACAATCACGGCATCGCCAGAAGCTGGCAGAAGCATCATTCATGCCGATTGTATCACAAACTCCGACAACAAAACGGCGCTGACATTCCTTACTTTCCCCGCCAGTTTGCACATTTGTCCATTTTGTCTGTCAGTCTGAGGATTGTTCCATTAAATATCTCTGTTTAGTTGAACAACGTAAGAATTTTCTATATTAAAAAAAATGGACAACACCGAGTGTAAATGAAAAACACTGTGGGCCCTATTTGGCTACAATTTCGTTACATAATTTAAATGTAGCTTTTATGCTGAAATTGCGTACCGATAATTAAGTTTACTTACAATACAAAATGATATTTATTCACGAAAAATAATTCTAAAGATTTGAGAAAGTCACATTCACACGGTTGTAAGAGCAAAGTGCCTATTCATAAATACACTCCTGGAAATTGAAATAAGAACACCGTGAATTCATTGTCCCAGGAAGGGGAAACTTTATTGACACATTCCTGCGGTCAGATACATCACATGATCACACTGACAGAACCACAGGCACCTAGACACAGGCAACAGAGCATGCACAATTTCGGCACTAGTACAGTGTATATCCAACTTTCGCAGCAATGCAGGCTGCTATTCTCCCATGGAGACGATCGTAGAGATGCTGGATGCAGTCCTGTGGAACGGCTTGCCATGCCATTTCCACCTGGCGCCTCAGTTGGACCAGCGTTCGTGCTGGACGTGCAGACCGCGTGAGACGACGCTTCATCCAGTCCCAAACATGCTCAATGGGGGACAGATCCGGAGATCTTGCTGGCCAGGGTAGTTGACTTACACCTTCTAGAGCACGTTGGGTGGCACGGGATACATGCGGACGTGCATTGTCCTGTTGGAACAGCAAGTTCCCTTGCCGGTCTGGGAATGGTAGAACGATGGGTTCGATGACGGTTTGGATGTGCCGTGCACTATTCAGTGTCCCCTCGACGATCACCAGTGGTGTACGGCCAGTGAAGGAGATCGCTCCCCACACCATGATGCCGGGTGTTGGCCCTGTGTGCCTCGGTCGTATGCAGTCCTGATTGTGGCGCTCACCTGCACGGCGCCAAACACGCATACGACCATCATTGGCACCAAGGCAGAAGCGACTCTCATCGCTGAAGACGACACGTCTTCATTCGTCCCTCCATTCACGCCTGTCGCGACACCACTGGAGGCGGGCTGCACGATGTTGGGGCGTGAGCGGAAGACGGCCTAACGGTGTGCGGGACCGTAGCCCAGCTTCATGGAGACGGTTGCGAATGGTCCTCGCCGATACCCCAGGAGCAACAGTGTCCCTAATTTGCTGGGAAGTGGCGGTGCGGTCCCCTACGGCACTGCGTAGGATCCTACGGTCTTGGCGTGCATCCGTGCGTCGCTGCGGTCCGGTCCCAGTTCGACGGGCACGTGCACCTTCCGCCGACCACTGGCGACAACATCCATGTACTGTGGAGACCTCGCGCCCCACGTGTTGAGCAATTCGGCGGTACGTCCACCCGGCCTCCCGCATGCCCACTATACGCCCTCGCTCAAAGTCCGTCAACTGCACATACGGTTCACGTCCAAACTGTCGCGGCATGCTACCAGTGTTAAAGACTGCGATGGAGCTCCGTATGCCACGGCAAACTGGCTGACACTGACGGCGGCGGTGCACAAATGCTGCGCAGCTAGCGCCATTCGACGGCCAACACCGCGGTTCCTGGTGTGTCCGCTGTGCCGTGCGTGTGATCATTGCTTGTACAGCCCTCTCGCAGTGTCCGGAGCAAGTATGGTGGGTCTGACACACCGGTGTCAATGTGTTCTTTTTTCCATTTCCAGGAGTGTATTATAAGAGTGATGAAAACGTTTAATGCCACAGAGCACTGGATAATTTACTTTAGATCTTAGCCACTACAATTAGGGTAGGACTAAATCGTAATAATTTGCTAGGTACATCACGTACAACTAAATCGTAATAATTTGTTAGTTACATCACATACAACTACCGGATAATTTAGTTTAGATCTTAGCCACTACAATTAGGGTAGGACTAAATCGTAATAATTTGTTAGTTACAGCAGATACAACTACCGCTAATAGTATTATGACTACTGAAGTGACACAAAATTAGTAACAGCATAGCACATTCTAATATTTTCGTAAGAGCTACAACTTGGCTTTGTATAGGACATGGATCTTTGTTCACTTTAACGCGTATTATTTCCTAGTTACAAATATGCTAATGTGTAAAACAAATACAGGACTGAAGGTGTCCGAGAATTTGCCGCATGGCACACAAGTATCTGGGCATGCGCGTGTTGTTCCTGTGAATCATTGTTGGGGCCGATATTGGTCTCCGGTGTTGCCAATGTAGTTTTCTTTTCCTGTTAGATCTAGCTTATTTCATTGGCCTGTTAGCGGGAAAAGAGAGGCGCAGCAAAAGCTGCGCAGAAGAAAAATCATTCTGCTATTGTGCGCGTGACGTCGGGGCGGAACATTTGATGGCCATATTTGTGTGTTGGAGGGTGTGTGATTGTTTTCGCTTAGTTAGAGAAGAGAGAGAGAGAGAGAGAGAGAGAGAGAGAGAGAGAAGAACCTTGTGACAGTTCTGGAACATTTACTCAATGTAAATTCTTTTTAATTTTGGTGTGCGACTTGGTATTTACCTTGTCTCCCCAATGATGTACAACAATGCCGGCGTGGCTGCGGCGGCTATTCCCTCTTCGCGTTAACTTCGTCTCCGAAAAGGTCCCTTTAAAAATGCAAGCCCTCGTCGCATGGGGAGGTGTATATGAGGATGTAGCTCGGTAAGATGATGAAAACTATACTAAGATACTAATTCAAGATCCCCTTCAACTGTGTCTTATTTTGAGGTACAGGACAGCGTCTGATAGTATCAGGCTTCTTAGGGTCTGGAAGTATGCCTTGAGGTGATATTTTGTGTCCAAGGAATTTAACCCTTTCCTTACCGAACAACTTAGGTTGCCTGTGACTCTATATTTTGAAAACCTATACATTACTTCAGCCAAGAGCCTTAAGTATTTTGACCAAATGGGAACCGCAATCAAGAATCAAGAATTGTATTCACCATAGGTCATTTCACAATGATATCGGTTTTGTCATACAGGAAGTACTAGTTCATACAGAATAATAAAATAAACAAGTGTCAGTACATTATATATTAGAATACATTTCAAGCATGGCAGTGTACCAAATTACACCCGGATAGCTTCTAAAAAGTTAATTCTATAAGCTATACTATAATCTAATATAATATACTATTGTATTGTTTATTGTATACACTATGTAATTACGTACGATTAACCACAGCACACAATAATATGTTTAACTGCAGACAACTTTTAAATGCTAATATCCTCTTCAGGCATCTCAAAGAATTCTTTAATGTCATAGAATGGATGATCTGAAAGCCAGCTGTACCACTTTATTTTTTTAAAAAAGAAAATTATCCATAGACCAAACATGAATTGGCAGTTTATTGAACATTTTGAGTGGGTTAACTTTGTGGGAATATCCAGTTCTTGCTAATCTGTGACGTGGTATGTCTAAATCACCCTTAGCCCTGGTGTTGTGTTCATGTATTTCCCCTCTGGCAATAAATTCTGAAATATTATTTTTATTATAGAGTACAGATACATGGATGTATAAATTTATAATTGTGAGTATTCTGAATCCGGAAAAAAGGGGACAACAGTGCTCCCTAAGACCTCTTTTACATTTTATACATAAGAGTTTTTTTTGTAATTTCAAGATGTTCTTCATGTGAAGGGAGTGCCCCCATATAATCAGACCATACGAAATAGGTGAATGGAAAAGCCCAAAGTATGCCACCCTAAGGTACTCTAAGCTCAATACCTACCTTAGTTTCAAGGTAAGGTATGGCACCCTAGATATTTTTTCACATATGTGATTGACATTTTCCTACCAACTAATTGCCTACTTCATTTGATGCTCCCATTAAAAGATGTTGGGCTTTATCAGGATTGCACAGGAGCTTACTGGCTGCAAACCAGTTCAGGGCCTTATCAAGTGTATTTCTTTTCTTTTCTTTTTTTTTGTTTTGTTTATTCAGATCTGAAATGCTCTGATGTGTGGTAAGTAGTGTTGTATCGTCAGCATAACACATGACAGGGTGGGCTTAGCTTTTAGGTAAATCATTAATAGCTACAATGAAGAAGAAGGGTCCAGGGATAGACCCTTGTGGTACACCTGTGCTGATTTCCATTATACAAGAATTTACATTTCTGACTGAAACGAATTGTTGTCGGTTACTTAAATAAGAATTTATCACAGCAAAAGTGCTCCCTCTCGCCCCATAAAACTCTAGTTTCCCCAGCAGTACGTCAACAAGAATGCAATCGAAAGCTTTGCTTAGGCCACATAGTACCTACCAGTGATACCATGTTACTGTTTTCAAAAGCTGTTAAGGTTTGGTCAATGATTTCCAAGATGGCCCCTGTTGTGTTTTTCCCTTTGCGAAAACCAAACTGATTGCTACATAGGATCTTGCGTTTTTCAAAGAAGCTGCTTATTTGTCTGTGTGTATCAGTGCCTCAAATATCTTTGAGAATATTGGAACAATGGAGACTGGCCTGTAGCTTTGGGGAAGATGTTTGTCCCCTTTTTTTAAAATCTGGGGAAACTTTTGATACCTTAAGTGCATCTGGAAAAACTCCAAATTTTACACATTTATTAAAAATAAAAGCTAATGGTTTGGCGATTGAGTGTATTGTCTTTTTAATTATGGTATTTGATAACCAATAACGGTCCATACTTTTAGAACCTTAAAACTTGGATACAGCTTTTATAACACCAGCAGGTGTGACCACTCTCCATTGAAATATAAGATTAACAGGTAGAGGTGTTCCAACAAGGTCCATTGCAGATGAATTTGTTACTTTAATACTGTTACTTACTTATTTAACCGAGTTTAAAGAGTATTGATTTAATTCCTCAGGTTCAAGCAGAGCTGTTTCTGTACATTTTTGTGTATTCCCTTGTTTTATTATCTGCCAGGCTGCTTTGCATTTATTGGGAGCCCTTTCTATATGGTTTTCCACTGCTTTCTTTTTTACCAGAAGAAGTTTAGCTTTGTAGTATTTTTTGCATGAATGTTCACACTCTGTTCTGCTCCTTGGTTAATGGCTTGCTTATGCAACTGGTACAGTATATGCATGTTTCCTCTAATTTCTGCTAGCTCTTCTGTAAACCAGTCAGAGTTTTCTTTTTAATTTTACTTGGATATCTAATTTTTTTTAAACTGTTGAACAAGAATACCATAAATCTGTGTACTTTTTAAAGAAGTTATCAAAGGTAATTTCAGCTTCCCTTTTTCCAGATTGACAATTGTATATAAAGTCCCAATCTGCACTTCCTGATCTATCAACAAACATACTTATATATTCTTCTTTTTGTCCTCATACCATAACTACTTTAGGTTCTTCCGTTTTAACTGGCTGCCTCTTACAGAGTGTAAGGAGTAGTGGCTCATGATCTGCAAGTCCACTTCCCGCAAGTCTGACTGTAAAATCCTTCCTATGGAAATTCACAACAACCAGTAAATATCAACATACACAGTGACTACTTGACAGTTCAGATCCTAAGACTCGATCTAAAGCAGAAATAAATATGCGTGCACTGACTCTTAAACCGAAAGGGAGAACGCAGAACTCTTAGCTTTTGCCCCCACATACAAAGGCAGTGTACTTAAGGCTATCTTCATGTAGTGGAATTTGTCAGTATGAGGCTCGGAGATCTGTTATGATGAGGTACTTCACGTTACGGAATTTCAGAAGTTGTTCTTCCGGGTTTTCAGGCCGTGTCCTGACAGGCGCAATAATCTTATTTATTCCTTATGCATCAAGCACGAGGTGGACACAACCGTCTGATTTGCTAACGGCCAAATTGAGGCTACATTACGGAGATGAGGATGGTTGTATCATTTCCCATTTTAGCATTCTATTGATCTCTTTCCTCACAGCCTCCTTATTGGTGCATGGAATGGGATAAGACGAAAAGCAGAAAGTTTCATGTGGGTATACCTCCATTTTGTATTTGTATCCTTTGATTATGCCAGGGCGTCATTCAAAACATGAGCATAACATATTGGAAGCTCCTGCAGTTCTTCATTTAGTTCTTCTGTAAGACACACTGACTCACTTACCTTGGTGTGCTTAATCTCAGGCCTATTTCCACTTCCCGTGATTACTCAATTCCCTGTGTGCTTACAAACATGACTATAGGATGGAAGATGGTTCAAATGGCTCTGAGCACTATGGGACTCAACTGCTGAGGTCATTAGTCCCCTAGAACTTAGAACTAGTTAAACCTAACTAACCTCAGGACATCACAAACATCCATGCCCGAGGCAGGATTCGAACCTGCGACCGTAGCGGTCTTGCGGTTCCAGACTGCAGCGCCTTTAACCGCATGGCCACTTCGGCCGGCTAGGATGGAAGAATTGTATTCGAATGTCAGCAGTGTGTATCGGTTTGCTTTCTCTGGCGTTTGACTTGACTAGGTTACTGAATATTGTGAGTCGTTCACAATGAAATAAGCATTCCCCTTACCAATGCCAATTTGTGCTTGGTACTTCCTAAAAGTGTCCATGCCGATAAGGCAGTTTACTATTAGCCTTTCAACTACAAGAATAATTCATTGCAAAGAAAAACTATCAATCTGAATAGGAATCCATGTCTGCAATTTTCTGCCTGTAGACTTAACTCACACAGCTGTTTGTATTTTACAATTTTGGACTGGAAGTGTCGGTATTTGTCCTCGTTTGTGTAATTGGCCAAACAGGCCCTGTAAAATTATATTCATGATAACTCCCAGTGTCCAGGACTATGGGTACCCTTAGACCAAGTACTTGTGCATTGACTACTGCCTGTACAGTGTCTTCGTTTTCATCTATCCAGTTGGTGATATCATCCTGACACAGGTCATCTTTGATACCACCACAGTTGTCGCACCTAAGAAAACAGCTTTTAAGTACCCCAACTACTGGTCATCGAAAGGGGGAGGGGGGGGGGGCTATCGAGACCGGTTCGAGTTTTCCGAATTACCCTGAGCACTGACCTCTTCCTTAGGGACAATCTCAACTATTTGCTCATTTTCATCTGGTTTCTCCAGTTAGTATCTTGTGCAGCACTCGATTTGAAATATCGTTGTCCCTGGCTGCTATTCGGAACATAATTTAGGTTGTACTGGTTATAGTCAGGCGGCGGCAGATTATTTTGTCGCTCGGTTGCGTGCTGCCCTCGCCACTGGCCGTTCAGGTCATTGGCCCGGGTCGGCGGCGCGTTGTATATTTGCTGACTGTAACCTCACTGGCCATTAAATCCTGACCGATTTAAATTCGTCCTTGGCTATATTTATATCCTCGCTTGCATTTTTGTTCCTTTCCCTTACCAAACTGGTTCCTGTTGGTATTGCTGTGAGGGGAATAGGGCTGCCAATTCCGTTGATTGTTATTGCGATTCCCACCGCGTTTTTTTGTTAGTTCTTGTGGAGTCTGCCTGGGCGCTGTCTCTTTGTGGTTTTGCGGTCTCTTTTTGTAGATACGATCAATGAAATCGAGAACTGAGAGGAAATTCTCTATATCGTGCTCAGAAGTGGCGATTAATTTCTCACTTATGTTAGCCAGTAGTCGGTCTTTCAAAAATTTTAGGACATCTACGTGTGATATAGGATTTGTCCAGTAATGGGTTTTATTTAGGTACTTCTCGAAATATCTTCTGAGCCCTCTGTGTTTACTGCTGAATGGCGCAATGTTAAACACTTCGCACCTCAATCTCTCTTGTAATGTGATGGACCAGAACTTGTCTAGGAATGCCCTTTGAAACTATTCGTAGGTGCGACATTCTTCCGCCAAGTCGGTGGCTCACAGCAAAACATCACCCTTTGTATAATCTACCACAAAGCATATCTTTTTTGCTTAAGTCTAATTCCGTGGCTAAATGTTCTGGAACGCTCTTATGAACACGACTGGGTTTGTTTGCTAACCTTTAGAAGAAAAATCGGAAACTGCCTGTGTCGTAACAAGCCTTCATCCAACGTGCAAAGTAGAAACGCATGCAAAATTTTCCGGTGGCAGTGTGGCATTGTTTTGATGTGTCGGAATGTATTCCGAACACCTCTGCGCGACTGGTACACAAGGCGGCAGTGCCTGCTGCATGCTATAGTGGCGATCTATTTCACCCGACAGGTTAGGGTTCACATGCGGATAGATGTTCGGATTATCTATCCTGTCTGTCGACACCTGACAGCTTGTGGTTGAATGTTCCCTTTCCTTTTCAAAGTTACTAACGATGTCAGTCCGCGAATTTTTGCTCCACTTTCAACCTCTGAAACACTGGTGTCCAAAAGGAAAGCAACAAATGGAAGTGTTTCAAGGTTGCGCTTATTTTGCGACAAAACAATATGAACGTGTTGACAATGCAACGTATGTTAGCCTCAAGAGTCACTATAGATCACAAATCAGATTAGCAAAATGTAGAGCAAATGATATCTTCATTAAAAACTCCAATAATAAGTGTAAGGCTGCGTGGAGGATCATTAAAGCAGAATTGGGTATAGGTAGCCATAGTGTCAAAGTTACAACTGATGTTAATGTCACCCCAGATGAATTTAACCTCTTTTTTATAAATGCAGCAAACCCTGATCCCTCTTCTCCTCATAAGAAGAGTTCAAAATCAAATTCACAATCTACTTATATAAATCAGTTTTTACAAAACTTTGCTGATACTGTGCCAACCTGTAATTGGGGAGATGTGGAAATAAGTGATGTAATTAAATCAGTGGCAAAGTTTGGTGACTCCAGATCAGAAGATATTTATGGCCTCTCAAATTTTGTGATTAAAAAAATAATCGACTTGATATCATTCCCTGTCTGCACACTCATAAACTGGATATTTGACAGTGGTATTTTCCCAGAATGTCTAAAGAAGACAGTAGTAATTCCATTACACAAAAAGGGTGATAAAAACTGCACTAATAATTATCTTCCAATTTCTCTGATACCTATTTTTTCAAAAATAATCGAATATTGTATACAAAAACAAATGAACATGCATTTGTCAAAAAAACCATGCACTGACTAAGTCTCAGTATGGTTTTAGGGCCCAGTTGTCAACAATTAATGCTGTTGAAAACGTTGTTTCTACTGTGCAATCTTCTTTTGAATCCAAATTATCTGCTGAAGCCACACTAGTGGACTTAAGCAAAGCATTTGATTCTGTAAACCACACAATACTGCTGGAAAAACTATGGTGTTATGGCATTAGGGATCTGGAACTCTCCATCGTTAAATCAGATCTCAGTAACAGAAAGCAAACTGTAAGCTACAACAGTCAAAAGTCACAGTTACTGAATGTCACTAGAGGTGTACCCCAAGGATCAGTGCTTGCGCCATTACTGTTTATAATATTGATAAATGACCTGCCCAGCAATATGCCACGCAAATCTGTGCTTTAGGCAGATGATACAACTTTCATCAATTCAGGGAAGGACATAAATAAACTGAAGGAGCAAAGTAAAGATTTTCTCAGATTATCCAATACGTGGTTCAAAGCCAATGAGTTAGCTATTAACTATGAAAAGATTGTAAATATATCCTTCAGCTTATCCGATTCTGATATTGACTACACTTCTACCAAACTTCTTGGCATATACTTAGATACTAAATTAACCTGGCAGAGTCACATAGACAACATATCTCGAAAGCTTTCGCGAGTTATCTATCTACTGAAAAAATTACGTACCTATATTTCTGAAAGCCTGCTGATTAACTCCTATTATGCATTCTTTCATTGCCATATTAGCTATGGTATTCTTCTATGGGGTAATTCTCCATGGTCCAGGAAAATTTTTATTTGGCAGAAGAAAGCCATCAGGAGCATCTCTGGGATTACCAAAAACAACATATCATGTAGGTCATACTTCATAGAATTACAGATAATGACAGTCCCTTCTCTTTTTCTCTTTTTATATACAGCTGACTCTTGTACATACAAGAAAACTTTAACAGTTACAACCCTAGGCAGTCCGTTCATAATCATAACACTTGTCAAACATTTAAGATAGACATACCAACAACTCGACTGAAGAAAACACAAGACAGTTATGAATACATGGGAATAAGGCTTTTCAGCACATTACTTGTGCAGTCACATTGTGTCTCTCTTACTATATTTAAAAGTAAGACTAAAAAATGGCTGAAAGATAAAGCTTTTTACACTGTTAAAGAATTTGAAAACTCTTCAAAAATAGACCTGGCTTACGAAACAACTTGCAACTCTGTTTGTACCTCTTCCTATGCTTTTTTTGTCTCTGTAGTTCCCCATTTAACTGTTAAACATGTGGAGAAATCCTTATGTATTAAATGTTTTCTTTTATAATGCACATTTTTTAAAATGCACACTTTAGTTATGTGGGTTATCTTTATGTATCAAATGTATTCCTTTATTATGTATGTTCTATTAAAATGTATACTTTAGCTTTGTGTGATACCTCACAATAGTTATATTTCTTAATATGTAAATTGTACATTACTCATGACAACATCGATTGCATGTAAATGCTTAAAGATGGATAAATAAATAAATAAATAAAAAACAGGTGATATGAAAGTAGAAACAGTGTAAAGAATACAGAATGTAAACAACTGCCACATGCATAACGGCAGACAGAACTGTTCTTCCTTTTTTCCAATCTAACAGTTTGCTCACACATTCTGACAACTGATTAACGTGCTCAGTACAGTACGACCACCTCTGGCAGCAATACAGGGCTGACAACACCAGAGCATGCCCCGAATGACGTCATCAATCTCTTTTTGAGGCAGTAACCCTCATTCTTCTTGCAGAGCTGCACGCAGGTCATGGAGAGTGGTTGGTGGATGCTGAAATGAAGCACCCTGTCTTCCTACTTCATCCCAGACATACTCTATAGGATTCAAATCAGGAGAGTGAACAGGCCACACCATGTGAGCACTATCTTCCATTCCCAAGAAAACATCAACCTCCCGTGCTTTATGAGCTCGAGCATTATCATCCATCATTATGAAGTCTGGGTCCACACACCTTGCAACAACTCCACATGACATCCCAAGATCTCATCACAATATCTGATAGCAGTTAATCCTTGCCGATTCACCTGTACAATTTCATGAAGAGGGTTCCAGTGTCAACATAATCCATCCCCTATGCCCTACCATTAGGGATCCCCCCATGAACCATGGACTTGGTGGGGAGGCTTGCGTGCCTCAGCGATACAGATTGCCGTACCGTAGGTGCAACCACAACGGAGGGGTATCTGTTGAGAGGCCAGACAAACGTGTGGTTCCTGAAGAGGGGCAGCAGCCTTTTCAGTAGTTGCAAGGGCAACAGTCTGGATGATTGACTGATCTGGCCTTGTAACAATAACCAAAACGGCCTTGCTGTGCTGGTACTGCGAACGGCTGAAAGCAAGGGGAAACTACAGCCATAATTTTTCCCGAGGGCATGCAGCTTTACTGTATGGTTACATGATGATGGCGTCCTCTTGGGTAAAATATTCCGGAGGTAAAATAGTCCCCCATTCGGATCTCCGGGCGGGGACTACTCAAGAGGATGTCGTTATCAGGAGAAAGAAAACTGGCGTTCTTCGGATCGGAGCGTGGAATGTCAGATCCCTTAATCGGGCAGGTAGGTTAGAAAATTTAAAAAGGGAAATGGATAGGTTGAAGTTAGATATAGTGGGAATTAGTGAAGTTCGGTGGCAGGAGGAACAAGACTTCTGGTCAGGTGACTACAGGGTTATAAACACAAAATCAAATAGGGGTAATGCAGGAGTAGGTTTAATAATGAATAGGAAAATAGGAATGCGGGTAAGCTACTACAAACAGCATAGTGAACGCATTATTGTGGTCAAGATAGATACGAAGCCCACACCTACTACAGTAGTACAATTTTATATGCCAACTAGCTCTGCAGATGACGAAGAAATTGAAGAAGTGTATGATGAAATAAAAGAAATTATTCAGATTGTGAAGGGAGACGAAAATTTAATAGTCATGGGTGACTGGAATTCGAGTGTAGGAAAAGGGAGAGAAGGAAACATAGTAGGTGAATATGGATTGGGGGACAGAAATGAAAGAGGAAGCCGCCTGGTAGAATTTTGCACAGAGCACAACATAATCATAACTAACACTTGGTTTAAGAATCATGAAAGAAGGTTGTATACATGGAAGAACCCTGGAGATACTAAAAGGTATCAGATAGATTATATAATGGTAAGACAGAGATTTTGGAACCAGGTTTTAAATTGTAAGACATTTCCAGGGGCAGATGTGGACTCTGACCACAATCTATTGGTTATGACCTGCAGATTAAAACTGAAGAAACTGCAAAAAGGTGGGAATTTAAGGAGATGGGACCTGGATAAACTAAAAGAACCAGAGGTTGTACAGAGATTCAGGGAGAGCATAAGGGAGCAATTGACAGGAATGGGGGAAATAAATACAGTAGAAGAAGAATGGGTAGCTTTGAGGGATGAAGTAGTGAAGGCAGCAGAGGATCAAGTAGGTAAAAAGACGAGGGCTAGTAGAAATCCTTGGGTAACAGAAGAAATACTGAATTTAATTGATGAAAGGAGAAAATATAAAAATGCAGTAAGTGAAACAGGCAAAAAGGAATACAAACGTCTCAAAAATGATATCGACAGGAAGTGCAAAATGGCTAAGCAGGGATGGCTAGAGCACAAATGTAAGAATGTAGAGGCCTATCTCACTAGGGGTAAGATAGATACCGCCTACAGGAAAATCAAAGAGACCTTTGGAGATAAGAGAACGACTTGTATGAATATCAAGAGCTCAGATGGAAACCCAGTTCTAAGCAAAGAAGGGAAAGCAGAAAGGTGGAAGGAGTATATAGAGGGTCTATACAAGGGCGATGTACTTGAGGACAATATTATGGAAATGGAAGAGGATGTAGATGGAGATGAAATGGGAGATACGATACTGCGTGAAGAGTTTGACAGAGCACTGAAAGACCTGAGTCGAAACAAGGCCCCTGGAGTAGACAATATTCCATTGGAACTACTGACGGCCGTGGGTGAGCCAGTTCTGACAAAACTCTACCATCTGGTGAGCAAGATGTATGAAACAGGCGAAATACCCTCAGACTTCAAGAAGAATATAATAATTCCAATCCCAAAGAAAGCAGGTGTTGACAGATGTGAAAATTACCGAACTATCAGCTTAATAAGTCACAGCTGCAAAATACTAACACGAATTCTTTACAGATGAATGGAAAAACTAGTAGAAGCCAACCTCGGGGAAGATCAGTTTGGATTCCGTAGAAACACTGGAACACGTGAGGCAATACTGACCTTACGACTTATCTTAGAAGAAAGATTAAGGAAAGGCAAACCTACGTTTCTAGCATTTGTAGACTTAGAGAAAGCTTTTGACAATGTTGACTGGAATACTCTCTTTCAAATTCTAAAGGTGGCAGGGGTAAAATACAGGGAGCGAAAGGCTATTTACAATTTGTACAGAAACCAGATGGCAGTTATAAGAGTCGAGGGACATGAAAGGGAAGCAGTGGTTGGGAAGGGAGTAAGACAGGGTTGTAGCCTGTCCCCGATGTTGTTCAATCTGTATATTGAGCAAGCAGTAAAGGAAACAAAAGAAAAATTCGGAGTAGGTATTAAAATTCATGGAGAAGAAATAAAAACTTTGAGGTTCGCCGATGACATTGTAATTCTGTCAGAGACAGCAAAGGACTTGGAAGAGCAGTTGAATGGAATGGACAGTGTCTTGAAAGGAGGATATAAGATGAACATCAACAAAAGCAAAACAAGGATAATGGAATGTAGTCTAATTAAGTTGGGTGGTGCTGAGGGAATTAGATTAGGAAATGAGGCACTTAAAGTAGTAAAGGAGTTTTGCTATTTGGGGAGCAAAATAACTGATGATGGTCGAAGTAGAGAGGATATAAAATGTAGGCTGGCAATGGCGAGGAAAGCGTTTGTGAAGAAGAGAAATTTGTTAACATCCAGTATTGATTTAAGTGTCAGGAAGTCATTTCTGAAAGTATTCGTATGGAGTGTAGCCATGTATGGAAGTGAAACATGGACGATAAATAGTTTGGACAAGAAGAGAATAGAAGCTTTCGAAATGTGGTGCTACAGAAGAATGCTGAAGATTAGATGGGTAGATCACATAACTAATGAGGAAGTATTGAATAGGATTGGGGAGAAGAGAAGTTTGTGGCACAACTTGACCAGAAGAAGGGATCGGTTGGTAGGACATGTTCTGAGGCATCAAGGGATCACCAATTTAGTATTGGAGGGCAGCGTGGAGGGTAAAAATCGTAGAGGGAGACCAAGAGATGAATACACTAAGCAGATTCAGAAGGATGTAGGTTGCAGTAGGTACTGGGAGATGAAGAAGCTTGCACAGGATAGAGTAGCATGGAGAGCTGCATCAAACCAGTCTCAGGACTGTAGACCACAACAACAACAACCATTAGGGATCCTTCTCGATATCAGTCTCTTTCCACAATGTCTGGGTCCCAAACTTGTATTCCACATTCCATTCAGATGTGAATCCATGGAGAATCACCCTCCAGACCAAATCAGGACTCATCTGTGAAAAAAACATTGGCCTACTGTTCGACCATCAGGTGACATGTTTACGATTCCACGCTAGACATTTCCTCCTGTGAAGCACATCAGGAGTACACATACAGCATGACTCCCATAATAAAGGCCATTCTGTCAAAGCCTTCTGTACACTGTTTGCCTCGATACAACATGTTCAGTGGATGCTGTGAGGAAGGATGCCAGTTGCTGTGCAGTACTAAGGTGATACCATGGTGCCCTTACAGCCAAATAACGTCCCTCTCTTTCTGATGTCACACATAGTCGGCCCTGCCCCAGTTTTCGGGGATACAGTTTCAGTCTCTATAAACTGTTGTCACATTCGAAAAACAACAGAACGATTCACATTAAGCCATCGGGCCACATCAGTATCCGACTGTTCAGCTTCCATTCTTCCTATGGTCCTCCACCACTGAAAGTATGATAGGCGTCTTTCCTGTGCCATACTGCACCATCTGTAACTATGTACCAGGCGATGGTGGATGTGGGACTACACGGCAAACACTACTATGTCGGGAATTAGACACAGGGCGGAGAAATAGCTGTTTGTTGCTTTATTTTTGGACACTAGTTATTTCAGCTCTTAATTCTACCTTCTATACCTTCATCGCTTCCTGATCACATCTACATAACCCTTCTGTTCCTGGATTGCCTTCTGTGCCAGGATACTGCCTTGGTCTAGCGTAGCAGCCTCGGCTCTGTGCTTTATTTCCTTAATGTCTTTATCTATTCTTTATTGCTCCTTGCTCATGCACTAAGTATTTAAACTTACGCTACATACTGTAGTTGCAACGAAAGGTCATTCACCTGATCAGATAGACCTTTGTACGCAGTTTGCAACCCATCAACGGTACCTGTGAATGTATTTATATTCTGGTACAATTGTGACTGCTTCTGCTGCATTTTTGTCTGAGCCTCAGATGCCTCCTTCACCTTTTCCCTGCGCTGTTCTCGTGTCTCTCCTACTGATGACACTTTTCGGCTTAAATTATTTATGTCATGTGACAAATCAGTGAGCAATTGTGGTTTTAGATCTTTCCGATACTTACAAGTTTATCCGATAATTCATTCGAAAGCTCACCACACAAATCCTTTGCCAAGTCATTGAACTGTTGTGTTATGTCGCTTTTGAAAGCATAAAGAGTTTGCTTTTGCTGTTCAAGTAATTCCTTTTGAGTATCTATCTGTTTTTTTTTGTAAAATCATTAAATTTTTCGATTTGTTGTTTTTAAAAATCATTAAATTTTTCACCATTACTTTGTTTGTGTGTTTGTTCCTGCTCTTCCTCAAACTTTTTCTTGAAATCATTGAAGCTTTGTTTAAATAACTGTTGTAACATTTGCATCATGATCCGCGTTTCTGATGTGCATGATACACACCGTCCAATCACGTTTGCATTAGGCGTAAGCTTGTCAGGCAAAGAATGATTTAGTGAGTGCGTGGTGTCACGCGTTACGTTTCACCAGGAGCAAAAATTCTCCCTGGGAAAAATTGTGATCCTGTCTCATTTGCTGTCATCATCATATCATTTCGAATAATAATGTTACTGTCAACTTTGTCCATGTTAATTGAAAAATGTAATTGGTCGTCGTCACTACGACCGACATTTTCAGTTTCTTTTTTATTTATTGCCACGTCCATGTCGGTAATATCTTGTACCTGGCTATCCAGCTATGGACTGGCAACAATGTGCCTACCTTTTGTACTCATTTTTGATAATTTTACAAAATGAAAATATAAATGAATACTTTCGAAAATGAAATATTCTGTTTGTAATAGTGAATATACCACTATGAAACCTATTCAGTGGTGCCTTGCTAGCAAGTATCAAGTTACATTGTCGGCGTAACTCAATTGTATGTACACTTGTCTCTCCGTAAAATTAATTTTCTGTCCAAATGTGTACGTATTTTACGAGAATGCTTCAATTTGGGAATTGGATTAGGAAAGATACAACGATCATTATTGGCAGAGATGCTAGAGTAGACGCTGGATCCGGTGGCCAATGCATAGTGACAAGTTTTCGTTCAAAGCACTGGGTGAGTTCATTTGTTTGTTTGGAAGAGGAGGCCGACAAGGTGTGTTCCACTTTTCGGGTGGTTAGCTATGACAGAATCGAGCGCACACCCTTCAGTCTTTCTCAAACGATTTTACAGCAACTACACTCCTGGAAATGGAAAAAAGAGCACATTGACACCGGTGTGTCAGACCCACCATACTTGCTCCGGACACTGCGAGAGGGCTGTACAAGCAATGATCACACGCACGGCACAGCGGACACACCAGGAACCGCGGTGTTGGCCGTCGAATGGCGCTAGCTGCGCAGCATTTGTGCACCGCCGCCGTCAGTGTCAGCCAGTTTGCTGTGGCATACGAAGCTCCAGCGCAGTCTTTAACACTGGTAGCATGCCGCGACAGCGTGGACGTGAACCGTATGTGCAGTTGACGGACTTTGAGTGAGGGCGTATAGTGGGCATGCGGGAGGCCGGGTGGACGTACCGCCGAATTGCTCAACACGTGGGGCGTGAGGTCTCCACAGTACATCGATGTTGTCGCCAGTGGTCGGCGGAAGGTGCACGTGCCCGTCGACCTGGGACCGGATGGATGCACGCCAAGACCGTAGGATCCTACGCAGTGCCGTAGGGGACCGCACCGCCACTTCCCAGCAAATTAGGGACACTGTTGCTCCTGGGGTATCGGCGAGGACCATTCGCAACCGTCTCCATGAAGCTGGGCTACGGTCCCGCACACCGTTAGGCCATCTTCCGCTCACGCCCCAACATCGTGCAGCCCGCCTCCAGTGGTGTCGCGACAGGCGTGAATGGAGGGACGAATGGAGACGTGTCGTCTTCAGCGATGAGAGTCGCTTCTGCCTTGGTGCCAATGATGGTCGTATGCGTGTTTGGCGCCGTGCAGGTGAGCGCCACAATCAGGACTGCATACGACCGAGGCACACAGGGCCAACACCCGGCATCATGGTGTGGGGAGCGATCTCCTACACTGGCCGTACACCACTGGTGATCGTCGAGGGGACGCTGAATAGTGCACGGTACATCCAAACCGTCATCGAACCCATCGTTCTACCATTCCTAGACCGGCAAGGGAACTTGCTGTTCCAACAGGACAATGCACGTCCGCATGTATCCCGTGCCACCCAACGTGCTCTAGAAGGTGTAAGTCAACTACCCTGGCCAGCAAGATCTCCGGATCTGTCCCCCATTGAGCATGTTTGGGACTGGATGAAGTGTCGTCTCACGCGGTCTGCACGTCCAGCACGAACGCTGGTCCAACTGAGGCGCCAGGTGGAAATGGCATGGCAAGCCGTTCCACAGGACTACATCCAGCATCTCTACGATCGTCTCCATGGGAGAACAGCAGCCTGCATTGCTGCGAAAGGTGGATATACACTGTACTAGTGCCGACATTGTGCATGCGCTGTTGCCTGTGTCTATGTGCCTGTGGTTCTGTCAGTGTGATCATGTGATGTATCTGACCCCAGGAATGTGTCAATAAAGTTTCCCCTTCCTGGGACAATGAATTCACAGTGTTCTTATTTCAATTTCCAGGAGTGTATTATGTAAAAAAAAAAATTCTTTTTCGCTTTCCTTAAAGCTTTATATGTTAGGTTTGTGTTGTGCCCATCATTTCGTTAAAGGTCATAGTTGTCATATTTATGTGGAAGTAACAGACTGGGCGAAATTCGGAAAAGTTTGCAATGAAAAATAGAGGCTGCTATTATTTTGCGTTAGATGCATATTACGTAATATGTGTGTGAATTCCTAAGGGACCCAACTGCTGAGGTCATCGGTCCCTAGACTTCCACACTACTTAAACTAGCTTATGCTAAGAACAACAAACGCATCCATGCCCGAGGGAGGACTAGAACCTCCGGCGGGAGGGGCCGCGTAATCCATGATTTGGCGCCTCAAACCGCGTATGAAATATAGCAGTATACTGAATTTTGCTTTAGACTCGGGTAGAGGTATCTATCTGTCACCAATCGCGAGAAAATTGATCTGATGTAGCACACACATTTGCCATAGCACCGCGCCAGCGATAAAACCAGAGTGAAATACCCTCAACATTCCTCACATTTCATAAACGGTTTCAAATATCAAAATGAGATGTTGGCAAATGTGGCACGCAAAGAGGGTATTTTGCCACATCAGTATTACGTAAAACTTCATTATCTACTGTTCGTCTCTGAAAAGGTTCATTTAAAAATGCAAGTCCTGTCGCATCGGGAGGTGTATATTAGGATGTTGATCTATACGACAATGAAAACTTGTGACTTCATGTATTATATCTATTAATTAAAACATTACTGGGAGGGGGGAATTAAATACGTCTTCATCGCACCAGCTCAAAAGACTTGCAGACATCGAGATCGGTGAAAAAAAAAAAGAAGAGGTACACACAACAATTGACAGTTTAGCCTTCACAATTCAGTTAGCTTACTGAGATGATTAGAACCCCCTATGATATCTTTGCCGCACGAGGACGGCGCGAATATTCATTTATTTGTGTAGGCCATTTAAAGAACCTACACACACGCTTTCCCTCGTGACGCAAGTGTGCAGAAGGTTTGGCTGTCGAAATTCTATATACAAGACGCTGCGAATGTTGCAAATTCCAGAATATGCTCTCGTCATTTCAAAGAAACTGATGATATTAGAGCCGGCCGAAGTGGCCGAACGGTTCTAGGCGCTACAGTCTGGAACCGGACGACCGCTACAGTCGCAGGTTCGAATCCTGCATCGGGCATGGATGTGTGTGATGTCC
This sequence comes from Schistocerca piceifrons, assembly GCF_021461385.2. NCBI lineage: Eukaryota > Metazoa > Arthropoda > Insecta > Orthoptera > Acrididae > Schistocerca > Schistocerca piceifrons. The sequence goes on from NC_060141.1 coordinate 574,410,268, forward strand.
TTAGGTTAGTTAGGTTTAAGTAGTTCTAAGTTCTAGGGGACTGATGACCTCAGAAGTTAAGTCCCATAGTGCTCAGAGCCATTTGAACCATTTTTTTGATTATATTAGAGCCTAGCGTTAAGGGTTGGTAAATTTACTGGTGAAACGAGCTTAATTTCCACCGTGTAGTTTACCTTATAGTAGCAGCGCCGTTGTTACTACGCCATGTGCAACAGAACATGACATCCTTAGAAGAAGAAGGAGGAGAGTTTAGCAAAGCTTTCACTAAGGGTGTAGACTGCTGATAAATGTACACTTACAAATGAAGCTGTTGGTAATGATTGAGATAAAACAAGTTTCAGGATTCCATAGTGACATTACAGAATAGATATGCTCATCTGAAAAACCATGTGCATGAAATTGCGAGCACGTAATATAAACCCTCGACCTTTGAAGTCAGATGACATCAACGAAACGATGTCCGACGATGAAGACCTTTTTTTTATTTTGCATGTTTCGATTCGATAGATGCTATGATTTTCTTTTAAATCATCTCTGTCTGTTTAAAAGCTAATCAATTTACAGAATGTAGCAGCAGCATAGTAACATTCTGGCACCACCACAACACCATTTGACTTTTCATTATTTCAGGAGAACTAAAAAGTATCACAAATCTTTCTTTCTTTCTTTCACTGGTGCCATTTCCCGCGCTAACGCAGGGTCGGCATTGTTAGGAACGGATTTGGTAAGGTTAGTGGAAAGAGGTGGCCGGATACCCTTCTTGCTGCCATCCCATACCCCCCAGGACGGAAGTAGTGTACCCCTACTGTCTGCATCGAGTGTAAGTAACGGAATAGTGCGAGCGTCTTCAGATGTCTGCGAGTCGTGTAACTGAGGCGGAACCTGGGGACCAGCCCGGTATTCACCTAGTGGGATGTGGAAAACCGCCTAAAAACCACATCCAGGCTGGCCGGCACACCAGCCCTCGTCGTTAATCCGCCGGGCGGATTCGACCTGGGGCCGACGCGCCTACCTGAGTCCAGGAAGCAGTGCGTTAACGCTCTCGGCTACCATGGCGGGTTAAAACATATCACAAATACATGGCACAAATGCGCGGTCCACCACTTATAGCACTGTTCCCGAGGCAGACGGCGTTCCTTAATAACGTCAGTGTGTCAGCCCATGAGAAACCCAGGCCGTGACGCGTACCGTAGATCATACCACGCGACACTGCAGTGCCAACAGCGTCTGCGGCGGACAGCGAGTAATTATTTCAGACATGTTTAAGAACTGTTGACTGTGTTTAAATGCATCCAAGCTCTCGATTGTATATCACAAAGCTAAGACCTTTAATGGGTACCTTTTCAATTACATATTGATTTCCCTTGTGCACTGCAGAGAGCAGAGCATCATGCGCGAAGTGTGGTGGACAAGCCGACTAGTGTACTGTTATAAGTTCTTTTCGAGGCCCATATTTCCCGTGGGCACCGGTCAGCCAATAGCAGCATGGAGCGCATAGTGCCCAACCTTATATTTCTATGGACTATGACAGGATTTCTAGTTTATTAGATTCTCATGGTGGGTTAGCTTTCGTTAGATCTGGTCGAAAATTTGACGATCTTGAAGCATCTAAAATGTACCTAATCAATAAAGAGAAGAATAAAATATATTCATAATCATCATCATCATTTCTGTATCTCTCCAGCGAACTGGATAGGGTGTTTATGAACAGTTTTGCTCTATTTTTCTCTATCTTGACATACTTCTTTTCCTGATTTTCCAGTCTTGCCTTCTCATCTTCAAATCTTCTTTAATCTGATCCAGCGGTCTTTTTTTTGGGGGTCATCCTGTTGGTAAGGCCATTTCCACCATTAGTCAAGACTAGAGACAGCTGCGGCTAGGTTGGTAAAATTTTAGAGGCGGCAAAGGGCGGAAAAAATCAATTTCAAATCAACCAGTGAGAAAATTGAGCAAGTGAGGATGAAGAATGTAATTGAGGAAAATTAAAACGTTGAATTGTTTTCAGAGCATACAGAACAGTTACTGAATAACTCTTTACTTACTTTGATGAAAGTAAATACGTTTTTCTACCTACCTCAAAACAAAAGCAGCCGCCATTGAGCACAAAACAGAAACAGGTATGACCTCTGTTCATCTCTGTCGACTGCTAGAGCTGGGCACCCACACTGGCTTGCAATCACGTTGTCACTTGATAGCAGATCGTTTGTTAAGCGTCAGTTGTATTGAGTGGTTCTGTTGATGATTTTAGTTGTACTATTATTTCCTGTAGAATATCGATCATGTGTTCAATAGCTAGGTTTTGTACTTCTTTTTCAACATACAAGTATCTAAAATGAGTTAAAGGTAAGTGCAGTTAATCATATATAAAAATGAGTTGGCGTCTGTAAATCTGTCTCTGAGTGTCTGAGGCTCACATCATGAGAAAAGAGCAACATCTTTTTTTCTCAAACAAATTAGCTGTAATTTTCTTAAAATTTGAAATATAGGTACATGCAAATAATAATCACAAGAGAGATTGTCAATTGTTTGGTTAATTTGGGGGAGAGGACCAACCAGCAAGGTCATCAGTCTCATTGGATTAGGGAAGGATGGGGAAGGAAGTTGGCTGTGCCCTTTCAAAGGAACATCTTGGCTTTTACCTGAAGTGATTTAGGGAAATCACAGAAAACCTAAATCAGGATGGCCCGAATGCGAGTCCAAGGAAGAGGTTGACATTACTTGTTTATCAATAGGACATAATTGTAGAAACTGTGTGCTCTGTGCTTGCAAGCTATTGTCTCAATATACAAATACATATGTTTTATTCCTCTGTTGAGCATATTTACATGAAATTGGTGTCATCAATGTTTACATAATAATAATATAAACTTCGGCAAACCAAATGTTATTAACTACAATATAATTCAAGATGGATACAATACATATTTGTGCAAATGTCAATAACAACAAGAAGTTTCCTGATAGATCAATTACAAGATAAATGAACTACATAGTTCTGTGAATGCCAAATAAATAATCAAACAGATAATAAATACATGAAACAGTAATAAAATAGTTGCACAGTGTGGCATATGTAGTAGTTGTTGTAGTAGTAGCTTAATTCATTCGTGGAGCTCTTTTTACAAGGATACAGGACATGTCAAAGTATTTACAAATTTAGATCAATTTAAAATAAGCTAATTTGTATACATATACATTTACGGACTTCTAATTAGAGACAATCATTAGATTTACTCCTGGTATACAATACTTCTTTTACAAATAACTTATTAAATAATGTTATGCCACATTGTTCACTCATATCTCACTATCAGTCACTGCACACACTATACGCACATTGTTTCATAACGCTTCACACACACACACACACACACACACACACACACACTTGTACCATTTTCTGTACTGCAACTTCCCATTGGCTATCCTGAAAAACTGAGTCAGTATCCCTCCATAATGAGTGAGATGTTGAGCTCAGAAAGAGAAAGACGTGTTAGTATTTGTGCTATGCATAGCTTGGGGGTAAGTAATTCTAGAAAGGAAAAAAAGGAAAAAAAAACATGAAGTGAAGGTGTTATATGGAATGTTGGATATTTTATACTCATTATTATTATTATATATTTCTATAACATTTTTTATCAAACCCCTACCCTGTTTCAGCTAAGTAATCCTTCAATGTATAAAATCTATTGGATAACAGGAACTTTTTAGATACCTTTTTAAATAAGTGTATTTTTGCAATTTCTTTAATCTCTTTTGGTAATTTATTGTACAGTTTTATTCCATGCTAGAAAATGCTGTTTTCAGTTTCATGTTTATTTTTTCTTGGTAAATGTAAGTTTAGTCTGTCTCTTGTTGCATGATCATGGACAGAGCTGTCTGTGCAGGAATTGCAAATGGTATTTTTGATGTGTACAACTGAGTGGTAAATGTATTCAAATCGAGCAGTTAAAATCCCCAGTGTTCTGAACAGATCTTTACAGTGAGCTCGACTAGTATTTTTGAATATAATTCTTATGGCTCTTTTCTGGAGTTTGAAAATTGTGTTCTTATTTTGTGCATTTGTTCCCCAAAAAAGAGTTCCATAGCTAAGAATTAAGTGTACATATGAATAATATGTAATTAAAAGACACTGCATGTTACACACTGATGATAGGATTCTAACAGCACAACATGCTGATGACATTCTGTTTGCAAGTACCTTTGTGTGTTCACACCACTTCAACAGAAAATCAATATTCGTTCTTAGAAATTTTGCATTTGTTACACAGTCTATAAAGGTGCCATCTACATTTAATTTAACATTGTCATTTTTCCTCTTCAAACTGAAATTCATGGCATTAGCTTTCTTTATGTTCAATGTCACTTTGTTAATTATTGACCAATCATTAACTTTCTTGAGAGTTTCATTTGCTTTCTTGGCAAGGAGTTCTCTTGTTTTCTCAGTGACTATAATATTGCTGTCATCAGCGAAGAGGATTTTTTCACCATGAGCAACACTACTGGGAAAGTCATTGACGTATATCAGGAACAGTTTTGGTCCTAATATGCTACCTTGTGGAACCCCTATATTAACGTATTTTGGTTCTGATAAGTGTTTTACTAAATGTTTAGATCTATTTGAAGAATGTGTTATCTCTACTCTTTGTACCCTATATATTTGGTATGATCAAATCCAGTCATTAGCTAACCCTCTTATTTCTAATGCTTCTAATGTATTTAACAGAATCTTGTGGTCGACTGTATCAACCGTCTTAGAAAGATCCAAAAATATGCCTGTGACACACTCATCTTTATCAAGAGCATCAAGTACAACTTTTGTGAATTCTACTATGGCTGACCCCATATTTTTGCCACTTCAGAAACCAAACTGTGATTCACTTAAATTGTTGTATTTATTCAGGTAATTCATTGATCTGTCTTTCATAATTGCATCTATTATTTTTGAGAATGCTGACAGCAGGGAAATAGGCCAGTAATTTTCTGTCTTCTGCATTACCTTTCTTAAGCAAAGGTACAACTCTTGCTTGTTGTAACTGCTCTGGAAATATCCCTGATGTGAGGGATTCATTTATTATATTTTTTAAGGGGCCTTGTATAATCCCTATGCATTGTTACAGTACACACATTGGTACTTCATCTAAGCCTAGTGACTTTTAATTTTTTAGTTTCTGAATTGTTTTACTGACTTCATTCTCTGTGGTTGGAAGTAACATTATTTACAGGTGTTATATTTGTTTGGGGGAATTTTTGCTGTAACTTCTCTGCAATACTTGAAAAATGCTCCTTTACATAGTTTGCTAATTGCTGTGGATCATTTATTACTTTATCCCCATCCCTTAGCAGTATGTTATTCTGCATTTTTTTGCCTCTCCCCGTTTCCTTTTTTATAACATCCCAAACTGCTTTGCTTTTATTCTCTGCATTATATATTATTTTGTTATTAAATGACATTTTTGCAGCAATAAGCACCTTCCTATAGATCTTTTTTATCTATGATAAAAATTTAAGAATTCTGGATCATTGCGAATCTTTTTCATGGAACTGAGGTGTTTAAGTGTTTGGGCGGACTTCTTAATACCTGCTGTTATCCATCTTCATAAGAAGTCGGAAAATCCTGGTGTACATCCACACCCAGGCACAGAGACATAACATAGTTCTTTCAGTCCTTCAGTACTGGAAATTTAGCTATGCTTCTGACATTACATAGTCACTGCATCCTGCAACTCTCTGGATAAGACCTCTCTCTCTCTCTCTCTCTCTCTCTCTCTCTCTCTCTCTCTCTCTGTGTGTGTGTGTGTGTGTGGTATAGTGTGTGTGTTGGTGTCTGTGAACGTATATGAGAGCGAGAGAGAGAGAAGGGGCAGAGGAAGGGAAAGAGTATGGAACAGGGAGGAGAGTAGAAGTGCAAAATAAAATATTGATAGGCAAGGACAGTGAATCTTACAGAAAAGTATGTCATAGTTCCTTTTATCTTATGGAAGAGAAAAAAAGATAAGACAAGGATGTTTTCAAAATGAAGAATGAGTAATGAATGAAAAATGTGATTTACAAGAAAGTGGTTTCATAGTTTTAGAGAGGAATGGCGGATAAGGAAAGTAAAAAAGAAGTACGATAGAGGGGGACATTACAACGGAAAGTGTAATTACAACAGATACTGCTTTAATTGTTTATTAATTTTGGGAAAACGGAGTGATAGACAAGTGAGACAATAGTGTAGGAGAAAGACAGATAGAAGGTAGAAAGAGAGTTGGGAGGAGAAATAAATGGTGAAGAAATATTTGCAGACATATTTTTTGTAGGCTGCAAGGGGTAGCAATAGAGTGGACGAAATAAATGAATTTGAAATAACAAAAAATAGCCTTAAATAGCTCCTCCTAGTTTATTACGTTTCAAGCATGTAGACAGAAGTGAAACAAAAGAGAAATGTAATATTTATGCCGGGCTGTGTGGTCAAGTGGTTCTAGGCGCCTCAGTCTGGAACCGCGCTTCAGTCTGGAACCGCGCGACCGCTACGGCCGCAGGTTCGAATCCTGCCTCGGGCATGGATGTGTGTGATGTCCTTAGGTTAGTTAGGTTTAAGTAGTTTTAAGTTCTAGGGGACTGATGACCTCAGATGTTAAGTCCCATAGTGCTGAGAGCCATTTTTCTGTAATATTTATTATTTAAAAGAGGCTTAAAAAAAAAACTAACCCATGTTCAATTATCTCAGTTTCGAACTTTTCTGTAGCCGAGTGAACTTCCATGGATTCTTACTGACAAAAACTGAACAACAGAACAGGTAAATAAAACAGAATGTTGTCAGTGGTCCAATATTTTGTCATAGAATTTATGAGACGACAGACATCATTTCGAGAGGAGGCCACTTCGCCCAAGGCTGCAAGAATACAGTCCCAAAGGGCTTAAAGAGGAGCCAGTTGCTTTTGTGGCCAAATATGCAACAATGTTCGTGCTGTCTCACCCATTTTTCCTCCATTAGATTCATGTCTGCAGCCTGTGGCGGCCAGTCCATGGTGTTAATGTCCATTTTGGGCAGCTGCTGCTAAACAGGTGTCGCCTTATGCAAAGGAGAATGATCTTTCTGTAACCTGAATTCTCCTTCGCACTGAAGGCGGTATATTTAATTCTTGACTGTATAAGTGTACTACCCAATATCAAGAATTTCCTTAATTCTGTGAAGTACTCCTGCTCCTCTCGCAGAAATCCAACACCAATAGGAAAGCAACAGCCGCCCATTTCTCACTTCGTTGCTACAAGTGCTTCACAATGTCTTGTCCCTCGTGATCTGTAAGACACTCTTGCGCAGTCGTTATACGCGGAAAACATATCTCATGAGTGAATATCACGTTTCCAATGGCACACTTCAATTGGAACTTCCTGAATGCCAGCTGGTATAAAACATTTTCTTCTCTGGGCTCCGAGGGGAAGCTGCAGGGCCTTCACCCAAGCTTTTTTTCGACCTGGTGTATGCCCAGTCTCTGGCTACCTCAGCCAGAAACTTTGTTGATAGAACCTCAACCATCTCTTTGCAGTAATAGGTGACAAGCCACACCTAATGCCAGCAACTCTACTTGAAAACCTGCCTTCTTCTATTAGAGTGACAAGTCTGTTTGGAACTGAATTCTACCAGTGAGCCATAGCAACTGACTGCTGCAATGTGATTTCTGCTTGTAACTGCAATACGATGCTCAGGGTAGAAGTAAACATATTTCCTTTAAAGGGTGTGGCAGTGCCAATAGGATGAAGGAAGATCTAAGCTAAACATCTTGCCTCTTTAATTCTGCCCATGAGCCTATGAGTCTCTGGAATGAGGAGGCCGAGTGGGGACTAACACTATAACGCTTCTTCTGGAGGTCGTCGGTTCGAATCCCACTTGTGATGTGGACGATTTTGTCTTGAGTTTGTGTATGTCTATGTGAGTCCCTTAATACACATTTGTGAACTAGCTCTTAAGAAACATGTTGAATTTGAAAAAAATAATTATTAGCTGTATTGTAAAGTTACTAAATGTCAGTATAAGCGACTATTGCAGGTCAGTTTCTTTGAAACATATATCTCCCAGTAAAGAGAAAAAGTTTGTTTGGAAGACTTCTGGTTATCAGTGGATCTAAGGCAGCGAGAGAGAGGGGGCAGATTCGACTTTGTTCAAAACACTGTGATCTTCATACAGAGTTTGCGTGTTCTTTATGTGTAATTAGTAAATAATAACAATGATGATGAAACACAGTGATTCGCAGTTTGACCTAACTGTTGAACGCCAATGCCAAGTACATGAATAGCTATAATGCATATGTCTCTAATATGGAATTCTTAAATAAAAGAATCATGTGTACTGGAGATAGCTACAGTAAAAATATGTGTATTCTATGTCAAGCTGTTGTTGGTTTGTTCTGAATACCATGCATTTACTGAGTCCAGATCTCAATTCTATGAATAGGCCCTTGATATTCCAAGGCTCCAGCCATCACACATGGTGGTATATAATCAACAGTTATCAATACACATCCTTGAGGTGAAATCGGATAGCCTTTACAATAAATGTTACTGCCACTTAATCACTGTTGTATGGATGCAGCATACCTAAAAACTGACAAATGTGTCAGACAGGTGACATGCATGGATAGTAAGTCACTTTATCTACATACTGCAGGTGTTTGCTGAATCGTGTGCAGCTTTAAAAAGCTTCAAATTGTAACCTTCCCCTCACTTATCGAACTTAATGACAGTGAAGAATTAAACAGCGTGCACCTAATGGAAATTTGGGAAAAGCAATCGTCACTGAAGTTAATTTATCGGTAAAGAGGGAGGAAAGGGTAACATCTAAGTGAAAGGAAAAATGCAAATGAAATTGGTGGAAATTAATTTTGAGAAAAGGTTAAAATTAATAAAGAAAGTAAATGTGCAGTCGTCACGTTAACAATTAATTGGCATTAATGAGATATTTGAGATTTGGGGAAAATTACGGTCGCCACTCCTATGGATAACTACTATAATAACTGAAAATGGAAGATTAATGCACATATAATTAGCACTAAAAGCGTGGCAACTGAAGGTTGACACGTGTTGTGAGAAAACTGAATGTTTGTCAGAAGTAATAAATTTCGCTACACTCTGACTTAATTTAGCAAAAGAATTAATAAAAACGGAAAATTGAAAGTTAATTTAGTGACTGAAATTGATAGTGAACTTTGTTTCTTAAGCACTACGAAATTCAATAAAATAAGGTTAGTCTTGGGCTACCTCAACAATCATTTCAAAAGCTACTTGAATCTACGCAATTTAGAAATAAGAGATTTAACTTTGAACTTGAATTAAATGATTCTGAACAATTAACAATAGTAAAATTTAGTGCGTACCAAGGTGAGCTGCAGTCACAGGTAAGCTAAAATATGGTAACAAAACTCGCACTCTTAATTTGTGCTTGTGTAATCTAAATATTGTAGCCAGCAATGAATACTTTAACTGAACTTTGAAATTAAAGTAGTGAAATAGAATGATTTTACTTTAATACTGGCGTTTGAATTTCAACGACACTTGGGTTCATTCCAGAAAAGGAAGGGACCCTGCTTGGTAATGCAATTGGGACAATGAGCAACAAAGGTTCATGCTACGTTGTTGTAATTTTGTGATACAAATTGAACAGTTTGAAAAGCTGAGGTCTACCATACAGTTCTAAAGCTTTACGTGCTTCCAGTCTTCCTTGTTGGTTGATTGAAGGTTTGAAGTCGTCGATCGCGGAGGTGCCGAACAGTCAATCATTGTCGGCCGTCGCTGTTGCAGAAGCTGGATATTGGCGCGCCTTCTTCTCGACACGGTCACCAGGCGAAATGGGCTCTTGATGTGCGCCAGCTAATGCTTCCCGTCCGCGACACCGTGTCAGAAACTATCATATCAAGTCGAACGCAATTACATGCTGCCAAACCCCAAAAGCGCGGCAACTCGCGTGAGCGTCACCCAACACACCTGCTCCACCGCCCTACTCCATCCAGACTCCCTCTGCCCACTCTCCATGCGGCAGAGTTAACGCTACCAGAGATCCTAAACACTTTGGTTCTCCACACGACCTATCGACGTAATCGTTCGATAGCATAGTTTTCCCTAGGCCAGACCCAGCGTAAAACATATGTACAAATAGTAAAACAATTACAATATATAAAGACATAGAAATGTCATATCTTCAGTTAACAAAATAAGGAAAAAAATTTATAGTACAATAGATGGAAATAGGATGATACGCATTTCCGGCATTACAAAATCATTAGCATGATAAGAGAGATAAATTACTAGCAGATCAATATGCTATATCTGACATACATCATAAATTCCTTTGATAACAACTCCTTCAATGTCATCCATTCACAATCAGCACCACAGGTGCTTTAAAGTTACTGGAGATCAGCGATTCGAGTTTAATCCAGGCCATCTACTGGTGTGTTGGTTTGTTTGTTTATGTTTATTTGTTATGCCTGTTACTACTAATCAGTGTCCACTATTGTTCAAAGGCCTCTCCAGACTTATTTCACAGTTCTGTGTCCTATACTATTGTTCACATTATGGTCCACCACGTGATTGTAGCTCATGTCGCCATCTACTTCCTCACACTGGACTCGCATTCGAGAGGACGACAGTTCAATCCCGCGTCCGGCCATCCTGATTTAGGTTTTCCGTGATTTCCCTAAATCGCTCCAGGCAAAAGGCGGGATGGTTCCTTCGAAGGGGCACGGCCGACTTCCTTCCCTGTCCTTCCCTAATCCGATGACCTCGCTGTTTGATCTCTTTCCCCCAAGCCACCCCAACCCATCTTCGTCCTCGTTTTCTCCTTCTCGTTTTTCCTGTTAGGGATGATTAGATTTTCGTCAATTTGTTTGTAAATAACCGCAGGCCTATCCGCATGACATTTACTGTGTTCAGAATCTGCGTGCATGACATAATCCGTGTAGGACGAAAACCTGGATAATATCACACTACTGGACATTAAAACTGCTACACCAAGAAGAACGAAGAAATGCAGATGATAAACGGGTATTCATTGGACATATATATTACACTAGAACTGACATGTGATTACATTTTCACGCAATTTGGGTTTATAGATCCTGAGAAATCAGTACCCAAAACAACCACCTCTGGCTGTAATAACGGCCTTGACACGCCTGGGCATTGAGTCAAACAGAGCTTGGATGGCGTGTACAGGTACCGGTGCCCATGCAGCTACAACACAATATCACAGTTCAGCAAGAGTAGTGACTGGCGTATTGTGACAAGCCAGTTGCTCGGCCACCATTGACCAGACGTTTTCGATTGGTGAGAGATCTGGAGAATGTGCTGGGCAGGGCAGCAGTCGAACATTTTCTGTATCCAGAAAGACCCATACAGGACCTTCAACATGCGGTCGTGCATTATCCTGCTGAAATGTAGGGTTTCGCAGGGATCGAATGAAAGGTAGAGCCACGGGTCGTAACACATCTGAAATGTAACGTCCACCTTCAAAGTGCCGTCAATGCAAACAAGAGGTGACCGAGACGTGTAACCATTGGCACCCCATACCATCACGCCGGGTGACGAACCGGTATGGCGATGACAAATACACGCTTCCAATGTGCGTTCACTGCGATGTCGCCAAACATGGATGGGACCATCATGATGCTGCAAACAGAACCTGGATTCATCCGAAAAAAATGACGTTTTGCCATTCGTGCACCCAGGTTCGTCGTTGAGTACACCATCGCAGGCGCTCCTGTCTGTGATGCAGCATCAAGGTTAACCGCAGCCATGGTCTCCGAGCTGATAGTCTATGCGGCTGCAAACGTCGTCGAACTGCACGTGCAGATGGTTGGTGTCTTGCAGACGTCCCCATCTGTTGACTCAGGGATCGAGACGTGGCTGCACGATCCGTTACAGCCATGCAGATAAGATGCCTGTCATCTCGACTGCTAGTGATACGAGGCCGTTGAGATCCAGCACGGCGGTCCGTATTACCCTCCTGAACCCACCGATTCCATATTCTGCTAACAATCATTGGATCTCGACCAACGCGAGCAGCAATGTCGCGATACGATAAACCGCAATCGCGATAGGCTACAATCCGACCTTTTTCAAAGTCGGAAACGTGATGGTACGCATTTCTCCTCCTTACACGAGGCATCACAACAACGTTTCACCAGACAACGCCTGTCAACTGCTGTTTGTGTATGAGAAATCGGTTGGAAACTTTCCTCATGTCAGCACGTTGTAGGTGTCGCCACCGGCGCCAACCTTGTGTGAATGCTCTGAAAAGCTAATCATTTGCGTATCACAGTATCTTCATCCTCTCGGTTAAATTTCGCGTCTGTTAGCAAGTCATCTTCGTGGTGTAGCAATTTTAATGGCCAGTAGTGTCTAAACCCCACCTAGAACCTTGAAACTTTTTTTTTTTTTTTTTTGCGAACCGCGTTTTTTACAGTATTTATCCTTTTACCATATTGTCTGGTTTGTATTTAACGAACTGTACTGAACTAAAAACCCATTAACTGCAATTACCTCATTACTCGAAATGCGAACGTTTGAGTTAATACTCCTATGTAAAGCTTTGAATTGTGAGCATAATTTATTTCTAGAAGTCCGTAATAGACTTAGTTTTCTTTTTGGGGGGGGGGGGGGGGGCGGTCATCTGACTGGTTCGATACGGCCCAACACGAATACCTCTCCTGTGCCAACCTCTTCATCTCAGAGTAGCACTTGCAACCCATGTCCTCAATTATTTGCTCGATATATTCCAATCTCTGTCTTCCTATGCAGTTTTTGCCCTCTACAGCTCCCTCTAGTACCATGGAAGTCATTCCCTCATGTCTTAACAGATGTCCTGTCATCCTGTCCTTTCTCCATATCAATGTTTTCCACATATTCCTTTCCTATTTCATACTGTGCGGAATTCCTCATTCCCTACCTTATCAGTCCACCTAATTTTCAAATGGTTCAAATGGCTCTGAGCACTATGGGACTTAACTTCTGAGGTCATCAGTCCCCTAGAACTTAGAACTACTTAAACCTAACTAACCTAGGGACATCACACGCGCGGCTCCAGACTGTAGCGCGTAGAACAGCTCGGCCACCCCGGCCGGCACCTAATTTACAACATTCGTCTGTAGTCTGTAGTCAAATGCTTCGATTCTCTTCTGTTTCAGTTTTCCCACAGTACATGTTTCACTACAATACAATGCTGTACTTCAGACGTACATTCTCAGAAATTTCTTCCTCAATTTAAGGCCTATGTTTGATACTAGTAGACTTCTCTTGGCCAGGTAAGCCCTTTTTGCCATTGCCATTCTGCTTTTCATGTCCTCCTTGTATATCGAGACAATGCATCAAAAAAGAATTACACGCAAGAATTCTGAATGGGTTCCAAACGTCGTATCGATGTCTGTGATGGAGGAAGCAACTGATTTCACAAGTGTTCTTGGTCAGATAGTGAGAGAGGAAGATCAAAAGGCACTTGGATTGCACGGCGAGCAAAAAACCGAGACGCTTGAAGAGGTCATAAGGAGGAAGTGGAACAGGCATTGAAAGCAATCTCTCGTCCTTCATTTCCCTTCAAAACGGTGAAAAAGTCGAGACCCAGGCGGAGTTACGTTCCTACAATGCCGTATGAGGAACCTACTTGGGCATCAACGAAGAATGACGTCTGGAGGACCCAGGATAACCAACCAGGACATGTGCTGTGTTATTGTCGAGAAAGGCGGCTGATATTTGATGACGCCCACGCCAGAAGACAGCAGACCGACCTTAGCCGACGCCAACTCCAGGACGATGAAGATGAACAAGAAGATGTGGGTGCAGGATGGTTGTATGTCACCGCGGCCACAAGCTAGCCTCTGGAGAGAACGCTGCCCAACACGCCGATCAAGGTCTCCATCGCCGTTTAGAAGCTCCAGCCGATCACCTAGCCGCCGCAACCTGGAAAACTAAAGGGTGCGACCTCCCTAAGAGGTGAGGCCGCCGAAGAGAAAAATGCTCCGCCGTCTATCGTTACAAAAATGACAGGAAACTACATCGATATCCTCATGGATGGCCGACCAGCCCAAGCTCTTGTGAACTCTGGAGCATCATATTCAGTCATTTCGGAGAAGTACCGTCGCCAGCTGCAGAAAAACGTATTCGTCGACAGCAAAACATGTCTGCTGAATGTGGCTAATGGGAAATACGTAAAACCTACAGGAAGATGTACCATTCATGTGAGTATAAGTGGCCATACACAACTCTTAGAATTCATCGTCTTACAAGAGAGTAGTCATGACGTCATTCTCGGATGGGACTTTCTGAAAGCTTCTCAGGCAATTATCGATTGTGGTCGCTCGAAGATTATGCTAGACGAGATGAGATACTGTGGACACGAATATGTGCATCCGAGTGTGTGGAGACTATGTGTGCTGGATGAAGTGATCATTCCTGCAGTCAGCGCTAGAGATGTAACTGTCATGTGTCATGCCATGCATCAATCCATGGATCTTATAGTGGAATGTAAGAGAAGCATACCACTGAAGAATAACTTGGTCATCTAGCCTCTGTCGTATTGTTTAAGAACGGATTCGCTGAATTGTGGGTAGTTAACTGTTGCCGAGAACCGCAGATGCTTCCAAGACGCATGTGCGTAGCAAACGCTGCGCCGTAATTTAAGAACAGCTGAGCGTCATAGAAACATCCCATGCCGAGTCTGTGGGCGAAATTAGCGCTACCGCTACGAGACAAGATCTTCTAGCTCGACTATCACCAGATCTCACTAAGGAACAACAGAAGAAGCTACTTCAAGAGTTTTCTGAATGCTTCAGTCCACAGGCGAAAAGCAAATCAGACAAATCTAAGGTGAAGCACTGGATTAGCACTGGAGACCCTCATCCAATAAGTTAGAGAGCATACTGTGTGTCAGCAATGGAGCGTCGAATAATTCGCGACGACGTAGAGAAAATGATGAAGAATGACATCATTCAGCCTTCGCTGAGTCCATGGTCGTCACCAGTGGTTCTCGTCAGGAAGAAGGATGGCAGTTGGCGCTTTTGTGTTGATTACAGGAAGTTTAATAAGATAACTGAAAAGGACGTTTACCCCCTTCCACGAATTGACGATACATTAGATTGTCTGAAAGGGTTAAGTTTTTCTCTACCATGGACAGGTACTCGGGATACTGGCAAATCGAAGTAGATGAGCCTGATCGTGAGAAAACTGCATTCATCGCCCCTGAGGGCCTGTATGAGTTTAAGGTAATGCCGTTTGGTTTGTGTAATCCACCAGCAACTTTTGAACAGATGATGGATAATCTTCTAAGTCACCTAAAGTGGACGATGTGTCTTTGTTATTTAGATGACATTATAGTGTTCTCATAGACATGTGATGAACACTGAAAAAGACTGAGCTAACAAGGCAGACTGAAACTTAATCCAAGAAAGTGTCTCTTTGGAACAAAAGAAATCAAAATACTTGGACACCTAGTGTCAAACGAAGGTATGTCGCGAGACTCAGAAAAGGTGAGATCTATAACGGAATTTCCAATTCCTAACATTATTAGAGATGTGAGAAGCTTCCTCAGATTACGTTCTTATTACAGTCGTTTTATCAAAGACTTTTGTGTCAAAGCCAGGCCACTCCAAGATTTGTTAAAAGCTGATACTAAATTTATCTGGGGTGACGCTCAACAAGATTCTTTCGATGTGCTGCGAAAATCTCTGACGACTGACCCTGTACTTGGCATGTATGATGAGTGAGCATCTACAGAAATACACACACACATGCCAGCGGGTATGGGATCGGTGTTGTTCTGGTGCAAATTTCTGATGGAAAAGAAGAGGTTAAAGCCTATGCTTCTAGGCCACTTACAAAAGCCGAGAGAAACTACTCAACTACAGAAAGAGAATGTCTTGCTGTGATCTGGACCATGTGCAAATTTCGACAGTATCTCTATGGAAGGCCATTCACAGTTGTTACAGACCATCATTCACTTTGTTGGTTGACAGGTCTTAAGGATCCAACAGGACAATTCGGCAGGTGCGCACTACATCTTCAAGAGTATGACATTACCATAATGTACAAAAGTGGAAGAAAACACCAACATGCCGACTGTCTCTCAAGAAACTCTGTGCAAGACCATTAAG
The DNA here is from genome assembly GCF_021461385.2 of Schistocerca piceifrons. Taxonomy (NCBI): domain Eukaryota; kingdom Metazoa; phylum Arthropoda; class Insecta; order Orthoptera; family Acrididae; genus Schistocerca; species Schistocerca piceifrons. The sequence continues at coordinate 574,426,389 of NC_060141.1, forward strand.
ACTTTGATGAAGATAGTGACCGTCTCGCTGCACTCCAATATCTCTCTGCTGAGGAGAAGAAGGACGCCAAGATATCTCAAATTATGCTTGCCTTAAATCGGTCAGAGGATGTGAAAGGACAATTTAAGGTATTTAATGGATTACTTTGCAAGAAAAACTTTGATCCATTTGGGAAGAGATTTTTCTGGCCAGGGTTAGTTAGGAGTGTCTGTCACTATGTGTCGCACTGTCAGGAGTGCCAGAGGAGAAAGACAGTCCATCAGAAACCAACTGGCCGACTCATACCAATTCCACCAGCCGAAACGCCTTTCCAGAGTGTTGGGATTGACCTCCTCGGACGATTTCCAACGTCTGTTAGTGGCTTTAGATGGATTATTGTTCGCACTGATAATCTGACACGCTATGCCTTTACAAAAGCCATGAAAACAGCCGAAGCATCCGAGGTAGCCAAATTCATCTTGGAAGACATTGTATTAAAACACGGTGCCCCAAGGTAATTAATTACAGATAGAGGGAAAGTTTTTCAATCGAATCTTGTGACAGAGATAAACTGTCAGTGCAACATTACTTATCACATGACGACTGCCTTCCATCCACAAACTAAGTAATGTCCCTATCAATTGCTTCTAACAGTACAGGATCAGTCAATAACGTTTCGAATCACTGACCAGTCAGTCATGATCGATTTAGTCATACTTTGACTAGTACCATACTTGTGCAAGAAATAAGTCTCAACATTGGGACAGGTAGTAAAATCACTATTTACATAAATCATTTCGAAAAGGAAAATTTCATGAGTTTGAGACATGCTTTAGATTAGTCCTCGATATTGGACACAGGTAACACAATTCTTCACACATTATGCATGCGACAAAACATTCCTAGAGTGCTTGCTGCGTGACACTATTTTCGTCTCTCGCTTTGCTTTCATTATATGAGGTATGTGATTACTGTTGTGCAAGACAAAACTTATTGCTAGTGTATATAAACATATATACACATACATACATAGGTTTGGTAATCCATTAGATAAAAAAAAGAAAATTCATTGCTGCTGCTACGTAATTATTCCAACATTGCAGTGATATTTTGCATTCTACTGTTACTGGCAGTACAATTAATTTTTAAGTCACTGATTGCCACATGGTTAACAAATTTTACTCAATTTCTGATGCAGAGGAAAATTAGTTAAATCATCTAAGTAATACATTATTCTCACTTCAGTCTATCATCTTGTGGCCATAAAAGTCTTTACTAGATGAATTCCATGTAACCAAGAAAGTGAAATTATCTCATCACTGTCCATTGTAAAAATATACCTTCGACATCTTTTCGATGAAGACCTGTCGTTAGAAATGTTCATTATCTAAGACTCATTTGACCATAATTTTTAGTCACTTTAAATGTTTATATTCCAGACATCATTCAACACTTATCACATTTTGCCCACTGGACTTAAAACAACATGACAGAAAACTTATTCTGCAATGCAGACCGAACACTTATTGACCCAGACTCAGGTACATGATGGTTACATAAAATCCTTAAATTATAGGCTAACACATTTACATTAGGTCTTAGCTACACGTGGCAGATAGACTTACAATATGATCTTTTTTGCCTAAACTTTCTGATTACTGACACTTAGCCCCTTAGTAGATCACATCATAGGACATAGCATTTGGCTGGATATACATACACGTGAAATTCTTACATACAGTCATTCACATATTATACAAAATACTTTCATACCTTGTAGAGGGCCATTAATTTTTCGTCCCCTCTTAAGAAACAGACATATGACTAAAATACTTCGACTTACATACTATACATGTCATATCCATTAATTTCGATGCTCTTAATCAATACTTCACCTAAGGTTACAGTGGTATATTATGTAGACATTCTCCTCTGACACATAATGTTCTGTCGTAGGCACAAGCGCCGAAATAAGACGAAGAACGCAAGACCAGAGAAGGCAGTGAGACGACGTCAGCCAAGAGCGCGCTGACCAGGAGGATAGCAGCAGCATCTAGCCAAAGTGAGTATCAGCGCCGTTCCTGCCAGCATTGGCTGGACATTAGAGGACAGTATTCACAGAGTATTAGCACGGCCTAGCAGAGAGTGATCCATATCCATTGCTTGTTTGGATATTGTCTACAGCGAAGAACATTCTTGTTTGCAGGTCGCCCATCGCTTGCAACACCCTTGTAAATCACAAAGCTAAGTGCTGTCCATCTGCTTTATTGAAATAAAGCGATTAATGTTATTTGCTTGAATTGTTGTATAGCGTTCAGAGAACGCAGCATCCTTTAGGCACCCTACACGAGACGATGGGGCAGGACCCCACACGTAAAGTGCATGTTTCCACTGGACCTGACGGAATAGAAAGTCCACTGGATCTGACGGGATACCAATTCGATTCTACACAGAGTACGTGAAAGAACTTGCCCCCCTTCTAACAGCCATGTACCGCAAGTCTCTAGAGGAACGGAAGGTTCCAAATGATTGGAAAAGAGCACAGGTAGTCCCAGTCTTCAAGAAGAGTCGTCGAGCAAATGCGCAAAACTATAGACCTATATCTCTGACGTCGATCTGTTGTAGAATTTTATAACATGTTTCTTGCTCGAGTATCATGCCGTTTTTGGAAACCCAGAATCTACTATGTGGGAATCAACATGGATTCCGGAAACAGCGATCGTGTGAGACCCAACTCGCTTTATTTGTTCATGAGACCCAGAAAATATTAGATACAGGCTCCCAGGTAGATGCTATTTTTCTTGACTTCCGGAAGGCGTTCGATACAGTTCCGCACTGTCGCCTGATAAACAAAGTAAGAGCCTATGGAATATCAGACCAGCTGTGTGGCTGGATTGAAGAGTTTTTAGCAAACAGAACACAGCATATTATTATCAATGGAGAGACGTCTACAGACGTTAAAGTAACCTCTGGCGTGCCATAGGGGAGTGTTATGGGACCATTGCTTTTCACAATATATATAAATGACCTAGTAGATAGTGTCGGAAGTTCCATGCGGCTTTTCGCGGATGATGCTGTAGTATACAGAGAAGTTGCAGCATTAGAAAATCGTAGCGAAATGCAGGAAGATCTGCAGCGGATAGGCACTTGGTACAGGGAGTGGCAACTGACACTTAACATAGACAAATGTAATGTATTGCGAATACATAGAAAGAAGGATCCTCTATTGTATGATTATATGATAGTGGAACAAACACTGGTAGCAGTTACTTCTGTAAAATATCTGGGAGTATGCGTGCGGAACGATTTGAAGTGGAATGATCATATAAAATTAATTGTTGGTAAGGCGTGTACCAGGTTGAGATTCATTAGGAGAGTCCTTAGAAAATGTAGTCCATCAACAAAGGAGGTGGCTTACAAAACACTCGTTCGACCTATACTTGAGTATTGCTCATCAGTGTGGGATCCGTACTAGATCGGGTTGACGGAGGAGATAGAGAAGATCCAAAGAAGAGCGGCGCGTTTCGTCACAGGGTTATTTGGTAAGCGTGATAGCGTTACGGAGATGTTTAACAAACTCAAGTGGCAGAGTCTGCTAGAGAGGCGCTCTGCATTGAGGTGTAGCTTGCTGTCCAGGTTTCGAGAGGGTGCGTTTCTGGATGAGGTATCGAATATATTGCTTCCCCCTACTTATACCTCCCGAGGAGATCACGAATGTAAAATTGGAGAGATTAGAGTGCGCACGGAGGCTTTCAGACAGTCGTTCTTCCCGCGAACCATACGCGACTGGAACAGGAAAGGGAGGTAATGACAGTGGCACGTAAAGTGCCCTCCGCCACACACCGTTGGGTGGCTTGCGGAGTATAAATGTAGATGTAGATGTAGATGTAGCTAATCGTCTATGTCCTACCTCCTGTTGCTACACCAGCAACGTTCGCATATGGTTTAGATATACATTTTGAAGTGTTTGCGGCCAATGCATTTCCTCTACCAAAACGAAAACTTCAAGGGTCTTGTTAATTTATCTCCCCATTTCTTAACATTATAAACTGAGCAACAAATTATACTGACTGTGATTACCACAGTTGCATTACGTAAGCCTATGTTCATCTTACTTTATTTGTGCTGTCAATATATGCATTCAGCTACTGGAAACACTTTTTCGAGTCATGATGAGGATACAGTCCATTAATTCTCCTTGTAGTCAGGTCGACCAAAAGTAACTACCTTCATGGGAAATTTGGACTATCAAAAGAATAATCCAGTATATAGTAGCTATCATTTCTTATCCTTTCTTAGTATCAGTGAACGTATATAGCGGGAGATTTATAGTGGGTTTTCAGCATCACTTTCCCGTCTACAGAGTATACTTGCATTCTACCTAGCGTCTTGCCATACTGTTCCTTTCTCAGATTAACATTTTCCTTGACAGATATCAACACATGTTTTGTTTTTTCTTCCATGGTTTCCACTGCTCATGGCATACGTGAAATGTGATTCAGCCACTCATTTTTATCTTTTCTACATACCCAACAGTATCTGACATGCTGGCGACAAGGCAACAAATCTGACTTGAGTGTCAGTCATGACTGCTGCCGTACTGCTGATGTGGCAGCACTGCCTGGTTCACTCCATTCCATTATTACCTGTCCTTGCACCTTCATTTATTAAACCAATGCAGCCTAGTAACTAGTATGGATAAAAACTATTCCAAATTGGATTAAGATACCTGCACTAGATTTTCTCTACTGTGAATCAGCAACTTCCCTCCAGAATACATAACACATATTTATGTGACACAGGTTCATCCCTGAAATGAGTCCTGTTCAAATATTTCTGAGAATACTTTCTTAGGTTTCCTTGTCTAAGACTGCATATTCCTGGATTAAAGAGTTCCTCTCTAAATTTTTCTTGGGTGCATTTTGACCAATACCTTGCCAAAAAGGCATTTCCAAATTGTTCATACAAGTGGCAACATTCCACAATCACTGTAGCCCATTGAACAGCCTCACCCTGGATAAAGCCTGTGATGAAGTGAATCTTTTGTTGGTCATACCACGTTTCAGGCAATGCATTTCTAAGACTTAATGAAAAAACAGAATGTATAGTTTTCTTTTCCAGTATGAGTACCTGAAATTGTCTATGTCTGAGGAGACTTTTCTCCAACAAGATAGAAGGAACGGTGGATCCTTCCACTAAACTGCTACTGGTTGTTGTTGTTGTTGTGATCTTCAGTCCAGAGACTGGTTTGATGCAGCTCTCCATGCTACTCTATCCTGTGCAAGCTTCTTCGTCTCCCGGTATCTACTGCAACCTACATCCTTCTGAATCTGTTTAGTGTATTCATCTCTTGGTCTCCCTCTACGATTTTTACCCTCCACACTGCCATCCAATACTAAATTGGTGATCCCTTGATGCCACAGCATATGCCCTACCAGCCGATCCCTTCTTCTAGTCAAGTTGTGCCACAAATTTCTCTTCTCTCCAAGTCTATTCAATACCTCCTCATTAGTTATGTTATCTACCCATCTAATCTTCAGTATTCTTCTGTAGCACCACATTTCGAAAGCTTCTGTTCTCTTCTTGTCTAAACTATTTATCGTCCACGTTTCACTTCCATACATTGCCACACTCCATACAAATACTTTCAGAAATGACTTCCTGACACTTAAATCTATATTCGATGTTAACAAATTTCTCTTCTTCAGAAACGTTTTCCTGACCATTGCCAGTCTACATTTTATATCCTCTCTACTCCGACCATCATCAGTTATTTTGCTCCCCAAATAGCAAAACTCCTTTACTACTTTAAGTGTCTCATTTCCTAATCTAATTCCCTCAGCATCACCCGATTTAATTCGACTACATTCCATTATCCTCGTTTTGCTTTTGTTGATGTTCATCTTATATCCTCCTTTCAAGACACTGTCCATTCCTTTCAACTGCTCTTCCAAGTCCTTTGCTGTCTCTGACAGAATATAAATGTCATCGGTGAACCTCAAAGTTTTTATTTCTTCTCCATGGATTTTAATTCCTACTCCGAATTTTTCTTTTGTTTCCTTTATTGCTTGCTCAGTATATAGATTGAATAACATTGGGGATAGGCTAGAACCCTGTCTCACTCCCTTCCCAACCACTGCTTCCTTTCATGTCCCTTGACTCTTATAACTGCCATCTGGCTTCTGTACAAATTGTAAATAGCCTTTCGGTCCCTGTATTTTACCCCTGCCACCCTCAGAATTTGAAAGAGAGTATTCCAGCCAACATTGTCAAAAGCTTTCTCTAAGTCTACAAATGCTAGAAACGTAGGTTTGTCTTTCCTTAATCTTTCTTCTAAGATAAGTCATAGGGTCAGTATTGCCTCACGTGTTCCAAACTGATCTTCCCCAAGGTCAGCTTCTGCCATTTTTTCCATTCTTCTGTAAAGAATTCATGTTAGTATTTTGCAGCCGTGGCTTATTAATGATAGTTCGGTAATTTTCACATCTGTCAACACCTGCTTTCTTTGGGACTGGAATTATTATATTTCTCTTGAAGTCTGAGGTTATTTCGCCTGTCTCATACATCTTGCTCACCAGATGGTAGAGTTTTGTCAGGACTGGCTCTCCCAAGGCCGGCAGTAGTTCTAATGGAATGTTGTCTACTCCCGGGGCCTTGTTTCAACTTAGGTCTTTCAGTGCTCTGTCAAACTCTTCACACAGTATCATACCTCCTATTTCATCTTCATCTACATTCTCTTCCATTTCCATAATATTGTCCTCAATAACATTGCCCTTATATAGGCCCTCTATATACTCCTTCCACCTTTCTGCTTTCCCTTCTTTGCTTAGTACTGGGAGTCCATCTGCTACTGGTATCTTCTGGCAATTGTGCTTACCTTATTTGAACACTGTTTTCTCCCAAAACTTACCAAGGTTAGAGCAAAGTCTACAAAAAAAGCCATGGATTACTCGAGGAATAAGGGTATCTTGTAAAACAAAAAGAAAACTGTATCTGTCAATCCGAAACAGTTCCGATGTTGATGCTATAGCACATTACAAGAAATACTGTAAAATATTAAAGACTGTAATATGGATGTCAAAGCAAATATATTACAAGGAAAAGATAGTCATATCAGATAACAAAATAAAGACAATATGGGATATAGTGAAGGAGGAGACCAGTAGAACCAGACATGAGGAGGAACAAATAGCATTAAGAGTAAATGATACATTGGTGACAGATGTGTATAGTGCTGCAGAACTTTTTAATCAACATTTTATAACTGTTACTGAAAAGATGGGGTTGTCAGGTTCGGTAGATTCTGCTATAGAATACCTCAGACCAGATATTTCAAGCATCTTCCATAACATGAACTTGACCCTCACTACCCCAACAGAAATAATGTCCATCATAAAATCTTTAAAATCAAAAACATCTAGTGGGTATGATGAAATATCAACAAAGTTAATTAAAGAATGTGATTCTGAGCTAAGTAACATATTAAGCTATCTGTGTAACCAGTCATTTATGAGTGGAATATTACCTGAATGGCTGAAATATGCTGAAGTAAAGCCACTGTTTAAGAAGGGAGATAAAGAAATAGCATTAAATTTCTGTCCAATTTCACTGTTGCCAGCATTCTCAAAAATTTTCGAAAAAGTAATGTACAATCGGCTTTATAACCATCTATTTCAAATAACATACTGTCAAAGTCACAGTTAGGATTTCTAAAAGGTTCTGATATTGAGAACGCTATCTACAGTTACAGTGAAAACGTGCTTGATTCATTAGACAAAAAATTGCAGGCAACTGGTATATTTTGTGATCTGTCAAAGGCATTTGACTGTGTAAATCACAATATCCTTTTAAGTAAATTACAGTATTATAGTGTAACAGGAAATGCTGCAAAATGGTTCAAATCTTATATCTCTGGCAGGAAACAAAGGCTGTTATTAGGAAAGAGACATGTATCAAGCTATCAGGCATCATCCACCTAGGAACTAATTACATTTGGGGTCCCACAAGGTTCCATTTTGGGCCCTTATTTTTTCTTGTGTATATCAATGACCTTTCATCAGTAATATTCCCAGATGCCAGATGATACAAACATTGCAATAAATCAAGCATAATCTTAGAAAGATCAGCTAATAAAATATTTGTGGACATTAATCACTGGTTCCTAGCCAATTCTTTGTCACTAAACTTTGAAAAAACACACTACATGCAGTCCAGAACCTGTAAGGGGTGTCCCACGAGTATATGTCTAACATACGATGACAAGAAGATAGAAGAAGTGGACAGTGTTAAATTCTTGGGATTACAGCTTGATAATAAATTCAACTGGGAGGAGCACACCACAGAACTGCTGAAGCGTCTTAACAAATCTCTGCTTGCAATACGAATTTTGTCAGACATAGGGGACATAAAAATGAAAAAGCTGGCATACTATGCTTACTTTCATTCCATAATGTCATATGGGATTATTTTTTGGGGTAATTCATCAATCCAAGCTAAAGTTTTCTGGGCACAAAAACGTGCATTAAGAGTTATATGTGGTGCAAACTCAAGAACATCCTGCAGAAGCCTGTTTAGGGAACTAGGGATACTAACTACTGCTTCCCAATATATTTATTCCTTAATGAAATTTGTCATTAAAAATATATCAATTTTTCAAACCAACAGCTCAATTCATGGAATCAATACTAGAAATAAGAATAATCTTCACAAGGATTTAAAGTCACTTAGTCTTGTACAAAAAGGTGTGCATTATTCAGGAACTCACATTTTCAATAACTTGCCAGCAGCCATAAAGAGCTTAACAACCAATGAAATTCAGTTTAAGAGAAGCCTAAAGGATTTATTGGTGGCCAACTCCTTCTACTCCATTGATGAATTTCTCAGTAAAACCAACTGATTTGTGTATATATATATATATATATATATATATATATATATATATATATATATATAAGTACAATATAACTTCTGCTCAATTTCAGTGCAGTAATATGTTCATTGTAAATGTGTGTGTAAGTACAATCTAACTTCTGCACCATTTCAGTGCAGTAATGTATTCATTGTAAATAAGTATTATAGCAGTTGTATTACATGTTTATTACCTTACAAATATATAAAAAACTTTTTTTTATTTTGAATTCAGTGCATTAGTATTTGTAAAATGACTTTCATATAGTGTTCATTAAAAAATGACGATCATTCCACTTGGGACCTGTGGAATGGTACATTAGCTTATTTGTTTTAGTTGTAAATATTTGTCATGTATTGTTGTTTTTCTGACATGTTCCACATCCTGGAGGACCTCCTGACTATAGATAAATTGGAATGAAAGTAAATGTAATCTAATCTGTAACTAGCAATTTTCTCTTTTACAGCAGTTAAATCCTTTTCCACATGATCAATTTGACCAGTTAATTTAATCTAAACCTCTCATTGCCATTTGGGCATATCTTGAGTCAACAATTTGCTTACAATCAAATTCGCTTTTCGACAGTTTGCACTATAGTACTCTGTTCAGCATGTACCTCAGTGACAGTACGACCAATCACCTTCCTTAGCACTTTTTGGGTAATTTGATTAGCCTTTTCTTTTAGAAACTCCGCTATTTAGCTTTCAGGCTCAGCAGACAACACTACTTGTTTCACTGTAAGCTTCAGATTATTTCGCTCTACTTGAAACGAGTAAAAACTTTGGGTCAAATCTTTTACCTTTTCTGGAAGACCCTGAATGGTTTCCTGAAAATCTGATAGTTCAGTATTTATGTGATCCAGATCGAATCTTAACACATCTGTTATGTGGTTAGACGCTTCTACTTTCAACTATTCAGTTTTATTCTTAGATTGTTCACTAACTTGCTCCAGTTGTTGTTTCAAAATAGAAAAAGCATTAGACATGTGTCTTGGTTATGATCTATGTCATTTATTCTTTAACTTACAGTGAATAGGTTACTGTTCATTGTTTCTTGTTTTTGATTTACGGTCGCTTGAGGTTTTAGTGTTGAAGTCAGTGGACATGCTCCCTAATTTTTGCAAAATCAATGCAAGAGAATCTTGCACTGTAGTAACAGATTCAGTAATGAGGGCGCATGATACAATATTTACTCCCATAATGAGACTGGAAATAATTGCGTCTGGGTCAATAACTGCATTACAATTCATAGTATTAGCTTCAGTAATAGAAGTATAGCTCATAATACTGGATTCTGTATACATGTCAGATCTTTTGTGGATCAGAGAAATACTGAAATATCAGATTTTGAGGAAACCATTAAGGGCCTTCCTGATGTAGTAAAAGATTTGTCCAGAAATTTCTACACTTTCCAAGTTGGAGGAATAACACTACTCAGAGCAGCAGAGCTGGCAGTTATGTTTACGTTGGTGAACACGTTATCCATCTGAATATCCTTGTTCACAGTGTTAGTCTGTGCCATTTTCAGCAACTGAAGCCGAATTAACACCATAACAAGCGCTAGTAACTTTCTAAAACATTATTGATTTTACATAATAAAGGTGAAAATGTTACAAAGGTAATTCTTGTTGCTCATTAATGCACATGGCAAAATTAATCTTTGCTAACAAATGCAAATTACATACTAAATGCAGAAGACATGTCTCACTGCCCAGGAAATTTATTTGTACTGAAGCGGATCTAATGAACTGAAAAACATTGAGTGATTCTGTTCTCTTTACCTGGTGCTGTATACACTAACAATCATTATGATAATAAATTCGTAACTCTTTTATTTCGACTTATTTTATTTCCAAATTTTCTTGCTTTTAACAGAGTTCAATATACATTACCCTCTCTCCCTCGTCAGGTCTCAATTTCTGAGTGTATTTAATTACTGTCTCACTGATTTCATTCATTATTAATTCTCATAGAACATTGCATGTAACAGAAAAGAACAAAATGATTACAACATATGCAGCATAAAAAAATCAAGTTCTTGCATGGGCACCTGTATAACTCTCCCTCATCAACTCAGAAAAAGAATTACATTGTCAAAGAAAATTATTTGTGTTTGTAAACAACTAGCTGCAAATACCATACCTTTTCTTTTTTTTCTCATTACTAATTTGTATGAATGTTTGCTCTTCCTCATTAGTAATAAGAAATTTGTACATTGCTGCAGAAGATGGCAAAGATAGGCTTTTAAAATTATCTTTGTAACAGAGGAACAATGTCTAGAGAATATTCAGTTATTTTTAACAACTGTTGTTTCAGTCTCGCTTGAGAATACTTATGTTTACGATCTCACATAAATAGGACACGCAATTTTTACTCATCTGTCAACAATGTGTGTAGTAAATGTTGTGTATAAAAATGCAAGAATATATATATATATATATATATATATATATATATATATATATATATATATATATATATATATTAAATTCATTATAGCTGCAAGAATATTTTTATTTCTTAGGCCAAAATATTTCAAGAGTCGTTCATAAGCATGAGTTTTGCCTGCAGTCATAAGAAGAAGCAGTAATTTCTTCCATCCTGCAACACTTCTTAAAATATATATGTACTAATCATCAGGATTTAGTGGCTGGACTACATTATCAGCAACCATAGAAAATTGGAGCTAAATTATTGATATCAGTGCAACCTAATAGTGACTTCTATTAAATATATATGTTTAATAATCGAACAATTGACTTTTTGTTAAGCACCAAGTTCACTGCAAAATCAGACATTCTAAAAATCTCCATCGACAGAGTAAGAAAAATTATCCTATATACAGTACATTATTTATTTTTGTGACTTCAGTATTTGTACGATGCACTGTATTTTTCTTAAGCTACAAGGAAGACTGTTCATGGCACCAATTTAGTTTCAACAAGAATCTATGCTTTTAATTCCAGTACTGCAAGTAGTAATTATATGTCATTGCATAAATTTCATGCCCATTAATACTCTTTGTGTTAGCTGTTGCACTGCCTCCCAGCACAATTATTTCAAAACGGAGTAACGGACTAACACAACAGGTGCACCAATTTCATTCCCACTTGGATATCATACTACATAATAAAATGATAACTGCAGGTTCTGACAACGTTTGCTACCGTTAGTAGAGATCTGCACGAGACATAGAAAATGGCTGCTAATTGCTTGTGCCGGCCTCTATGGCCGAGCTGTTCTAGGCGCTTCAGTCTGGAACCGCGCTGCTGCTATGGTCGCAGGTTCGAATCCTACCTCAGGCATGGATGTGTGTGATGTCCTTAGGTTAGTTAGGTTTGAGTAGCTCTAAGTCTAAGGGACTGATGACCTCTGAAGTTAAGTCCCGTATTGCTTAGAGCCATTTGAACCTTTTTTTGTAAGTCCATCCTTTTAGCAGGAGGTCTCTGGGACGACACCCATTTACTATCGTGACAAAAAATAAAAACACCTACAGCCGTGCATATGATTTTATTTTATTTTGTCACTACCAGTTTCAACGCTTCATTGCTTCATCTTCAGGGTGTTTTGAAGCGGTACAGGTTGATATGATCCCCGTGCATGACCCATCAGTTGCTAACATTACTGTATACGCAGATAATGTGTCAGCATTCCAACTATCAACTGCAAACTCAGTTGGCAGTTATGCATGGGGGATCGTATCAACCTGTACCGTATCAAAACAGCCTGAAGATGACGCAATGAAGCGTTGAAGCTGGTAGCGACAAAATAAAATAAAATCATATGGACGGCTGTAGGTGTTTGTATTTTTTGCACCTTTTTTTTATTTTTTTTACTTGTGGGTTAGCTGTTGCTCCACAAAATGGTACAAGTACTTACAGGAACCTGAAATTTGGTCTGTCAGCTGTGATAATGGTGGTAATTAGTCTTGCAATAAATACACATACACCAATTCCAGTTAATGCAATACTTATTATCTAATAATTACAAATGCTTACACAAGCAACGGCCAAAGCAGGAGAGAGTAGGCTAGCTTAAGAAGAAGACAAGATAGAGAGTTTATTAACAAGTGATGAACAACTTACAACATTCAGAGACAACGATTTGTTGATTTTTATCGCAGTTCCTGATATATACATAAAGTTTGCTTTCTCTGGCCATGTGCATAAAACGTCATTCAATTACAGATATTAAAAAGGATTTATAATACAGCTTTAAGAATCATTTGACAAACATACGAAAAGAAATCAATGTATTGTAACAACTCTTACTCATAAAGTCTGAAAGACTGCAAGGAGGCGTTGAGATACACAAGCCAAAGTTTGCACTTAGTTAGGTAATTAGTTGCATAGTCACATACTGCACACAGTAGTTAAGGATGTAGCCACAGTGCAGTTGCTCGCAATAGTTAAAGGGGCCCTCACCTTTTCAATAATATTACAAAACTGTCAACGTATTGTCCATCACAGGCCACATATTGACATATTGTCAATCCTACGAATATTGATACGCAGTACTGATTGACCTCGAAATATTGTCAGTATTGTCAATACATACTGGAGGTGTGAGGTCAAATATTGACTGTTGACAATATTCTCCATTCAGATGTTGACAGAGTTTCAGGTACCAGCCACTCAGCGTTAGTGTGCACTGTTTATTTTTCCAGTTCGCCATAGTGTATGTCATGCCTTAGATTAAATTTTTAAGGAGTCTTTTAACACAAAACAATTTTAATGGGCCAGTGTAAGGGTAATCATTGTATATGCCACTTTAGGATGGTTAAAGAAGGATTCTCTATGACCTTGCTTAGGTCATTAATTTGAAAATATAGTATAGATTGTTGTGTTGTATACCACTTTTGAAAAACGATCCCATTTCTAAAAATACGTCATGCATCTGCAGTGACTAGTAAGAGGTCTGGGAAATGCGTGTCAGTTTCACCAAATTATCACAAAGTGTAAAAATAATGTTTGATGTTAATTTCCTGAAAAGGTCCTTGCCAGGTAAATACACATTGAACCCCAAAGATTCTGGTATTGGCAAGTGTAGTCAAAAACAGAGATATGTAAACAGGCAGAACATAGCGTTACGATCGGCAGCGCCTGTATAAGACAACAAGTGTAAGGCGCAGTTGTTAGGTCAGTTACTGCTGCTGCAATGCAGATTATCAAGATTTAAGTGAGTTTGAACGTAATGTTACAGTTGGCACACGACCTATGGGACACAGCATCTCAGAGGAGAGATGAAATGGGGATTTTCCCGTGCGATCGTTTCAGGAGTGTACCGTGAATATCAAGAATCTGATAGAACATCAAATCTCCAACATTCCTGCAGCCAGAAAAACATCCTACAAGAAGAGGACCAATGGCAACTGAAGAGAACCGTTCAATGTGATGGAAGTGCAACCCTTCTGTAAATTGCTGCAGATTTCAATGCTGGTCCATAAACAAGTGTCAGCCTGCCAACCATTCAACATCATCGATATGGGTATTTTGGGCCAAAAGCCCACTCATGTGTCCCTGATGACTGCACAACACAAAGCTTTACGACTCGCCTGGGTCCGTCAACATCGAAATTGGACTATTGATGACTAGAGAAATGTTGCCTGGTTGGACGAGCCTCGTTTCAAATTGTATCGAGCAGATGGACATGTACGGGTATCGAGACAACCTCATGAACCCATGGACTCTGCATGTCAGCAGGAGACTGTTATAGCTGGTGGAGTTTCTGTAATGGTATGGGGCACGAGCAGTTGGATTGATATGGGACCCCTGATACGTCTAGATACGACTCTGGCAGGTGACACATACATAAGCATCCTGTCTGATCACATGCATCCATTAATGTCCATTGTGCATTCCGACGGACTTGGGGAGTTCCAATAGCACAATGCGACACCCTACATGTTCAGAATTGCAACAGAGTGGCTCCAGAAACACTCTTCTGAGCTTAAACACTTCCGCTGGCCACCAAACTCCACAGAAATGAACATTATTGAGCATATCTGGGATGCCTTGAAACGTGTTGTTCAGAAGAGATCTCCACCCCCTCGTACTCTTACGGATGTATGGACAGCCCTGCAGGATTCATGGTGTCAATTCCCTCTAGCACTGCTTCAGTCATTAGTCAAGGCCATGCCATGTTGGCCGGCCGGAGTGGCTGTGCGGTTCTAGGCGCTACAGTCTGGAACCGAGCGACCACTGCAGTCGCAGGTTCGAATCCTGCCTCGGGCATGGATGTGTGTGATGTCCTTAGGTTAGTTAGGTTTAATTAGTTCTTAGTTCTAGGCGACTGATGACCTCAGAAGCTAAGTCGCATAGTGCTCAGAGCCATTTGAACCATGCCATGTTGTGTTGCGACACTTCTGAGTGCTCGCAGGGCCCCTACACGACATTAGGCAGGTGTGCCAGTTTCTTTGGTTCTTCAGTGTATTTACTTCAAGGATTCCACAGGATTTTACTAATTGTGCTTGCCAATATTAAAAACTAAACTTGAATCGTAAAGACTAATTCAGACTGGCTGTCACTGCACTTTCAAGGCATGGCACCATCGTGTCAAGATGTATTCACGCTGTCCGTTACGTCATAGGACGTCAAGTCACTTCAAGTTGCGTGACCTCAACTCGCATGGTTGTCCTCAACTATTTTTTTTTTTTTTCAGGCGATCTGCGATCTTCGCAAGATGGGTTTCCACTGTTTTTACATGCAAATTACGTATACGTGGATGCTGGAGTGCACAATTGTACTAAAAGGACGTTTATTGGACTCAAATGGTTGCCGTATCCTGACATAGGTGGGAGAGAGAGAAAAGGGATTACTGGTCAGTCTGCCCTCCCGAGCGGTACAGAGCAGAAGGCAGAAGGACAATTCACAGGGAAGGCATTTGATTGTTTTCGGCTATCTGAGCCAAGACTGGTACAGGCATTTACTAGAAATGCAGGTGGTGAGACTTGGTAGGGAATTCGTCGTGGAGACTCTGGAACAAACAGGGTTTTGAAATAATTGTTTATTTTAGACAAAAAAGTGGTTCAAATGGCTCTGAGCACTATGGGACTTAACTGCTGTGGTCATCAGTCCCCTAGAACCTAGAACTACTTAAACCTAACTAACCTAAGGGCATCACACACATCCATGCCCGAGGCAGGATTCGAACCTGCGACCGTAGTGGTCGCGCGGTTCCAGACTGTAGCGCCTAGAACCGCTCGGCCACTACGGCCGGCTTATTTCAGACAGGACTAACTAATACACTGCAGGCTATTTCTGGGGGTAGAAAAAGCATCAATAACACTGTTACAACAGAAACCAGTGCAGAAGTCCTAGGTGTTGATGCTAACCACAGTAGCAAACACGAGCAGCATCTTAAGGCAACAACTTAGTTGCAAAACAAAACATACTGAATGTGACACTGTTCATTGAGGCACTCCATGTGAGAGATCAGACTTGGAGCTGGACCGAGGCTGGAGTCGATGGACGCATATTCAGCGCCCAGATCGTCTGACTGAGAACTCCGCCAAAATGCGGAATCTAGGGGTTTTAAAGAGTCGTGTGGGGGCACTGTTCTTCCCGCTTAAAGCCACCCAGCCAATCTCGCAGGTACCTGCCAATCAGGGTTTAGTTAGGTCCCCTCTACTGCCCCTAAGGCGGGGATGTTAATGCAGTTGTACTGAGTCTGTATTTGGTATCAACATTGTTCAGCTGAAAGCTAAACGTAACTTCTCTGCCAAATAAGGCTTGCAACACTATTGTTATACGTCATTTAGCCCCGCCTTTCGGGCTCCCCGCAGTAGAGACTGCTAGGTCAACAGGTCTTTGGCGTTTTCACTACATTCTAACCGTTGTGAGCCTACTTACGTTGTTGTTCTCAGGGTTGGTGTCAAGTTGGCTTTATACGTTACTAGGTACCTGTTGGTTACAAAGTTCTACAGTGGCAACCTACCACAGCATATAGACGACATATAAAGCTACATGTTAATTCCTTGAAGAATAACTAACGCCTTGGGACCGCATCTGGAGGCGTCTGCCTTTTCGCAATGCTCTCCCCTTATGGTTTACTTCATGTAATAATATCTCTCCTAGTTTCGTCTGCCCTCAGCATCGTCTGTGCTTCCGCATCTTGTCAACAAATTGGTAAACTGGCTTCTGTTGTGCTTAAAACATTTTATCTTTAGAAATGATATTAATTATATTCGCTTTCTGCTAAACACTTCAGTCTATGAACAGTCCTTTAGTGCCTTGTCACAGCATAAAACACTTTTCACTGCACACATAGATCATCACTATAAAATACTTTACATGAAAACATCGTTGTCACATATTGTTTTACAAAATGTTCACTTTACAAATACATCACACACACACACACACACACACACACACACACACACACATATATATATATATATATATATATATATATATATATATATATATATATATATATCCTAAATTTAATACATTCACTTACTTAATTGCTATCCTTGGTTAATTGTTTTTGTTTATTCCATAACATTTTTTCCATCACAGATACACAACAATATAGACGTTGTATGTTACATTTAGTATAAGCAATATCGAAAGAATATACAGTTTTACATTATTCAGTTTACATAGAGTGTCATGAATTACAAAATTGGTTTCTCATGTACTAAGGGGGATTTCTGCAGTGTCTTGTTTTATCTTTGATCCCTACGCGGAACTGGAATCAGTAGCGGATCACTTTCTTCATTGCGTGCTGAAATAGTACAATCCTCATTTCGCTCGTCACTACTTCACCTGCTGTTTCGGAGGGGTTGTCTACTCCGGATGCGTGTCATTTCTGACCCTTCGCACGTATTTACTATTGTTGTTCGCACACAAATTCGGCCACAACAATCTTCTCCAACGCTTTTCCACGCGTATTTGAAACAATTTCGGAAACATTTGCAATATCGGTATAAACAACATATAAACAAAATAGTCAGTATTACAACTCCTAGGTAAGACCAGAACGAATAATGATACCAAAAGATTTCCGAGAAACTGTACTGTTCTTGGAATGCTATCTCGTCCTCTATATCAGCTATTTTATGACCAACGACCTTGAGGTAGTCTAAATGTACTACATGCTCTAATGTCATGCCCAACTTCAGCTCTGATATCTTTCTTTGTTCGTTGTTAATTATACAACAATCAATCTGCCTGTTTAGAGCGGGCACTATATCTTCACTGGTCAGGTTAGTTCTTATGATTTGTTCATACTGTATCAACACTTGTGTTCCGTATCCCTTGCACCTGCCATAAAAGGTCAGTTTACCTGTACCTTTTACTAGTACATCTGTGGGCTTGTTATCGTTACACAAAACTGTCAACCCTTCCTCTTTCGGTGCAACGAACAACCATTGATCCTGAATCAAGGGAGACCATATACTATCATTCAATTTCACAAACTTTTTAATACAATCGCTAGGAATTTCCCTTATGAGTTGCAACATTCAAGTTGCACACGTTTCATGATCGTACGTGGACATTAAAACAAACTTTTGTTTACACATTTTTCGAACACGATCTATTTCCTTATACTGTTCGCTACTCAGTTTGACATAGTGCCGCTTAGCTTCCTGAATTAACAAATAATCTTTCTCAGGCTGTATGTACATAAATAAATTCTGATTTCCATCAACTTCTGAAGGTAAAGGTAACACTTTGTATAAACTGAACAATTCATTTTCCACTAATGGAACATTTAGTACATAACTTAGTATATTGCCTGACAAGAAAGCATCAACATCAATCATGCATACCAGCTGGTACCCACTCTGTTCTGTGAGCGCAATTGGGAACTTCTTATCTTTAATGTCATCCTGAATTAATTGTAAGTATTTAACTATTTGAACTGGATTAATTATATGAGGTTCCAGTATTCCTTTTTGTGCGTCTACAATTGCATCAGTTAACAACTCGTATTCCTGTTCTAATTCCATAAATACTGATACCAGCTGTATCAGTTGTTCATTAACAGTAGTAAGAACAGCTTAGTGTTGTATTTTTTGATCTGTGCTATTAGCATATTCATTCATGTATGTATAAAGTTTCTCCATGTTCTTGACAATAATTTCTTTGTTACGTGCAAGGCTAGATACTGTGTGATTGAAACTTGTCAAAGTGGCTGCAATTTTATCAGCTTAAGCAACTGCCTCTGTTCGCTTTCAATTAAATCAATCTTTGATTCGAAAAACGAGGCATCCTGTTCGTCTAAGGTTCCAAACAGAATTTTGCTGATTTCTCCCACAAAATTCAAGACACCTCTTTTTCTACGTATCTCATGCCTTGTTAATTGTCCAATTAGACCTTGTGCAGTTCGTATCTTTTGGACATGCCCTTCTAAAACCTGTTCCACTGCTGCGCATTCCTGATCACCAATTCCCAGACTGGTTAATTTCTGTTTACAGTAATTTATAGATAAATGTACAAGTCTCTCTGTTTCATCAGCTTTAGCTTGGAGTTCTCCTAAATGAATATCACTCACGATTTTCCACGTCACACTGTAGATCTGTACCTTGCCATTGCTGTCATAATACAAGCCTGAGGACGAAGGAAACTTTTCCACTCTAAAATCTGTATAGTGTCTGAGGGTGTACACGGCGGCGATACAGCTCACCAGGTACAACACTCCCGTCAGTTTCCTCATCTGTAATTTCAAGAAAATCCGGTTTTAGTAGAATTCCTTTAATCTGTTGGCAGCTACTGTTAAAAATTTGTTTCTTCTTAAACGGATAACTACATTCGGTCCTTTTGTCCTTACTACAGTGAAGGGACCATGCCACTGGATGTCCAGCTTACGACTTCTACCTGTGAATTTTAAAATTTTCCCGGTGAATTGACTGTTCAAACAAATTTCGGGCTTGCAGTCGGTCGTCGTTCAATACTTCGCACGATATTTCAACTGGGCACCTGCCAGTCATCTTCAGGTGAGCCGTCGCAGACTGGCGAAAACGTCCTCCGTTCCGCAATATTCAGCGTACTGTAACTATTCTGCGCATGCGTCGAAAACTTGATGTTGAACCACACTGTCCGCCGGCAGCGCCCTCGCTGGTGGAATAGCGGCCGTCGACGCACTGTCGTCTTCGATTCGAGCAAATCGTGGAGATGATGGGATTCCATGCACTGTCCAGCTGGTAGCCGCTGTCACGGTTTAACAGATTTTCCGCCAGTCGTATTTCTACGGATTCTTTAATAATGGAGTCCCAGAAAGACGTTGCTGTGGACAAAATCATTGTTTTCTCATACTCCATTGAATGTCCAGTAGAAATACAATGTTCAGCAATAGCAGACTTGCTTGGCTGCAAAAGGCGGGTGTAACGTTGATGTTCAGTGCAGCGTTCTTTCACGGTACGTGTGGTTTCACCTATGGAAGCCATTGCTGAACATTGTATTTCTACTGGACATTCAATGGAGTATGAGAAAACAATGATTTTGTCCACAGCAACGTCTTTCTGGGACTCCATTATTAAAGAATCCGTAGAAATACGACTGGCAGAAAGTCTGTTAAACCGTGACAGCGGCTACCAGCTGGACAGTGCATGGAATCCCATCATCTCCACGATTTGCTCAAATCGAAGACCACAGAATGCGTCGACGGCCGTGGCAAACAGCAACGCAGAGTGCGACTGAGTTCCGCTATTCCACCAGCGAGGGCGCTGCCGGCGGGCAGTGTGATTCAACTATCAAGTTTTCGACGCATGCGCAGAATAGTTACAGTATGCTGTATATTGCGGAACGGAGGACGTTTTCGCCAGTCTGCGACGGCTCACCTGAAGATGACTGGCAGGTGCCCAGTTGAAATGTCGTGCGAAGTATTGAACGACGACCGGCTGCAAGCCCGAAATTTGTTTGAACAGACTTCTACCTCTTCTGACACTTTCATCGTACAATAGAACCCGATCACCTGTTTTGAAGTCTTTTGGGTTCTTCGTTCTATCATAGTATTCCTTATTTTTCTGTTTACACTGTTTGTTATGATCCCGTGCGCGCTGGTGCATTTGCCTCATTTTCTCTTTTAATTCAAGAACATAATCATCATAATTACATGTAACACCTGTGGGATCTCTTTACAATGTTCCAGGTATGTTGTATTCTCTACCGAAAAAAATACTCATGGGGTGTATAATTGGTTGCACTATGGGGTGTGGTATTGAACACGAAGACAGCGAATTGAAGCCAGTCGTTCCAGTCAGTTTGATGTCTGTTGATATAGTGTCTCAGGAATTCGGTTATGGTGCGGTGCGACCTTTCCAATGTGCCATTCGACTGCGGATGGTAACAAGAAGCTTGTACTCTGTCAATCCTTAACATTTTGCACAATCTCTTTAGCGTGTCTCTAAAGAAGTTTCTGCCGTTATCACTGACAAGGGAACCTCCTCATCGCACTCCCCTCAGATTTAGTTATAAGTTGGCACAGTGGATAGGCCTTGAAAAACTGAACACAGATCAATCAAGAAAACAGGAAGAAGTTGTGTGGAACCATGAAAAAATAAGCAAAATATACAAACTGAGTAGTCCATGTGCAAGATATGCAACATCAGGGATAGTGTGAGCTCGGGAGCGCCGTGGTCCCCTGGTTAGCGTGAGCATCTGCGGACCGAGAGGTCCTTGGTTCGAGTCTTCCTTCGAGTGAAAAGTTTAATTTTTTATTTTTAGACAGTTATTATCTGTCCGTCCGTCCGATGCGAGGTAACTGCGCCGTAGTACGTGTCGACAAGAAAACCTAAATCGGGCAAGGTAGAAGAATCATTTTACCCATTCGCCAAGTGTACAAGTTAGGTGGATCGACAACATATTCCTGTCATGTGATGCACGTGCCGTCACCAGTGTCGTATAGAATATATCAGACGTGTTTTCCTGTGGAGGAATCGGTTGACCTATGACCCTGCGATCAAATGTTTTCGGTTCCCATTGGAGAGGCACGTCCTTTCGTCTACTAACCGCACGGTTTTGCGGTGCGGTCGCAAAACACAGACACTAAACTTATTACAGTGAACAGAGACGTCAATGAACGAACGGACTGATCATAACTTTGCGAAAATAAGGAAAGTAAAATTTTCACTCGAGGGAAGACTTGCACCAAGGACCTCTTATTCTTCAGCTGCTCACGCTAACCACGGGACCACGGCGCTCTTGAGCTCATGCACTCCTTGATGTTGCGCATGGACTACTCAGTTTGTATATTTTGCTTATTTTTTTCATAGTTCCACACAGCTTCTTCCTGTTTTCTCGAGTGATCTGTGTTCAGTTTTTCAAGGCCTATCCACTGTGCCAACTTATAACTAAATCTGAGGGGGGTGTGATGGGGAGGTTCCCTTGTGAGTATTACCGAAGGCATTCCAAACTTCAAAAATTATTTTTTCCACGAGGACGCGAGCCACAGACTCTGCGCCCTGTTTTTCTATGGGTTCGGCCACAATGAACTTCGTTAGCGCGTCTTGAAATGTCAGTATATACCTGTTGTTTTTCTCGGCTACCGTTAATGGACCGCCAATGTCAATATCACACCGCTCAAATACGCCTTGCGGCGTTGGTGTTATAACCAAAGGCATTTTTGGCTTATTCTGTGTTATTTTGTTTTTCTGGCAACTGGGGCATTTTCTAATATAGTCTTCAATGTCCTTCTTCATACCGGGCCACGTTCGGTATTTTCGTATACGATAGTAGGTTCTCACGACCTCTTGATGACCAGAATTGGGTGCGTCATGGAATTCTCGCAAAATTTTCGCCTTTTCTGCATCTGTTATTTCCTGTTGTTCGTCTACCTGACCTACCGGTGTTTCCTCACTTTTGTTTATACATTCCGCCGTAATTGGCTCCGCTGGTGCACAGTCTCCTTGTGAGTCCGGGAACAGCTCTATGGTTGCCTCTTCGGCCTTGTCCTGACCTAGGCTACTGTCGCAGTCCGGCTGGTTATCAGACGCCCTTAACTCTTCTCATTCTCGAGAGTGCGTCAGCAACCTGATTATTTTTCCCCTTTTTATACACAGTTTCGTAATCGTATTCTTGTAATTTCAGTCTCATCTTCATTAAACGTGAGGACAGATCGCTAATATTTCCGATCCACTGTAATGGCTTGTGATCAGTACAGATGATGAACTTGTGACCAAACACGTACTGTCTGAAAAGTTTGACGGCCCAAACCAAGGCCAATAATTTCCATTCAATAATTTCGCTCTGCATTGTTTAGGGTTCTGGATGTAAAGGCCACGGGGAGGTCTTTGCCTATTTCTTCTTGTGATAGAACAGACGCTATTGGAAATGAACTCGCGTCAGTTGTAATGATAAAATTTTTTGAAAAATCTGGATACTGTAATACCGGGGGTTGGGGCGTTAAGTAGGTTCTCTTTTAGCATTCGCAACGCATTTTCTTGCTCAGCAGCCCATTCATACTTAACACAATTTTTTAATAATTCATGGAGTGGTTTTGCCACTTTGCTGAAGTCACTCAAGGAATGCCGATAATACCCTATTAATCCAATAAAAGACTTCAATTGTTTTGTTGTTTGTGGCTGTGGAAACTCCACCACTGCTTTCAACTTGTTTGGATCCGGTTTTAACCCATCTGCAGTCAAAACATGACCCAAATATG
Organism: Schistocerca piceifrons; assembly: GCF_021461385.2. NCBI lineage: Eukaryota > Metazoa > Arthropoda > Insecta > Orthoptera > Acrididae > Schistocerca > Schistocerca piceifrons. Next base: position 574,449,885 of record NC_060141.1, read on the forward strand.
TGACTTCCTTCCTTAAGAATTCGCATTTATCAATCTTCAACTTCAAATTATGTTGTCTTAGTCTCTCGAAGGTTTCACCCGATCGGGAATTGTGCTATTCCAGAGATGGACCAAAAACTGCTATGTCATCTAAATAAATAAACATCTTGTCACCCTGATACACCGTTAATACGGCATTCACCAATTTTTGGAAGGTGGAAGGTGCTGAATGAAGTCCCATGGGCATCCTTTTAAACACCTAATGAGCATATGGTGTACTAAAAGCTGTAAGTTCTCTGTCTTTTTCTTCCAATAACACCTGATAATATCCTTTTGCCAAATCAAGAGTTGAAAAATATGCGGAAGTGGGAAGATTGTGTTGACAGTAATGTCATTCAGCTTCCTGAAGTCCGCGACTACTCGCCATTTCTTTTTACCTGATGCATCCATTTTTTTGGAATCATAATTAAAGGAAAGTTGAAAGGACTGGTGGAAGGAACGATTATATCGTCCTCTAACATTTGATTTATCTCTTGTTGCAACGCTTCTTTCTGCGCTTTCGGGATTCGGTATGGGCGGGAACAAATAGTTCGCCCCTGTGCCTCAGGAATCAATTGTATCCCATGTCGAAGCATCTCTGTATATGTCAACTTGTCCCTGGGTAGATGGAAAATATCATTATACGCAGAACACACCTCTATTATGGACTGTTTTTCTACATCATTTAAATGATCAAATCGTAAATTCTCCTTCAGTAGACTGATTCCTGACTTTTTCTTGCTCGAGACTTCTATGTCATGCATGGTCCGCTGCGGACTAGCGCTGAACTGTGGAACTCCCTCCACTTTAATCCGAGACATCTCAAGAGAAACCACCTCCTCTCGTGTATTTAACACACTAATTAAACAAGAGCCTTTTCTTATTCTCACCAACGCTTCTGGGAGGTACACTTCTTCCTGCAATTCTTGCTTTTCCACAATGCTTTCCTCTAGGCTAGTATCTGCAACATCTATCCTCAAAATCCACTCCTCGCGAGGACCTAACTCTATTTTTGCCACCTGGCCTGTCCTAGGCTCGGTAGAGACTTTTTCTTGTCGGCGACACGTCTGTATACCGGTATCCTGTGTACTGCATCCTCTCTCTGCAGTTTCAAACTCCATTGGCGGCCCCTTAATCCCCGGCTCTTGTGTATGTGGACTTGGTGTCTCCACCCCCATACACAGTTTAACGGATCTGTCCTTAATCCACAATATTCTTTTTGCATAGTCAATCACTACGCCATACTTCGTAAAGAAGTCTCTTCCAATTAAACCAGCATAGGGAATATCCAATTCGCCTTCTACCAGACGAAACCTATGTTTCAGTCTTAACTCGCGATCTACACTCCTGGAAATTGAAATAAGAACACCGTGAATTCATTGTCCCAGGAAGCGGAAACTTTATTGACACATTCCTGGGGTCAGATACATCACATGATCACACTGACAGAACCACAGGCATATAGACACAGGCAACAGAGCATCCACAATGTCGGCACTAGTACAGTGTATATCCACCTTTCGCAGCAATGCAGGCTGCTATTCTCCCATGGAGACGATCGTAGAGATGCTGGATGTAGTCCTGTGGAACAGCTTGCCATGCCATTTCCACCTGGCGCCTCAGTTGGACCAGCGTTCGTGCTGGACGTGCAGACCGCGTGAGACGACGCTTCATCCAGTCCCAAACATGCTCAATGGGGGACAGATCCGGAGATCTTGCTGGCCAGGGTAGTTGACTTACACCTTCTAGAGCACGTTGGGTGGCACGGGATACATGCGGACGTGCATTGTCCTGTTGGAACAGCAAGTTCCCTTGCCGGTCTAGGAATGGTAGAACGATGGGTTCGATGACGGTTTGGATGTACCGTGCACTATTCAGTGTCCCCTCGACGATCACCAGTGGTGTACGGCCAGTGTAGGAGATCGCTCCCCACACCATGATGCCGGGTGTTGGCCCTGTGTGCCTCGGTCGTATGCAGTCCTGATTGTGGCGCTCACCTGCACGGCGCCAAACACGCATACGACCATCATTGGTACCAAGGCAGAAGCGACTCTCATCGCTGAAGACGACACGTCTCCATTCGTCCCTCCATTCACGCCTGTCGCGACACCACTGGAGGCGGGCTGCACGATGTTGGGGCGTGAGCGGAAGACGGCCTAACGGTGTGCGGGACCGTAACCCAGCTTCATGGAGACGGTTGCGAATGGTCCTCGCCGATACCCCAGGAGCAACAGTGTCCCTAATTTGCTGGGAAGTGGCGGTGCGGTCCCCTACGGCACTGCGTAGGATCCTACGGTCTTGGCGTGCATCCATCCGGTCCCAGGTCGACGGGCACGTGCACCTTCCGCCGACCACTGGCGACAACATCGATGTACTGTGGAGACCTCACGCCCCACGTGTTGAGCAATTCGGCGGTACGTCCACCCGGCCTCCCGCATGCCCACTATACGCCTTCGCTCAAAGTCCGTCAACTGCACATACGGTTCACGTCCACGCTGTCGCGGCATGCTACCAGTGTTAAAGACTGCGATGGAGCTCCGTATGCCACGGCAAACTGGCTGACACTGACGGCGGCGGTGCACAAATGCTGCGCAGCTAGCGCCATTCGACGGCCAACACCGCGATTCCTGGTGTGTCCGCTGTGCCGTGCGTGTGATCATTGCTTGTACAGCCCTCTCGCAGTGTCCGGAGCAAGTATGGTGGGTCTGACACACCGGTGTCAATGTGTTCTTTTTTCCATTTCCAGGAGTGTATTTCAAGATCTATGAGTGCCGTCCCATACGTGAGCATGGCTGGGTTCGTAATACCTTTAATCTTTGTACTTTCCTCGGATCTATACCTGACCTGGTGTTACACATACTTCATATTAAATAAACTAATCTGAGCTCCATTATCTAGAAGCAATTTTAACGGACTTTCTGTACTCTGGGGGCACCTCAATTGTACAAACTCATTGTTACTCTCATAGTCAACTTTAAATACCTCCCCTAGTTTAGCATAAGGCGACTGTAATCTTATGCTTTCCGGTCGTTTTCCTGCTTCTTACTTTTCACAGGTGACCCTGATTTCTCAGTACATTTACTTTTCACAGGTGACCCTGAGTTCTCAGTACATTCTCTAGCCATGTGTCCTCGCCTATAACACGCAAAACACACAACTGATTTCGCTTTCTTGCAGGGACCTCGATGTCCCAATAAACTGCAACTTTCACATCTAATTGTTTTTGACGTCTCTGGTTCTAAACACGCGTGCGCCGGTTCGACTTTGCGAATTCGTTTCTCAAGTCGGCAGTCTCGCGTTAAATGACCTCATTTCCCACAAGTCTTGCACCTGATATTGCTCCTGCAATCCTTTGAGGTATGCCCTACACGACCACAGGTAAAACACTTGAGAGTAGCTTTCCCCATTTTGCCCTGCTGACTTCTGTCATTAAATCCTTTTTTCTTGGTGGACATAATTATTGACTCTTCCGTCAAAGTGACGTCGACCGCTTCAGTCAGAGTAATGTTTTCGCCCCTTGCACGCACAATTGTCTGTATACACTCATCATAGATCCCCTGAATGAATACTGTTCTGCTTAATTTTCCTACTAACGCCACAGATCCCGCCAGTTCTGACGGTGGCATGGCACTGTGCACAGCTTCACGAAACTGATGTTGAAGTGAACCTACTTTACTAGCCCAATCTGCAATAGATTGCCGGCCGATGTGGCCGAGCAGTTCTAGGCGCTACAGTCTGGAAACACGCGACCGCTACAGTCGCTGCCTCGGGGATGGATGTGTGTTATGTCCTTAAGTTGGTTAGGGTTAAGTGGTTCTAAGTTCTAGGGGACTGATGACCTCAGAAGTTAAGCCCCATAGTGCTCACAGCCATTTGCACCATTTTTTGCAATTGATTATCCCTTTGATTGTCTACTCGAAAACATGCTACAGGCATAAAAATCTAACGTGCGCTTGGATGCGTAATTTTCTAACAAAATGGTTCTTACTTCCACCCATGTGGAAGATAGTTCACGTATGAGCAATTTGCTTCGTGTGGGACCCTGGATTCCTATTTTGAAAAATTTTAAAAGGATAAGATGTTCTGCTTTACGTACTAGTCCAAAGGCTAAGTCTACATTATTTATAAATTCATTTAATGTTGACTTAGCGCCATCAAAGGCCTGAGGGATCAACTTAAACACGTCGCATATTGAAATACTAGCCGTAGCCAGTCTGCTTTCAGTAATGGCAGAGTTAGGGGTCGTCATGACTTACTGCGTTTCTGATGCGACGTGCTGAGTAGAGGCGAGCTGGCACTGTACTGTTCTGGTATGTGCAGATGCGTGCTCACGTGCTGTCCTTGGAGCCGAGTTGCTATCGCTTGTCTAGCACAGCACTGTCTCGGGCCGGGCGTGGTGTCGCGTAGCCCGCAGCCGCTGAAGCCGTTGCCGCTGCTGGAGGCGCCTGCTGACGCCTAAAGGACGTGTCTCCGCGCTGCCCTGGCGAGGTGTCGTGGGTGTGTTGACATGGCGGTCCTCCCAGGATCGCAACGAGGCCCCGTCTCGTTGGCGCTCCGCCGCTCCCCCGACGTCCGCTGTGTCGGTAGTCATGAAGACAGGCTGCCCTGGCCCCGTCTTCTGGCGGCGGCTTCGAAGTCCAGCCTCTTCTTCTTTCTTCTGTTCTTCTCGCTCTGTCTACTTTCACTACAGTGCCAATGCTGCGTCTAACAGAGCCTCAAAGCCATCTGTCCAGTCAAGACCTTGTGCTGAACAGGAACGAAGTATATGCCTACCTCAAAAATTAGTTCCATCGAAAAGAACCCCACACCTGGCACCAAAATATTGTACCTATGTCGTGTCCTGACATAGGTGGAAGAGGGAGAAAAGTGATTACTTGTCAGTCTGCACTCCCGAGCAGTATGGACCAGAAGGCAGAAGGACAATTCGCAGTGAAGGCATTTGATTGTTTTCGTCTATTTGAGCCAAGACTGGTACGGGCATTTACTAGAAATGCATGTGGTGAGACTTGGTAGGGAACTGGTTGTGGAGACTCTTGAACAAACAGGGTTTTAAATAGTTGTTTATTTCAGACGGGACTAACTAATACACTGGAGACTAGTTATAGGGTTGGAAAAAACATGAATAACACTGTTACAACAGAAACCAGTGCAGGAGTCCCAGGAGTGGATGCTAACCACAGTAGCAAACACTAGCAGCTTCTTAAGGCAACAACTTAGTTGCAAAACAGAACATACTAACATACTGAATGTGACACTGTTCGCTGAGGCACTCCAAGTGAGAGAGCAGACTTACGTGGAGCTGGACCGAGGCTGGAGTCGACGGATGCGGATTCGGCGCCCAGACCGTCTGACTGAGAACTCCGCCAAAATGCGGAATCTAGGGGTTTTAAAGAGTCGCGTGGGGCTACTGTTTTTCACACGTAAATCCACCCAGCCAGTTTCGCAAGTCTCTTGCAGGCGCCTGCCAATCACGGTTTAGTTAGGTCCGTTCTACTGCTCCTAAGGCGGGGATGTTAATGCACTTGCACTGAGTTCGTATTTGGTATCAACATCGTTCAGGTGAAAGCTAAACGTAACTGCTCTGCCAAATAAGGCTTGCAACATTATTGTTATACGTCCGTTAGCCCCGACCCTCGGGCTCCCCGGAGTAGGGACTGCTAGGTCAACAGTTCTTTGGCGTTTTCAGTCTCATTCTAACCTTTGTGAGCCTACTGACGTTTCTGTTCTCAGGGCTGGTATCAAGCTGGCTTTATACGCTACTACATACCTGTTGGTTACAAAGTTCTACGGTGGCAACCTACCACAGCATCTAGACGACATATGAAGTTATATGTTAATTCCTTGAAGAGTAACTAACGCCCTGGGACCGCGTCTGGGGGCGTCTGCATTTTCGCAAGGGTCTCCGCTTATGGTTTACTTCATGTAATAATATCTCTCCTAGTTTCGTCTGCCCTCAGCATCGTCTGTGCTTCCGCGCCTTGGAGTGTCTGTCCGCCTTCCTCACAGCTTCAAGATAACACCAAGCAGCAAGGAATAATCAATAAATTACATGGTTTGCAGCTTGCAGGGATAGTTTGAATATTAAATCAGGAAGACAGAAGTGCAAAACAACACAACAAATGTCATTACATAATGGAATTTCACACACTACATAAGAAGATCGAGGAAAAGGAATCTGCATTATATATTTTAGGAAGTCGAAGCATCATATTTAGCATTTCTTACGTCCAATAACACCCAGAATTACTAAAAGTAACGCATTGTTATAAGCTGCCATCACACCCCTTGAAAAATTGGTTTAAGGTTAATAAGTTTATTTGCTACTTGCCAGCCCATTTCAAATTTTTGTGCAATAGTCATATCTTTCTCAATACCTTTCCCATCAAGATTTATACAGTTTCTTCACACCTTGTATGTGGCTTTTATTTGTTCAGTTGCCTCATTTGTACTTTAGTTAACTAGTGAAACCACGTAAATATTGATCACTGATGATTGCAAAACGATTTCGCACACAATCCAGAACGCTGCCTAACATTAAATCGGCTTGCCACAAACACATATTCAAACAAACAACTTGCAGTGCCTGAAGGTTTCAATCCATTTCTTTATCAAGCACAACAAATTCCTGACAATATTAAAAGAAATTTCACTTTCTAACTGATGATACCCACAGTTCTTTTTTTACTTCGCAAGTCCCAGCCAAACTGCAGTCCATTTCATTTCAAAATATGAAATAAGTTACTGGTATGTACAAAAATCCACTTTCAAAATGTAGTAGAGAGCAAGTAATTTAGTACACTCTTGCCATACAATTCAGGCTGCTATCTCACTGCTTCAATTATTCTTTCGTCATTTACTACAAATTTTAAGAAAATAAATAGTGAAACGAAACTATTCAGAACAAAGTAGCGAACAACAAATGACTCATATCAACCACGAAAACCACCAAGAAACGAAATATGGAAATCTGTGCATGGCCATGTACTGGGAGGAAATAATGTGTTCAACAACGGATGGATGGCGTCAACCATCAAAACTTTGTTCCTGAGAAACCTTGATGGTGCTGTGATAGGCGGGGTCATTGTAGATGCTGCCATATGAAATGCATTGCACAATATTTTGACAGGATAGGGTGTGACATGACACGATGGCCAGTATGAATTCACCTTTAGAATGACCTGTCTGTCGCCAGACATATCTGAGTTACTGCTAATCTCTTGTTGAATGAGACTGCCGTCCTCAGTAACGTATTTTGCTTCTCTATTTTATCTCGTATCAACACTAATAATGTGTCGTACAATACAAAACTCATTGGAAATGATATACATAATCTTGTGTGTCTGTGATTCTGCTTTCAGTTAAATTAACGTGTCACCAGCGACTCCTTCTTTCAACCAATCTTTAATCTTTGGTTGTTTTCTATTGCTTGCAAGCTATAGCTAATATATTTGCAGTACACGCTTTCTTTTGAGTTTTCGGTATCGCAACCTTGTAAAATCGCGTTTTCAACAAATAGTTTTTGTCAGTGTTATTGCCGGGGGATGGCGCCGACGGCGGATGTCGCCCAGCTCTCCCGATCATTTGAAACAATGCCAAAGACACGACCGCAGTTTCATTGTCTTCGACCGCATCTGGCATACCACCGACACCAGGCGAAATTGAATACCAATCAACTGCATCTTGGTTGTTCGAAGAAAAGAATAAACCTAATTGTTTGTTACTATGTGTTTTCTTTTTTTTTTTAATATACCTCACCCTTCTGTGTGCCACTCGTGCCCTCCCCCACCCACTACCGGGGAGGCGTCGTGCCACTTAGTTTGAGAACCACTGGTAAAATCCCGACTTGACGGTGTTGGTGGCGTGACGTGACGTGTCGTGTCGGTCCTTTGTGTCTAGTGTGAATCTGGCTGTTCACTCTAATTACTACATCGCGGTACAGAAGGTGACAAGATGGCTGTACCTTATACAACATGAAGTAACAAATAAGGGCATTACTGACCAGACGTACAACAGACAGCTTTATGTAATACGCCGAAGGTTATACTCTAAACATAAAAAAATAATTTTTAAACTCTTATCTGAAAAAGATTAAGATCTTTGCAGTTTGCTGCGCAAAATGTAATTCCCCTGGTTCTAATTTAAAACGGATGGAGAATGTGTATATTAAACACTATCCTAAACGTGTTGATACGTCAGAAAAAACTAGCCTATCGGAAATTATGAGTGGTGAACTTTCATCGGATAGGACTTCGCAATGGAGTTCGGCGTTCCTTACCAAAATGCAGTGATGTCGAAAGAAAGCTACGAAGCTTAATGCAGACTGCTTTACTTTTGTGCTTTCAAGGTCAACGAAGAATTACTACTTCTGATTTTACAGTAATAACCCAACATATACAAAATGAATTTTTTTTCTGGGAGCAACTGACTGCGCAGAAACTAAATACGTTTCTTTGCCGCTGACGATGTTTGGTGTAAATGGATAGCAGCGGTGTTATTTTCAAATGTAGAATGAAAGGAATGTAATCGAAAATAAAATGTCAGCACGGGTCCAGGAATATTATTTCTTTAGTGCATATATTGCTCTCTCTTACGGAAGTCCCAGAAGGCATGAATGGGCAGAGCGTGCTTCAAGAAAGCGAAGACGAAAGTCGTCTGCGACTGGATAACCTTCCATCTGATGTGTTGTACATATTGTTTCAGTATTGTGACAGAGCAACATTAGGCCGATTAAGTCAGTGCTGTAAACGATTCAATGACATTGTTACTGGTATATGGGAAACATTAAGTAGGAAGTTAATCGCAACCAATCAACTAAATGATGAAATATGTAAAAGGTAAGAAGTACGGATACAGTGTTATCCATGTAGAAAATTTTCAGTACTAGTTTTCACTTGGTGTGCTCTATAGCCAAGACCTGTACATTCCATTATCATAGAAAATTAGCAGAGGGTGAGAGAAAAATTGTGCAAGAGCACGAGCTAATGTTGCTGCTACTCAGCTGATTTTCATTTTCTCGTATTTCAAGGTCTGCCGAGCGTGTGGGTTTACTATCTTTCATCAGCTGTGATATCTTTAATGCCCCACAAGCTGATAACGTAATTTATAAATATTAAGATTCACGATTCAGAATGGTCTTCTCTGCTGTTGGCCTTTTTTTCGTACAATCTCTTTAAATAGTGAAATGCAATCATTGACTCTGTAAATGGATAAGTTTTCAGAAATCTCTTTCCGAAATCAGCAAGCAGGTATTATTGCTTATGTGTGTGTGTGTGTGTGTGCGTGTGTGTGTGTGTGTGTGTGTGTGTGTGTGTGTGTTTTTCGTACAATCTCTTTAAATAGTGAAATGCAATCATTGACTCTGTAAATGGATAAGTTTTCAGAAATCTCTTTCCGAAATCAGCAAGCAGGTATTATTGCTTATGCGTGAAACACAACAGTTTTACCCCCACATAGCAGGGCAGATGTTACTTTTAATGAAATTAAAATGTTGTTAGGGGCTATTTTTGGTACATCACAGCATTCAATTTGCCATCCGTGGTTGTAATGTCAGTCTTGATTGATGGCAGCAAGTAGCTGGTTTTCCGTCTTGATCATGCACTTTACAGACCAGCGGCTGGACTAGTACTTGTCTTTTGTGGAATACTGTGATGCCACCATCTTAATGTCAGTTCGTTTTATTTTATCCCTTTATGATTAGGACAGGACAAAGGTTGTAGGTTCATTGTTTGATTACTGTTGATTGTTGCATTTCGCCTAGGTGGCCATGTTGCTTTTTGCCTACTTGGTTATTTGTGTGGAATGGCTTCTGATGAAGACAATTATAAGGGTTGCCTTGCAACAAAATGACAGTTCTGCAAACCTTGGCTGGAACTGCTGGTTTCCCTGTTTGTTCAGCAATTTTTATTTTTTGCAGCCTTCCCCACCAATTCCATTGGGGGATTCTGCCTTGTGGGACAAAAAGTCAGAGTCTTGTAAGACATGCTCTCCATGTATGAGATTTTTTTATTTTCAGAAGTATGTCACATGTGCATTCTTGCGCGCGCGCGCGCGCACACACACACACACACACACACACACACACCCGTCGCCTGCTCCCAAACTTGCACTTTTTATTAGTTCATTACTATATGATATATGTTTGTAATTTGCACCTAAGTACTTATCAGAGAATTGTCTGTTATCTAACACACTTTTATCAGTGTACTTTATGGTGTTTTCTTATAATGTAGACATAGTGTACTCTGGCACCACAAGCAAGATATCGGGGGGGGGGGGGGGGGGGATCCGGCATACTTGATTGAAGCTTATGTAGTCCATTTGGTCATTATAAAGGAACATCACATGAAAAATTGGATTACGTGATATTCTTCTATTTGTCAGCATGCCACAAGCCACACAGCATTGTGGAGAGAGGTGTGTGTGTTGTATCCCACATTTGCTCTGAGTGGTGTGGTGTAGTGTTGTGATAAATATTTAGAACAGTACATAAAATTTCTTGGTATAAAACCACAAGTTATTGACAGTCTTAAATAAAACATCATTGCCAGAGAAGAAAAGTGTCGTCTTGTCAGAGAGTGGAACTAAATTTTCTAGTAGGTTTCCCCACAACTCAGTGTTGTAAGGCTTGCAAGTGGGTACTGCATTATTTTTGTCTTATCAGGATGGATTGGAATGTTCATACTGGTTTTCTCCATCTTCCTTCCAATTACATTTTGCTTATCGCTGGGTTTCTCTTAGCAGTACTTTGTTGTTTGAAGGCATTGCAACTGAGCCAACTGACTGAGTGAAGTGCACCAATTGAGATAGCACCCTGGAATTGCATTTGGAAGGATGGTAGTTCAAATCCCCATCCATACTTAGGTTTTTCGTGGCTGTCCTAAATCTTTGAAGGCAGATCCTGGGATGGTTACTTTGAAAAGGATGCAACAGGAAGTGTCCTCGAATCTGAGATTGTGCTCCACCACTAATGACTGTGTCATTGATGGGAAGTTAAATCTCAAACCACCTTTTCTTCACTTGAGAGACATCACAACCACCACCCTCATGCCAGTCACTCTTAATTGTTAAATGGTTTCCAATGTGCCTTGGCTTTGCCTCATGGCCCAACTACAGCACTACTGCTTGTCCACACTAATTTGAAGATTTTACTGGTGCTGCCAGAAGCAGAGAAATCAGTACTACTTGAAAGATATTCGTTTATGTCAGAGTGCTACCATTGTTTGGCCGCCTTTTGACATGAAGTATTACTGTACACATTGTTAAGGATAATGGTGCTATTGTTGTGGCAAGTAGCTGACATTGCCTTCCCTCTCGCTCCTCTTCCCTCTGTAGTCCTAATGTTGGGGCAAGGCTCATCTCCTGCTGTTCCTGACAGCCAGTGTTTGAACTCACAAACTTATCATGGACAAACAGTAATTCTTCATTCACTGTGCAACAAATGTCTCCAGAAAAGAGATTTGGGATTAAAAATAAAGGCCTTTTGATTAATGGCTCTTGCACTACAGTGGATTGTGAACTGTTTAAGAACATTTGTAAAAGAAGTAAAACTTGCCACAGGCCGTTGTTCCTTTGCGGGTGGGCTGAGGGGAGGACAGAAAGACATGGCTGGGAAATAGTGGCATGTTTATGGGCCTGATGGCTGTTTTCGGAACAATTTTCTGAATAGACTAGTATCAGTTCAACAGCATAACAGCAAGTTCATGCTTCTGGAGTCATTAGTGGGTGCCCTTGATAAATGAGGCATTGCAGTTATTAAGACACTGATCCCATATTTGAGAGGATAGAGTTTGTGCTATCTGCCCATCCAGATTTAGGTTTTTCTTGGTTTTCATTAATTATTTCAGGCAAAGTGTGTGTGTGTGTGTGTGTGTGTGTGTGTGTGTGTGTGTCCAGCATTTCCTCCTAAGCCACTGGATTAAATTCAATTAAGTTTTGTATACATAATGCTCGCTATTTTCAAATAAGCACTGTGGGGATTAGAAGGTCCTAGGTTTCACAGCAGCAAAGATACAGGCAATAAAGTGTTGTTCTACCCCCTTACATTAGGCTGCCCTACATGATGCATCCCCCCCCCCCCCCCCCATAAACCATGGACCATGCCGTTGGTGGGGAGGCTTGCGTGCCTCAACGACACAGATAGCCATACCGTAGGTGCAACCACAATGGAGAGGTATCTGTTGAGAGGCCAGACAAACATGTGGTTCCTGAAGAGGGGCAGCAGCTTTTTTAGTAGTTGCAGGGGCAACAGTCTAGATGGTTGATTGGTCTGGCCTTGTAACACTAACAAAAACGGCCTTGCTGTGCTGGTACTGCGAATGGCTGAAAGCAAGGGGAAACTACAGCCATAATTTTTCCCAAGGGCATGCAGCTTTACTGTACGCTTAAATGATGATGGCGTCCTCTTAGGTAAAATATCCCGGAGGTAAAATAGTCCCCCATTTGGATCTCCAGGCGGGGACTACTCTGGAGGACGTGGTTATCAGAGAAAGTAAACTGGCATTCTACGGATCAGAGCGTGGAATGTCAGATCCCTTAATCGGGCAGGTAGGTTAGAAAATTTAAAAAGGGAAATGGATAGGTTAAAGTTAGATATAGTGGAAATTAGTGAAGTTTGATGGCAGGAGGAACAAGACTTTTGGTGAGGTGACTACAGGGTTATAAATACAAAATCAAACAGGGGTAATGCAGAAGTAGGTTTAATAATGAATAAAAAAAATAGGAGTGCAGGTAAGCTATTACAAACAGCATAGTGAACGCCTTATTGTGGCCAAGATAGACACGAAGCCCATGCCTACTACAGTAGTACAATTTTATATGCCAACTAGCTCTGCAGATGATGAAGAAATTCGTGAAATGTATGATGAGATAAGAAATTATTCAGGTAGTGAAGGGAGACAAAAATTTAATAGTCATGGGTGACTGGAATTCAAGAGTATGAAAAGGAAGAGAAGTAAATGTAGTAGGTGAATATGGATTGGGGCTAAGAAATGAAAGAGGAAGCCGCCTGGTAGAATTTTGCACAGAGCACAACTTAATCATAGCTAACTAACACTTGGTTAAAGAATCATGAAAGAAGGTTGTATACATGGAATAAACCTGGAGATACTAAAAGGTTTCAGATAGATTATATAATGGTAAGACAGAGATTTAGGAACCAGGTTTTAAATTGTAAGACATTTCCAGGGGCAGATGTGGACTGTGACCACAATCTATTGGTTATGAACTGTAGATTAAAACTGAAGAAACTGCAAAAAGGTGGGAATTTGAGGAGATGGGACCTGGATAAACTGAAAGAACCAGAGGTTGTACAGAGTTTCAGGGAGAGCATAAGGGAACAATTGACAGGAACGGGGGAAAGAAATACGGTAGAAGAAGAATGGATAGCTTTGAGGAATGAAATAGTGGAGGCAGCAGAGGATCAAGTAGGTAAAAAGACGAGGGCTAGTAGAAATCCTTGGGTAACAGAAGAGATACTGAATTTAATTGATGAAAGGAGAAAATACAAAAATGCAGTAAGTGAAGAAGGCAAAAAGGAATACAAACATCTCAAAAACGAGATCGACAGGAAGTGCAAAATGGCTAAGCAAAGATGGCTAGAGGACAAATGTAAGGATGTAGAGGCTTATCTCGCGAGGGGTAAGATGGATACTGCCTACAGGAAAATTAAAGAGACCTTTGGAGAAAAGAGAACCACTTGCATGAATATCAAGAGCTCAGATGGAAACCCAGTTCTAAGCAAAGAAGGGAAAGCAGAAAGGTGGAAGGAGTATATAGAGGGTCTATACAGGGGCGATGTTCTTGAGGACAATATTATGGAAATGGAAGAGGGTGTAGATGAAGATGAAATGGGAGATACGATACTGCGTGAAGAGTTTGACAGAGCACTGAAAGACCTAAGTCGAAACAAGGCCCAGGGAGTAGACAACATTCCATTAGAACTACTGACGGCCTTGGCAGAGCCAGTCCTGGCAAAACTCTACCATCTGGTGAGCAAGATGTATGAGACAGGCGAAATTCCCTCGGGCTTCAAGAAGAATATAATAATTCGAATCCCAAAGAAAGCAGGTGTTGACAGATGTGAAAATTACCGAACTATCAGTTTAATAAGCCACAGCTGCAAAATACTAACACGAATTCTTTACAGACGAATGGAAAAAAACTGGTAGAAGCCGACCTCGGGGAAGATCAGTTTGGATTCCGTAGAAATGTTGGAACACGTAAGGCAATACTGACCCTACGATTGATCTTAGAAGAAAGATTAAGGAAAGGCAAACCTACGTTTCTAGCATTTGTAGACTTAGAGAAAGCTTTTGACAATGTTGACTGGAATATTCTCTTTCAAATTCTGAAGGTGGCCGGGGTATAATACAGGGAGCGAAAGGCTATTTACAATTTGTACAGAAACCAGATGGCAGTTATAAGAGTCGAGGGGCATGAAAGGGAAGCAGTGGTTGGGAAGGGAGTGAGACGGGGGGGAGAACAAATAAAAACTTTTAGGTTTGCCGATGACATTGCAATTCTGTCAGAGACAGCAAAGGACTTGGAAGAGCAGTTGAACGGAATGGACAGTGTCTTGAAAGGAGGATATAAGATTAACATCATCAAAAGCAAAACGAGGATAATGGAATGTAGGCGAATTAAGTCGACTGATGCTGAGGGAATTAGATTAAGAAATGAGACACTTAAAGTAGTAAAGGAGTTTTGCTATTTGGGGAGCAAAATAACTGATGATGGTCGAAAGAGAGGATATATGGCAATGGCAAGGAAAGTGTTTCTGAAGAAGAGAAATTTAACATCGAGTATTGATTTAAGTGTTAGAAAGTCCTTTCTGAAAGTATTTGTATGGAATGTAGCCATGTATGGAAGTGAAACGTGGAAAATAAATATTTTAGACAAGAAGAGAATAGAAGCTTTTGAAATGTGGTGCTACAGAAGAATGCTGAAGATTAGATGGGTAGATCACATAACTAATGAGGAAGTATTGAATAGAATTGGGGAGGAGAGGAGTTTGTGGCACAACTTGACTAGAAGAAGGGATTGGTTGGTAGGACATGTTCTGAGGCATCAAGGGATCACCAATTTAGTACTGGAGGGTAAAAATCGTAGAGGGAGACCAAGAGATGAGTACACTAAGCAGATTCAGAAGAATGTAGGCTGCAGTAGGTACTGGTAGATGAAGCAGCTTGCACAGGATAGAGTAGCATGGAGAGCTGCATCAAACCAGTCTCAGGACTGAAGACAACAACGACAACAACAACAACAACATGATGCATGTTGTGCAGGTTGTTTAGTGTGCCTTGGAGCGGAGGGGGGATATATGTGGATGGACACGAGTGAGCAGAGAGGGGAGAGAGTAAGAGAGGAGATGGATATTGAGAAAGGAGGAGGATTACATGGACAGGAAAGGGTGGAGGAGGAAACGGGCAGACAACAAGGAGATGCGGTGCATTTAGAGGCGGGGGGGGGGGGGGGGGGAAGAAGAGGTGGACACACAGGTGGGGATTGGGAGAGATTTGCCCATAGTGTTGAATGCATATGATGCAAGTAAAGCTACGGGGAAAAGGCAGGTGAATAAATAAATTTAAGATGGTGATTGCGCTTAGAGGAGCAAGAGTGGAGTGGCAGCATTTGTCTGCAATATACACCATGAAATACCTGTTACCCCTACTAATCATCTTCAAGCTTTGACTGTTCAGTCTTACACACTATTAAGAATAACTGGGTGCTTTTTGTATGCCCTTAATTTCTTCTCTTGGGATATTTCAATGCACGACATTTGTACTGGAGCTCAACATACACACTTGTCCCAGTGGTATACATGGGGGGAGGTACTTTCTGTTGAATGTTGTCTGGCTGCACAATATAGGGAAAATGATAACATCAATGCTGCAGTTGGATCATCCATAGTATTGACCAATAAATTCCTCTTCTACAACTGATAACTGTCCTTTGAGAAGTGACAGAGAACTTGTACTCCAGCAACCATTTTCCCATTTGAATCCACCAGCCAGTTACATCAGAACATGCCATCAAATGGATGTTAAGCAACGTACAAACGCCAATCCGGTCTCCAGGAAATATCACTACTGCCATCCACAGGACTAATAGTGCGTCTGTTTCTGGAGTCATCTGTTAAAGCTGGCAGACGGCCATTGCTGTTGTGGAGCAAGGATGTGATTTATCAGTGAGCAAAAAGCAGCAAGAATTATAGCATTTTTTAGACTGTTTGATACCATCAGCAGACACATGAGATTTGATGAGAAGGATCAAAGAGGAAGGTTCACTGCAGTGACCACTGTGGCGGTGCGATTACTACCCCAAAAGGTGTTGCGCAGATAATGACAAAATACGTATAACAAATTACTTCTAATGCCAGTCAAAACCCGAATTTCCCATTGCTAATGGAATCACTGGAGAAGATACATTTAGACTTGAGCACAACTAATGCTGAAGAGTACAAGAGCCCCTTTTGTACTTAGGAGTTAGAGCATGTGTTATCTGAGGCTTTCAAGACAGCAGCATGCTGCAACATTTGAATATTGGGTCACAGAATTACTTAATCATGTTTCTTGACTGAATCTGCCTTGAAGGATAATACTTAGATTCTTGTAGGGAAGCAACCATAATCCCACTCCGGAAGCATGGGACAGATCACCACGGAACCAATCAGCTTCCTCAGTGTAGCACTTGCCAGTTGTGTAGGGAACACAGCCACTTAGTATGGTCTCTAGTGACCAGAAAACTTCCGTCACCTTCAGGATGGTTACCTTAGGTATCACTCTACACATGGACCGATGGCCCTTGTAGTCTGGTCCCTTCAATCCCACTCTACACATGACCAGCTAATGCTATTGGAGAGTGATAGGAGAGGCTTTTATTGTGTAAGCACCATGAGGTAGGAAAAGTTTTTGTTACTGGGTAGGCCTATGATTACAGGGAGATACAATATCATCTGACAAGTTTATAAATGGGACTTCTGGGATTGCCCTTGTGATGAAGGAACCTGAGATCTCTTTACTTCCTCTCTTGTTTTGTCATCTGCCTCCTTAAATTCATTTTAGGCCTATTTTCATTTTTGCGTAATTACCATTAACATGCTTGAGTATGATCGACATTTCCATAAAAGAGAAAGGTTGGTCCTTACTCTTAAGGAATATAGCACCAAGTCTAATTTTGTGCTTAGTTTTGTGTAAGTAATTAATTTATTAATTTATTTTGACCATTCCTAACTAATACTTTTGTTATAGGGTGAAATCAGTAACTGTTTTGTGACTTAGATTCTATTGTTGACTTATAAACAAATATGAATTCTGTACTAATTAAAAAAATTTGGAAGGCGAACTACTGTCGTAAAGTATTTATTTGGCTCTCTTCGAAAACATATTAGCAAAGCCAGCACTTAATTAATTCCAAAATAATTACCAGGTTTGTCAAAAGAATTGTTTGTGTAGCTATATCTGTTAATTTCATTATTTAAACAAATAATTCGGCCTAACATTTGTGGTAGAAGTAACTGTTTAAAAAGAGGAATTTTTCAGTGTATTCAGTTAATTGAATGAATTATGTTCTAATTGTAATTTCTGTAACTTAAATATTGAGCAATGTATAGTTTCAGTGCCTATTATTGTGAGGATACATATAAAGGGCTGAGGTTTGGTCCCGAGACAGTCGGCCCACCGCTGATTTTCAGACAGGAATTATGTATCTGATAAAGTAACAACAATGCATCAACTTAACAGTGGAATAAGTGTAACACAGATAGGCCGTGTGTTAGATCTAGTAATGACAATGTCTGTTCCAATTATTTGAGAAATAGTGCCACACATACCGTATTATTCTGCAAGAACTGTAAACTGTGTAATTAGGTTTTTGCTGCTAGTAGATGTTCAACAGCAAATTATTGTAGCAATACGCTGATGTTTGCCTGTAACCTATTAATGAGGCTTATCAACATTTACCAATAGTGAACTGACCATATAATTGTGTAATATTGGGGGGTTGTGAACGGTGAAAGTAAATAATTGTGAAACGCAATTGTGCAACAGTCGGATACATCATATACAGTTGTCAGTGTTGAACTTCCACTCCCCATTTTTCAACCAGTATAACAATGCAGTACGTCGATACTCAGGGCTATCAACGAAGAAATAAGGCAGGCAAACGTCACATCCTCTAGTTATATTGCAGTATTTCCTTTCGTGACATTATTTTAAGTTTGGAGTTGGCAATGTTTTCTCAGACTGACATACCCAGGAAATAATGTCCCGAAGGGGAGATTGTCATTATCAGTATTGTGTCCACAGTCAGGAGCCCTATTTCCTGGGTGATTTTTTTTCAGTCTTTTGCTTGTCTTCTAGTCTTGAGATGATGATCAACAACTGCAACTATAGTGCTTCCACATCAGAAGCTACTGCACAGAGGAAGAGGGCAGTAGGGAACATGGAGAGGATGAGACTGTCTTGTCCAGAGTAGCAGAGAGAGGCAGCAAATATCTTTCATGTTGTCAAGCCTTACAAACTGTTGCTGAGAACCAAATGAGCATAATAGCCATTTCGCAGTATTTAGGACGACATTTATCACTGTCCACCACTATTCACTGATCTACAGGCTTCAAATTATCGCAGTGTGGGGAGGAGTGAATTTTAGTTTTGTGTATGATGTGTTTTTAATAAACCAAAACTGCAACTGTGGGATAAGATTCATAGTTTGAGGAATCAGTATAGTTCCTGGACTTCAATGAGAAACTGACCTTGTTGCCACACTGGAAGCATTTCAAGGCAAAAACTCTAAAGGTTCAAAGCCTGTTGAAAGTGCCTCAGTTGCAGATAAATTCTCCATAGCGTTATTTTACAGAGGAGTTGTTCTGTTGTGGCTGTGTTCTTCTGCGAGATCATCCTATCTTAAGTCCATAGGCCTCATTCAACATGAAGGCATTAGATTGGCAACAGGAATCTTCAGGATAAGCCGTTTTCCCAGCATCTGTGCTTAGGCTGGGGAATCGCCTTTAACCTTGTGGTAGGTTCCTTATAGTGCAACATATATATAAGCTCCGGTCATCCCCACAGTCTCCATCATTTAATCTGCTTGTGTGATCATCAGTAGAGCATCGGTGAGTGGTATTCTTTAAATTATATGTGTATAAAATTTCCAATAGATGAACACAATCATTTTCAAGGCACAAACGAAACTAGAGATGACTGTGTAAGGCAACCATAGGTAATTAATGATCATCTAGTAACATGTACCAAGAAAAAAAGCCTTAGTGAATTTTTCAGCTGATTTTAGTTGTATTTAATGTTTTGCATTGTAATTATATTATAGTTCTATTAGTTTGAGGAAAGGGCATGAGTGCGCATGATCTTTTACTATTCATTTTAATATATGGATAAAGAAATGTTGTCTGTGTTGTTTTAGCCAGGCAGTCTTTCAAATCTGTGGTAGGTGGGCATGCTGTGGTCCCGAAAAGATTACTTATGAAGAAAGACTTGGTTTCAATAAATTTGTACATTGATATTAAGCAAGGGTCTGATAACCATGGTGTTGAGTGCTCTCAAAAATATTATCACTGTCACCATCAACATCAAGTGTGGGTAAGTAAAGCTTTGCTAGAGGTTGGGAGGGGGGAGCAAACACAATGGAGATTGTTAATGGGAAATAAAATTATAAATCTTACCTAGAGTTGGGGCTATTAAAAGAAAAAGCATGGTAAATATCAGTAACAAAAATGTCAGTGCCTATAAATGTCGTCTGGTTAAGAGCTACTCATCTGTTACCCCATACCATCCTTCCATTGGATGCTGCCTCAAACTTAACATTATGAAGCATTACCAACATTGATCATATGACACACAGTTGCAACGTGTGAATAGTAAACTGCTTAGTAAACTTATGCAGAAAATTTTACAGATTTCTATTACATGTGCAAAATTTTATACAAGATGTTTCATTTCAGATCATTTCGCACTTTACGTGAGTGGGAGAAATGCCAGATTTCCAAAAATTGGACTAATGGACGGTTCAGGGAAGTGTGTTATTTCGCAAGCACGACCAGGTAAATTTTGCTGTTGCAGCAGCTTTGAGGGTTTATCCAACCCTGGTTTTCAGCATTTTATACTATATATGGAACTTTCATAAATCATGCCGCAGTTGTCATTATCAGGCCCACATTTCTACCAGTTAGTTTAATATTGGTACATAACCCTTGAATAAATAACATGCTCAGAACTGGAGAATGGTTAGTCCTGCTGGGGAACGAGCATTGTGTGATATGACAACATTGTATGTATGAAGGTATTACTTTCTTGGTCGTGTCGGTGTCTTAAGAAAGGTTATGACTCCTGTAAAAATATTGCTGGTGTCAAGATGAGCAATACATAACGGAGATACATGTCTACTGTAACTAAAACTTCACAAGTGTGGGGCATCTGAGTATGTGTTACACTTCTGTTGTTTTGGATGAGTGATTCTTTACCTACACAAACTTTGTGTTGCCCTATTTTATTGTGCATCCAGGTGAGGATCCTAGCATGTGGAGGCGGGGGGGAGGGGGGGGGGTGGAGGCGGGCAGCTTTCAGGCTGTCAATAGTTTGCATGGATTATCAGAGAATATTAACACTTCTGTAGCAAAAAAGCTCATAAAGCTAACTCTTCAGTGGATGTAACAAAGAGAAAAGAAATGTCTGTGACAAACTGAATGTACCGTCATCAAGAAGGGTGGATTAAGAAGTCTGCTAAATTTCGATGAAAGAGTGGGACATGTTTGTTGTGCCTTTATGGTCGCTAAGCTTGATTATTCCAAGGATTTAAAAAATAATGTTGTCCTCAGGGGCTCAGCACTCATTTGCTGTGTTCAGGCATGGCAACCCCGGGGTTCCTGAGCTGGGGACTGGTATGCACTGCCAGTCCTCTGTCACTGTAAGCTCTGGTGAACACTATGCGGTGCAGTGATGGGTAGTTGTGTGTTACAGGGAATTGAGTTCTTGGCTTGACCACCCGAATGCGAGTATGGTAAAAACCTCTATACAAAACTTCTCAATCTTGAGGTATGCTGCATGCTGATGAGATGCAAGGCTGTTTAGGTGAAACAGTCATTAGTGGCCAATCACTGGGAAACCTGCCACACCTTAGTTGTATAAGACTTACTCAAGGATGTGGGGCTCTGTATAGCTGGACTTTTAATTTCGCTAGGTGGTTGTGCGACGGAGATGGATTCCTTCAAAATTCTCTCTCCCCAATGGAATGGGTGGGCTGCTGGTAGGTACCAACACCCAATCAAATAAGAGGGCTCGTGTGGCCAGTCCTCCAGACTCAGGAATGGTTCAGAATTCTATTGTCTTTGTAATAGAATACATGCTGCTACTCAGTGCGTTTTTTTTAGTTAAAAGGAAGGAGGGAAACTTTGAAAAAGTCACACCTTTTTACATTCAAATGGTTTAGAGGGGATTGCAGGTACATTAAAATATGCTAAGTGCTTGTGGAATGGGACACTGTTGGTTGAAACCTCAAGTTCTCAACAAGCGACAAACCTGCAGAAGGCCAAGAGCCTTGCAGAGTATTCCATTGAGACAGAGCTCCATACCTCCTTAAAAACTACAGTAAAGGTTTTGTCTCGTGCAGAGATCTGGTGGACATCCCAAAGAAGACCTGAAAGTTGAGTGGCTTGTAGAAAACATGTAGATGTGCAGAATATCATGAAAAGGGTGGTAGGCAATCTGATCAGATCTAACTCATTCATCCTCACTTTTAATAGCACGAAATTCCCAGAGCATATTAAATGCCAGCACTTTGGGCACACCACTCTTGGATTTAAGGGAGAAGCCACTTGTGGCAAATGTGGTAAGGATATCCACAAAAGTGTTTGAATTGCTCTAGGGCTCACCCTGTCTGGAGTAGGGACTGATGTGTCTTTCTTGAAGAATGGAATATACAGCAGATCAAAATGACAAGACAGATCCCATACGAGACCACAAAGATTTTTAGGTTCATACAGCCCCCCCCCCCCTCCCACACACACACACACACACACACACACACACACACACACACACACACATTCCCTACCTGCTTTGCTTTGGTTGTTAAAAACTCCATTTCAGAAAACTAGCCCTGGTACCTGCGTTTGGCAGTGCACTTGTGCTGCTGCATTTACTTTGAAGTGTATATTTCCTCCCAGAATATCAGATAAGGCCTTATTAGCTAATGCTGTGGAGCTCCCTGCTCCTCCAAAGGTTCAGTATGGTCCACCGTACACCATTGCCACTACTAGTGCCACGTTTGTGTTTCTGAAGACAACCCAGGGCAAAAAATCAAAGACCCAGCCACAGATGGAGACCAGACATAAGCAGTCTGATGATTTTGCATTTCTCATGATTTGTCTTTGAGCTGAGGGAGCTAGATGCTGGCCTAGGGCACTCATTTTGCCCCAGGACTGGCCCTCCACCCACTATGGTCTCACATTCCAGATGGGATGAAAGACAGGGTGAAAATGTTACCCCCTTGATAAATGGCTCCCATACGACAGTGGAACATTTATGGGTTCATGAGACGTGGAGAAATTGGAGCTCCTAGCACAGGCATGCGCGCCCCCCCCCCCCCCCCCCACTGTGTAAACAAAGAAACACTAATGCCTGTGTGACATGGAGCTATATCATTCACTGAAAGGACAACCTGTGTTTGTCAATAACAGACACCATTCCTCTGCTCTCTCCATGGTTATTGAGCTACAAGCTGTCCCTGTTCACGTTGGTGAGATCACCATCTGCTACCTGTGTTTACCTCTGTAGGATGGAGGATTGGTTAAGTGGAAGGCACTGAAATGGATGGTCATCAGGGCTAACTGGACACTGTTCAGCCAGCTGACTGTATTTGAACACCATGACAGGGTCCATGAAAATTGGACTGCATCACACAAGTGATCCATTATGCTGCTGATTTATCAATCGGGAGTCTTCAGGTCATCTTAGGAGGCAACCTGTACCTTGGTGGACTGATAAGTTCCATTTACAAACAGCAGCAAACAATGACTGGAGACATCACTCGAATGGTGGCAGAGCATTTTGCAGCGATTACTGCCAGTGACAGCCATGATCCAGCGTTTTCCCACTACTGAGAGACTACAGATACGGGTAAGTTGGACTTAAGACCCCAAAATTCTGAGTCTTCCAGCTAGTCTTTCTCCATGTGGGAGCTGGAATTGGCACTGTCTGAAACTCGTAATTCTGCACCCGTTCACAACCAAATTCTGTACTTCTTGCTTAGACATTTGCCAGCAGTGTAAAAGGAAATCTTCCTTGAATGAATGTTTTAATTTGATATCGCAGACAGGGCACTTCCTCAGCTTGTGGAGAGAGACAATGATACCTCTTATCAAACCAGGAAAGGGCCTCACCGACTGTGCGACTTCTTAGCCACTCTGTGTGGATTCCAGAGATTTCGGTCCACTGTCGACAACCTGACCTTACTAGAGGTGACTACTCAGCAAGCTTTCCTAAGTAAACATGTCTGTTTTGATGTATTCTTTATCAGTAAGACGTACAACACTACTTGGAGACACAGTATTCTCTTGCAACTCCATCAATTGGCCTTTCATGCCCACTTCCCTATCTTCATACAGTCTGTCCTGTCTCAGTGATTTTTTAGGTCATGCGTTGGTGACACACTGGCGGCTTGTTTTGAGCAGGAGAATGGTGTCGCTCGGAGCACTTATTTTTTAAGTGTTACCCTTCTTAGCCATAACCATAAACAGTTATCACGTCTACAGTAAAGAGTCCTGTACAAGGTGCTTTATTTGTGGATGATTTTGTTTTTTCTATGCTTCCTCCAGTTTTGCAGCAGTTATCAGTTGCAACTTATTGTGTGGAGATGTGAACTGCTAAGTCAGGTTTTCAGTTTTCTGCAGACAAGTGTGTTCATTTTAATCATTCTCGTTGTATTTTTAACTTACCTGACTTCCATATGGGGGATACCATTCTTCATTTCAAAGTCTGAGCGAGATTTCTAGGCCATATTTTTGATGCCGTATTGTCATGGTTATCACAATTGAGAGACCTGAAAGCCAGAACGCAGAAGGCATGAATATCGTAAAGTGCCTTAGACACAGGTCTTGGGAGCACATAGGGTCGTCTGCTCCAGTTTTATTGGGCTTTTCTACATTCACAGTTAGACTGTGTATGCACAGTATACATGCCAGTGAGGCCTTACTACATGAAAATTGTTGATACTATTTGCCATGAGAGGATTAGGCTGGCCGCTTATGCTTACAGGACCAGCTTCGTGCCCAGTCTCTGTGCTGAGGCTGGAGAACCACCACTCACCATCTGCCAGAAGCTGCTCATTGTGTGTCGGGCAGATAAAATCCTCACAGTTCCGACTTCACCTGTATGCCCTACAGTTGCTCTTCCACCTCAGGATGGCCTTTTCTCCAATTATTCATGGGCAACAATGCTGTTTGGGGTCCACCTGCAGTGTGTGCTGGAGTCGCTCAGTGTGGAGCACATACAACCCCAAATCCAGGGTTTTAACAGCCTGCCGCCATGGCCTGCAGAGACCCAGAGTAATTTTAGATTTGGTGTAGTACAGGAGAGATTGCACTCATGCATATGTTTTTAATACATTATTTTATGACATTTTAACTGACCACCACAACTGTGCAGCTATCTTCATAGGTGGGTCTAAACAGGGGGACTCAGTTGGTTCCTCTTGTTTTCCCTGATTGTGTCCTCAAGGTCCGACTGTCTCGAGGCTTTGCCATCTTCGACGCAGAATTGTGTGCGATCTTGCTGGTAGTGGAGCAGATGAGATGTGCTTTGAATGCTAAATTTGTTCAGATTCTCTGAGTGCTCTTCACCCTCTACAATGCTTATACCTAGCAGACAAAGTAGCCCTGAACATCCAAGATGCCGTCCAGTTATAACAGCTAGAGAAGGTGTCTTTCTGATAGGTACCAGGGCACGTGTATTGTCAAGACTAAAGGGCAGATATAGCAGCTAAGGAGGCATGTCATGATCCTCAGTTATTTTAGTGTTCCATCCCCTTGCATAGTATTACCTCAGTGTTGAGCTGCAGAATTGTGCTTCGATGGGAGGATGATTGGCTGGAAGTGATAGACAATAATCTGCATCTAGTAAAGCCCACATTGCAGCTGTGGCATACCTCCTTTCAGCCACGAAAATGGGGTGAGGTCCTCCGTACTCACCTTCACATAGGCCACAATCCTCAGATGCATGGCTTCTTGCTCCAGCAAGAGGACCCTCCAATTTGTGGTGCTTGTGGCATACATATCAATGTGTGCCCTCCCCTCCCCTCCCCTGCCTTGCCCCAAGGGCTCACCACTCTTTGGTGAGTTTGTGCTTGGCTACCATGGGGCCACAGCCTTTGCAGCGTCTCTTCCTTTACCGTGCTGCATGTCTATCATCCTGCAGTTCTTTTTCCCGTCCCTGGGGGAACATGTCTGGGATGATGGGAGTGTATTCTGAAGTTTTGAAAGCCCAGCATCAGAATATTTCATCTGTTTTTTTCTTTCTTTCTTTCTTCTATCTCCATCTCCTCCTCTTCCTCCGCTTTGGTATTTGAGGTTTTCTCTTTGTTTCTTCTTCCTGCCTGTGCGTTCCTGAAGGCCAGCCCACGTGTTTGATGCGTAATTCCCAGTGCCTGGTCAACAGCTAGGATTCGCACATACCCCCTGGTATAGGCCAGGCCCAGGGAGATGTGATTGCCTGAGCTATTATCTTGCCAATTGCCAGTTGGGCCCTCTGTCTGGAGTTTGGGAGGTGTGACCTGAGGTGTGGACAACCACATTAGGTGGGTGAGACCCCTCTGAGAGGGTCCCCTGTTAGAAGGAGCGCATCATTGCAGACGCAGGCAGTCATGGGGATTTCTTTGCAATGAGCCAATCATCATCTCAGTCTATATCTGCTAAATGTAAACTGAGTGAGGCTAAAGATTCAGAGACTCTCCCAGCTGCATCTCGGTTCCTTGTGGTATCATTTACTATAGGAGGTCAGTTTTTTGCTACGGTTAATCCGTTTGTTATTCAGAAAGGTGTTGATGTAATTGCAGGCCCTGTGAAATCCTGCTCTTGCTTACACAATGGGACTTTGCTTCTAGAGACCAATTGTGAGTTTTAAATCCAACAACTGCTTACAGCTTCGCTCCTCCACTGCTATCCTGTTCGTGTCGAGGCCCACTGTACGCTGAATTCTTCGCATGGTGTTATTTACACTCAGCTCCTTAATGGTTGATTGAGAGAGAAATCCAAACTTATCTCTTTGATCAGGGTGTTACTGCCGTCCATTGGGTAATGAAAAAGGTTGATGCAACCTTAGTACCTACACACACTCTTTTTCTCACATGTGATCGAGTAGTGCTTCAGTTGAAGATTAAGGCAGGCTGTGAAGTCATCATTGTCCAACCATACATTCCAAACCTGATGTGTTCCTACCAGTGTCATTGGTGTAACCACACATGCATGTCCTGTCAAAACGCAGCCAATTGTGCTAATTGTGATGGAGATACTCGCAAGGGCAATTACTCACCTCCCTCTCCCTCCTGCATCAATTGTAAAGACGACCATTCCACCCCATCCCATGAGTGTCCCATGTACCTCAATGAGAGGGCCGTTCAGGAGATCTGTTTGAAGAAAAAGGTACCCTACGCCATTGCTCGCAAGTTGTTGGCTGCATTTTACCATTTGGCACTTGTAATACAGTTCTTCCTATGCCTCACTCCGTGAATGACATGGTCATGCTGACTTGCGACCTCCAATTTGGTTATTACAGTTGTGACGTCCAATATCATGATAGCATCCCTACCTCTTTCTCCTACAGCTGCACAACAAGCCACCAAGTCTTCGCCCCTGGCAGCAAAATTGCCTGCTACACAACCTGCAGCCTGGACAGGACAAAAGGAATGCTCCTATGAAGATTTTTTATGTCCCTCCAACCAACAAATGTCTGAGTCTTCATTTGTCAACTGTAAAGGCTTTAAGAAAATGAACAAAGGCAAATGGTCTTGCTTTTTCCTGACTTGGAGGTTCTCATCAATGGTGACACCGTGTGATACCCACACCCAACCAGCCTCCAGTTTGCCTGGGCCCACCATCTACCATTTTTCTGCCCTGGAATCTGCAGGCTGACCCAGGGAGAATGCTGATGCCTCTGTAGATTTTGAGAGACAGCACCCTCCAGCCTCTGTGCCCTGTAGCAGTGAGTCTTAAGGATGGAAACTGGCCTCTGCTGAGGGGACTACACTTCATTTGTTCCCTCCTCCCCATTCCTCTTACCTTGGCCTACTAGCTCTTCCATTCCTTCTGATGATCTCCATTTTGCCCTCTGTCGGGAGATGGTGTCACTTTGGCATCACCACTGCTCTTCTCTTCACGGGAACAAGCTCGGGGAAATTAAACCTCTCCCAGTGGCTTGACCAACCTCCTCTCGGCCCTCTTGTTGCGAGGAGATCATTTAGCTAGGTTGCGTATTGGGCAGTCTTTTTGGCCATCACTATTTGTTAAGTGGTGGCACGCGAAAAAGTGCTCTTTCAGCAGGATAATGCACCATTGTACAAATCAGTGATAACACTAGAAGTAGTGCATCAATGGGTCTTTGAACTGGTTCCACATCTGCTCTGTTTGCGGGACTTAGTCCCCAAGGTACTTCTTCCTGTTCCCCAACTTGAAATTTTATCTTGCTGGGAAGAAATTTTGAGGAAGTGGTAGTTGCAGGCAATGAGCATTTTGCAGAGTGTGACAGAACCTATTTTTCTGATGGGATGAAAACGTTCAAGGGTCACTGGACCAAGTGCATATCCCTCAAAGAAGACTATATTGAGAAATAAGGAGAGTTCTTTGTGAAACAAACATTTTTTTTTCCTTGCACTTTCACCGAACTCATCAAACCACCTTTGTATCTACAGTAATGAATTGAAAGTAATAGTTCGGCAAGCACTAACCATTGAAAAATGTTGCAGTAACTTTTCAAGAACCATATAGCTATCTAATGAGACAATTTTTAAAGTAATTGCTTCATGCCAGCAACTAAAACTCTGCATAGTAATATTCCAGACTCCTCAAGCAATGGGAAAACTACATGCTTAAATGCAGTAATAGTGTTGTCACAGATTTTGTGAGCTGTTTGCATTACCCACCTCTCCCCGTGGGCCCCAGCTGCCTACACGCTGGCATTTGAGCTGGAACAACCTGCTCTGTTATTTGTAACATTATTTCCAAATTTTTAAGGAAAGTCATGATCTTAGTGTGTGCCTCCCACATATCAAAGGAATGAATTCCATCAAAATTTTCCTGTCAACATTTTCACTCCACAGAGGGGACTCATTAATATGAGTACTCCCAACAGATAAAAAAAATAATAAAAAAAGGATGATGTGGAACTTGAATAAATGCACTTTTTATTCATGATCAAAAGTCTACAGTCTTAGACTGAAAGCAAAGCAAGCACTACCATACCACAAAATTTGTTTTTAGAAGAAAGTATTCATTGATGTTGTTTTGTCTGGGAGCTGAAACTGTATCACTGCTTATGTTTGGGCATTGCTGGGACCACTTTTCTGTTTCTTGTAATTTTCTTGGTTATCTTCTCATATTGTAATAATGAAATTGAGTACTCTGTTTCTAATTGTGGAAACTATGCAGTGCAGCAAGCATGAGTGTCTTTGTGGTATGCTTGGGGCTATTTTTCTCTTTTGATTTCTTAAATATTGTATAAATGTTTGTAGCACTGTATCAATATTGTTGTAAACTTCCACAATACTTGATCGCCACGCAGGTTCAGGGAAATGCTGCTAGATACCAAAGCAGTTGCCACCCAATAGAATGAGTTGACAGTTAACAGATTGACTTCTTAGGGTAACACTGTGCATCAGTGTTTTCATTTCAGTTTCCATTCAGATCTGTTATAAGTATGTGTTGATTACACCAAGACCTCATGAAGATGAACACCAATGAGTGAACGTTAAAGTTTTTTTGTAACTGAAGAACAATTTAGTATGGTATTAGAGTGAACATAAAGTTTTATCATTCTAATAATTTAACTAGTCTAGTCACTCTATCAGAGTAGCGTTCTTGATGTCGACTGTGAAGTTTTTGACATCCATAAATGATTATTTTGATTTAGGAAATTCAGCAGCAGCATGACCATCAGCACACATGTAGAAATAGCTTGGAATACTTTTTATTTTTATTTGTTTATTTTCAGGTGTTCCACTTGTGAGAACTTTTATCAGTTAACTGACACTGTCAGTTAAATTGAATAGTAAAACCTTTACAGTATCATGAGTTTTTCTCTTATTGTTGTAGGTACATGCCATGGTTGTCATTGTCTGACAAGGTTCTGTGGCTGAGCAGAGGAAATGTGATAGAAGGATACAAGCGAACGAAGAAAGGTTTAAATGTTTCTCGTGCCCTGTTCTCTCTAAAAGGACACACTGATGATATTTGCAGATTTGTAATACATGATGAAATTATCATCAGTGGTAGCAGGTAGATGCTGATATTTGTATCTTTTCATAATATAAGGCACTCACTATTAAAGAAGAGAACAAACAGAAATTTGGCAGCGTCACAAAAAAGGATGATGGTCACAATAGTGCACTAAGAATATTCGAATTATTATTATTTTTTGTAGTAAAAGTTATGTGTAGTAATTTTTCTGTATGTTGTAGAATTTGGCAAAAACAAATGTAATTCCTTTCTTTATGTAGTCTCTGTGTCTGCACGTATGTTTATCAGGCAAAGCCAACCACTAAAAAGGTTTGCAAGCATGTTGCACGAGGCACTTCACACTCGTCAATGATTAATAAGTAGTCACACAAACTTTCCCTTGTTCCATTTGTCTTGCTACATTGTTACTTTATTTTACATGTGACTACAGTAGTTACGGATTTTGTGAAGTCCCTCGACTTGCGCCATAGGGTGGTGGGGTTTCAGGTTCCGCTGGATAGGTCAGGAGTCCACTACACGCAACAAGCGGCTACACGGGTAGCAGGGGTTGTGTGGCGTGGACTGGGCGGTTTTTTAGGTTAGATGGCCTTGGGCAAGTACAGAAAGGGCAACAGCCTCAACGGGTGCGGGGCAAAGTCAGGACATGCGGGAACCAAGCAGCAATCGGTATTGTAATTGTCAACTGTCGAAGCTGCGTTGGTAAAGTACCAGAACTTCAAGCGCTGATAGAAAGCACTGAAGCTGAAATCGTTATAGGTACAGAAAGCTGGCTTAAGCCAGAGATAAATTCTGCCGAAATTTTTACAAAGGTACAGACGGTGTTTAGAAAGGATAGATTGCATGCAACCGGTGGTGGAGTGTTCGTCGCTGTTAGTAGTAGTTTATCCTGTAGTGAAGTAGAAGTGGATAGTTCCTGTGAATTATTATGGGTGGGGGTTACACTCAACAACCGAACTAGGTTAATAATTGGCTCCTTTTACCGACCTCCCGACTCAGCAGCATTAGTGGCAGAACAACTGAGAGAAAATTTGGAATACATTTCACATAAATTTTCTCAGCATATTATAGTCTTAGGTGGAGATTTCAATTTACCAGACATAGACTGGGACACTCAGATGTTTAGGACGGGTGGTAGGGACAGAGCATCGAGTGACATTATGCTGAATGCACTATCCGAAAATAACCTCGAGCAATTAAACAGAGAACCGACTCGTGGAGATAACATCTTGGACCTACTGATAACAAACAGACCCGAACTTTTCGACTCTGTATGTACAGAACAGGGAATCAGTGATCATAAGGCCGTTGCAGCATCCCTGAATATGGAAGTTAATAGGAATATAAAAAAAGGGAGGAAGGTTTATCTGTTTAGCAAGAGTAATAGAAGGCAGATTTCAGACTACCTAACAGATCAAAACGAAAATTTCTGTTCCGACACTGACAATGTTGAGTGTTTATGGAAAAAGTTCAAGGCAATCGTAAAATGCGTTTTAGACAGGTACGTGCCGAGTAAAACTGTGAGGGACGGGAAAAACCCACCGTGGTACAACAACAAAGTTAGGAAACTACTGCGAAAGCAAAGAGAGCTCCACTCCAAGTTTAAACGCAGCCAAAACCTCTCAGACAAACAGAAGCTAAACGATGTCAAAGTTAGCGTAAGGAGGGCTATGCGTGAAGCGTTCAGTGAATTTGAAAGTAAAATTCTATGTACCGACTTGACCGAAAATCCTAGGAAGTTCTGATCTTACGTTAAATCAGTAAGTGGCTCGAAACAGCATATCCAGACACTACGGGATGATGATGGCATTGAAACAGAGGATGACAAGCGTAAAGCTGAAATACTAAACACCTTTTTCCATAGCTGTTTCACAGAGGAAGACCGCACTGCAGTTCCTTCTCTAAATCCTCGCACAAACGAAAAAATGGCTGACATCGAAATAAGTGTCCAAGGAATAGAAAAGCAACTGGAATCACTCAACAGAGGA
Organism: Schistocerca piceifrons; assembly: GCF_021461385.2. Taxonomy (NCBI): domain Eukaryota; kingdom Metazoa; phylum Arthropoda; class Insecta; order Orthoptera; family Acrididae; genus Schistocerca; species Schistocerca piceifrons. The sequence goes on from NC_060141.1 coordinate 574,481,337, forward strand.
AAGTCCACTGGACCTGACGGGATACCAATTCGATTCTACACAGAGTACGCGAAAGAACTTGCCCCCCTTCTAACAGCCGTGTACCGCAAGTCTCTAGAGGAACGGAGGGTTCCAAATGATTGGAAAAGAGCACAGATAGTCCCAGTCTTCAAGAAGGGTCGTCGAGCAGATGTGCAAAACTATAGACCTATATCTCTGACGTCGATCTGTTGTAGAATTTTAGAACATGTTTTTTGCTCGAGTATCATGTCGTTTTTGGAAACCCAGAATCTACTATGTAGGAATCAACATGGATTCCGGAAACAGCGATCGTGTGAGACCCAATTCGCTTTATTTGTTCATGAGACCCAGAAAATATTAGATACAGGCTCCCAGGTAGATGCTATTTTTCTTGACTTCCGGAAGGCGTTCGATACAGTTCCGCACTGTCGCCTGATAAACAAAGTAAGAGCCTACGGAATATCAGACCAGCTGTGTGGCTGGATTGAAGAGTTTTTAGCAAACAGAACACAGCATGTTGTTATCAATGGAGAGACGTCTACAGACGTTAAAGTAACCTCTGGCGTGCCACAGGGGAGTGTTATGGGACAATTGCTTTTCACAATATATATATAAATGACCTAGAAGATAGTGTCGGAAGTTCCATGCGGCTTTTCGCGGATGATGCTGTAGTATACAGAGAAGTTGCAGCATTAGAAAATTGTAGCGAAATGCAGGAAGATCTGCAGCGGATAGGCACTTGGTGCAGGGAGTGGCAACTGACACTTAACATAGACAAATGTAATGTATTGCGAATACATAGAAAGAAGGATCCTTTATTGTATGATTATATGATAGCGGAACAAACACTGGTAGCAGTTACTTCTGCAAAATGTCTGGGAGTATGCGTGCGGAATGATTTGAAGTGGAATGATCATATAAAATTAGTTGTTGGTAAGGCGGGTACCAGGTTGAGATTCATTGGGAGAGTGCTTAGAAAATGTAGTCCATCAACAAAGGAGGTGGCTTACAAAACACTCGTTCGACCTATACTTGAGTATTGCTCATCAGTGTGGGATCCGTACCAGATCGGGTTGACGAAGGAGATAGAGAAGATCCAAAGAAGAGCGGCGCGTTTCGTCACAGGGTTATTTGGTAACTGTGATAGCGTTACGGAGATGTTTAATAAACTCAAGTGGCAGACTCTGCAAGAGAGGCGCTCTGCATCGCGGTGTGGCTTGCTGTCCAGGTTTCGAGAGGGTGCGTTTCTGGATGAGGTATCGAATATATTGCTTCCCCCTACTTATACCTCCCGAGGAGATCACGAATGTAAAATTAGAGAGATTAGAGCGCGCATGGAGGCTTTCAGACAGTCGTTCTTCCCGCGAACCATACGCGTCTGGAACAGGAAAGGGAGGTAATGACAGTGGCACGTGAAGTGCCCTCCGCCACACACCGTTGGGTGGCTTGCGGAGTATAAATGTAGATGTAGATGTAGATGTAGATGCTGTGTGTTTTCTGTTTCGGAAAACTACTGAGAAAAAGTGTAAGGAGGGGCTACTGGATTATGTCTTGACTAGGCTGAGGTATAAAAAAGCATATGAAACTGGTAGAGTAGGGAGTGGGGAGGGGGGGGGGGGTTTAGGGAATGTGGTAGGAACAGCAGCAGAGTGATAGATAGGGGGGATTATGTGATGGAAAACAGAATTGCAGGTGACCATAATACACTGAAGGAACAATTTCCACAAGTGAAATTCTGGGAAGCAGGCACAGAAAAAGGAAAAAAAAAAAACATTTACAGATGGCTCTGGCTGTGAAGCAGCCATTGAAGAGGAATGTGAGCAGCATATTTTCTTATGTGGATGTTGTTGAGCACGGTGTGGTTCTGGCTATGCTTCTGACTGAAGAGCTGGTTGATCATTCCTGTGCAACTGTAACAGCAAATTTGGAGTGTGGCTCTGTTTGTAAATGGATGGTATACATCAATGTCAGAATTATTTGTTATTGTTTAAATTTTTATAATGAGTGTATGCAGAGAATTTGAAAGGAGGTACTGAAATCTAAAATAATAATACTAGGGATGGGGCAGAGAGTAGCTTTGCTCTGAAAATGTATTTTCCCTAATCCATTAAATTTCGGGCATGCAGCCGCGTCTTGTGACTCGCTCTGAAGATGACCGGACGATACGCGGCCGAAATATCAGTAGAGGAAATTTTATTTGCGCGGCTGCATGCCCGAAATTTAATGGATTATTCATTATGCCGCGAGAAGATGAAAATGTATTTTCCCTGTTTATCATGTTCTTTCTTATCAAGTGGAGGACCAAGGTTAACTGGTTATGCACTTCGCAACATGCAGTGACATCGAGGTTTCTAGAGGCATCAAAGGTTCCCCAATAGTGCTTTACCTCAAGGGTAGCAGTCTAAGATTTGCCAAACAGGGCCAATACATATCCTAATTGTTTGCAGACAGCAGCCAGTTTCCTCTGCGCCCGCATCTAGTCCCTATCCATCTCCCACAATGTAGAGCCATATAATAGTATCAAAGAATGTACTAAAGTAATGAAACTGGTTACTCTAGGATAACCATTTAAACATGAGACAAAAATTACATGAATGTAGCCCTGCAGGCAGCACAAAACTACATTACTAAAATCGCACAGAATAAAACCACAAATTAAAACAATTACTGATGTATTTTATATTGTAATGACACTAAACTTCTTTGTAAAAACAAAAACATAAACTATTGGATAAAGACACAATCTGTGCTTGTCACTGCTCCTCCCCCTCCATAACTGGCTGCATACAGGGCATACAGAGTATTATCAGTGACTCTTTTCATTGCTTTTGTTTTTCCCTCATTTTAGGGATTGTTATTGATAAGAACTAGATTCTTTTTTAAATAAATTGAGATCACATTGTGATATTTCACTCTGAACTTTGTGTGGATATGATTCATGTAATAAGATTGACCCATCTGCAGAAGCCATCATGTTTGGTTTCTAATAGTTTGAAAGCCTAAGCTGTTCTAACCTACGCTGAGGACCTTTGTTTGAAAATTTTCTGTAAAGTGTTGATTTACAGCCTGTGCAGATGTTTTTTTGTTATTGTAAATAAAACTATCATAAAATATTCTTGCCTTGATTTCCCTGATGGAAATATTACTTCACTACATAGTCGCATTTATTAAAGTTTCACCATCTATGTCTTTGCTTGTGTAGTGAACAGACATTAATTAATGTGACAACCAGTTTAATCCAGGACTGGTGTTTTTGTCAGTATCAGAAGCAAACGTGCTTCAACATGAATGATCAGACAGGTTGAAATTTTCTGCACCCAATTCAATAATTCATTTAAATAATCAGTCATGCTATGCATAACACTGTTCACTACATAGGAAGAGTACTTACTACATAATTAATTACTTTGCCTGTTCCATACACATTTGGACTTTTGCATGTGGGTTGTCCTTCTGCATACGATGTGAACTATGTAATAGAGGCAGTGGAGTAATCCAGATCTATATGGAGTGGTTGTTACTTAATTTATCAATATTTTCCCAAACCCAAAACATCTATATATAAATCTCTACCCCCTCTCCCCATCCCTCCCTCTCCCCCTCCCTCCCTCTCCCCATCCCTCCCTCTCCCCCTCCCTCCCTCTCCCCCTCCCTCCCTCTCCCCCTCCCTCCCTCTCCCCCTCCCTCCCTCTCCCCCTCCCTCCCTCTCCCCCTCCCCCTCCCTCCCTCTCCCCCTCACTCCCTCTCCCCCTCCCTCCCTCTCCCCCTCCCTCCCTCTCCCCCTCCCTCCCCCTCCCCCCTCCCTCCCTCCCTCCCTCCCCCTCCCTCCCTCCCTCCCCCTCTCCCTCCCCCCCCTCTCCCCCTCCCTCCCCCTCCATCCCCCCTCCCTCTCCCCCTCCCTCTCCCCCTCCCTCCCTCCCTCCCCCTCCCTCCCTCCCCCTCCCTCTCCCCCTCCCTCTCCCCCTCCCTCTCCCCCTCCCTCTCCCCCTCCCTCTCCCCCTCCCTCTCCCCCTCCCTCACCCCTTTCAACATTATGGGTACAGTAGCACAGTTTAACGTACTCTGACCAGTGACACCAATAATAGACTGAGAACAAAAATGCAGATGTTATACATTGTACTAACATTGTGTGAAAAAGTCTCTTTTTAATATGTGCTAAATTGTTAAAAATATATAAACAATTATTTTGCATTTTAGACTAATCACAACTATCTTAATTTGTCAGGGATGCAGCAATTTGTGGCTGGTCTTGTGCCACTGGAGAACTGTTATTTGCTCAGACTTCAAGTCACACATCTAATATAGATGCTGTTGATTGCAATGGAGTTGTGTTAATTACTGGCTCAAGAGACAGAACTGTAAAGGTGTGTGTGTGTGTATATATATATTTAAATTAAGATTCCTTTATCTAGAAATTTTATGAATCTCAAATATATGTAATATTTTCTCTCTGACATCTTAAATGTTCATAATTTCATGTGTGTGTTTTGTGTGTAAGTAATAAATTTCTGGAATCGTGAATGAGTTTGACAGTTTCAAAGTAAAATTTTATCTGATAACTTGTGTATTTGGTTTTTGCTGTCTGGGATTGATAGCTCGTATAAACCATTGGAAAAAAACATTTAACTAACATATAGTTCAACATTACTAAAATTCACAGGGTATTATGCTGTGGTCTATTAGATAACCCAGTGTTTTGTCCCCATCTGTGGAGGACTTCTGCAGGGGAGGTCGTGGCTTGTATGTTAGTCTGAAGCGCGCTGCAGCTCGTCACTTGCATTTCACAATAAAGTTTAATATTAGTTTTCCGTTACTTGTATGTGATTAATACAGTATTGGCCTCTCTCTCTCTCTCTCTGTGGTGTGTGTGTGTGTGTGTGTGTGTGTGTGTGTGTGTGTTTTGACAGAACAGGTATTTGCCTCCTGTAGATAAGTACTGGCTAGTAATTCCATCTCATAATTTTAGAAACTGGTATTATTTTGAACAGTGCGGAAGAGGACTAATAACTGAAACCTGCACAGCAAGACATAATAATGAAGTAAAGATGAAATTTGATTGTGATAAACAGAGACAGAAAATTTACTTTATCGTCAAAATTTTGTCGATAAAAGAGTGGGGGTAATGAACAGGGTCTGCCAGTTGTATGGGACTTGTTTCGTGTCGTGCTAATTCCCGCCATCCATAAATCACAAACAACTACAAGAGACCAATGAATAACGTTTGTCAGAATCCCTCTGTCAGTGTAGTTTAGACAAGTCTCCTTTGAAGTATGGTTGAGCACTTCAATTGTTCCTAGAGTTAATAAGTTTTTGCATCTTGTTAAATTTTTCAGATGTGTGTGCCCTGAATGTGGAGATGCCGCCACAATCCTGAGGACAGTGTCCCTGCAGTTCTTTCCATATTCGCTAGACAAAGTCAGGGCACCTCCTTTGTCACCTGTTCACAAATGAGTGGTTACACAATAAAATGATGTTGGAACAAAGTCCTTTAGAAATCAAGCATCTTGGTGTGGCCTTTGTTCAAAGTCATGCCGTGGCGGCACGAGGCCCTCTGGTGAGACACTCCTTCCCTTTTGACTCTCCATGGAGGAGCAGGTTAAAAACCTTAGAGTTCCTTGCATACTCCAGCAATCGACTAGCCACTGTCACAGCAGTGGAAATGCTCACATGGTGTACTCTAATAGGTTGTTCTGGTTGAAGCTATTCTTCCTGAACTATTTTCTCAAAGCATCCCTCTGTTGCTGTCTAGTCTGTGGCCACATCCTCCTGCACTATAACTGTGAAGCGAGACGACATTGATGGTCGAATCTTATGTTCCCAAAATAAGTTATTGTTGTAATAAACTGATGCCATGCGGTTCAGTCAAAAACAAACTTTCCGTCTGTGTGTGGTAACACCCGACTAGCTGTTCTCATGATTTCATGAGGAGGGGATGTTCTCATGATTTCATTGAGGGGGGGATGGTAGCTTCGAGTTTCCATTGGCTGATACACAAAACAATTGTTACACATGTTTGATTGTCTGAGGCAAGATTAGCCCTGTTTATCCTTATGGAGACACGAAAGAGAACTTGGAGGAAGTTAGGAGGGCATTCTGGCATTAGAATCCAATGGGAGCAGACTTCCACACACTGGTGCTAGCAACAATTCCTGTTGGTACAGACAGTGCCTTCACCCTGTGATGGTGACTGCTTCATTTGGTAAGCACCACACTCAGTAGGGTGTAGTGATGAGCAGAATTTGTTGACGCTTACAGAACTTTACAGAGATACAGATTTCTGATGTCATCAACGTGGGGGCAGTCTGTAGTATTATGAACACTGAATATATTCTCAACTGCCAAGGTCGCTAATATCATTTATTTTCATGTATATGATCAGTTTTGGCCAATTCTCTGTTGCCATCTTTGGATCTATGCTGTAAAGTGGTGAGGACTGTGAGCTTTTGTAAGTGGCCTAATAATATGTGTATACATAGCTGTCATTTTAAAATTGACAAGCCGGCAGAGTAGCTCAAAATACCAACGTGGACATACAGTGAAACCCTGCTTTTACACTTTCAAAGAGACTTCAAAAAATGGTGTAAAAAGTGGGTAATAAAGTTTTAAGCTGTAAAAGTTAAGTTACGTGTAGGATACCCCCTTGTATTTTTGCACTTTATGTATGATATATGTGCATAACAGGCATCAAAAGGCTTATCAGGAACTCGTTTATTATCTAATAAAAACTGCTGATGTAACTGAAACTGGTAACTGTCTGGGAAGTAGGAACGTTTGACTCAATTTCATATGTCATAATTAGTGTTAGGATCGATATGCACTTAAAACCCACGAAATATGCGCCGAAACTCCCTGAAATATGCAGCAAAAATTCTTTAATTATGCACTTCTCTTAGCCTAGATAAATTCTTTAAAATATGCATCTTACCTGGGAAAATTAATGAATAACTATAAAATATTTTCAATAATGGCTATAACCCAGTGAATAAAATGAACCATAACATAGGTACTTACACGATAAGTTCGGTAAATGCTGAAAATTTGTTTGTTTGAACTACCAACTTTTTTTCCATATTCTCTACATGAAAATTTTTCCTGTGGTCAGATAACAGTATTTTCAGTCTTGAAAATGATCATTCAGCATCACATGACGCTACAGGTAAAACTTTAAGAGCAGCGACATCAGACAACATGAAATCATCTAGATTCTCAATGTTATGTACTAAAGAGGCATGTGCAAAGATTTTCAAACGGAGAAAATTTTTGCTAAACTCTCTTTCAGAACATCTTCTATCATACACAGTCTATTATTTGATTCTTGTTGGTCATTATCAAAGAAAGCAGCAGTGTAAGTAACAACAAATAGCAATCTCTTGCCATTGTTTCGCTCATGAGACAATTCCTCTCTCTCTCTCTCTCTCTCTCTCTCTCTCTCTCTCTTTTTAATGTAAGCTGGTGTACCATGCACAAACGCAGGCCATGCCGCAATCGGCGACAGGTCGTAAACACTCATCATCAGAATGCAACAAACAATGCATCACACAGAACAATAATGCATTTTCAGCTTAGTGACGTAAACACCTATAACAAAGAGTACGGCACTTATCAGATCAAAGCAAAATAAGCAATCGATTCAAACCAGACGAAGCAAGTGAAAAAGGAAGGGTACCCGTATAAATATGGACGGAGCGCCTGACACATAGCAGTGGCTACTTGGTCTTAAGCTTACGACTCGAACCAAACTACTGTAGCTGTATCTTCATCCATTTGACCCCAATTGTGTCTCATTTTACAGTGGACCAACTTCGTTTCGATTTGGAAGTGCAGTCTAAAAATTTACTGTCTAAAAATTTTCTCTCCCCTTGAATTTAGAGTCTCAAATTTCAGGTGCGGCTTAGATTCGAGTGAATACGGTATATGCGCTATCTGTCACAATGGCCAAAACCTTGTTTCTGATCTTCACTTCTCCATAGCGTGCCTGAAAGAAAATCGAAGGATTTTACAAATTTTACAATTATTTTTATTATTGGCTCAGGACATGGTATGAAAAACTAATTGTCTTGGGATATAATTTGGAAAATTATTATATTACCTATAATTTATTTTAAACAATTCAATATTGGCAAAGACTGCAAGAATCAGTGATTTCGTCAATGGATAGCCAGACTCCAGAGTCACCAATGTCTTTCCTAATATTCTCCAATGCCTGTAATAGAGAAACTAAATTTAAAAATACACATAAACATGTGGACACTACGTAGCAGATGTATACACGAAAACAAACTATATCCATTTTAGCACCTACTTATATTTTGATTATTTTCTTATGTATATACATTGACCAAAATAATAGTAATTTAATTCACACAAAAAATTATACAGTATTCTTTAAAAATAAATTTACTTTCTTTTTTGCAGTGAATGTTTAGAGACAAACTGTCTCCTTCTCAAGTCCACTCTTCATTTGTCTTGTCCTTTCTTGAAAAACTTCACTCACTTTAAATTTAGTTTTTTTTTTTTTAATGTTCAAGTAACAATGTTCATTTTACAAAAATGAGCAAAATTTAAATCTATTTTTTTTTTTTTTTTTTTTTTTTTTTTTTTTTTTTTTTTTTTTTTTTTAGTTTTTTAAAACTAAATGACTATTATTTTGGCCCACATATGTACCAAATTATATCCATTGACTTTCTCATACCTACAGTCATGAAAATTACCAGAAAACCTTTTTATACAATGCATCTACATAGTTCTTTCTGAGCTTTGTCTCGTGAAGGATATCTTTTTCCTGTGTATTTTTTCAAGAAGGTCATTGATACTTTATTCTCCAGCTTATTCAAGGGGATGTTTACTTTTATTGAAGCCTTGCAGAGATCTTCATTGAAATTTTTTTTGTCGACCATGTGCTTCAAAACTGAGGAGATCAATGGTTGCTGTGAAATTTTTAACCGTGTCTTGGTTATGTTGTTCTGGTGCTGAGATGCCTTTTTATGCTGATCCAGTTGAAATGTTTTCTCAACCCTGACCTAAAGCATTGGAGAAGTGAATAAATAAGTACGTACAATTGTACAAAAATGTAAGAGAACAGTGTGTAACCGCGAGATGGTCACTCAAAAAGGTGAATCAAGACTACAAACAAGTTTCTAAAAATTGGAACTTCGATCCCCTCACAACATTTAACATTTTTCTTTAATTTGTAAGAATGCCAAAGGTAATTCCTTTAGACAAATTTACAGATGAACTTAATAATTATTTTAATTTATTGGAAAAATTATCGAAAAAGAAAAAGATAAAATTATACTTACCTCTTTTTCACACAGTTGGCAGAATATTATTTTTCCATCCATTGTGTAAGCACAATTACACCTGATCCATTTGTGTAAATTATTGGTTTTTGGCCTGGGCATATTCGTAACTTGAAGAAGGTAGCAAAGAGCCGATGTGAACAGCACGGAAACACGCAAGAATGATTCATATTCTGAAATGCCAACAATAACTAGTAGGGCATTGTTGGCGCACTGCAGAGATCAGGTGAGCGACCTGAACATGGATTAACTGTGGGCAACAAATACCGAAGCACATTTCTACTCCAATAATCCATCTTGCAACAATGAACCATCGCAAGTCTTTAGCATCCTTATCAGAGAGACTACCTAAGTGGATAAAGAAGACCATGCCCCTCCATAAGCTACTCATGTTTACCTGAAAGACTTTTATTCCGATGGCTCGCCCTGTATTACCTCATTTTGGAAATTTATTGGTCTAATATTCTGGGAGGTTATTGGGTTGTCAGGGAACAAAATGAATCTCAATATGGCCTCTACATGTCAAAAACATGCATCTTAATGGCCATTTCCTCTAAGTTTGACAATAATATGCTCAAACTCCAAAAATATGCAAATACATGCATTTTAAATTTGAATTTGAAGTAGCCTGGTACCTCTCAAATATCATAATTCGTAAAGATACACCACCAGGTACTGTAAAAAAACTGATATGCAAAACCTGAACTGTAGGAATAATCGATGTTTTTGAAAGCCTACAGATGTTGTACATTATTTAAATAATGAAATACTGCATAAATTGCATATTTGTTCATGCTTAGCATGAAACGTTAAAAGAATTTTTTCTCGTTGTCAAGTGCAAATATGTACATAAGTGAATATGTGTTATTCTGTGTCTGTTGCACTGTAGTTGTGTTTTTGAGGTTATCAGGTACTGTTCTCCCCCCATGAACCATGGACCTTGCCGTTGGTGGGGAGGCTTGCGTGCCTCAATGATACAGATAGCCGTACTGTAGGTGCAACCACAACGGAGGCGTATCTGTTGAGAGGCCAGACAAACGTGTGGTTCCTGAAGAGGGGCAGCAGCCTTTTCAATAGTCGCAGGGCCAACAGTCTGGATGATTGACTGATCTGGCCTTGTAACACTAACCAAAATGGCCTTGCTGTTCTGGTACTGCGAACGGCTGAAAGCAAGGGGCATGCAGCTTCACTGTGTTATTAAATGATGATGGCGTCCTCTTGGGTAAAATATTCCGGAGGTAAAATAGTCCCCCATTCGGATCTCCGGGCGGGGACTACTCAGGAGGACGTGGTTATCTGGAGAAAGAAAACTGGCATTCTACGGATCGGAGCGTGAAATGTCAGATCCCTTAATCGGGCAGGTAGGTTAGAAAATTTAAAAAGGGAAATGGATAGGTTAAAGTTAGATATAGTGGGAATTAGTGAAGTTCGGTGGCAGGACGAACGAGACTTCTGGTCAGGTGAATACAGGGTTATAAATACAAAATCAAATAGGGGTAATGCAGGAGTAGGTTTAATAATGAATAAAAAAGTAGGTGTACGGGTAAGCTACTACAAACAGCATAGTGGATGCATTATTGTGGCCAAGATACACGAAGCCCACACCTACTACAGTAGTACAAGTTTATATGCCAACTAGCTCTGCAGATGACGAAGAAATTGATGAAATGTATGATTAGATAAAAGAAATTATTCAGGTAGTGAAGGGAGACGAAAATTTAATAGTAATGGGTGACTGGAATTCGTCAGTAGGAAAAGGAAGAGAAGAAAACATAGTAGGTGAATATGGATTGGGGCTAAGAAATGAAAGAGGAAGCCGCCTAATAGAATTTTGCGCAGAGCATAACTTAATCATAGCTAATACTTGGTTAAAGAAATCATGAAAGAAGGTTGTATACATGGAAGAACCCTGGAGATACTAAAAGGTTTCAGATAGATTATATAATGGTAAGACAGAGATTTAGGAACCAGGTTTTAAATTGTAAGACATTTCCAGGGGCAAATGTGGACTGTGACCACAATCTATTAGTTATGAACTGTAGATTAAAACTGAAGAAACTGCAAAAAGGTGGGAATTTAAGGAGATGGGACCTGGATAAACTGAAAGAACCAGAGATTGTACACAGTTTCAGGGAGAACGTAAGGGAACAATGGACAGGAATGGGGGAAAGAAATACAGTAGAAGAAGAATGGGTAGCTTTGAGGGATGAAATAGTGAAGGCTGCAGAGGGTCAAATAGGTAAAAAGACAAGGGCTAGTAGAAACCCTTGGGTAACAGAAGAAATATTGAATTTAATTGATGAAAGGAGAAAATATAAAAATGCAGTAAATGAAGCAGGCAAAGAGGAATACAAACGTCTCAAAAATGATATTGACAGGAAGTGCAAAATGGCTAAGCAGGGATGACCAGAGGACAAATGTAAGGATGTAGAGGCTTATCTCACTGGGGGTAAGATTGATACTGCCTACAGGAAAATTAGAGACCTTTGGAGAAAGGAGAACCACTTGAATGAATATCAAGAGCTCAGATGGAAACCCAGTTCTAAGCAAAGAAGGGAAAGCAGAAAGGTGGAAGGAGTATATAGAGGGCCTATACAAGGGCGATGTACTTGAGGACAATATTATGGAAATGGAAGAGTATGTAGATGAAGATGAAATGGGAGATATGATATTGCGTGAAGAGTTTGACAGAGCACTGAAAGACCTGAGTCGAAACAAGGCCCCCGGAGTACACAGCATTCCATTAGAACTACTGACAACCTTGGGAGAGCCAGTCCTGACAAAACTCTATCATCTGGTGAGCAAGATGTATGAGTCAGGCGAAATACCCTCAGACTTGAAAAAGAATATAATAATCCCAATCCCAAAGAAAGCAGGTGTTGACAGATGTGAAAATAACCGAACTATCAGTTTAACAAGTCACAGCTGCAAAATACTAACGCGAATTCTTTACAGACGAATGGAAAAACTGATAGAAGACGACCTGGGTAAGATCAGTTTGGATTCCGTAGAAATGATGGAACACGTGAGGCAATACTGACCCTACGACTTATCTTAGAAGAAAGATTAAGGAAAGGCAAACCTACGTTTCTAGCATTTGTAGACTTAGAGAAAGCTTTTGACAATGTTGATTGGAATACTCTCTTTCAAATTCTGAAGGTGGCAGGGGTAAAATACAGAGATCGAAAGGCTATTTACAATTTGTACAGAAACCAGATGGCAGTTATAAGATTGGAGGGGTATGAAAGGGAAGCAGTGGTTGGGAAGAGTGAGACAGGATTGTAGCCTATCCCCGATGTTATTCAATCTGTATATTGAGCAAGCAATAAAGGAAACAAAAGAAAAGTTTGGAGTAGGTATTAAAATCCATGGAGAAGAAATAAAAACTTTGAGGTTCGCCGATGACATTGTAATTCTGTCAGAGACAGCAAAGGACTTGGAAGAGCAGTTGAATGGAATGGACAGTGTCTTGAAAGGAGGGTATAAGATGAACATCAACAAAAGCAAAACGAGGATAATGGAATGTAGTCGAATTAAGTCGGGTGATGCTGAGGGAATTAGATTAGGAAATGAGACACTTAAAGTAGTAAAGGAGTTTTGCTATTTGGGGAGCAAAATAACTGATGATGGTCTAAGTAGAGAGGATATAAAATGTAGACTGGCAATGGCAAGGAAAGCGTTTCTTAAGAAGAGAAATTTGTTAACATCGAGTATAGATTTAAGTGTCAGGAAGTCATTTCTGAAAGTATTTGTATGGAGTGTAGCCATGTATGGAAGTGAAACGTGGACGATAAATAGCTTAGACAAGAAGAGAATAGAAGCTTTTGAAATGTGGTGCTACAGAAGAATGCTGAAGATTAGATGGGTTGATCACATAACTAATGAGGAGGTATTGAATAGAATTGGGGAGAGGAGCAGCTTGTGGCGCAACTTGACTAGAAGAAGGGATCGGTTGGTAGGATGTGTTCTGAGACATTGAGGGATGACCAATTTAGTATTGGAGGGCAGCGTGGAGGGTAAAAATCGTAGAGGGAGACCAAGAGAAGAATACACTAAGCAGATTGAGGAGGATGTAGGTTGCAGTAGGTACTGGGAGATGAAGAAGCTTGCACAGGATAGAGTAGCATGGAGAGCTGCATCAAACCAGTCTCAGGACTGAAGACCACAACAACAACAGGTACTGTGCATCCTCAGTCGTGTGGAAAACCACACACACGCAAACTATCACTCACACTGTTTGTTTGTGTAATATCACAAAAATACATACATATTTACTGCACTTGAGAATGAGAATAAATTCTCAAAACAAGTTTTGCTCAGCATGAAAAAAATACGTAACTGGCACTGTGTTCAAACTAAAAACATTTGAGCAACGCAAAGCCAAATGATGGTGTCAGCTGGCACTACAAGTGACCAAGTGCCAAAACACGCTAAATATGGTTCGACAAAGATGTCAACACTGATCACAACAATCACGAAACTGCATTAGTGCAGTAGAGACAGTTTGGAAATGGTTGTGATTGGTCATGATATCTTCATTTGAGCAAACCTAGTTATTCCCATCAGGCACCATGCCAAGTTGAGCTTGGCAGGGAGGTACGACATGAATTGTTCTAACTGGTATGGCATGAATTGTTCTAACTTTTACATGTTTCTACATCTCCATCTACATGGATACCCCGCAAATCACATTTAAGTGCCTGGCAGGGGCTCATCGAACCACCTTCACAATTCTCTGTTATTCCAATCTCGTATAGCGCACGGAAAGAATGAACACCTATATCTTTCCGTACGAACTCTGATTTCTCTTATTTTATCGTGGTGATCGTTCCTCCCTATGTAGGTTGGTGTCAACAAAATATTTTCGCATTCAGAGAAGAAAGTTGGTGATTGGAATTTTGAAAGAAGATTCCGTCGCAACGAAAAATGCCTTTCTTTTAAGAATGTCCATCCCAAATCGTGTATCATTTCTGTGACACTCTCTCCCACATTTCGCGATAATACAAAATGTGCTGCCTTTCTTCGAACTTTTTCTATGTGCTCCGTCAGTTCGATCTGGTAAGGATCCCACACCGCGTGCAGCAGTATTGTAAAAGAGGACTGACACGCGTAGTATAGGCAGTCTCCTTAGTAGGCCTGTTAAATTTTCTGTGTGTCCTGCCAATAAAACGCAGTCTTTGGTTAGCCTTCCCCACAAAATTTCCTGTGTGTTCCTTCCAATTTAAGTTGTTCGTAATTGTAATATCTAGGTATTTAGTTGAATTTACGGCTTTTAGATTAGACTGATTTATCGTGTAACCGAAGTTTAACGAGTTCCTTTTAGCACTCATGTGGATGGCCTCACACTTTTCATTATTCAGGGTCAACTGCCACTTTTCGCATCATCCAGATATCTTTTCTAAATCGTTTTGCAGTTTGTTTTGATCGTCTGATGACTTTATTAGTTGATAAACGACAGCGTCATCTGCAAACAACCGAAGATAGCTGCTCAGATTGTCTCCCAAATTGTTTATATAGATAAGGAACAGCAAAGGGCTTATAACACTACATTGTGGAACGCCAGAAATCACTTCTGTTTTACTCGATGACTTTCCATCAATTACTACGAACTGTGACTTCTCTGACAGGAAATCACAAATCCAGTCACATAACTGAGACAATATTCCATAAGCAAGCAATTTCGCTATGAGCTGCTTGTGTGGTACAGTGTCAAAAGCCTTCTGGAAATCCAGAAATATGGAATCGATCTGAAATCCCTTGTCAATAGCACTCAACACTTCATGTGAATAAAGAGCTAGTTATGTTTCACAGAAACGATGTTTTCTAAGCCCATGTTGACTGTGTGTCAATAGACAGTTTTCTTCGAGGTAATTCATAATGATCGAACATTATATATGTCGTAAAATACTGCTACATATCAACGTTAACGAAATGAGCCTGTAATTTAGTGGATTACTCCTACTGCCTTTCTTGACTATTGGTGTGACCTGTGCAACTTTCCAGTCTTTGGGTGCGAATCTTTCATCGAGCGAATGGTTGTATATGATTGTTAAGTATGGAGCTAATGCATCTTCATACTCTGAAAGGAACCTAATTGGTATACAGTCTGGACCAGAAGACTTGCTTTTGTTAAGTGATTTAAGTTGCTTCACTACTCCGAGGATATTTACTTCTATGTTACTCATGCTGGCAGCTGTTCTTGATTCGAATTCTGGAATATTTACTTCATCTTCTTTTGTGAAGGCATTTCGGAAGACTGTGTTTAGTAATTCAGCTTTGGCAGCACTGTCTTCGGTAGTATATCTCCATTACTATCACGCAGAGAAGGCATTGATTTACCGGTTCAAATCCACTGAGTAGAGTACTCTGGTGTCATGAAACTTAACCATGTAATATTTGTAAACACTACTAGAAGGCCAACATCATGCCAGTGTAATTTTTTTCTTCAAGAACATTTTTAGTAATGTGTAAATTATGGGAAAATCATAAATATGTTGACACAAAATTAGGTGCAAATTAGCGTTGTGGACATAGGGAATTTGACGGGAGTGATAAAAAATGTCATAAACAGCAGGGAAATGTTAATTCCGGCAATGTAAAAGTGGGGTTGTGCTGTACATTCATAGCACCACTTGCTGTACTGAAGGAGGAGATGATGTAATGATGTATACATAGATCCGAAAATGGCAACAGAGGACTGCTGAAATTGGTCATTTGTGAGGGGTCATCAAAAGGAAATGAGCCGCAGGCATAATTACAGAAAGCAGTATCTATATGTTAGAAGTATTGACCCTGGCTGGCTGTTGGAGATATTTGTCCCACTGTGACAAAAGGTGGTGAATGGCTGTCTCATAAAATTCCTGGGACTGCGATGTTAGCTAGTTCCACACGTACAGCTGGACGTTGTCATCCGAGGTGAATCGTTTGCTCCTCAGAGCCTTTTTAAGGGGGTCAAGATGGCCCCCTTCTGAGTCACTTCCTACGGCACGGGAAAACAGTGAATGCCCAACATTACTCGCAAACCTTGACCACCCTTCAACAAGTGATCAAAATGAGCAGGCAATCAAAGCTTCATATGGCCAACACAGTCGTGGCACTCCTGCAGAAATTCAAATGGGAGGTTCTCGGCCAATGATACAGTTCGGACCTCTTTCCCTGTGACTACGCCACTTTTGGTCTCCTTAAAAAGACTCTGAGAGGCAAACGATTCACCTCAGGTGACAATGTCCAGCTGTACGTGCGGAACTGGTTAACATCGCACCCCTGGGACTTTTATGAGACAGCCATTCACCACCTTGTGTCACAGTGGGACAAGTGTCTCAACAGCTCAACAGCCAGGGTCAATACTTCTAGCATACAGGCACTGGTTTCTGTAATTAAACCTCTGGCTCGTTTCTTTTTGAATGCCCCTTATATATGAATAAATTATTTTAGCAATCTTGGCAGTTAACTTATTCAGTGTTCGTACTTTACAGGGATATGTGTTTTACTTAGTTCCATATCATCAATTTTGATTTGTAGGTGGATGACAGATTTGCCATTCGAGTCTGCAGGACCCCACATATTGCTCTCCTAATGCTGAGCAGGTGTAGTTCACCTTTCTTTAGTGCAGTATCAGTAATGCAGTTGCTTTGGTACCATTGGACCACAGAAGTTTTGGCTGAGTTCATTTCAGGTGACGTCTTTCATTCTGTCCTGATAGTTGTTTCCTTGGGGCCGCCCACCCACCAGTGTACTGTGTCCATTTCTAGTGCTTCTTTAACAATGTCTGTTAATATTCTGGGTTTCTGATTTGTAAATAACTTCTAGACTTCTTAGTCCTTTTGTGAGTTTCATGAAAAATATGAAATGATTGGGCATAATCTGGACCTAGATTTTCCTTTCCATAGATAGACTGAAACCTCAACTCCCCTTTCATCTAGTTAATTTTCTGTGAAGTGAATGATGTCTTTAGTCATCAGAAGCAAGAGGGCAGTGATTTGGTAATTGCAGCTTGATAATCATGGTTATTGTGCTCGGTAGATTAATTTAAAAGCCCTTGTGATCTTAGAGTATTAGTTATTCATGTGGACAAAACAGATTGAAGCTAGCGCGACTAATAAAACAGGTTAAACAGTAGAGAGGAACTGTTAGAAGGAAAGAAAGTCTAATGTGATGTGGAAGCACTATGAAATTCTGTGTAGTAGTCATTGCTGATCTGTCTTTACATCATAAATTTATGGAAAGTTTTGTATTTGGACCTCTGTCATGCTTCCTGTATAATTTCTTATCCATATTTTTTAACATTTATCCCTAGCTGTTATTTGAAGTTATGGAGGCATGGTTAGATGCTTGTTGATCTTTGTGAGACAGTGTACTATTTTTCTCTGAGTCTGTGTGTTTGTGTCATTGTTTAATAGACTCCCAAGTATGTTTTTACCTTTATTTGGTCCTCACCATTGTTTGTTCATAATAATGCCGGGGAAAGGTGGAAATTTTTTTATTAATATTTGAAAGTGTTGGCTATTTAAAATTTGTCGCAGATACTTGACCACAAGTTTCACGAGCAATTGCATTAACCATTAGGCTGTCGGTGCATACCTCCAGGTCCGATTACAACTTTCATTGTAACTGATGTTTCCACTTATGATTTCCTCCCCAGTGTCACTCCCCGCAGTAACTAGTCTGTATGTGAACTGATGACAAATCATTTTTGACCACAAAACCATTTTTTTTAGAGCATCTTGAGGGAAAATTCAGTGAAGTAACATCAGTTAGCAAAACTGGAAGTACTGGCATTTCTATGCTGCGAGAAAACTGATAACATTCCTGTTGCCATCACCTTTCACAAGTGCCTCAACATGGTGTAACTTATCACTGTGATCTTATCGTGCAGACTGATGAAAAATGATGTGCAAACCTGGAACAAAGGGGTGTCGATTCTGTCTACGTGGGGCGAAAAATGAGTGGGTACTGGAGCTTTTATTTGGGGTTTTAGAGGGACACATTAAGTGGAAAGGTGAAACTAATGGTTTACCATTGCAGTTAAAAGCTGTATAATTGTCCAGGGTGTGAAATACTTGCATTTTTGGCAAATTTCTTGTAGCTGCATGAATGATCCCAACTGTTGAGTCTGTGCATTTATGCTGCATGAGAACACTCCACGAGGCCAACCGCCAATCTGTATGAAGTGTGGAGACCAGTGTTGTCATTGGTCTTCGAATTGCTCTATTTAAAGAAAGAAAGATACAGTACAGCACTGCTTTTACGTTCCCAGACTTAACGTTTTCCCGCAGTTTGGCATTTTTTTATCGTACCCGTCAAATTTCCTATGTCCACTATGTTAGTCTGAACCCGAATTTGCATCAACATATTTATAATTTTCCTGCTATTTCAGCACTACGAAAAAATATTCGTTGAGAAAAAACTATGCTGGCATGTTGTCCACCTAGTAGTGTTTAAAATATTACATGGCTTAGTTTCTTGACTCCAGGGCACTCTACTCAACGGATTTGAACCGGTAAACGTGTAAAAGTTAGAACAATTTGTGCTGTATCTCCCGCTGCTGCCAAGCGCTACTTGGTGTGATGGCTGATGGGAGTAACTAGGTTCATTCGAATAAAGATATCATGACCATTCACAATCATTTCCAAACGCTCTACTGCACAAATGCAGTTTGGTGATTGTTGTGATCGTTGTGACACCTTTGTCAAACCATATTTAGTGTGTTTCGGTGTTTGGCATCTTGTAGCGCTAGGTGACACTGTCATTCACTTTGCGTTGGTCAAATGTTTTTAATTTACACACAGTGCTGGTTACGTAATTTTTTCATGCTGAACAAAATGTGTTTCAAGAATTCATTCTTGTTGTCAAGTGCAGTATTTTCATATTATTTTTTGTGATATTACACATATAGTGTGTGTGTGTGTTTTAAAAATACATAAAAACTGCAGTATTTCATTATTTAAATAATGAATGACAGCTGCAGGCTTTCCAAAACCATCAATTATGACGTTTGAAATGAAGTCAGATGTTTCTACTTCCCAGACAGTTATCAATTCCAGTTGCATCAGTGGTTTTCATTAGACGATAAACTTTTATTACATAATAAAAAGTCTCTTGACAAGTCTTTTGATGCCTGTTATGTAGGTATATCATACACAAAGTGCGAAAATGCAAGGGGTAATCCTATATGTAACTTTTACAGTTTAAAACGTTATTTCTCGCATTTTACACAATTTTTTTGAAGTCCCTTGAAAAAGGTAAAAGCGGAGTTTCACTGTATATAGGTACAAGAATGCAAAACCTTGGACGGTCTTTGGTGTTTAAAAACAAAGAAAAATTTGAATTCCAGTTCAAATGACAACACACTTTGTAAACACAGTGACTAAGGCCTCTTCTATAGCAAGGATGAAGACATCCATATCTTCCACAATTTCTGAATACATCTGTTCATGAGGGGCATGGGAACCGCTCCCTGTCTGCTCTGCTACACCCTCATTTGGGCTCTCAGCTCCCCACTTTTGACTAGGAAGAGTCCTATACAACTGGGACCCTCCTTCAGAGGGTTGTTTGTGTTTTGGCCTTACTGGTAGGCCATAGCTTTCCAGTCCAGCATTAGCTGGCCATCGACGAAGGCACAAGCTGTGGACCACAGAATGGCTCACTCATCCTCCCTTCCAGGTACACAGCGTGCAGCAAGACGGAAATCTCCACAAGGAGAACATAGTTAAAAAGAAGAAAGAATACAAGAAAAAGACAGAGGTGTAGTTGTATAAATGTAACATATTGTGCATACATAGGAAAAGAAAGCCACTACTGTACAACTACACTATAGATGAGATACTTCTGGAAACAATATGACCATAAATATGTAGTATTAACTACCCAGAGCGATAAGTCGAATGACCACATGAAACAAATGATAGGAAAAGCAGATGCCAAACTGAGACTCATAGGAACAATCTTAAGGAAATGTAACACATACGCAAAAGGAGTAGCTTGTAACGTGCTTTTTTGATTGATTTTGTAGTATTGTTCATCAATGTGGGACCCTTACTAGATAGGACTGATAGGAGAGGGGGGGGGGGGGGGGGGAGAGAGAGAGAGAGAGAGAGAGAGAGAGAGAGAGAGAGAGAGAGAGCGCTCTCTCTCTCCCTCTCTCCCCCCCCCCCCCCCTATGAGTCGATCGATCGATCCAACAGAGTGGCATGTTTCATCAAGGGATAATTTGGTCAATGCGAGATGCTAAGCAAACTGCATAGGCAGTCATTACAAGAGAGGCAGTGTGCGTCACTGAGAGGTTTACTATTGAAATTTCGAGAGCACTTTCCAGGAAGAGTTGGACAACATATTGTGTCCTCCCACATATATCTCACGGAATGTCCATGAAGAGAAAATTTGAGAAATTAGAGCCAATACAGAGGCTTATCGACAATCGACAATCGTTCTTCCCACACGCCATTCAGGAATGGGATGGGGTAGGAGGGGATCATTTAGTGGTACCAGAAGCACCCTACATCACACACCAATAAGTAGCTTGCAGAGTCCGATGTAGATGTAGATCCACTGGCCCAGCTACAATGGACCCCATGCATTTTTAATTACGCATAAACATTGTTCCCATTCGAAAGGTGGTGCCAAGCAGAGGCTGAAATATGACCCATCTTCTCACCTTCTTCCACCACCCCTAGGTACACGTATGGCGTTCAGCCAGTGGAACTTCAATGGTTACTTTCACCATTTAGAGGAATTTGGACAACTGCTTGTATTTTATCCAGTGATATGTATTGCTCTACAGGAAACGGTTTCCTGGAACATATATCCCCCCCCATAATCCCAGAATGCAAGTATTTAAAACAGTGCATGATTATATAACTTTTCATTGCAATGATAAACAATAATCACCATGCCTTTCCATAAAATAGTTTGTCCTGAATAAGCACCAGTTGGTGACTGTACTTTCATATATCTGCCAACATTTTGTGTAAATTATTACCTCTCAATACAGTTTATGAAGCTATGGCTGTTCACATGCAGACAGCTATGGGTTTTACTGTAATGTCCATCTCCCTCCATATAGGGATCTGAAAAACTAGGAGTTAGTTAACATGACCCATCAGCTACCCCATCTTTCCTCCTCCTGTGAGATTCCCCCGTGTGAGGCACCAATGCAATTTAATGGAATATGTATTCACAGACTTATAGAATAGTGGCATTCCCATTCATTTTAGTATGGCAGATGGAACATGTTCAGTCATCAATATGTCAGTCTTTAGCTCCAGCCTTCTCCCCTCAATTCAGTTTTTCGGGAAACTGTGAATGACTTCTATACCTTGACCAATAACGCCTTTGACAGCTCATGTGCTTTCATTTTTTTAGAATGATTATAGTTTTGTCTGTAGATGTAAAATTACTCAGGAGTAAGGGTTTGTGTCAAAGGAATGACCAACCAAGAAATGTAAGTTGTAGTCTTTGGCAAATAAATCCCTGTTATTCTCAAGGCATGCAGTCTGTACCTTGATAATGGCAGGGGATAAGCCCTTCAAATATCAGCCATCTTTTATAATTTTTTGTGGTTGCATTCTCTGGAATTAATCCATATGGTGTGGAAAGCTGAACTTTGACAGTATTCATTGTTGTTTCATGGTACAACCCAATATCTTGAACCCTACCAAATAATGTAAAATAGCATTGTTTATGTTTTTGTTAGAGTGCTGGGTATTTAGTGTCAAATAGAAGGTACTAGATAACTGTTAGTATTACTTTACGTTTGGAATTCTTTTACATGATCTGAGAACATAATTCTCTTCCACAAGCGAAATAAACTGTGAATCTCAATGTTTTCTCTTACTCACTCTTTGCCTGCTGTATGAGGAGAAATATGTTTGTGACATTGAAACCCACATTCTTCAGTTTTTTTTTAATTAAATATACATGTAGAACTTTTGTGTTTGTTATGGTATGCCACACCTACATTCCTTACACTTAATTGTTTAGCTGTGGACAGCAGCAGATGATTACGTATGGGAAGAGCACGTGGAGATTGACTTGGACGACAGAGTGTGGTCTATCGCGGCCTGCACAGATAGCCCTGCATGTGCAGTGGGTACAGCTGGCCACCATGAAGTGCCACCCCTGCACATCATCGACCTAGAAAGGTGTGTTTCTTTGAACAGGTATCTCCGTTGCATTAAATTCAATCACGTTTTTTCCAAGTTCTTTTCAGCAGCAGCCAAGCGCTGGTAAAATGTTCCGGATGTCAGTACTAGTTATTGAAGAATGTTAATAATTCCCCTGTATGGTCAAGTAAGTGAGAATTGATTATATATGACATTAAAGAATCTTTTGAACATGAGAGGTGAGTTCATGGACACCAAAATTTGTGACTGTGGGTGCTTATATATCTGAGTGACAGTTATAATGTCATCGCATTGCATTATTATTATTATTTTCCCAGTTCCAGGGGTTAACTGAGAAATCTCTACTTACAAAAAAAGAAAAAGAAAAAAAGCCATCCATATTTCAGAACATTAAAGCATCTATATTTCAGAACATTAAAGCAATAATTTTCCACTGTTGATCAAAATTATGATATTAAAATCAATTGTTGCAATGTATGTTGTATAGTGGTATCTCCAACAGATATTGGTGTTCTCTCTGTTTAACACCTTTTTAATTTCAAGAATTTTTTTTTTTTTTTTTGCCATCTGAGGTAGCACTCCATAAAGTCCTCTCTTGTGCCACTCTCTTTATATCAAAATAGCACCTGCACCCACTGCCCTCAATTATTTTTTGGATGTATTCCAAACTCTGTCTTCCCCTTCAGATTTTGCCCTCTACAACTCCGTCTTGTGCCATGGAAGTTATTCCCTGATGTCTTAACACAGTGTATCATTTGCCCTCTTCTTTAGTGTTTCCATACATTCCTTTCTTTGCCAGTTCTACTAAAAACCTCAGTCTCTTATCAATCTGCCCAATTTTCAGCATCCTTCTGTAACACATCTCAAGCTCTTCAGTTATCTTATTTTCACGAGTTGTATGATTCACTACCATACAATGCTGTACTCCAAACATACATTTTCAGAAGTTTCTTCTTGAAATTAAACCCAATGTTTAACACTATAGCTGCTGCATTTTTCAAAATCCCTACAACTGCCATTTGGACAAAAATGTCTCACCTGTAGTTGATATATTTACGGGTTTTTCTTAGTCTTTCATGGGGGATGTGTTTGTCTGTAACAAATAGTCACTCTGATAGTCTGTTATTTTGTTTATAACTAAAACATTGAATATTTTCATATTTTTTGACCCAGTCAACTTAAATATCCAAATCATAACGAAAATATCTAAATCATAATGAAATCTTGTGTTTTTATAGAAGTACAGCCTTTCTTCTTTTCCAGGCTGCTTTACCTTACCCTTCCTTCTCCCTCCCTGTCCTTATTCCTTTTCTTTGCCCCTTCCTTTCCCTTTCTTGGTGCTCTTATTTATGTCACCTCGGCTATCCTCCTGACTTCATTTTGTCTTGTGGTTTTGGTTTGTGATTTTGGTTTGTTTGCTTTTCCTCCTCCTTTTTGGCTTTTCTTCTTTGATCACCCTTAGGGGTTTGAGCTCAGCCTCTAAATTTGAAATCTGTAATGTGAGCCAGTTGGGGAGAACTGCCTCCCTAGCATCTTTGACGTGGGTCCCTCTCCCCCTCCCCCTTCCTCTCCCTCTCCCTGCTTGTCACAGCCCTTTCGCCTCCTTGCTAGGTAACTAGCTTGATAGCCACTCCATGTGATGGGCTGTTATGTACCCATCTAGCTGAGTCCCCTGACACAACAGGGGCCAGACTTGTCGGTACCTGGGTTGTGAATGCTTAGTGGGTGCTTACCTTTTAAGCATCAGAACTCTCAGCAATGATGATCATGCCAGGCAGCTGTTGCTGTAGCTGGGTGGCACCTATGAGGTGAGCCCCTGATCATAGTGGGCGGCACCAGGGCGGACGTTTGGCACATGAAATGTGTTAATCTCTCTGGCTGCTCTTCCGGTCTAAGGTCTGGCTCCCTCCTTACAAAGACAACTTCTGCTAGCCAGTCGGCCTCCCTCCATGCCTGTGACTGATTAGGAAACATCCCAGTGAATATCGCTCCTCACAAGTCTCTCAATATGACAAGGGTGTAATTTTCCATAGAGACCTTCTCCTCCATTCTGATGATGAACTTAGGCCTATGGCTAATCTGGAATGACATGGCCTTCATTTCGTCAAGCATGTCCAGAGAGACTTTAAGGACAGTAGTGTAGACACAGGCACTTTTATCCTGGCATGTGAAGGGGATACCCTGCCTGATAAGGTTGAGGTAATGGTATATAAATTCGAAAGCCAAACTATTTATTCCAGCCACATGTCCTCACAATGTGATGCCACTCACATCTGTGGTGACTGTGGCTGCCCTCTTCATTTGGGGAGCCCTTGCACCCCATCGCCTAACTGTGTAAACTGCTCTGGTCTACATTCTCTTCACCAGAGGGTCCAGTGTTTACAAAGAAAAAAAGAATCCAATAAATAAAGATCCTTGACCGTCTCAGCTACTAAGAGGTCCGGAAGAGGTTTGACAGACTTCACCTTGTGAATCTCTCATCTACTTTGCCTCTTCTTTGGCTCCTGCTAGGGACAGGGCTCCCTCTCGCAACACACCTCCTCAGTATTCGCAAGAGAGGAAGCCTGCAACATAGACGAGGGACCCATGCTACGAGGGCCCGAAAGCTGTTCGTTCTCTGTCCAATCTGGACATTGCTTCCACCTATTCCCTTACTGACAACACTCCTCCCTCCCTCCGGGGGGGGGGGGGGGGGGAGGGAGGAGAAGCAGCACAAGTTCAAGGACGAGGCTTCCCCGGCATCTCGGGGGGCTTTCCCCCTCCTCCTCACTTTGAATCAGACCCAGTTCCCAGTTTTTGTGAATGCACCCCATCCTCATCGCTGACGACCACCGCCAGAGTGACATAACCTCCCTTAAGCTTCTTTATGACTAATCTGGAACGTCGCCATACGATAATCCAGTGGAATTGCAACAGATATTACTGTCATCTACCGGAAGTACAACAACTTGTTTCCTCTTATTTTGTGTTCTGTCTTGGTCTTCAAGTAACTCACTTCTATGATGACCACTCTCCAATGTTTCATGGTTATCAGGTGTTCTTTCAAAACTGTGCTGGCCCTGAGACAGCATCTAGTGGGGTTGGCACTTCAGTTCAAACCCCAGATCCCCTTTCGTGCCAACCTGGAAGCAGCATCTACATCTACCTACATCTACATTTATACTCCGCAAGCCACCCAACGGTGTGTGGTGGAGGGCACTTTACGTGCCACTGTCATTACCTCCCTTTCCTGTTCCACCCGTATGGTTCGCAGGAAGATCAACTGCCGGAAAGCCTCCGTGCGTGCTTGAATCTCTCTAATTTTATATTCATGATCTCCTCAGGAGGTATAAGTAGGGGGAAGCAATATATTCGATACCTCATCCAGAAGCGCAACCTCTCGAAACCTGGACAGCAAGCTACACCTCAATGCAGAGTGCCTCTCTTGCAGAGTCTGCCACTTGAGTTTGCTGAACATCTCCGTAACGCTATCACGCTTACCAAATAACCCTGTGACGAAACGCGCCGCTCTTCTTTGGATCTTCTCTATCTCCTCTGTCAACCCGACCTGGTATGGATCCCACACTGATGAGCAATACTCAAGTATAGGTCGAACGAGCGTTTTTGTAAGCCACCTCCTTTGTTGATGGACTACATTTCCTAAGGACTCTTCCAATGAATCTCAACCTGACATCCACCTTACCAACAATTAATTTTATATGATCATTCCACTTCAAATCATTCCGCACGCATACTCCCAGATATTTTACAGAAGTAACTGCTACCAGTGTTCGTTCTGCTCTCATATAATCGTACAATAAAGGATCCTTCTTTCTATGTATTAGCAGTACATTACATTTGTCTATGTTAAGGGTCAGTTGCCACTCCCTGCACAGAGTGCCTATCAGCTGCAGATCTTCCTGCATTTCGCTGCAATTTTCTAATGCTGCAACTTCTCTGTATACTACAGCATCATCCGCGAAAAGCCACATGGAACTTCCGACACTATCTTCTAGGTCATTTATATATATTGTGAAAAGCAATGGTCCCATAACACTCCCCTGTGGCACGCCAGAGGTTACTTTAACGTCTGTAGACGTCTCTCCATTGAGAACAACATGCTGTGTTCTGTTTGCTAAAAACTCTTCAATTCAGCCACACAGCTGGTCTGATATTCCGTAGGCTCTTACTTTGTTTATCAGGTGACAGTGTGGAACTGTATCGAATACATTTCGGAAGTCAAGGAAAATGGCATCTACCTGGGAGCCTGTATCTAATATTTTCTGGGTCTCATGAACAAATAAAGCGAGTTGGGTCTCACACGATCACTGTTTCCGAAATCCATGTTGATTCCTACAGAGTAGATTCTGGGTTTCCAGAAATGACATGATACGTGAGCAAAAAACACGATCTAAAATTCTACAACAGATCGATGTCAGAGATATAAATCTATAGTTTTGCGCATCTGCTCGACGACCCTTCTTGCAAGACTGGGACTACCTGTTCTCTTTTCCAATCATTTGGAACCTTCCGTTCCTCTAGAGACTTGCGGTACACGGCTGTTGAAGGGGGGCAAGTTCTTTCATGTACTCTGTGTAGAATCGAATTGGTATCCTGTCAGGTCCAGTGGACTTTCCTCTGTTGAGTGATTTCAGTTGCTTTTCTATTTCTTGACCACTTATTTCGATGTCAGCCATTTTTTCGTTTGTGCGAGGATTTAGAGAAGGAACTGCAGTGTGGTCTTCCTCTGTGAAACAGCTTTGGAAAAAGGTGTTTAGTATTTCAGCTTTACATGTGTCATCCTCTGGGATGATGATGGCATTGAAACAGAGTGTCTGGATATGCTGTTTCGAGCCACTTACTGATTTAATGTAAGACCAGAACTTCCAAGGATTTCTGTCAAGTCAGTAAGTAGAATTTTACTTTCGAATTCACTGAACGCTTCACGCATAGCAGCGGTAAAAAGAGCGAAATGTCACTAGCAATCACCTTTTGCAATGTCTACCTCCCTCCAGGTAGGCTACTTTCTTATGTTGAACTGCCTACCTTAACATAGCAACTCCCGCCCCCCTATTTCCTCCTCCGGCACTTCAATGCACGCCACCCCCTGTGGGGGAAGTGCCATTTTGGTGGGTGGAGGACTTGTCTTGTGGTTTTGGTTTGTTTGCTTTTCCTCCTCATTTTCGTCTTTTCTCCTCCTCGGGGACTTCAATGCACACCACCCCCTGTGGGGAAGTGCCATTTTGGTGGGTGGAGGACTTCTAATTGACGAACTTATTACATACAGACTCTGATTTGTATTTCCTCAGTGGCGGTTTTTGTACCCACTTCAGTGCTGCTCATGCCACCTTTTCTGCTGTCAGTCTCATGATCTCCTCCCCTGCTCTCATGGCTTCACCACATTGGTCACCCCATGATGGTCTTTGTCACAATAACCGCTTCCTGGCAAGTCGATCATTCTCCTGCCACTGCCAGGGCACACAGGTGCCCACGTTGGACATTCCACAGAGTCAGTTGGCCTTTATATATGTTTCCTGTACACCTCGAACTGTTGCTACGATTGCATTGATGTGGTTTTGCAAGACGTCTCTAACACTGTTCTTCGCGTCGTTGGAAGTGGTGTCCCTCTATCAATAGGTCCCCCTTGTCAGTGGTACCGTGGTGAACCAAGGATGTAGCAGTTGCTACTCAGGACCGCCGACAGGCACTGCAAAGATTTAAACATCTCTCACAGACCAACACTCATTGCTTTTAGGCATCTCCGTGCTAACCTTCAATATTTTATTAAGCAGAGTGAAAAGGATCGCTGTGAGTGCTATGTTCCCTCCCTCTTCATCCCAGGTTTGGTCCATCCTCCATAGACTTCTGGGCCACCAGCAACAATTAACTGTCCGGGTCTTGTTGTACAGGGTGTTCTGTGTACTGATCCATTGGTCCTTGCAAAACTTCTCGCGACACACTTTGTGACAGTGTCAGTATCATCTTCCTATCCTGCTACTTTTCTCCAGCGTGTCAGTATCATCTTCCTATCCTGCTACTTTTCTCCAGCAGAGATGACGTGTTGAAGAAACCCTTGTGTGTTTTTTGCAGGCTCTTACCTCTTCACATGACTTGGCTTCAGACCCATTCACGTGACTTGGCGTCAGACCCGGATTTCATCTGCAACCAGATGATCCAACACTTTGATTTTACCCAGAGGCAAAATCTCAGATTCTTCAGCTACATTTGGCTCATGGATGTCTTCCCCTCACAATGGCGATACAGCATAGTTATCCCTATACTGAAGCCTGAGAAGAACACAACATCTCTAGACAGCTACTGACCTAATAGGCTGACCAAAATACTTCTTAAGCTGCTCAAGATGATGGTTAGCTTCTGATTATGTTGGGTACTTGAATCTCAGGGCCATTTGTCCCTGTATCAGTGTGGCTTCCGGAAAGAACGATCTATAACTGACTATTTACTCAGATTGGAAATAGCAATCTGACAGGCTCTTTCTAAATTCCAACCGCTTGTCACATATTAGGCATATGACATGGCTTGGCACCATCATATTTTAGTTACTTTCTAAGACTTGGGCTTTTGCGGCACATTCCTCCCCTGTGCCAATCTCTTCATCTCAGAGCAGCACTTGCAGCATATGTCTTCAATTATTTGCTGGATGTATTCCAATCTCTGTCTTCCTATACAGTTTTTGTCCTCTGCAGCTCCCTCTAGTACCATGGAAGTCATTCCCTGATGTCTCAACAGATGTCCCATCATCCTGTCCCTTCCCCACGACAGTGTTTTCTACATATTCCTTTCCTCTCTGATTCTGCACAGAACCACCTCATTCCTTGCCTTGTCAGCCCATCTAGTTTTCAACATTAACCTGTAGCACCACATCCCAAATGCTTTGATTCTCACCTGTTCTGGTTTTCCCACAGTCCATGTTTCTCTACCATACAATGCTGTGCTTCAGACATACACTATGAGAAATTTCTTCCTCAAAATAAGGCCTATGTTTGATACTAGTAGATTTCTCTCGGCCAAGAATGCCCTTTTTGCTAGTGCTAGTCTGCTTTTTATGTCCTCCTTGCTCCGTCTGTCAGAGGTTATTTTGCTGCCTAGGTAGCAGAATTTCTTAACTTCATTTACTTCATGGCCATCAATCCTGATGTTAAGTTTCTCGCTGTTCTCATTTCTACTACTTCTCATTACCTTTGTCTTTCTTCGATTTACTCTGTCCATATTCTGTACTCGTTAGATTGTTCATTCCTTACAGCATATCACGTAATTCTTCTTCACTTCCACTCAGGATAGCGATGTCATCAGCAAATCGTATCATTGATATCCTTTCACCTTGAATTTTAATTCCGCTCTTGAACCTTTCTTTTATTTCCGTCATTGATTCTTCAATTTACAGTTCGAACAGCAGGGGGGAAAGACTACATCCCAGTCTTACACCCTTTTTAATCCAAGCACTTTATTCTTGGTCGTCCACTCTTATTATTCCCTGTTAGCCCTTCTGCATATTGTACATTAGCCGTCTTTCCCTATAGCTTACCCCTATTTTTCTCAGAATTTTGAGCATTTTGCACGAATTTACATTGGTGAAAGCTTTTTCCAGGCCGACAAATCCAATGAATGTGTCTTGATTTGTCTTTGGTCTTACTTCCATTAAAAACTGCTGCATCAGAAATGCCTCTTTGGTGCCCTTACCTTTCCTAAAGCCAAAGTGATCAACATTTACTACATCCTCCATTTTCTCTTCCATTCTTCTGTATATTATCCTTGTTAGCAACTTGGATGCATTAACTGTTAAACTGATTGTGCGATAATTCTCGTACTTCTCAGCTCTTGGAGTTTTCGGAATTGTGTGGATGATATTTTTTTGAAAGTCAGATGGCATGTCACCAGACTCATACATTCTACACACTGTGATGAGCTGTTTTGTTACCACTTGCCCCAATGATTTTAAAAATTCTGACGGGATGTTATCTACCTCTTCTGCTTTATTTGATTGTAAGTCCTCCAAAGCTCTTAAATTCTGTTTCTAATACTGTACCCCCTATCTCTTCTAAATTGACTCCTGTTTCTTCTTCTATCACATCAGACAAATCTCCCTCATAGAGGCCTTCAATGTACTCTTTTCACGTATCTGCCCTCTCCTCTGCATTTAACAGTGGAATTCCTGTTGCGCTCTTTATGCTACCACTCTTGCTTTTAGTGTCACCGAAGGTTGTTTTGACTTTCCTTTATGCGCTGAGTCAGTTCTTCAGACAATCATTTCTTTTCCAATTTCTTCACTTTTTCAATTTCTTCACATTTTTCACGCAGCCATTTCATCTTAGCTTTCCTGCACTTCCTATTTTTTTATTCTTCAGGAACTTCTATTTCTGTATTCTTGAATTTCCTTGAACATTTTTGTACTTCCTTCTTATCACTTATATCCTTTCACTCTGAATTTTAAACCTACTTCTGCGCCTTTCTTTTATTTCCGTCATTGCTTCTTCGATGGTAGGGGTGAAAGGCTGCATCCCTGTCTTGCAGCCTTTTTAGTCGGAACACTTCTTGGTCTCGTATTCTTATTGTATCTCTTGGTTCTTGTAGATAATATTACTCATCTTTCTCTATAGCTTCTAGTTTTCTTATAATCTTGCACCATTTTATATTATCAAAGGCTTTTTGTACCTTGACAAATCTTACGAAGTTATTTTGATATTTCTTAAATCTAGCTTTTGTTATCAGGTGCAGTGTTAACAGTGCCTTTCAGGTGGCTTTACATTTCCCATAGTGTAACTGGTTGCCATCTAACATTATAAAAGTTTCTCAGTTTTCTTTTCCCATTCATCAGTATATTATACTTGTTAACACTGAGATGCATGAGCTGTTGTGCTGATTGTACAGTAATTCGTACTCTTTGCTGCACTTGTCTTTGGGATAAGAGTAGTAGATATAGTTGGAAAAGGCGTGGGGGGGGGGCTGAAAGAATTCCAGCTGGGTCACAGGACTGTCAGACAGAGATTCCATAATCAGGTAGTGGATTGTAAGGCATACCCAGAAGCAATTAATGGACTTGGATCCCTATGTAGTAATGATGAAGAATAGACTGGAGTTTAACCCTTTCATGGGCTGTGGGGGATATGCCTACCAGTAACTATTTCTGTACTTTGTTTATGGGATTATGTTGTACCACTTCTGTATCTTCTGGCACCTAGTGGTAGTACACTGCACTAGCTATATTGTGTTTATTGTGAAATATAGCTTTTAGGGCCATGAGACACTTTGTTTCTAAGTAGGAAATGTATGCCAAAATTAGAAATCACAAAAGTGCTGTGGGAGATAAACAAACCACCATATTTTTCATGTTAATTCACAGAAATAGAATTATCAAAAAATAAAATAGTCACAATTGATCACAATTATAATATGACAAAAAAAATTAACTACTTTGAGCCACCACAAAAAATGTGCCTGTGAAAGCATTAAGAGAATTGTCCATAAGAATCACACTAGAAAGAGATGGAATACTTAAATACTGAGGAATGACATGCTTGAAATTCTGTAAGACTGTAGATACTGTGGTAATGAATACCAAAGTGGGCAGTACAGTTGAAGAGGAATGGACATCCCTAAAAACGGCAATCACAGACGCTATACAGATAAATATAGATAAAAGGAAGGTGAAACTCTGGGTAACAGAAGTAGTACTGTAAATTGGGGCTATATTGCTCCTATGGGGGTTACTTTGCTACAGAAATGAAAAAGTTTCAAAGCCCTCTAGAGGATAAATCAACTAAAACCAAAAGCTTCAGCTTTAAATCGTAGATTACATCAGTCTCCCTTCCGGTACTTTCTGGGTCTGCCATCTTGTGTTTAGTTGTTGAGTGTTTTTATTACTGAAAGGGTAAGTATATGACCATTTGTTGTAGAATGTAATGCTGAATTAAAATTTACGCCACCTGACAATGCAGTTGCGTTTGTTTTTCTCTTATTCAGAAACAAATAAATGAGGTTACATTTTCAACAATTATGGGGGCTACTTTGCACCCATCATAAAATGGAGCAGAGTAACCCCTCTTATTTCTACAAAATGTATTTTAGTTATATTTCTATATTATTTCTCATAGATATGGTTTGTGACTATAAAAGAGAACCAGGAGCAAGTCGACATATTGATTAATCACCCCAACATATGGAACAATGCCTGGAAAGTATCAGAAATTGCACATTTTCCCCATAGAAAGGCTGCTGATCGCTTAAAAGATCCCAAGGCGCATGATTTTAAACAAACTGAAACAAAAACACCAAAATACCACAGAAATAAAGCCTGTTTTTAATGTAGATGAGGAGAATGTGTTTGCATCGTATATAGAAATTATGATTGATTATGGCTTTCCCTTAAATTCTGCTGGTCTGTGTTATGTAGGAAAATCTTATCTGGATAGAACTGGGCATACTGTGAAAGCATTTTCCAACAATATACCAGGGAAAGATTGGACAAAAGGTTGCCTTCAATGACATCCTCAGTTGACTGAAAGATATGCCACCAACATCAAATGCAGCAGGGCAGCTATTGATGAAACCATGTTGTGTAAATACGTTGAAAATCTGTCCAGTGTATCAAGAGATGTAACACTATCACATATCTGGAATCTAAATGAGAAAAATCTCTCAGACGATCCTGGTAAAAGCTGAGTTATCTGTCACTGAGGTGCAAAATACCCAGAAAGGATTTGTAACTTCTATAATTCTAATTGCTCCATTGTAATGTGTGGCAGTGCACCAGGGGAGCTTTTGCCACCTTATGTCGTCAACAAGTCTGGGCAACTGTGGGACACATGGACAGACACAGGGCCAAAGGGTAGGTACAATCTTTCTAGTTCAGGATGTTTTGACACAGTGACCTACAGTTATCGGTTTGAGACCATACTGCTACCCAAGCTGAAGAAAAAAGGTCGTGATTGCTGACAATCTCTCTACACATTTGAACATCCTAATTTTCCAGATATTTAGAGAAAATGACATTTATTTCGTGTTTCTCCACCAGACTCAACTCATCTCACTCAAACCTGTAGACGTTGCCTTCTTTCATCCCATGCAAGTTGCATACAGCAGGTACTGTGTGAGTGGAGACAAACAGGAATGAAGTGTGCTGTTCTTCCTAAACATCAGTTTCCCACTCTGCTGGAAAGGGCTCTTGATGTGATGCAGCCAAATGTAAAAAGTAGAGTTCAAAGTGGCGTTAGGAAGTGTGCGATATTTCCCTGCTATGTTGAACCATTGTTTGAATGCCTTGGACACAGAGGTGCAACAAGATGGTCTGAGTAACTCATTTCTGCTCATTCTTCAAAGAAAGGAAACACACAACATTCTGGGGATAGAGGTCACATGAAAGATTCCAATCTCATCTGGAAAAAGTCTCTCTCATGGAACCAGTACCAGTAGTAGAATGGTGGAGAATGTGGGTGTTGCGGCAGAAACCACTTCACAAACACCTAGTGGACAACCAGGAAAACATAAAAGAAAGCAAATTTGGCATTCTAAGAGAAGTGAAGATCACTATACACAAGACTCTTCTTATGAAGAATCCTGGGAGTCTTACAGGAAGAGATGTCTTCAGGAAGTAGAGCACGAAGAAGAGGAGGAAAACTTACAGTACTCTCAAGGACCACAAATTAAACCAGTAAAGAGAGAAGTTGGTGCTTTTGTGATCTTTCGTTATGAGGTTCATTTGTATCCAGGTGTTACTCAAATCTTTAATGAGACGGGGCGAGAATAAGTGCTATGACTAAGTCAAAAAATAATGGGAATGGCCATCAAAACCAGATGAACTCTTTTTATGAATGGAAGGATATTGTAGGAGGCATAGAACTACCAAACATGGTGAATAAAAGGGGCTTTTTCCAAATTCCTGAACTGAGTGGTGTTGAATGACAATGCTGAATTGTGTGCTAATTAGGTTATGGTACCTAGACTATATAAAATTGTTGCATTTTTGGTGAATATGGTGTATCCAAGAAAATCTAATATTTACTTTTTATAGGAATAATTTTGAAAAATAAATATTTTATTTTTATATGTGGATTTTTTCTGTTTAATAAATTTTAAAATTGAACTTTACTATGTGTCAGACGTTGCTCTATACAATTTTTGCCATTGGAATTACACTGATTTTGAAAGTGGAGCAACGTAACCCACCCATATGGAAAACTTCGCTCCACTTTTAAAAATTGAGTAACTCATTATAGAATGAAAATCCAAAGACCTCTTCACTCAGACATTATTACTTTGTGCTGTAGGTAACTGCTTAGAAATTATCAAATTTATTTGTTGACTTTCAACTTAGGTATTTTCAAACATTGGTACAATGTGTCTAAAATATTGGAGCAAAGTAGCCCTGCTATACGATACTTAAATTGATCAACGAAAGAAGAAAGTTTTTGAATAAAATTTATTTCACTTTACGGATTTCACCCTGTTAAGGGGACCACACCATGGTTCAGGTCGAAAAAAGAAATCAGTTTTCGGTTTTCATCATATTTCGATAGATTAAGGTTTTGTTTAAGTACTCTGAAAAGGATTTTGCTGAAAAAAAAATTTTTTTTGACCATTTAAAGAGCATTTTCCTATCACATGTGTTTATGTGCCATGCCCACTTTCGTGCATATATTTTAGATTTTTTTTTAACTCCTGCGTGTGTTGGCTATCCTTGGAATGCAACGGTCGATATTCTTTTGTTTCTGCTGTTTGTAAGCAACACACTTTGAAACACACGGTTAGTTTTATTCAAGTGTGATTGCGAGTAGTTGTTATACTTACGTTTACAGTGCTTGTTTACCTGTGTTTTGTTGTGTTTATTGAAGATTACAAAACGAAACGTAAATGCATTTTCAAGAAACGACAATTTAGAGGAAACAAGTTTAGAAAGCTTTCTGTAAAAGAGGTTATGTCACCTGGCAACTATGTTTCTAGTTGTAATTCTTCAACAAGTGCTTCGTCAAAGAAGTTCTCACTATTTCAAGATAGTTACAATGAATTTACTGTAAGTGACAAGGGATGCAGTAACATTATAATAAATTTGAGAATGTTATCAGATGTAATTTTTAAATTTGTACAATGCAGACAGTGTGGTGAGTCACAGAGTGAGAAAATTTCTGAGAGTGCCAGTGGGAGAAAAGGCCTAGCAATTGCTTTGGATTTAATTTGCACTAAATGCTGAGCTGTGATTTAATTTATGAGTTGTTCAAAACGAGATGCAAGTGGCCCGTACGAAATCAATACTAGATTAGTTTATGCCTTACGATCCATTGGCAAGGGCATGGCTGCAGGGAAAACATTTTGTTTAGTTGTGAACTTACATCAACCACCAAATAAATTTGAAAAATTGACTGCAATATTAGAGAAAGCTGTATTTGAGGTCAGTGAGGAAATCATGAAACTGGCTGCTAGGGAAGCCATGGAAGAAAATGATGGATGTTCGGATATTGCAGTTGCACTTGATAGAAGTTGGCAGAAAAGAGGACATACTTCTCTGAATGGAGTAGTGACTGCCATGAGTCTAGACACCGGTAAAGTGTTAGATGTGGAGATAATGTCTAAGTATTGAAAATTTTGTAAAGTTAATGAACATAAAGAACACAACAGTGTGGCTAATTTTAGAGGAACAAGTGGTGGTATGGAAGTTCATGGCGTTCAACACTGACTCGTTCCACGTCCTTGTGTATTCAACACAGTTGACCTATGGAACATGAAATAAATCAAATCAAAATCAAATCAAACAAATATTTCATCGCTCCGTAGAAACAAGAGGCGTATGGTACACCAATATTTGGGCGATGGTGACAGTAAGGCATACAACAATGAGGTGAACTCTGCCATTATTACTAAAATAGAATGTGTAGGCCATGTTCAAAAACATTTGGAAAACAAGACTGAGAAAACTAACTGTTGATATGAGAGGAAAAAAATTAGGAGATGGAAAATTGTTTACCAGACAGGGTTGGTTAACTAAAACTGAAATAGAAAACTTGCAGGTATACTATGTGCAGGCAATTAGGAGAAATAAAGTAAGTCTGGAGGCAATGAAGAGAGATGTTTGGGCCATATTCTTCCATAAGTCCTCTACTAATGACTAAGTCATGTCATGGATTGTGTCCATCAGGAGAAAATTCGTGGTGCAAATACGATAGGGCTCAGGCAACTGGAGAATCTTATTTTCACAAGCATTCTCTTCCTGCTGCTGTTATTACAGCAATTAAAGCTATTTTCAGAGACTTGGCTCATCCTGACCTTCTAAGGAAATGTCTGCACGGGCAGACACAGAACCCAAATGAATGTTTCAACAGCATGATTTGGAACCGCTTTCCTAAAACTGCATTTGTAGGCATGCATATCCTAAAACTATATTTGTAGGCATGCATACAATGAAACTAGGAGTTCATGATGCTGTTATTACATTCAATTGTGGTAATATTGGAAAGTGTTGGGTACTGAAAAGGCTGGGAATTAATCCTGGTGAAAATATGATCACTGCAACATTGCGATAAAATGAGGATAGCCGATGCAGACAGGTCTGCATCTAATACGGCCAAGAAAGCAAGACAAACATCCAGGAAGGTGAAAAAGAAGCTGGAAGACCTGCTAGAGGCCAAAGAAGGGCCATCATATGCAGCAGGACAGTTTTAATTAACTGTAAGTAACAAATTTCAAAAGTTTTTTCTTTAAAGTCAATTTCCCGCAAACTAAAATTTTCAGTACATATGCCCCATTATATCAGAAACTATCATAGATAAATGAATGAAATTTTCAGAGACTCTGCATAACATAAAAAGCCACCTCTGTTACTACATTAAATTTAAAAAAGTATTTCTTAAAAACTATAAAATGGATAAAGTAGATTTTAGTACAGTTGACTCTATTAGCATCATGTAACATACAGTAAAAATATTAAGGTCCTGCATCAAATAGTTTTTTCAGAAATGGGTCAAAAACTTGCCTAAATTAACATGGGTTAGATAGGCACGGTGTGGTCCCATTAGTCATCTTCAGAAGCTTAATATTGGTTTAGCAAATGTTAATACCTTCTTGAGCATAATGCCACGACACGTCGAAAAATGTACGTATTGTACGTGATACTTCTTAACGAAGATTGATAATTTACAGTAAATGAATCAGTTACGTACGTAGTCAAGTTGTTGTAGTGGTACAAATTGCTAAAAATAATGTACACATAAAATTAAATTCAGTAGTCTATGATTCTTGCTACAACATGACTACACAAAGTATTGTTTAGTAGCTGCGACAGCAACGCACAGATGTAAAACACTACTGGTGTGGAATTATCCAACTACCAGTTCAGAGCTTGGGAGACTAGATCCCAAGTCTTAAAGTACAGAGAGTACATATTAGCTGAACTGATCTCCTCTCAGTTGTGAGTGCATGTGATGCTTGAAAATACTTTGATTGCCAATGCTTTGAAATGCATTGTGTTGATACCTTCCACACATAATTTGCAAACAATATTTACTGTTATAAGGTTTTAAAAAATTGTACTCTTCTTATTCTTTAAAACTGTTTCGTTTCAGTGATGAATAAAATTATCTTTTTCTCAATTTCCTGAAATGTATTTTTAATTTCAGACCTGAAATGACAGCAAGCTTAGAAGGGAAGTATAAAGCTGGAGCAGGCATACTAGATTTGCATTGGGAATCACCACATACCCTCTTATCTGCAGGATATGATACTCACGTCCGTTTGTGGGATCTTCGGTAATTTATCTATTTAAGTTGTTTCTCAAATACAGTACTTGTTTCTGTAATGTAGTATGTATACAGTCATTTTCAAACAGGATTACTGATAAGCTTGACAGAATGTGGTGCCTTGCAGTCAAAATGTAACTTCTATCCACTCACAATCACGGAATTATGAAGTACATGTGGCAAATAAGTAGCTACTATGTTATGCTCCTAAACTAAGGAAAGCAAAGCAGTCATTGAACCAAAACTGTGATCTAAATATTTTTTTTGTTTCTTCCACATATATTCTGCATAAAATAAAGTTTACTCATTGTCCATGTAATGTAGCAGTCATTAATAGATTAGGCTGTCCTGAACTAGTGGTACAAGCTCTGTAATGCTTTTCCCATTGTGAAATGGGATAGTACACATTATCTGAAGAGTCTAACACAATCATTTTACCCTTTGCCTTTGTTCTTGCCTGCATATGCAGAAAAATAATATGAAATTTTGGTGTTCACCTAGATATGGCACTTAATTACATTCAAACTAGTATTGGTGTGACTTGCACCATCATCACTGGACTTTTATCCTGAAAGCCACATGAAATATAAAGAGATAAACAGTGAAATTAAGTTCATTTTGATTCTGACATGATTAGTTCCTTACTGATGAACGTAAAGACATTTTCTTCTCTTCCACTTAAATGTCACAAAAGTACTCCGTTGATGTATTTCCTCACACAGCATTTCATCTGCAACATTAGTACTTGTTATTTCAGTGTATTGTTGATGTTAAATAACTTTTATAATACAATCCTGTGAATTTGTGGCAGTGGTTGGATGTTTAAGGTAGCTTGTAGAGAGTTTTGTTTAGGTTACTCATTTTGTTTTATTTGGTGGTTGTTCTGAAACAGTCGTCATTATGTGCAAATTTGCGGCTAATTGTCAGACTTGCTTGTGTTTTAAATCAGTGGTGGCCTGCTGATGCAACTCTTTGCAAATTAGACCAGTTTGGGTGGTGATACATGTGCAAACAGAGTAGGAATGTGCGTGTTTGGTTCATTCAGATCTGTCAGTTGTGTTTCATATCTAAAGATGATCACTATTACATGAGCTTAAGGCTCACTTAAACACCCTACCAATGTTAAAAGTTCACAGCTTTGTATTATTAAAGTTATTTAATGTCAAAAGTAAACAGCCTTAACAGTAGGCATGCACATTGCAAATAACATGCTGTGTGAGGAAACAGAGTGTATAAAATTTTTATAACACCTAAAGTAAGAAAGTACTGCAATAGTACTATAATAGTACTATTTCACTTTTATGACAGTTTTGGAAATGAACTAATTTCTCTGTGCACTTCTCTATATTTCAGGTGTCTTCATGTATTTTTCAAAATTGCTTAAATAATCATTGAACACTTGCCAAATACTAGTTGGGTATAACAAACACTGTTTGCGTTGTGGCAGACATGTAAGTCCCATACTGTATCTCATTCTGCAGCTCGTAAGGGCAGTAGCCACACTTGACAATCTGTCCTAATTGACAACCAGCATGGAATGAAAGAGCAATTTTATGAGTAACCACTTGCTTTTTACAAAGACCTGATTCTGCAAACAGTTGGTGAGTAATATTATTTTAGAAGGTGCACAGAAGGATAGCAAGTTAACTATGTATTGTTGCCAATGGGAGGTGGATTCAACCAGCACAAAGAAAGTTTCGTGTTATCTAATGAGGCAACAAGCACTGACATGTGTGTGCCAGAATAAACTGCAGCGCGCGCACACACGCGCACACTCTGGCTTGCTAGTCAGAATAAATGATACATTGTTTGTCCTCCTTGGCACAATAGGTGCCCAGTGTACCACACTGTGTGATTGTTACTCATATATTGTGGTAGATGAGAAAGTTCTGCATGTTAACCATATGGAAAGATACTTTCCTCAGTGCATCTTATCAGATGCCAAAAACTGGTTTCGATATCTCAAACTGCTTAGGAGACGCTGTGGATGTCAT
Source organism: Schistocerca piceifrons (assembly GCF_021461385.2). Classification (NCBI taxonomy): domain Eukaryota; kingdom Metazoa; phylum Arthropoda; class Insecta; order Orthoptera; family Acrididae; genus Schistocerca; species Schistocerca piceifrons. Next base: position 574,521,473 of record NC_060141.1, read on the forward strand.
GAATATCTGTGGATGTCATGAATATTTCATTCTTGCTGTATTGTCAGTGTACGCCAGCAGAAAGGAACTTGTTATATGCAGTCCATTATCTCGGGCTTGTAGGTAGTAGAAGTAGATGTCTTCCCAAATTTAAAGAAAAATTCAGTATGTTAGCTGCATTTAATCTGCAGCTTTGTGTTACCTAACATACCTGAAAAGTAAAGTCATGGTGACTCCTGTTTTTCATTGCAACCTATTCAAATGACATGCAGTTTATTATTTAATTACATATTATGTATCTCAATAACTGTGACCATTAACGGAATAATAGGCAGTTCATTGTGAAGCTGACGAACAATGCTATAACATGCAAAAGACTCAATTGTTTTCACTGAATTGTTTCCTTAAATCATGATTGAGAGCGTGCAGAACCACCAGAGTGTGCATGATGACCTACTCATTCACACTGCTGCGTTGTGACTAGCAGGCTAACCTGCATTCTCCCTGTGCTTCTGTGGGTACTTAAAACTGCACTGGCCATCATGACTTATTTTTGATCCCACACTTAACAGGGGGGGAGAGAGTTTATAATATCTGAGTAGATGGTTGTGTGCCCATATTTCCATTTGTGCTGTTAGCATTACAAAGTACTGTTAATTTCCAGAATATACTTACCTGTTAATCAACCCCCACCCCCTACACACACACACACACACACACACACACACACACACACACACACACACACACACACACGTACCTGACAGGTAATGAAGTGCAAATGTAGTCATGGTTACTTGTATGTGATTGTGTGTGGCCTCTTTAACAATTAAAAATGTTATTCTCTTTCATCTCATCTTGCGAAGGCTTTTAGTCTGGAAACACCCTGTATTTGGGAAATTTATGCATCATTATTGTTGTCGTCGTTGTTGTTGTTCTGGTCTTCAGTCCTGAGACTGGTTTGATGCAGCTCTCCATGCTACTCTATCCTGTGCAAGCTTCTTCATCTCCCAGTACTTACTGCACCCTACATCCTTCTGAATCTGCTTAGTGTATTCATCTCTTGGTCTCCCTCTACGATTTTTACCCTCCACGCTGCCCTCTAATACTAAATTTGTGATCCCTTGATACCTCAGAACATGTCCTACCAACTGGTCCCTTCTTCTAGTCAAGTTGTGCCACAAACTCCTCTTCTTCCCAATTCTATTCAATACCTCCTCATTAGTTATGTGATCTACCCATCTAATCTTCAGCATTCTTCTGTAGTACCACATTTCAAAAGCTTCTATTCTGTTCTTGCCCAAACTATTTATCGTCCATGTTTCACTTCCATACATGGCTACACTCCATACAAATACTTTCAGAAATGACTTCCTGACACTTAAATCTATACTCGATGTTAACAAATTTCTCTTCTTAAGAAACGCTTTCCTTGGCATTGCCAGTCTACATTTTATATCCTCTCTACTTCGACCATCATCAGTTATTTTGCTCACCAAATAGCAAAACTCCTTTACTACTTTAAGTGTCTCATTTCCTAATCTAATTCCCTCAGCATCACCCGATTTAATTCGACTACATTCCATTCTCCTCGTTTTGCTTTTGTTGATGTTCAACTGCTCTTCCAAGTCCTTTGCTGTATCTGATAGAATTACAATGTCATCTAGGAACCTCAAAGTTTTTATTTCTTCTCCATGGATTTTAATACCTACTCCGAATGTTTCTTTTGTTTCCTTCACTACTTGCTCAATATACAGATTGAATAACATTGGGGAGAAGCTACAACCCTGTCTCACTCCCTTCCCAACCACTGCTTCCCTTTCATGCCCCTCGACTCTTATAACTGCCATCTGGTTTCTGTACAAATTGTAAATAGCCTTTCGCTCCCTGCAGTTTACCCCTGCCACCTTCAGAATTTGAAAGAGAGTATTCCAGTCAACATTGTCAATAGCTTTCTCTAAGTCTACAAATGCTAGAAACATAGGTTTGCCTTTTCTTAATCTTTCTTCTAAGATAAGTCACAAGGTCAGTATTGCCTCACGCGTTCCAACACTTCCCAACATTTCTATGGAATCCAAACTGATCTTCCCCGAGGTCGGGTTCTACTAGTTTTTCCATTCGTCTGTAAAGAATTCGCGTTAGTATTATGCAGCTGTGACTTATTAAACTGATAGTTCGGTAATTTTCACATCTGTCAACACCTGCTTTCTTTGGAATTGTAATTATTATATTCTTCTTGAAGTCTGAGGGTATTTCGCCTGTCTCATACATCTTGCTCACCAGATGGTAGAGTTTTGTCAGGACTGGCTCTCCCAAGGCCGTCAGTAGTTCCAATGGAATGTTGTCTACTCCCGGGGCCTTGTTTCGATTCAGATCTTTCAGTGCTCTGTCAAACTCTTCATGCAGTATCGTATCTCCCATTTCATCTTCATCTTCATCTACATCCTTTTCCATTTCGATAATATTGTCCTCAAACATCGCCCTTGTATAGACCCTCTATATACTCCTTCCACCTTTCTGCTTTCCCTTCTTTGCTTAGAACTTGGTTTCCATCTGAGCTCTTGATATTCGTACAAGTGGCTCTCTTTTCTCCAAAGGTCTCTCTAATTTTCCTGTAGACAGTATCTAGCTTACCCCTAGTGAGATAAGCCTCTACATCCTTACATCATAATAACATTATTATGTCATCATCATCATCATCATCATTATTATTATTATTATTATTATTATTATTATTTTGGGCTGTGAAGTAATGTGAAGGTTAGAAAGCTAAACTTCTTTTATGGGCAAACTCAGTCAAATGTGTGATTACGATAAATTTGAAAGATATATTTTTGATACTGAGACTTCATTCAGATAAACGAAAATAAAGGTGTAGGTTGTGAAACTTAAGTCACAATATTTTGTGTTGTATAGCAAAGTATTTGGGATTCTTATTTTACTTGTTATTTGATTTAACCCTTCAACTGCAGACAATTTTCAGATTTTTCTGTATAAAATCATGGACGACTGTTGGACTTCTTGCTACATCAGCTCAGGGTAAAACCTCGAGCTTCGTCAGTTTCTACCATGGTCTTCGTTAGGAGCTTCTGATGAAAGCATTGGTGTAAATCGTCGGAAGCTCAAGGTTGTACTCTGAATTGATGTGGCAAGGAGTCTGGGATGAGGCAGCTTTGGTTGTGGCTGTACTTCTCTCCAAATTGTGTTACCTGTGCTGAGATGGCTTTCTGGCCGATATGAAGTACGTATCATCTGATTTTTCGAAAACTGTTAGAAGAAGAAAATTTATTTTTGCACATCTTACAGTCTGATATCTTTACTTGATACAAATCTGAATTTCATTGTTATTTGTCATACTTACTGTGCTGCATCAAATCAAGTAAAACATTGCACAAAATTTTGAGTTTGCTGAGGTAAACATGCATTGCGTAAACTTTGCACACATTTGATTTTAGCTCATACGTTGCAGTGAATGAATTGTTGTTAAGATATCAAAATTTTATTTAAAATTGAGAACAGAACCACATGTCCCATTTCGTTCTTGAGTTATTGTATTTTGTAGCAGAAGGACAATTGTGTGTAATAACATTTTCACGTATTTGTGCATCATGTATCATGTGTTGATAACAATCGTCACATTGTATTAATGATTCAGATATCGAAACGAGGTTTTTTGCTAGTGACATCTTGCAGTGAGGCACATATGTTGCTTGATAAATATGCGAAATTTTTTGTATTCACTGAGATGGGGGTAACTTGGCCAGGGCAGTGAGAGGTTGGTGGCTCATGATGTATTTGGGCATCCATAGCACTTCAGGAAAACACCAACGGCATGTTTATACATGTCTACAACACCAGGGGGGCGGCATAGCAGTATGTGTATACACGTCCCTAGCAGTGAAAGGGTTAAGAGAATGTTACAAAAAGACCAAAAACTGAATTTAGAAGTGATTTTGTAATTGATGTTTAACGCACATGATGCAGGAAACATGAAAATTAGTTTCAACATTATAACCACTGGAGAAACTTGCTGATAATTTTTCTGAGTGTTTGAAGTGCCATGGACTGTTTGAATAGTGATCATTGTTGCGTTGTTGTGGCTTCCTTCGATATGGCAGCAGAAACGTGTGCCGACAGTGATGCGCCCAGTGAAAACACTGGACACAGGCGTGTCAAGACATCATCTTTTTAGGCGATTCCCATGTTTGAATGCTCTGAGAATGATTGTTACCAGATTGCATTAATCATTGTCATTGTGAAGCAATATTACATATAAAAGCCCACAAGAATGGTTATAAAATTCCTAGTGCAAGAAAGTATATGTGTAAGTGTGCACATGAGACTTGAGAATGTGTAAAATGACTCCTGATGTTCCAGAGCAATGAAAAAAGATTCGACAAGACAAAAGTGACTTCCAATGTACAAATAGTCTCGAAATCATATCTGATGTGTCCCGCAGACACGTACAGAAAGAGTTGAATGCACATGTGTGTCACCTACAACTGGAGAGTTAACAAACCTGTGATGGTGTGAGCTACCACTTGCAGTCTTCGCTACATGCATATTAGGGAAAGTCTTTTGGGAGTGCTCTGCGAACTGGCAGTTACTTTTGAAGTCTCAAAACAGTGTACACTCAAGGTTTTTCAACCCTTTGATAGCTACAGATGTGCTCTCTGCATTCTGTGCTGAGTGCGGTGGAGCAGTACACAACAATCAAAGGGTTAAACTTGTGATAAGCAGTTATTGTGGGTCCCCCCCCTCCTCTGCAGGAAGCTTAGGAAGGCATACATGTGCAGATCATTCTGTGATTGTAGTCACAATTTCTTCAAGTGTTGTGTCGGTATGTCCACACACACACACACACACACACACACACACACACACACACACACACACACACACACACACCGTTAAATCATTCATCGTGAGAGTTTTAGCTGAATTACTGCCATTTTTTTCAGTGGGTAGAAATGTACTGGTATGTTCAGTCATCAGCTGAGATGTTGAATATCAATTTCCATATAATAATATCTATTTATACTCCAATTAAAATTACATAAAAGGAGACAAATAGAAAGATGGAGTGCAGTGGTGGTATAGAGAACTGTTTAGTGCTGGAATGGGAACAGGGTAGGGCCTAGATGGGTAAGGACAATGAGTAACGAAGGCTGAGGCCAAGAGTGTTACGAGAAAGTAGAATATATTCCAGGGGGAGTCTCTACCTACACAATTCTGAAAAGCTTGTGTTGGTGGGAAGGATCCATAAGCACTGGCTGTGAAGTAGTCATTGAAATGAAGTGTGTTGTGTTGGGCAGCAGCAGCAGGATGGTCCAGTTGTTTATTGGCCACATTTTGTCAGTGGTTGCAGCTTAGCTTGTAGATCACATGGCTGGTTCCCCCCTAGGGGGCTCGCCACTCTTTGGCGGGTTTGTGCTTGGCTACCACGGGGCCCCAGATCCCAGCCTTTGCAGCATTTTTTCCCTTCCATGCTGCATGTCTATCCTTTTTATATTCTTTTACACCTCCCTTGGGGAACATGTCTAGGATTTTATTGGTAATGTTCAGCATTGTCTGTCGCTTATGTAAGAACAGTCTCACCTTTGATCTCTCTTCCTTTCTTTGTCGCCATTCTCCTCTCATTCCTCCGCTTTGGCGTTTTTCTTCTTCCTCCCTGTGCACTCCTGAAGGCTGGCTCACACGTCTAATGCATAACACGTGACTGGGTAACGTGTAATTCCCAGTCCCAGGTCAACAGGTAGGGTTCGTACTTACTCCCTGGTACAGGCCAGGCCCAGGGAGGGGTGATTGCCTGAGCTGCAACCTTCCCAAATTGCTGACTGGTCCTTCAGTCAGGTGTTCAGCAGGCTGCTCGACAACCGAGGCCGAAATCCAGTCTTACCTCTCGGAACAGGGTGTCATTGCTGTCCATCATGTAATGAAAGAGGTAGATTCCTCCTTAGTGCCCACCCGCACTCTTTTCCTCACCTTTCATAGAGTGGTGCTGCTGTCAAAGATCAATGCAGGCTATGAAATTATCACAGTCCGGCTGTACATTCCGAACCCGATGCACTGCTACCAGTGTCATCGTTTAAACCACACTTGACATCTTGTCGACACCCAGTCAAATGTGTAACCTGTGGTGGGGAGGGCATACAAGGGTGATTGTCCACTTCCTTCTCCCCACTGTATCAACTGCAATGGTGGCCAGGCCGCCTCCTCTCGGAATTGTCCCATGTATCTTGATGAGCGGACTGTCCAAGAGATCCGGATAAAGGAAAAAGTGCCTTACCCAGTAGCTCGCAAGCTACTGGCTAGTCGCAAAACCTGTGTTCTCCCGTTGGCACCTCTAGTTCTGTTCTTGTTGCGCCTTGCTCCATGATGGACGGGACCATGCAAACATGCAAACTGAGCTTTGAGGTTGTGAAATCGCCCAGTGTCAAGGTAGCATCACCATCCCCCCATCCAGCTGTGCAACTAACTCCTGCCTCAAGGGGGCGAAGCCACCAGCTAGACAACCTACAACAGGAGGAGTACTCCCATGTAGACTTCCTCCGTCCCTCCAGCCAAACAACACCCAAGTCTTCCTCTAACTGGAAAGACTTGAAGTCCACCAAAGGCAAACAGTCTTCTGCTTCGCCAGCTCGAAGATCCTCTTTGACGGTGTCGCCAGGTGGTATCTTAGCCCGGCCTGCCTCTGTATCGTTGGTGTGCACCAACGGTTTTTCAGCGTTGGAATACACGAACCGACCGTACAAGCAAGCTGATGCTTCTGTGGAGCCCATGGAGCAGGATTCTCCTGCTTCTGTGTCCCGTAGTAGCGACTTCACATGGGCTGTCATTCGGCAGCCACCGAGTTTAGACACCCCTACATCTTTTCTTCATCATGACTGTCCTCCAGTAGAAAGTTCACGGCCTTCGGTCCCAGAAAGAGGATTTACGGCTGCTTTTAGCATCACAGCATCTCCTTGTACTCTGCCTTCAGGAAACGAAATTGCGTCCTCAGGAACACTTGGAGCTTTCACATTGCTTACCGATTTGTTTTGACCTTTCCCCTGAGGTTGGCATTCCATCTCATGGGGGCATCATGCTGCTCATAGTCAACCCATCTCCCTGACTACACATCTTCAGGCTGTTGCAGTTCGCCTTTTCCTTCCCTACCTGACTTCTTCTCTCCGTACCATTTATGTCCCTCAGTCATTCAATGTCACCAGAGCAGACTTCCTTCAGCTTATTGGGCAGCTACCTCCCCCATTTTTTCTATTTGGTGACTTTAATGTGCATCATCCCCTTTGGGATTCTCTCAGGATCTGTCAGAGATGTGCCCTCTTGGCTGACCTTCTTAACCAAGTTAACCTCTTCTGCCTTAACACTGAAACACCTACTTTCCTCTCGGACTCATTACACACCTATTCCAATTTGGACCTATCCTTCTGCAGTGCCCAGCTTTCCCATTGTCTTGAGTGGTCTGTTCTTCCTGCCACCTATTCGAGTGACCGTTTCCCATGTGCTATCCGTGTGCTGACTCCTACCCCATCCACGTGCATGCCCAAATGGCAGCTTACTAAGGCTGACTGGCAGCTTTACTCTTCCCTGGCGACCTTTTAGAACAAGATTTCCCCAGTTGTGATGCCCGGGTGGAAAATCTCACAAATGTTATCCTTACTGCTGCAGAACGCCCTATTTCTCGCACTTCCTCTTTACCATGTCGTGTTCTAACATTCTGATGACTTACAGTGTGAGTGTGGATGTGGGTTATATCGGCTTATTCCCCCAAACCACCTTTCACTTCTTTATGAGATGACTTACTTGGAATTTGCAACCACTCTTCTTTGATGAATAGCTGATTGCTGGAAATCCTCTTGACTTCTTCCCGGTCGCATAACGCTAGGTGCAGAAATTTTTAGACTTTTTAGACCCTTTTTCTACTTATGAAATAAGTAGACGTACAAACTTTACTTTTCATCAACTAACGTATTTGACCTCCATACACAATAAAAATCTCACTTTCCACTTGAATACGTAACTTCCTGCCAGTCTCTCGTACAGTCTGATGTTAGAAACAAGTTGAGTTACAGTTAAAGTTGGCTTGGATACTATGACCTTTCTTAACATGAATTGTAAAATGAGTCTTGCCTCTAACAAGGTTGCGTCAAGTGTCTACAAGAGTTCTTTTTCAACTGTTCTTGTTTTAATAATAATAGTCAATGACACAATAAGCACAGAGCTGCGTATAAACTCCATGGTTCTTTCTTACACACTCACTAAAACGTCTGTGGATTGCCTGACAGGTACTTGTCGGTGCCGTCTGACAGTCACGTCTACTTTCTTCCGCGACTGATTTTAAACCTGCACACACAAACATGTGACGCGCAGTAGGTAGGATTCTACCATCCCACACTCATATCCAGAATATCGTGTGTTCGAGACTGTAGAAGGCTGAGTGGTCCTAGAATTTACACAGAAATTCTTAAATCACTACAGTTTCCCAGTCGCTTGGTGGACTGAGGCATGTCGCGGTGCAATTTGCAAACGGAGATGTGCTCTCCACGTTTTTAATCATCAACCAGACTGCATTCATTATAAACAGATGCGTGCAAAGTGTTGGTTGCGTTTTTCGTGATAGCAAAATAGCTAGCTGGATTTCATTCACTAGTTCTTTTAATAGTTCCACCTCTTCCTCTGTCGTGTGGGCTAACCTCCGACGGCTCTCTGGGATCAAGATCCATTCCCCAATTTCCTGCCTGACAGTAGCAGACAATGTTATTGTGGACCCTATTGCCAATTCAAACTCCTTGGGCCACCGTTATGCGGAAGTTTCGAGCTCTTCCCACTATCGCCCTGCCTTCCTCTATCAGAAACGAGTGGAGGCGGCTCGGGTGATACCCTTCTTTTCTCCGAATCATGAATGCTACAATGCCGCCTATACTATGAGGAGGCCGTCATGCTCTTAGTTCATCCTGATCCTCTGCCCCAGAGCCAGACACCATCCACATTTCTCTTGCTGGCAAGAGCACTTTCTGCTTAACACGTAAAACTGCATCTGGGCAGATGGCACATAACCCGGGCGCTGATGTGAAGCCACCGTCATACCCATACCTAAGCCCGGTAAGGACAAAAACCTTCCTTCTGGCTACCATCCTATCTCTCTTACCAGCTGCATTTGGAAGGTGATAGAATGTATGATTCATGCCCAGCTGGTATGGTGGCTCAAGTCTCGCAATTTACTGACGAATGCGCATTGTGGATTTAGAGTGCGGCCTTCAGCAGTTGGCCATCTTCTTACTTTGTCCACCCATGTCATGAATGGTTTTCTATGGAAATCCTAGATTGTGACTGTTTTTCGATTTGGAGAAGGCCTACGACACCTGCTGGAGAACTGGTATCCTCCGTACTCTTTACACGTTGGGCTTCCATAGCTGCCTGCCCTGTTTCCTACAGGCACTTTTAAAAGATTGAGTTTTCAAGATGCATGTGGATTCTGCCTTGTTGGACACCTTTGACCTGGAAAACAGTGTGGCTCAGGGTTCCGTCATGAGTGTCATCTTCTTTGCTAGTGCCATTAACCCAATAATGGCCTGTCTCCTGCCTGGCATCACCTGCTCACTTTTTGTTGACGATTTTGCCATCTATTGCAGTTCTCCACCGACCTGTCTCACTGAACAGCGTCTTCAGTGATGCCTTGATTGTCTTTACTCCTGGAGCGTCGACAATGGCTTTCACTTTTCCACTGACAAAACTGTCAGTATGAATTCCTGGCAATGCATCTTTACATCTTGGGCCTGTTGCCCCTATGTTCGTTGAAACTACAAAATTCCTGGGGCTCATGCTCGATAGGAAACACTCTTGGTCCTCCCATGTGTCTTACCTGTCTGCCCGCTGTACATAGTTCCTCATTGTCCTAAGTGCCCTGAATGGTACTTCCTGAGGTGCCGATCAAACCACCCTCCTCCATTTGTACTGGTTCCTTGTCTGTTCAAAACTCGACTATGGGTGCTTCGTTTATGCATCTGCACGCCCAGCCCTCTTAAGTCTCTCAATACTATCTACTATCATGGCATCCTTTGGCCATGGGCGCCTTTTACACTAGCTCATGGTGCCTTTTACACAAGCCCGGTGTAGAGGCTGTATGCTGTGCCTGCTGAACTACCATTGTCCTATTGCCGTGATGTTCTCCTCAGCAGGTATGCATGCTGTTTGTCTGCTATGCATGGCTACCAATCCTATGCCTCCTTCGATGATTCCTTTGGTCGTCAGTACAGGATGCGTCCCTCTTCTCTGTTACCTCCTGGAGCCCACTTTCGACACTTGATACAGCGGCTTAACTTCATACTACACACCAGTGGGTGTGAACCCTTCACCACCTTGGCTTCGTGAAGTGGCCCATGTTAACCTTGGCCTTCATTCACTTCCTAAGGACACTACTCCAGCCTTGGTCTATCGCCTTCAGTTTCACGACCGTTGCATGCAACTTCGCAATAGTACCTGTGTATACACAGATGGCTCTCTGACTGACCTTGGGATTGGGTGTGCCTTCGTCATTGGCACCCATATCTTTCTATGTCTGTTTCCGATGCACTGTTCAGTATTTACAGCCGAGCTCCCTGCCTTGTATCAGGCCATGGAGTACATCCAGCAGCACAGCCTTTTCAATGTGTCCCCTGCTCAGACACACTCAGTGCCCTTCAAAGTCTGTGTGTACTGTACACCACCCATCCCTTAGTGCAGCGTGTCCAGGAAAACTGTGACTTGCTCACTCTTGGTGGAGCCAGTGTGATGTTTCTGTGGATACCTTGTCATGTTGGTCTGCCAGGAAATGAAGCTGCTGACTCTGCTGCCAAGGCTGCCGTCCTTGTACATCAGCCCGCAAGTACATATATTCCCTACGATGATCTCTGTGTCGCCTTTTTAGCCATTGTCATTTGCTAAGTGGCGTTACCCCACCACCTTGTACACATTGTGCCCAAGTTTTAACTGTCGGCCTCTTCCTAATGGAATGCCCGTTTTTTTAACCATTTACATTCCCCCTTGGGTTTGCCATCAATTTATCGACCGTTTTAGCAAATGACATGCAGGCTGTAGACCGTATTTTACTTTTTATCCACCAAAGCAATATGGCGAAGGCCATTTAATTTTTAGTTTTGGACCTCTGTTTCTGTGTGGTGTCTTTTTTAGCCTTTTTCCCATGCGCCTGTTCTTAGCTGTCTTCTATTGTGTAAACTGGGACTGACGTATAGTCGTTTTTTAACACCTATCTGTCTTCGTGTTCTCTAGTTTTGACTTGGGCGCATATGACCCAAGTTGTTTTTGCGCCATAAAGTAAAACAAAACAAAACAAAACAAAACCAACATGCTTGGTTTCACAGGTAACACTGTTTTTGTTGGAATAGGTGGTGATTGTGACTGGACTGGAGTAGGTGGTGGTGGTGGTGGTGGTGGTAAGATTGTGAACCTGTTATTCTTTTTAGTATTTTTGTGAAGAAACTAAAATGTTTTCCAAAAGTATTAACTTCAGCAGTAGGTATGATTTTTGTGTTATTTGCACAAAAATATTTTTATAGTGGCACAATAGAATGTGCAAAAATTTGTTTGGCAGCCCTACCCTGCCCTGTCCTATCCTCCCCTTGTGGCCTGACCTCCTTGGTCCCCTCCTAATACCTGCACCACCTGGAAAGGCTTATGCCCATAGAACATGCAATACAGCAAGCACATGGAATTCGAGAAATAGCTGTGATTGCTTGATGCCCTGTCATTACCACCCAGACTCACTGAAACACCAATCACAAAGTAAACTGAATCTAAGTGTAGCATCTGTTAACATAATTTCAAACAGTACATCCTCTTTTTTGTGGGGTAGAGCATGTGGTATCTATGGACTGCCAACCTTCTTATTTGTGAGACCCCATATCCAGTCTAAAAAGAACCCAATGATACTTTTCTATCCTTCTCATACATTGCTGAGATTTGACAGATAGGTTTTAATTGTAAGAAGACTGGCCATTACTTACCTTCAGGAAGAAAATTTGAGTACTGACGATAAAACACATACAAAAGCGCAAAAAACCTGTCCTAGTTTTGGAACGATCTACTTACTTGGGGTTAAAAAGGGTTATATTGGAAGGAGGATAGAAATAAGGGAGAGGTCACTCCAACACAAGAATGATAGGGACCCATATGTTGAGGACAAGGGGAATCAGAGATGAAAGGCAGATATCAGAGATAGCCTAAGGAGAATAAGGCCTACAGTTTGAAGTTATGTTAAAAAGGTACTAGAGAAGTTTATTCTGTTGAAACTAATGTTCAGAATCGTAATTGATGGTTAAAGATGACTGTAAAAAATTTTCTTACTGAAGAAATGGCAGTCATTCATTGAAAACTTCTAAGGTTGATGCACATTGGTGAAAAGATCTCTGATGTCTTCCCCTTCATTTTTCTCTCCTGATCCTCACAACAAGTGAGTTCTTCTCATTCTGGGGTCGGAGTGTCTGCACTATATCTATTGTCAGTATGGTAGTTTGCTTATGTGATGTTAAGTAAGAGATTTAGTATTGATAGTTAAAATTGTTGCAAAGAGACATCTACTTCAGTGTTGGTAAAGCACCACTTCAGTGTTGGTAAAGTACCACTTCAGTGTTGGTAAAGCACCACTTCAAAAAAGGTACTGCTTTTCGTTAGTTGAAATGTTAGTCTATTATTTACTTTATAGTGCACGCATATTAGTTAAATAAAATGTGACTACTTTTGGGTGCACTGTCTAAAAGTCTTGTTTGTCCACAGTACAGGGAGTAATGTTGCTTCATGGATGGACCCATTTGATGCAGCAGTTTATTGTCTTGCTACAGACAATTTGTATACTATACTATGTGGTACTGCATTACACGGAAGAGTGCAGTTGTGGGACAAACGACACAAGCAGAGCAAGCAGGTAATTTTTTATAATAATTTTGTCCTCCCACTGCCCCCCTGAACCATAGCTGTGACTGATGTTTGTGCTAGTTTATAGTCAGATGGCTTGGATGATAGGAGGATTGATTGCTTGAAAATGGGGCTGTGACTCAGAAATTAGTAGGAAGAATGAAAGAGAAATAAAATAAAAACAGTGTTACCATGGAACATTTATTTCAAAACAAATTATCAGATATAGACTGCCTAAAAAAAAATTGTCCCTGATGAGTAATGGATATTGTGAAAACCGTGGTCTTGTTGACGTGTGTGTGTGTGTGTGTGTGTGTGTGTGTGTGTGTGTGTGTGTGTGTGTGTGTGGGGCTGGCTGGCTGAGTGAAAGATGTTGCCTTAGTATGGGTGTAACAACAGAGGGATGCCTGTGGAAAGGCCAGAAAAGCCTATGGTGTCAGAAGAGAGGCAGCAGGCTTCTCAGTAGCTGCAAGGGTAACAGTCTGAATGACAGACCGAGATGGCTACGTAATATTAACCAGCATGGCCATGTTATGTTGGTACTGTGAACAGCTGAAAACGGGGAGAAACTAAAACTGTTATTTTTACCAAGGGAATGCAGTGTTCTACTGTATGAAGTAATAATGAGGGTATTCTCTCAGATTAAATATTCTATGGGTAAAATAGTCCCCATTGCTAATCTCCAGGCAGGATCTACTCTGGAGATTGTCATCAGGAGAAACAAAACACAAAGCCAAGGCCACCACAGTAATACAAGATTTTTATGTCTGTTGGTTCCATAGCTGATCATGAGATTGAAAGAATGTAAGATGATACAAAAGAAATGATTCAGTACTTTAAGGGAGGTTAAAACTTAATTGCGATGGTGGTATGGAATTCAATAATAGTGAAAGAAGGAGGAGGAAAAATAGCAGGAGAACATTTAGGGGTTAAGGAATGAAACGGAAAACTGGCTGTACGATTTTGCACAGAGTAAGGTTTTGCAAACACTTCGTGTAAGAATCATGAGAAGTTTCATTTGTATAAGAGACCTCGACACACCGGAAGATATAAGATTATATAATGGTAAGGCAAATTTTGAAACCAGCTTTTAAACTGCCAAACACCTCAGGGGCAGATGTTTAAAAACGAAGAAATTGCAGAAAGATGGAAAATCAAGGAGGTGGGATCTGGATAAGTTGAATTGCTAATTTCTAAATGGGGATAACTCTTTAGAAATACACTCCTGGAAATTGAAATAAGAACACCGTGAATTCATTGTCCCAGGAAGGGGAAACTTTATTGACACATTCCTGGGGTTAGAGATATCACATGATCACACTGACAGAACCACAGGCACATAGACACAGGCAACAGAGCATGCACAATGTCGGCACTAGTACAGTGTATATCCACCTTTCGCAGCAATGCAGGCTGCTATTCTCCCATGGAGACGATCATAGAGATGCTGGATGTAGTCCTGTGGAACGGCTTGCCATGCCATTTCCACCTGGCACCTCAGTTGGACCAGCGTTCGTGCTGGACGTGCAGACCGCGTGAGACGACGCTTCATCCAGTCCCAAACATGCTCAATGGGGGACAGATCCGGAGATCTTGCTGGCCAGGGTAGTTGACTTACACCTTCTAGAGCACGTTGGGTGGCACGGGATACATGCGGACGTGCATTGTCCTGTTGGAACAGCAAGTTCCCTTGCCGGTCTAGGAATGGTAGAACGATGGGTTCGATGACGGTTTGGATGTACCGTGCACTATTCAGTGTCCCCTCGACGATCACCAGTGGTGTACGGCCAGTGTAGGAGATCGCTCCCCACACCATGATGCTGGGTGTTGGCCCTGTGTGCCTCGGTCGTATGCAGTCCTGATTGTGGCGCTCACCTGCACGGCGCCAAACACGCATACGACCATCATTGGCACCAAGGCAGAAGCGACTCTCATCGCTGAAGACGACACGTCTCCATTCGTCCCTCCATTCACGCCTGTCGCGACACCACTGGAGGCGGGCTGCACGATGTTGGGGCGTGAGCGGAAGACGGCCTAACGGTGTGCGGGACCGTAGCCCAGCTTCATGGAGACGGTTGCGAATGGTCCTCGCCGATACCCCAGGAGCAACAGTGTCCCTAATTTGCTGGGAAGTGGCGGTGCGGTCCCCTACGGCACTGCGTAGGATCCTACGGTCTTGGCGTGCATCCGTCCGGTCCCAGGTCGACGGGCACGTGCACCTTCCGCCGACCACTGGCGACAACATCGATGTACTGTGGAGACCTCACGCCCCACGTGTTGAGCAATTCGGCGGTACGTCCACCCGGCCTCCCGCATGCCCACTATACGCCCTCGCTCAAAGTCCGTCAACTGCACATATGGTTCACGTCCACGCTGTCGCGGCATGCTACCAGTGTTAAAGACTGCGATGGAGCTCCGTATGCCACGGCAAACTGGCTGACACTGACGGCGTCGGTGCACAAATGCTGCGCAGCTAGTGCCATTTGACGGCCAACACCGCGGTTCCTGGTGTGTCCGCTGTGCCGTGCGTGTGATAATTGCTTGTACAGCCCTCTCGCAGTGTCCGGAGCAAGTATGGTGGGTCTGACACACCGGTGTCAATGTGTTCTTTTTTCCATTTCCAGGAGTGTAGAAACTGCAGTTTGTCATGTTTGGTTTATTGGGACAAAGGTGCGTTGATTGGAACTAAAATGGGATGCAGTCATTGCCTTGCCAGTTGTAGAGGGGGTTGAAATCTGCAGTTGTTTATGATAGGGGACAATAGGGGAACAACCAAGAAGTTTGTGTCTTGTCTTGAAAAGAAAGTTGCGAATGTGCAACTGAGTGTTTATTCCAGATCAGTATAAGCCGTTTATCACTGAGTCAAATCATCTTGGTTTATGGTCTATGCATCAAAAAGAAGCAAAATTGTGGATTTTAAAACAGGCTAGAGTTTTTTTTTTAATACAGAAAGGTCGTCATATCAGTTGAAACAATGGGAAAAGAGATTAGAAAAAAGGGTAAAGTATCATCTGTTCCATAGCAGTTTCTGTACTAGGAGTGCAGTTCAGAAAAGAAAGGGCAAGTACTTTGCTAAGTCCTATATTGGAGGATTCAGATTCCATACCTTTATACCAGTAAAAGCCAGGACATATTTTACCAATAATAACATCGCACTCTTCAGAAACAAGACAAAGAAAGATGATATTGAGAAGCTACTGAAGTATTACAGATGCACAGTGTAAAGTCTCATTTCAGCTGAAGATGTGGGGGCCTACCTCAGAAGTTGATGCAGTTGACTGAACATGTTTTGTATTCATTTTTGTGTGTATGTATGATAATTTTCTGAACACTAATAGTGCACTCTGGACAGATGTATTTACTTTATATTATATTAAATGTGCTCAAAATAGGTCATTTATTAATTATATACATTACTGGCCATTAAAATTGCTACACCAAGAAGAAATGCAGATGATAAACGGGTATTCATTGGACAGATATATTATACTAGAACTGACACGTGACTATATTTTCACGCAATTTGGGTGCATAGACCCTTAGAAATCAGTACCCAGAACAACCATCTCTGACCGTAAAAACGGCCTTCATATGCCTGGGCATAGAGTCAAACAGAGCTTGGATGGCGTGTACAGGTACAGCTGCCCATGCAGCTTCAACACGATACCACAGTTCATCAAGAGTAGTGACTGGCGTATTTTGATGAGCCAGTTACTCAGCCATCATTGATCAGACGTTTTCAATTGGTAAGAGATCTGGAGAATGTGCTGGCCAGGGCAGCAGTCGAACATTTTCTGTATCCAGAAAGGCCCATAGAGGACCTGCAACATGCGATCGTCCATTATCGTGCTGAAATGTAGGGTTTCGCAGGGATCGAATGAAGGGTAGAGCCATGGGTCGTAACACATCTGAAATGTAACGTCCACTGTTCAAAGTGCCATCAATGCGAACAAGAGATGTCAGAAACATGTAACCAAAGGCACCCCATACCATGACGCCGGGTGATACACCAGTATTGCGATGACGAATACACGCTTCCAGTGTGCGTTCACCGCGATGTCGCCAAACACACATGCGATCATCAGAACCTGGATTCATCCGAAAAAAAAAATGATATTTGCCATTCGTGCACCCAGGTTCGTTGTTGAGTAAAACATCGCAGGCGCTCCTGTCTGTGATGCAGCATCAAGGGTAACCGCAGGCATGGTCTCCGAACTGATAGTCCATGCTGCTGCAAACGTCATCGAACTGTTCGTGCAGATGGTTGTTGTCTTGCAAATGTCCCCATCTGTTGACTCAGGGATTGAGACGTGGCTGCACGATCCGTTACAGCCATGCGGATAATATGCTTGTCATCTCGACTGCTAGTGATACGAGGCCGTTGGGATCCAGCACGGCGTTCCCTATTACCCTCCTGAACCCACCGATTCCATATTCTGCTAACAGTCATTGGATCTCGACCAACGCGAGCAGCAATGTCGCGATATGATAAACCGCAATCGCTATAGGCTACAATCCGACCTTTATCAAAGTCGGAAACGTGATGGTACGCATTTCTCCTCCTTACGCGAGGCATCACAACAATGTTTCACCAGGCAACGCCGGTCAACTGCTGTTTGTGTATGAGAAGTCGGTTGGAAACTTTCCTTGTGTCAGCACATTGTAGGTGTCGCCACCGGCGCCACCCTTGTGTGAATGCTCTGAAAAGCTAATCATTTGCATATCACAGTATCTTCTTCCTGTCGGTTAAATTTCGCGTCCTTAGCACGTCATCTTCGTGGTGTAGCAATTTTAATGGCCAGTAGTGTATTTTTATGTAATTTAAGTAACTGTTTTAGATTATATTTGTTTCCTTGTTTATTGCTATAAAGGCAGAATTCCAGATAATAAAAATCACCGTAGCAGCTACAGATATTTTCCAAACAAGGTAACGTTAGCCTTACACAGTCCAGAAAATTAATTTCTTGACTTGGCAGAAAGACTTTAACCATTCAATACTAAACAAATATATGAAACATTTTTTTCTTTCTCAGATAAATTATCAGTCCTGAGTTCTTCCCTTTTAGAAATTAGCAATTAAGTTGAAAGTACTGGAGTTGGTTGAGTGTTTCAAAGAAGCATTAGGTAAATATTGATGACTGAAACAATACAATATGATGAATACAATAGAGGATGAATGGATAGCTTTGAGAGATGAAATAGTGAAGGCACCAGAAGATGAAGCAGGCAAAAAGACAAGACTCAGTTGAAATCCTATACACTTTAATTGATGAAATGAGAAATGAGAAAAAATATAAAAATCCTGCAAATGATGTAGGCAAAAGGAAATAAGATGCCAAAACAGTGAGTCCGAGAGAGAAAGTGAAAATTTGCTAAGCAGGAATAGCTAGAGGACAGATGCACGAGTGTGACAGAAAGTGAAAAGTGGCTAAGGAATAGTTAGAGTACAAAAGCAAGGTCATAGAATCCCACGTGATCGTGGGAAAGATAAATGTTGCCATTAGGAAACGTAGGGAAAAAAAAGAAGGAAAGAAACAAATTGAGACTCGTCAATGACATTGTTATTCTATCAAATACATACTTGGAAGAATGGTTGAATGAAATGGATAGAGGTTGCAAATTTAATATCAACAAAAATAAACGGTGGTTATAATTAAACTTTTACTACTGGAGAGGGCCCCCATGAAAAATATGTTCTTAGGACAATGAAACGTTATGCAAACTTTGTAAGGATCTTTGGGAGAGAATTAACAAATAAACCATTGAAAAAAAAAAAAAAAACTTTAATTTCCACATGAGAGGGTTCAAATCTGATGTTGTTGGTGGTTATGCAGTTTGTAACGATCAGGCAGCGATTTGGCTTTCCCCAAATGTGTTACGGAGTAACAGTGATGTCAAGAGTAACGCGAGGTGAAGCTCCATCATGCATCAAAACAGTAGAGTCCAAAGCATGTCTCTCCCACACAGGAGAAATCCACATGTTGGCAAAACAGATCACAGTAATGTGTGCCATTTTTTATTTATTTATTTATTTATTTATTTATTGTTCCGTGGGACCAAATTAAGGAGAAGTCTCCATGGTCTTGGAACGAGTCAATACATGAAATTACAACACGTTAGTAGAAACAGATAAAATGAAATATGAAAAACATATTCAGGCGATAAGTCGTAAGTTTAAATAAAGAAAATCAACAATGTAACACTGGAATTTGCTTAATTTTTTAGCTCTTCCAGGAGCTCCTTGACAGAATAGAAGGAGTGAGCCATGAGGAAACTCTTCAGTTTAGACTTAAGAGTTTGGGCTACTGCTAAGATTTTTGAGTTCTTGTGGTAGCTTATTGAAAATGGATGCAGCAGAATACTGCACTCCCTTCTGCACAAGAGTCAAGGAAGTGCATTCCACATGTAGATTTGATTTCTGCCTAGTATTAACTGAGTGAAAGCTGCTAACTCTTGGGAATAGGGTAATATTGCTAACAACAAACGACATTAAAGAAAACGTATACTGTGAAGGCAATGTCAGAATTCCCAGACTATTGAATAGGGGTCGACAAGAGGTTTTCGAACTTACACCATACATAGCTCGAACAGCCCGTTTTTGAGCCAAAAATACCCTTTTTGAATCAGAATAATTACCCCAAAAAATAATACCATACGACATAAGTGTATGAAAATATGCGAAGTAGACTACTTTTCGTGTTGAACTGTCATTTATTTCAGATACTGTTCTAATGGTAAATAGAGCAGCATTTAGTTTCTGAACAAGATCCTGGACATGGGCTTTCCACAACAGCTTATTATCTATCCAAACGCCTAGGAACTTGAACTGTTCCGTCTCGCTTATAATATGCCCATTCTGTCTGATCAAAATATCGGTTCTTGTTGAATTGTGAGTTAGAAACTGTAAAACTGAGTCTTACTGTGATTTAGCATCAAATTATTTTCCACAAGCCGCGAACTTATTTCATGAACTACATTATTTGATACTGTTTCAATATTACACACAAGATCCTTCACTACCAAGCTGGTGTCGTCAGCAAACAGAAATATTTTTGAATCACCTGTAATACTGTATGGTTATATGATGATGGCGTCCTCTTGGGTAAAATATTCCGGAGGTAAAATAGTCCCCCATTCGGGTCGCCGGGCGGGGACTACTCAAGAGGACGTTGTTATCAGGAGAAAGAAAACTGGCGTTCTACGGTTTGGAGCGCGGAATGTCAGATCTCTTAATCGGGCAGGTGGGTTAGAAAATTTAAAAAGGGAAATGGATAGGTTAAAGTTAGATATAGTGGGAATTCGTGAAGTTCGATGGCAGGAGGAACAAGACTTTTGGTCAGGTGAATACAGGGTTATAATACAAAATCAAATACGGATAATGCAGGAGTAGGTTTAATAATGAATTAAAAAAAATAGGAGTGCGGGTAAGCTACTACCAGCAGCATAGTGAACGCATTATTGTGGCCAAGATAGACATGAAGCCCATGCCTACTACAGTAGTACAAGTTTATATGCCAACTAGCTCTGCAGATGATGAAGAAATTGATGAAATGTATGATGAGATAAAAGAAATTATTCAGGTAGTGAAGCAGATGAAAATTTAATAGTCATGGGTGACTGGAATTTGAGAGTAGGAAAAGGGAGAGAAGGAAACATAGTGGGTGAATATGGATTGGGGGAGAGAAATGAAAGAGGAAGCCGTCTGGTAGAATTTGGCACAGAGCATAACTTAATCATAGCTAACACTTGGTTCAAGTATCATAAAAGAAGGTTGTATACATGGAAGAATCCTGGAGATACCAGAAAGTATCAGATAGGTTATATAATGGTAAGACAGAGATTTAGGAACCAGGTTTTAAATTGTAAGACATTTCCAAGGACCACAATCTATTGGTTATGAACTGTAGAATAAAACAAGAAACTGCAAAAAGGTGGGAATTTGAGGAGATGGGACCTGGATAAACTGAAAGAACCAAAGGTTGTACACAGTTTCAGAGAAAACATAAGGGAACAATTGACAGGAACGGGGGAAAGAAATACGGTAGAAGAAGAATGGGTAGCTTTGAGGAATGAAATAGTGAAGGCAGCAGAGGATCAAGTAGGTACAAAGACGAGGGCTAGTAGAAATCCTTGGGTAACAGAAGAAATATTGAATTTAATTGATGAAAGGAGAAAATATAAAAACGCAGTAAATGAAGCAGGCAAAAGGGAATACAAACGTCTCAAAAATGAGATCGACAGGAAGTGCAAAATGGCTAAGCAGGGATGGCTAGAAGACAAATGTGAGGATGTAGAGGCTTATCTCACTAGGGGTAAGATAGATACTGCCTACAGGAAAATTAAAGAGACCTTTGGAGCAAAGAGAATATCAAGAGCTCAAATGGAAACCCAGTTCTAAGCAAAGAAGGGAAAGCAGAAAGGTAGAAGGAGTATATAGAGGGTCTATACAAGGGCCGTGTACTTGAGGACAATATTATGGAAATGGGAGAGGATGTGGATGAAGATGAAATGGGAGATATGATACTGTGTGAAGAGTTTGACAGAGCACTGAAAGACCTGAGTCGAAACAAGGCCCCGGGAGTAGACAACATTCCATTGGAACTACTGATGGCCTTGGGAGAGCCAGTCCTGACAAAACTCTACCATCTGGTGAGCAAGATGTATGAGACAGGCGAAATACCCTCAGACTTCAAGAAGAATATAAGAATTCCAATCCCAAAGAAAGCAGGTGTTGACACATGTGAAAATTACCAAACTATCAGTTTAATAAGTCACAGCTGCAAAATACTAACATGAATTCTTTACATTCGAATGGAAAAACTGGTAGAAGCCACCTTGGGGAAGATCAGTTTGGATTCCGTAGAAATGTTGGAACACGTGAGGCAATACTGACCCTACGACTTATCTTAGAAAATAGATTAAGGAAAGGCAAACCTACATTTCTAGCATTTGTAGACTTAGAGAAAGCTTTTGACAGTGTTGACTGGAATACTCTCTTTCAAATTCTAAAGGTGGCAGGGGTAAAATACAGGGAGCGAAAGGCTATTTTCAATTTGTACAGAAACCAGATGGCAGTTATAAGAGTCGACGGGCACGAAAGGGAAGCAGTGGTTGGGGAGGGAGTGAGACCAGGTTGTAGCCTCTCCTCGATGTTATTCGATCTGTATATTGAGCAAGCAGTAAAGGAAACAAAAGAAAAATTCGGAGTAGGTATTAAAGTCTATGGAGAAGAAATAAAAATGTTGAGGTTCGCCGATGACATTGTAATTCTGTCAGAGTCAGCAAAGGACTTGGAAGAGCAGTTGAATGGAATGGACAGTGTCTTGAAAGGAGGATATAAGGTGAACATCAACAAAAGCAAAACGAGGATAATGGAATGTAGTCGAATTAAATCGGGTGGTGCTGAGGGAATTAGATTTGGAAATGAGACACTTAAAGTAGTAAAGGAGTTATGCTATTTGGGGAGCAAAATAACTGATGATGGTCGAAGTAGAGAGGATATAAAATGTAGACTGGCAATGCCAAGGAAAGCGTTTCTGAAGAAGAGAAGTTTGTTAACATAGAGTATAGATTTAAGTGTCAGGAAGTCGTTTCTGAAAGTATTTGTATGGAGTGTAACCATGTATGGAAGTGAAACATGGACGATAAATAGTTTGGGCAAGAACAGAATAGAAGCTTTTGAAATGTGGTGCTACAGAAGAATGCTGAAGATTAGATGGGTAGATCACATAACTAATGAGGAGGTATTGAATAGAATTGGGAAGAAGAGGAGTTTGTGGCACAACTTGACTAGAAGAAGGGACCAGTTGGTAGGACATGTTCTGAGGCATCAAGGGATCACAAATTTAGCATTAGAGGGCAGTGTGGAGGGTAAAAATCATAGAGGGAGACCAAGAGATGAATACACTAAGCAGATTCAGAAGGATGTAGATTGCAGTAAGTACTGGGAGATGAAGAAGCTTGCACAGGATAGAGTAGCATGGAGAGCTGCATCAAACCAGTCTCAGGACTGAAGACAACAACAACAACAACAACAACAACAACAACAACAACAACAACTGTAATACTAGAAGGCATATCTTTTATATAAATAAGAAACAGCAGTGGTCCCAGCACCGACCCTTGGGGAACACCCCACTTAACAGTGCCCCATTGGGACTGAACATCAACAGCACTCTCAATATTGCGGAGAATTACCTTTTGCTTTCTGTTCTTAAAGCAAGAGGCGAACCAATTGTAAGCTACTCCCCTTACTCCATAATGGTCCAACTTCTGCAGCAATATTTTGTGGTCAACACAGTCAAAAGCCTTCGTTAAATCAAAGAAAACACCTAGCATTCACAACCTTTTATTTAATCTGCCCAAAACCTCACAGAGAAAAGAGAATATAGCATTTTCAGTTGTTAGACCACTCCCAAATCCAAACTGTACATTTGACAGCAAATTATGTGAATTTAAATGCTCCAGTAACCTTGTATATACAACCTTCTCAATAACTTTAGCAAACACCGATGGCATTGAAATAGGTCTAAAATTGTCAACATTATCCCTGTCTCCCTTTTTATAAAGTGGCTTCACTACCGAGTACTTTAATTGGTCAGGAAACCTACCACTCCTAAAGGAAAAGTTACAGATATGGCTAAGTACTAGACTAACATACATAGAACAATACTTCAGTATTCTACTAGATACCCCGTCATAGCCATGAGATTTCTTGGTCTTTAGTGATTTAATTATTAACTCAATCTCCCTCTTGTCAGTATCATGGAGGAGCATTTCAGGTAACAGTCTCGGAACACTTTTTTCTAAGAGCGCTATATGATTCCCTGTTGAGACTAGGTTTCTATTTAGTTCACCTGCTATATTCAGAAAGTGATTATTAAGTACTGTACACATATGTGATTTATCAGTAACACGGGCATTCCCACTACACACTGATTCTATATCCTCGACCTGTTTCTGCAGACCAGCCACTTCCTTTACAACTGACCATATGGTTTTAATTTTATTCTGAGACTTAGCTATTCTATCTGCATACCACATACTTTTTGCCTTCCTAATAAGATTTTTAAGCACCTTACAATACTGTTTGTAATGAGCTGCTGCATTTAGATTTTGACTGTTTCTAACGTTTTGATATAATTGCCACTTTATTCTACAAGATATTCTTATTCCTCTAGTCAGCCACCCAGGCTGCCTGTTTGTGCTAGTACCCTGTTTTGAACGTTCTAACGGAAAGCAACTTTCAAAGAGCACGAGAAAAGTCTTGAGAAAAGCATTATATTTATCGTCTACTCTATCAGCGCTATGAACATCTTGCCACTCTTGTTCCTTGATGAGGTTTACAAAGGTCTCTACAGCAACTGGATCAGATTTCCTAAACAGCTGATGACTATATTTAGCACGTGATGCAGCACAAAAATCTTTTAGAGTTAAAATTTGTGCATCATGATCTGAAAGGCCATTCACCTTTTTGCTAACAGAATGCCCTTCTAGTAATGAGGAATGAACAAAAATGTTGTCTATGGTTGCTCTACTGTTCCCTTGCACTCTCGTTGGAAAGAATACGGTTTGCATAAGATTATATTAATTAAGGTGGTCTACCAGCATCCTTTTCCTTGCACAATCACTTATACAATTAATATTGAAGTCACCACATATAACTAACTTTTTGTATTTCCTATAAAATGAACCAAGAACCTCCTCTAGCTTTAGCAAAAATGTTGTGAAATTTGAGTCTGGGGATCTATAAATAACAACAGTTAGAAGTTTAGCTCTGTTAAATTTAACCACACCTACACAACATTCAAACACCTTTTCAGTGTAGTACTTTGAAACATCAATTGACTCAAATGGGATGCAGTTTTTCCACATACATGGGTACTCCCCCACACCGCAAAGAGCTCCTAGAAAAGCTGCCAGCCAACCTGTATCCTGGTAAAGGAAGCCTCTGAATTATCTCCTTATTTAAGAAGTGTTCAGATATACTAATAATTTGAGTCAACATCTATAAGCAGTTCACTAACTTTATCTCTAATACCTTGTATATTTTGATGAAATATACTAATTCCCTCATTACTCGGATACTTAAGCTTTGTCGAAAGTGGTTCCTTTGTTAGAGAGACTCCCCTTAAGCATGAATACCTATCAGCTGACTTAAATCTAAAAAAGTTGCAGCTCTAACACCCACTACTGCAGGAATTTTCCCATGAGTGATCCCACCACCCCCACCTTATTTGCGCGGATGGATGCCCGAAATTTAATGGACTACCTACTAGGATAGTTTAAAATACGGTCTGCAATATTGCTATCAGCTGATTTGTAGGAGACGGGCTCACCTGCAATTTGTTCACACTGCATGTCCTTGATCATTGGGGTCAAAAAAGAGGAGGCAGTCGTCTTTTTCTATTTCCATAGTTTTGGATGTTGTTGTTGGCCGTAAAGGTGATGGCACGTTAGGACATGCCGTATGTCGGTAACCAACACACACAAACCTATATCTTCATGCCAGAAGCTGCCATCACCCTTCATAGACCATAGGTGTCCTTAAGACCTTAGTGCATCAGGCGCACTGTATACCCGAGAAAGACAATTTTCCTAGAAGAGCTCACATACCTCAAGAGCATTTTTAAATCGAATGGATTTTCTTTGCAACAAATTCGTAGAGCATTCGATGCAAAACCTAAAATGAAGGTATGTGATAGGGAAGAAGATAGTAATTCCTTCAGATCTAGTGCATTTTTGCCCTATGTGGGTGCTCTTTCCTCGAAGATAGGCCGTATTCTTGAGAAACACTGTGTGAAGGTGATCTTCCGGCCCTCCACGAAGACTGCAGCTTTACTCGGCTCTGTGAAGGACGATTTACAGTTAGTAAAGCGGGTGTGTATCAAATTCCCTGCGGAAATTGTGAGAAGTCGTACATAGGTCAAACAACATGCACCGTTCATGAGAGGTGTGTGGAGCATCGAAGATCCACATGCTTATTACAGCCAGGCAAGTCTGCTCTGGCCGAACATTGTATTGATACAGGGCATTCCATGAATTACAGTGATCTGAAGATTTTAACATCCACCCACCTCTTCTTTTTGGGAATCTGTCTTCAAGGAAGCTATAGAGATTTAGATTAGCTAATAATTTAATAAATAGAGATAATGGTTTTAATTTGGAAAAAGCATGGAATCCGGCTCTTGCGGTAATTAAGCTGCAGAGAAGTTGTCATGGTGTCACCACCACCGATCATACATGGATTATCGAATCGAATGTCTGTACGCCTTCGCCACATTTGGCGCAGGTGTATGCGTATTTCTCGGCCGCTGACCAGTATATGTGACCCGCCTGCGCAGTACCGCTGTGGTGGAGCATATAAGGCCGCGCTTGGCATCTTGTCGACAGTCTTGTGACTCACTCTGAGGATGGCCGGAGGATACGCAGCCAAAATCTCAGTGGAGGAAATTTTATTGGATGGATGCCTGAAATTTAATGGACTACCTACTAGCTGTTTTGACCAGTTTTAGAAGAGTGTTGTGTTGGTGCAAAAAAAGTTTGCAAAGGAGACAATATATGTTTGGTGCTTGGAATCGCATTTCTGATCGACTTGCGCATTATCATTGCCCATGAATAGGTCTGTAGAAATTTATCAGTGTCGGGAACTGGAAGAAGTGATTCTACCTGATGGTATATTTGCCCTTAAATTTTAAAAGTTGTCATATATTGGTCTTTGAATAATTTGTGAGTTCCAATTGATGTCATCTGGAACACAGAATTGTATTTAAGTGCTTGGAATTGATCCAGTCATCTGAAAGCTATGACAACAGAAGTTCAGGTGGTGTTCATCAAATCAGAAGTTTAACTTTGCGATTTTTGCACCACATGTGGGTTGTTTCAGTGTAGAAGTTTCAAGTAGCACAATGCGCACAATTTATCCATGTGGCCGACGTCTAATCTTGGATAGAGACTGTAGTCATGATTGACACTGTATTGGACTGCAGCAAGAGTTAAATCAACATACACTGTCCAGCAAGATCGAGTAACACAGAAATTTTGAGCATACAGTCTAACTGATTCCAATGCATGCGTTCAAGTAGCATGTAAATGATGAGATAAATTTCTTGCTGTACATTGGTCTTCAGATTCTGATGGGCATGATTGAGCAACCCATAAATGATCTGATTAATAGTTTGCTTGGCGATCCTGACTTCCTTCAAAAGATGTAACTGCTTTCTCTTTCATGCCTGGCTGACAAATCTAGCAATCGATGTGCATTTAGAAGGCATGATTATTTTCACAAAGAAAACAACTATTCAAAGTTCCATTATAATTGAAGGAACTAATCATTTTGTTTACATATGAAAATTATTGTATATATCAATTCAGGCAAGATAGGAAAAAATCTTACCTTCATAGTCTCGGATGTTACTGAATTTAGTATAATGAAGGACTAAGTAAGGAAAACATGATTTTTGTTTCCTTGCCCCCCCCCCCCCCTCCCAAAAAATTCTGCTCAGAGATACAGCCCTCTAAAGATGACACTGAGCATACCATTTTGAAGATGCGAATTTAGGAAAAAAATTTTAAATGCTGTATCTCTGGAACAGTTTCAGATATTTTGTTGGGGCTTTTTCTTTGAAAGATATTTGTTTTATGATTACAAAAAAAATCCTCCATTTGGACTCATCTGTCGAAGTTCTTTTACTATAGCATCCTGAACTTTTTCATAATTTGTTTTTTTTTCTTTCAAAAATGCCAATCCATGAAACTGATTTTTTTTCTGTTGGTTAGTACCATATAATTCTACATTCCCTGAAAAGGAGAGCTTCCACTTTTAGGTTGAACAGGTTTATAAACAATTGAAATTTTTGCCATACATAAAACCTGTTTTATTATCACATAACAGGCTCATAAAAATCAAAACCTAGCCTTATTTAACATAGTTTTAGTTTTGAAAGATGAATAAGAGACTAATTTTTCAGGCATTTAATGGTTCCAAAATGTATGTGAAAGGTCCAAAGACTTAATGGTTTCAATTTATACAACTTCTGTGCACTCTGTTTTGTACTGAAATTAGCGAGTCGATGAACTAAAAATGGGTTCCACTGCTTCAGTGTCTTCCTTTGATTTAGAGTGATGCCTTCCTGTTGAACCAATAGGAACTGGAGCACTTACAATCTTCAAAACACTGTGAACAGGAAGTGAGTGCTGATGGCGTTGTTTGTGTCCTTCAGCTGGAAACCTATATCCAGCAGCTGGTCCATGTGGTAGCATAAAGTTCACTACAGTTTATTTAACTCATAACTGGTGTCTATAATCTCTGCAATCCACCGGTCAGTCATACACACACGCCACATACATCCCCCTTCTCAAGTTGTGAATCAGAATATTATCCTGCTGTTTCTGAGGTGTTGACCGAACAAACAAAATTTCTTCTTTCTTGCTATTTAAAATACGTGCAGTATGAGTTCACCCATTACTTAGTCCAAAAATGTGTCTCCTGAATTCCTTTCACAGGAATAGTTTGTTTGGACCATTTTTCTTTTTTCTGCTCATGGAATTCTTCTATTTCCTCTTTGGACAAAAGAAT
Source organism: Schistocerca piceifrons (assembly GCF_021461385.2). Taxonomy (NCBI): domain Eukaryota; kingdom Metazoa; phylum Arthropoda; class Insecta; order Orthoptera; family Acrididae; genus Schistocerca; species Schistocerca piceifrons. The sequence continues at coordinate 574,549,941 of NC_060141.1, forward strand.
GAGAGCTGTGGATGTGTAAGATTTCACGACTCTTGTAAAATCCTCAGCATTCTGAATCACAGCTGTATTTGATCTGGAAAGATTGTTTTGTAGCATGGTGCTTCAGCATGTATCCTACACCATCATAAGGCTCCTTCCCATGACCGGTAGCGCTGTATACCCAGCCAGTTGGCGCAAGCAACTTGCTCAATTCAAACAGCTGGTAATGATTTTTAAAATGACTAGAGGAACCATCAGAAATAATGATCTTCTTCTGCCCGTTTTCAGTTGACGAATTTTGCGCATTGCTAGCAAAGCATGTGCTGAGTCATGTCCTGTGTCATCATTTATAACTGCAACATTTGTGGTCTTGTTTTGAAAATAAGTCACTCCTGTAAAAATTTAAACCTGGTCATTACTCCAATGATACGCTTGTGCTTCTTGTGGGAGAATTACAGACCAGTTCTCGGCAAAATCACAGTGAAGTACTAAACATAGTTCTTCAGCTTGTACACACTCTTTCACTTCTGCAATGTGTTGTAGTTGCAATTTCTTCAGATGCTGGTGTATTACTGCTTTCACTGACCATATACCTAGTTCATCAATGAAACTGTCAAAGGCAACAGTTTTCTTAATTAGTTTTAATTTCCTCCCATGTCACTTATGTAATTTCTGCAGAGTTATCTGCTACATCTTCCAGTCTAAGTGTCTGTAAAAACAGTCCTCCCTTTCCAGGGCAGTTGCCACATTCTTGAAATAAACAAGTCTCTCGCTTTACACCTCATGCTACTAATGACTTCACGCTCCCAACCAAGGTGTCATATGTCACATGCTCCAGTAAGTTCTTCGAAGTTATCACACAAAATTCAAAATTCGCACAGTACACACATAAACAGACATTCTAGGTGGGTGTGGGACTATCCACTTAGGTTGTACTGCATAAAACTTTGATCTTCCAATATGTGTAGTTGTGTAATTGCTCTTATAAATTGCGAAAGTTTCTTTAATACTGTGAGTCATGTACCTCTTCACTTTCACAACTTTTTGCCCTTCTGCTGATGTACTTTGATACAAATGGAACGTGGTTCAAAATTATTTTCTTTGAAAATGTCTCTGGAATAATAGTTACAACTTGCAACTTTTCACTGTAGGATGCATAATATTCAACAGCTGAACTGATATTAGTGAATAATTCCTGGCAAGAAGTGCAAGAGTGCTTTGGTTCATTTTCTTCTGAAGATGGAATTTCTACTTTGAAGAGTGTGGTCGGTTTTGCTGTTGTGTATTCATCCATAGCTTTAGTAATTCCACTGTGCTTTCGTGATGCATACAGCTTATGACTCGACTTTACTGACCACGGTTTCTTAACAGGACTAACACCTACCTCTGTACTTGACTGATTCAGGGTATTTAATTCTCTATTGAAGCAAAATCTGCATAATCTACACCATGGGAAGCTTCGCCTCGTTCAGATACGGGCATTGTTGTTATTCTGTCAAAACATTTAGATCACAAAATGTCGTCATTGGAAACATCTTCACTTTGAAACAGTGTCTTCAAATGAGAACACTTATTCCCAACCTGAACAAAGTCTGTTTTTGTCTTATATATCACTCTTTAATGGATATGCAAATAGTCAGCACACTTCACTCTCCTGTGGCTCCAGTCAGAAGACATTTCAAACAGTCCTTTTCACAAAAAACACTGCAACTGTGTCAACTGGCAGTTTCCTCACGAAAACACACACCTCACTGAATGGTCTCAGATTTCTTAGAAGCCTCTTCAGTAAACAAATTAGCACTGAACAACTACAGTATGGAGACCTGCAGTGAACAACCACAACAAACAAATTGATAGAAACTACAACAAAGTGTAAGAAATAACTGCAACAAAGAAAGTGATAAGAAATAACTGCAACAGTCAATAGAAGTAAACATTGTAACAAAGAAATTAGTAAGAAACAACTTCAGTGAAGACTTAAATTACCCATGAAAGTTAAAAAAAAATGGTTTTTTAAAATAAAACAATCCAATTTAAAAGTGGAAGCTCTCCTTTACATGGTACTAATCAACACAAAAAATCTAACTTTTCTGGATTGACAGTTTTGGGGAAAAAAAATAATAAATCTGTAAATTATAAAAAAAATTCAAAAGGCAACAGTAAAAGAAGTTCAGAGGATACCACTGTTATCATAAAGCTATTATCTTTCAAATAAAAAAAAGTGTAACAAAATATCTGGAACTGTTACACAGATGCAGCATTAAAAAAAAAAATCCGAAATTCGCATCTTCAAAATGCTGTTTGCAGTGTCGTCTTTGGAGGCCTGTATGTCGGGACCGGAATTATTTTGGAGAAAACAAAAAAAATGTGTTTTTTACTTACTCCTGAATTTTAACATGTGCTAAATTCCACAACATTCAAGACTATGAAGGTAACCTCCCTGCCTGAAGTGATACAGATTATGCCAGGCCTTTGGTTAAACGAATTGTTACCGAGGGCTACCAACATGTGAGAGCTTACAGAAATTCCATCATGCAAAGATGAAATGTTGAACATTGCAGCAGAGTCTTTCCCACAATTGGTTGTAACAGAAAACTGGTACATTGTGGCTGGAAGTGCTGTATAGCTACAAACTTTTTCCAGACAGTAATGATCATTTTGCAGAAAACTGAGTGTATATCAGGCCATTAGTTTTTGAGATCAAATGAAGATATCTGGAGTGTACCTTTTACAGAGGTTAGACATGGACTATAAACAGTCCAGAAAGAAAAGAATAGAAGCTTTTGAAGTGTGGTGTTACTGAAGAGTGCTGAAAATTTGAAGGGTAGATCAGACAACTAACAATGAAGTCCTGAATCAAATTGAGAAGAAAAGCAGTTTATAGCAGAACCCAACTGAAAAAAGGGTTAATTTGATCCTTAGGCATCAGGGAATCATCAATTTGATCATGGAGAGAACTGTGGGGGTAAAAGTTGTTTGAGCACAGTAAGCAGGTTCAGATGGCTGAAGGTTGCAGCAGTTACTCAAAGATCAATAGGTTTGCACAGATCTGGAGAACTTCATGAACACGTCTTTGGACTGAAGGCAACATCAACAATAATAATTTCTGTTCTTTTATAATATAATGCTGACAGAGATTTTAGTACAGTTAGCTTAGTCTGTCCTGACATTAAAGTCAGACACATGAAGCTCATTTTACAGTAATTCACTACAATTTATATAATGAATCCACTGGGAAATGGAGAAGTATGTTCGTAGTATTGTGTCCAATACATCATACTTCCTCATAGAATTATAATGGTGGTGTTTGTGTGCATACACTATGTGATCGAAAGTATCAACACCCCCAAAAACATAAGTTTTACATATTAGGTGCATTGTACTGCCACCTACTGCCAGATACTCCGTACCAGCGATCTCAGTAGTCATTAGATATCGTGGGAGAGCAGAATGGGGCACTGCGCAGAACTCGTGGACTTCAAACGTGGGTAGGTTATCGGGTGTCACTTGTGTCATACGCCTGTATGAGAGATTTCCACACTCATAAACCTCTCTAGGTCCACTGTTTCTGATGTGATAGTGAAGTGGAAATGTGAAGGGACATGTACAGCACAAAAGTGTACGCTGGCCTTGTCTTTTGACTGACCAGAGACCGCCGACAGTTGAAGATCGTCGTAATGTGTGATAGGCAGACATCTATCCAGACCATCACACAGGAATTCCAAACTGGATCAGGATCCACTGCAAGTACTTTGACAGATAAGTGGGAGGAGAGAAAACTTGGATTTCATGGTTGAGCGGCTGCTCATAAGCCACACATCATGCCGGTAAATGCCAAATGAGACCTCGCTTGGTGTAAGGACCTTAAACAGTGGAAAAACATTGTGTGGAATGATGGATCATAGTACATAGTGTGGCGATCCAGTGGCACGGTGTGGGTATGGTGAATGCCCGCTGAAAGTCATCTGCCAGCGTGTGTAGTGCCAACACTAAAATTAAGAGGTGGTGGTGTTATGGTGTTGTCATGTTTTTCATAAAGGGGGCTTGCACCCCTTGTTGTTTTGTGTGACACTATCACAGCACAGGCCTACATTGATGTTTTAAGCACCTTCTTGCATCCCACTGTTGAAGAGCAATGCGGGGATGGCAATTGCATCTTTCAATACGATGGAGCACCTGTTCATAATGCACCGCCTGTGGCGGAGTGGTTACACAACAACAACATCCCTGTAATGGGCTGGCCTGCAAAGAGTCCTGATCTGAATCCTACAGAACACCTTTGGGATGTTTGGAACGAAGACTTCATGCCAGGCCTCACCGACTGACATCGATACCTCTCCTCAGTACAGCACCCTGAAGAATGGGCTGCCATTCCCAAAGAAACCTCCCAGCACCTGACTGAACGTATGCCTGTGAGAGTGGAAGCTGTCATCAAGGCTAACACCATATTGAATTCCAGCATTACCAATGGAGGGCACCACTAACTTGTAAGTCACTTTCAGCCAGGTGTCCGGATACTTTTGATCACTTAGTGTAGCTCATACAAGTATATTCATACTGAGAAGTTCAAGCAGAGCCTAAAAGCAACAAAGATTGTGGCTGAGTGGCAATTTTGTGTGTGCTATACAGACTACAGAGAAGATAATTTTTTTTTTTTTTTTTCAAGACCGCATGTTTGTCATATAGACTTTTAAAAAACAATAGTAGTATATTTTAAGATTGAATAATTCTTGTTACTTTCTGATTTAAAAGGACAAGAAATATGTTGTTCTGATTTTTTTTGTCAGTCATTTTCGTTTTGTGTTATGAAGTTATAGAGCTGAAATGGTGTCATTGAAAGTAAGTTGGGATCAGAAATGTATTACAAGGTGATACCCAAAGTATCCAAAAATCAAAAGATGGTTCAGGAATAGTGTAGCATTTTACTTGTCAGCTGTGGTCTTGCATGACTCGAGAACCACTGAACCAAATTGCAGTGGATACATACAGTATTACAGCAAGCATTTAGTGAGGATTCTTTCAGATGTTTTAAACATAGCCAGCAATCACTGAATTGTCAGGAAGTTCATGGATTGCAGATTTTACTTGTATATGCTTTGCATTTCAGGACCATTGTAAACACACCATTCACAATGGCAGGGGACTGTTACGTATCAAATAACAGATTATGTCTTATAAATTCAATATTAGAGGGATTTCAAAAAGTTCTCACATCAACTCCTGAGAGATGAATGGAAACAACATAATGCTCAAGGAGAGGCAGGAGTCCTTCATTTTGACCTTTGAAAAATAACAGGCAAGGATCTTTGTTGAATCCTTGAAAAGCTGCAACACTGACATTGATGAGTGTGCCCTTTAAGATTATCACCCCTCCTCATTTGACTGTAAACATAGTGTTCTGTTCTGATGTGCTAAGGCAATTGATTGAGAATATTAGGACAACACCGTGCACAAACTGTTGGTTCCTGCATCATGTTAATGTATCAAAGTTTATGTGGAAAACAATGACGTGGTTATTTCCTACAGACTATATCCACACACTTATGCTCAAAGTGAATTCACTCCGCCTGCAAAAATTTAAAGATTAAATGTTTGAGACTATCTGAGACATTCAAGAAAAATTGAAGGGTGTAAATTAGAAGCTCATATACAAATTTCCACATTTTCAGTAGATTCTTCCATTTCACTTCACAATTCCACAAATGCTCTCGATGTTGAACACCACAGTGAAAGACAAAGATGTCAAATGTATTTTTGGTATATCTGAGATTAAAAGTAGCAGCCTCATGCTTTTCAAGCATTCTTGGTTTCCTCATCTCTCCGATATTTGTATCCCAATCCATGGAGAGAGAAGTGTCACCAGACTCAAAAGAATGGGGTCAGCGTGGGTTTGGAATCAGTCTGCTTGTTCAACCACAATGTAGCAATTGGTTGCTTTTGGATATTCATCATTTCTCTAGCTGCATATAACGTAAAGTAGGTAGTGTGCACTTTGGGCCAAACACTGCAATCTCATCTGTGTTCAGGAACATTTTGTTTTTTTATAATTTTCAGTCGCAATTATTTATACCCATTAAATATTTCCACCTGTCTCTGGTTCTGACTTTAGCAACACTGTTCTTTTCACCATTAGATTTGCATTCCATAACATGATCTTAATTTTTTTAGAAGTAATGCAGTCTTTATCATGTAGCCTAACAATAGATGATTCTGATTCTGAACCAGAAGCTGTTGCCGATTTATTACGATGCTGGACTCATTAAGGAGAAGTTCAGGTACCTGCCTGGCCATTCTGCGTTGGTGTTTGTAGGTTTGTTAGATTCCAACCTGCAGTTAGTGCAACAAGGTGATTTAATAATTAAATATTGCACCTTCCCCAGATGAGGTAGGATTCAAATTCGTATCCAGACAGTCTCATTTTGATTTTTCTTAGTATCCTTAAACCAGGTAAAGTGAATGCAATTTAGATGTGGTCTGTGCAAGAGCAGTGTTTTGGGCACAGTACAGTCAAAATAAATAAATAAATAATTGCACACGGCAGCACAATATGGAATGCATTTCTCTGCAAAGAAAAGTGAAACAATTGTCACAACAAGGAAGAAGAATAGGCCAAATGTGGATATAACTTGTGGAGGGGAAAAACTACAAGTGGTAGAGAACTTCAAGTACCTGGGAAGCATGATTGAAAGTAAGGGGGGAACGCAATGGAAATAAATGAAAGGTGCAGAAAAGCAGGGCAGTTCTTCAAATGCATTAGGGGGCTTATTTGGAGCAAGGAGGTGCCACAGAAATCCAAGGGAATTATATACCGAACCTACTTTGTCCCCATATTGGCATACGGAAGTGAGACATGGGTAATGCACAAAAGCGACAAAAGTAGAATACAAGCTAGTGAAATGAAGTTCCAGAGGAGCAGGTTGAGTGTAACAAGACGAGACAGATTGCGAAATGTGTATGTGAGGGAAAGACTAAAGGAGGAACCAGTACAGGACAGGATAGCAAAATCAAGACTGCAGTGGTATGGACACATGAAGAGAATGGATGAGGGAAGAATTCCAAAGAGGATGTTTGATCTGCAACTGGAGGGGAAGAGGCCCAGGGGAAGACCAAGAGATAGATGGGTGAAGGGAGTGAAGGAATGCGTGACGAGAAGAGGAGAGAACTGGACGAAGGTGGAAGAGGGGGAATGGTGGAAAGACAGAACACAATGGAGAGGCTTGTGTTCCTGACAGACCCAGCCAGTGGCTGGAAACTGTCCAAGATGATGATGACAGAGCATGTTACAGGTCACATTTGAAAGCCATGTACACATTGCTTGCTAGAAACTATGCAAAATTTTTCTTGTATGACTGCTATGTTTGCAAGTGATACTTTTGATACTCTATTGGAGGCTGCCCCATGCGCGTGTATGAATGATTTATGATTTTTTGGGGGGGGGGGGGGGGGTGGAAGTGGTGTGATGTGTGGTGGAAAGATGTTGATCCACTGTAGTCAGTGCAAAGTGGAACACAGCAGTGTTACAAGAATTGGTTGTTAAATAACTTTACAATTGAAAATATTGACTTGTTAAACTAGATTTCAAGAAGTTGGCACCACAGTAAATACGTTCATTAGATGGACGATTTCTGTAGAGCAGGTATAAAAAACCTTTTCAGGCTTGAAGTCAACTACATGCAGTTTAGTTCATTTAGAGATCTACTGACTTAAAAATTCATAAACATTCAATCACAAAAGAACAAACTCTGTCTTCAGTGCTGTCAGGTTGGCCATATACTTCTTTGCAGCTTCTTGATCCAACGATGTTTGTTGATTCAACAGTTCTGACTGTATTTGAGGAAAGTGTTCCACATTTGTTTAGAACCATGCCTGTACTTAGCCATTGAACTTCAGTGTGCAATGGCAAGTCTCCATGCTGACTGTCCAGTTCTTCTGATAGGTAGCACTGTAAACTACTACTTTTAGTAGTGTGTGTAAAATTCTGGTTGACAATAACGAATTATTTAGGAATAAAGATGATGACACACCTAAAGGCAGAAGCGCTGCCTTGTCGACAGACATGCAGAAAAGGTACAGAGCTTTTGGAATGGAATTCCTTTCTCTAGCTGTAGGAGAAATGGGTTTGTGTGTGCACGTGTGGACACACACATTATTATTATTATTATTATTGCAAATGGCAGCCGAAAGGGTGTTTTAGGAAAACTAGTAATCTAGTTAACTGATATTCTACACAATTATATATTACCTTAGCTTCTTCATTTTACATATTCATGTCATGCAACGTCTTAAACATTGAAATTTTCATTTTAGCAATATATTTACCACCTGTAAATTTCATTTTTGATATAGCAATCAGCAGGTATCACAACTTTTGAAAGTTATGTATGGTATTGCATGTAACTAAACTGCAAATTATATAGTCATCAGCTCTATGCTGTTTGTACTTCATAGGAAATAGTTTGATATTGTATGGTTTTTAGGTAATATATCTGTTGTGCATTTGTGTAAAATGGAAACAAAATTTTGCTTACAACTATTTAAACTACTTGCATTTTTTTCAGATTTATTACATGTCTCTTCGTCAGAGCAGCCCAGTCTACAGCTTGTCATTTGACCCATGTCAGCTCTTCGCTGCTGTGGATCGCTCTGTCCACTGTCTCGACTTCACTAGCAACAAGAACAAAATGATTAACTACATGAATGGAAACTTCTTCACTTGAAAGTTGCCACACAGAATTATTCTAACAGAGATTTTGGTAGTTTATTCTATCCTATTCATTGTGAAAGGAAAATGATTAGTGAGATATGAAAAAAGATTCATATACTCCTCGTTCTATGTACATTTTCCTGATCCTAAAGTGTGCAGATTGATTTTCTGCAATATGCTTTGACAGCATATTCCCTTAGATCTTGTATCAAGAGAGAGTCATAATGTGGAACTGAATATTAGAACTGTAAAAGCTACAGCTGGAATAAAGTCTGAGGTGCAACATACAAATGTTGTTTCAATTCCCATAATGTGTATTCCTCAGTATGTGCCCTGTGGCTTGGAGGTAAGTGTAACTTGACGAAATATATCTCTTATCAGTTAATAGTCTAGCTTCTTGGTTTCATCAATGTTCCTTCATCTTACAGAAGCCATTTAAAAACGAAAATACACACTCAAAAAGTAATAAATATCTGATTACATAAAAAATATAAACTGGAAAGAATCAACATCAACATCAACATGAAAACACACTGTAACATCACTGTACTAACACACTATAAACCCTAAGTCAGTCTGTGATAGTCCATAGAATCAAACATGTATTGTTTTCGTGGCAGCAATGTAAGCCACTGAGCTGATTAGTGTAATGTGGCTCCCAGCTGGGCACACGTGGCCAAGGCTAGACCATTTTATTTTACTTTCGACTTGAGCATAGCTAACCTAGGTCAATGTACCTACTGTTTATGTGCAACTGGTTGGCTGTTTAATCCTATGTTGAAACGAGTGTATGGTTGCTGAGTAGCAGCCATGTTGAAAAGGTGTATCACTAAAAAAAAAAAAAAAAACCACACACACATAATTACACTGCAAAAGAATAATTAGACATAAGGAAAGTAGGTTCTGTTGAAAACATAAGGTCTTGGAAATTGTTGAATAGAGTGTAAGACTTGTGCATTTCTTTTAGGACTTGCTTGATGACTGATACAATAGATCAGCTATCCAGTTAGCCTAAGTTTTAAAACCCTAATAACATTATAGCCAGGAGAGTTACTGCCTGATAGTGTTAAAACTATTTATTTATAATATCTAGAGTTCTTTTGAGTAATACATGCTGTTGTTTTGTACAGTGTCCATGTGAGTATATCAGATGCCCTTGGACATTATAGGAGTATTCTGGACTGTTGAGCACGGTTGCCAATTTCTGTCTAATGCACAATGCTTTGGCACCTGAGGTAGTAATTTCTCATCAGTAGCTGCAAGTAGTGATCTTAGTTCTGCTAATTCGTGCAACTTTACTTAACAAAATGACTAATTTTATAGCTCTGTACTTGCCAGTAAAATTCTACTTGAAGGGTAATGGAAAAAATCATGAGCTGTTGCAATATGTGCTTTAAAATGCTGGGTATCCGAAAGTTTATAGTCGCATTATTTACACCAAGAAATCTCGCATCTACATTATATTATTGGTTCCAATCTTTGCTTTCGCTGTAAGGAAGTAATGATTTTTATGTCTCATTCAGTATTAATTTCTTTGTAAGTTGATCAGTGTTGGCAATAAATATAAAGGCAAATTGCAGATTTGCCACATCACATCCAGTAAACCTTTCTGTTACAATTGTATTTCCCATCTGTCATCATATATCTTACATACATAAATTTCGTTTAGAATAAGTGTGCAGTTTGCTGTTAGATTACTTTCCTTTTAATGGAATAACATCATTAAGGTTCTGTTGGAATAATGGTTATTTTGAAAATTTATATTCATGGATATCTGAAGTTAGTTTCTAGGGGGACATAAAATTGGATAAAAGCTGAAAGCTAACTCACAACAGCTGCAGAACATTTACAACAGCGTGTTTTCAGAATGAATTTTCACCCTGCAGTAAAATGTATGAAGATTTGAAACTTCCTGGCAGATTAAAAATGCCTGCCAAACCAGGGCTCGAATGTGGGACCTTTGCCTTGCGGGATGCCAGGAAAACTTCTGTGAAATTTGGAAGGTGTAGATGACAAACTGGCAGGAATGGAACTGTGAGATGGGTTGTGATTCATTGTTGGATCGCCCAGTTGGTAGAGCACTTGCCTGCAAAAGGCAAAGGTCACAGTCTGGCACATAGTTTTAATCTGCCGGGAAGTTTCACAACAGTGTGTTTTCGTTTTCTAATTTAGTGAAAATATCAGATCTTTGATGTGAAATTCTAATGTTGCCAGAAATTTACATCTAGTGTGCACTCACTCATATTGGCCTGTCTGCATGTAGAACCTATTTGGTCCATATCGTATTGATTACAATGTTGGTTTAATTGTAGTTGGTAAAATGGACAGTTGGACAATAAATAAATTACGGTCTTACTGATTTTACATGTATGCTCAGTTAAAATTAATCCAAAATGTGCTCAAAACATCTTGAGTGTATCATTCCAAAACATCGTGTGTTTCTATCACCTATGCAGTGTTTCTCTTGTTTTCAGGTTTTGGTTAAGAAAAATTTTCAGTAGTGTTGCCATTTATTGTATAGTGTGGGTTAATTGAGTTCTAAAGATTTGAGACAGAATATTTAAAAAAAATCAGTTGTTCACCTGAACAACACACATCACAACTCTTAAATGTCAAATCAGTCTTAAGTTAATGTTAATGTGGCACAGTTGAGTATGAATTCTTTCTGAAACATACTAGTTACTGTGTGCAGTTTTATCTGAAGATTGTATATAGCTGAAAATTTCTAAGGAAACAGTGATCTGAATGTTAACTTCTGTTGCTGTAAAACTCTTTCCCCATCTGTCAGTTTTCATATTGTGAAAAACTGATTCCACCTGTAAATCCCTTGCAGCGTGACATGGCAATTAACAATGTGAAGCAGGTAACTAATTACAGTATTCGGTACTACTGACCCATGCCAATAAACAGGTAAACTAAGTGCTAATATGCTCACTGTGTATTTGTAGTGAAGCAAAAGTGTCTACGTAATGTAATTATCGATAGATAAACTCAGATGGTGAAAGTTTTTTGGAGAAATTACCCATTGGAATGATTGTATGGCATTATTGGCCAGGAGACTTGTTTGGCCACCTGGTGCAAGTCTATTTGAATCCACCTCGGCAACTTGTGTGTTGAGATGAAGATGAGATGAAATGATTAAAACAACACCCAGTCCCCAAGTGAAGAATATCATCTGACCTAGCCGGTAATCGAATCAGGGCCATGCCAAACACAACAAAAACTGCTATTAGGACATAATCTGTAGATCAAGCTATTAATATTTTTATTTTGTCAAATTGTATGTTGAGTTGAAATATCTTTCCAATATTGTATAAGAAATTGAGGTAAAGCAGCAGAAACAGGCACTTTGCTAGAGAGAAGTCTAAATGAGAAAGATATTTCGAAACGGAATGAAATTTTGAGAGGAAGACAAGCCATTTGTGATGTACGTTGTGTTTTGACATGATGTAATATCATGTTTATTTGAATCCTGGCACAAGAACAGTAGAACAAGCGCGAGTTCAATGTACAGAACTAAGTCAAGGTAAGTAGTAAGTGGTAATCCAGTCAATGCAGTAATCTTTAGAGAGTTTGTGGAATATATATGATGTGGCGAGAGCATAGTGAAGTAACATTGAATGAGCAGTCATGAATCTCCTCATGCCTTGCTGTGCATCCCTATTTCTGTCACCTGGATACCATCAGATGTCACCATGTGTGATGTTATGTGAAGGTGCAGTGGTGTGATCGGGCAAATCTTGTCTGCATTCCTATCACCTTCTTTGGTAGATGCTGCATCCTCCCCCTTTTGAGATGGCATACAGGGGTAGAATCGGGCCAACTTAATACTGGCTCCAATGTGGCCGATGGGGACTATCTTGGATGTTGGTTGGAGTTCCTCAGTCATGATGTTTCTTGCAGGCAAGGTAGGGTGCTAAGGATGAACAGCTGAATCTGTGTCCCAGCATGGTGATGGTAGTGCTGGGAGTGTTGGAGTGTTGGTGCCATGGTCCCCATGCCTGGTGGACAAAGTTGGAGAAGCTGCAGCTACGGGTTGTGGGGGTAGTGTAGGGAGCCAGTCCGTGGCAGTTGAGGAGGATTGGCAGCTGCCACTGTGGATGAGTTGTGGTGGTACAAGGTGAGGCATCTGCAGTCTGGGTTGGACATAGTAAGAACCGGGAGGTTAGAACAGGTGCAGTCTGTTCTGCAGTTGGTTTTGGTGGCATATCAGCACCCACCTGCATCCATGTGGCAAAGGTGATATCCCAGAGCAGAGATGGCTGTGGCACACCAAGGCTGCTGGCCAAACCTTCACAGCACACTGTGGCTCCCATATGGAGATATCCCAGCGACCAGTCTGGCTGTGAAAGTGCTTAAAAGTATTATTAGCGTATTCTCTGTGGATGTTGACTGACTCACTTCAGATGGGGCAGTGTGCTGAGTCTCCACTAGAAGCTACATTGCACTAAGAAAAGTGGCCTGATAAATGTGAATCCAGTCTCAAGGACCAAATGGTTAAGGCAGTGGAGGAAAATCCACTGGGGCAGGAACTTGAAGTGCACAATCTGCATGTGAATGGGCTCCTTTTCTGTTGCCAGGCAAATATTGTCATGCAGGTAGTACCCAGGTGTCCCACATTCACAGAGGGGCATGTTTGTATTTAGGATGAGGAGGCCGACCATCCAATGGGACTCAGTTTCTGTGTCCTACAGTGATTACCCATCTTTTGAAGTTAAGTGACACTTTAATGAAAAATAGACTTTGGCCATTGGTTAGCCTTTGTTACTGGGTGGCGTACCAATTGTAATTTAACCCCCTCCCCTTAGACTGGTTGAAATGGGATTCCATCCCCAACTCTGCCCTGAATTGTGAATGCAGTGATGGGCAATTCTTCAAAGTGGCAAGTCCATATATTGATCCTGTAGGTCAAAATTAGAGTTTGGACCAGCTAGAAGCCTACATTGCACACCTGCATGGCATGAGGGATAGTGATAAAATTGGAAACCACTGCCGTAAGCATTGATCTGACATCGGGTAAAGAAGAACATGGACCAAACAATGCCAACATAGGTTTGTGATCTGTCCCAAGATGAGACTCGATACTGTAGATATATGTATTGAATTTGTGTGTTTCATAAAGAAGTCACTTTTTCCAACATGGGCTGTCTAGGTTTTATAATCTACAGGGCTTCTCCTTTTTAGCATATATTTTTTGGTGAACTGTACTAAAAGTTTTGGATATGAAGGAAATTGGGTCCTCGACACAATCTTGATCATTGTGTGACCCATAGGACATGTCAGTAGCTAGCAGTAGTGTCTTGGATGGGAAGTGTGAGACTAGGCAGGGTGTAGACTACAGTGCTTGTTTGAAGATGGACAACACTTTACATACTCTTGCAGCCATATGAACTTTGCGTTCTTCTTCCAAAGGGTGTTAAGGAGTGAGACTTCTTTGCTTCATTGGTAAAGAACTGACCATAATAGTTTACTTTTTTCTTGAAGATTGTAGTACCGTAATTCTGTGAGAAGGCACATCCAGTCTATGGCTTCTACACGGCATTGGGTTTGAAGGATACCCATTTCTTTTGTCGATAATGGCATGTACTGTTGACTGTTGAAGATGTTGGCTTTGCGAAGCCAAGGTACCACTCCGGCATGTATCTTGTGAACTGCAAATCCACATCAAACATTGCAACATGTTTGTGATAGCCTTAAACTGAACGTTTTTTGTGCACTGAGCAAGAACAAAGTGTACGGCCCCTTTTTTTCCGTGAGAACTATCAGTGGGGTAGTGCGCTTGGGTATGTTACAACAATTTTTGAGACCACATATCAATGAGGATGACAGAACGAAATGTTAACTTCATGCAAGATGGTGCTGGCCAACGTCCAGGATTTTCTCAGTGACCGGTTTCTATGTCAATGGATTGTCCACAATGCGTCAATTGCATGGCCCCCACGTTCCTGAGACGTGACACTACTCGATCCCCCCTCTCAATTGCAACTAACTCATAACTGATTAAATTTGAACAGGGCTATTAAATAAACGTGTAGTGATACATTCCTTTTTGTCTTGGCCATTCCCTTTTTATTATACACATTTTACATAGTATGACATTTGCAAGATAACAAATAGTTTCATGTTTGCACAAAATATAATGATTTAAATGCTGACAATTTGTATTTGGTATAAAATGTATTTTCACTAGGGTTCTCGCTCCGAGACAAAGTGTCGTCTTTAATACGACTCTAGCTAAACTATGATAAACTGTTCACAAAAAATATAGGATCATTTTTTTCCAAAAGCAGCCAAATAAAACCCAATTTTATGACGATGCCATGTAATTTGTTATTTCAGACTATATTAGCATGCTGCGAGTAATTTTATTTTTGAGAGATAAAATTCTTAAATTATACCTGCCTGAATAATGTAATTTCCAAAATAAAACATTAAAAAGTGTTACGCACATTTCAATAAAATCCCAGATCCAGAAGTTAACCACTGTATATACTGTGATTACATTCAGTAAAGACTGTAACATCAAAGAACATGTACTACTGACTAAACAGACAATGTCATACTAGCCAAAATCAAGTGTGAAAAGAAAGCATTTTTTGATTCTGTCAATTCTGATATGAATCTAAAATATTTTTTTATTCTTTTATCATTTTAAATTATTTTCCTTTCAT
Organism: Schistocerca piceifrons; assembly: GCF_021461385.2. Taxonomy (NCBI): domain Eukaryota; kingdom Metazoa; phylum Arthropoda; class Insecta; order Orthoptera; family Acrididae; genus Schistocerca; species Schistocerca piceifrons. Next base: position 574,565,295 of record NC_060141.1, read on the forward strand.
CTAAATATATTTTTTGGTGTCATCAATCAAGTCCTTGACCGATATGTTAAAATTTGATAATCATCCAAGAAAGGTACAAAGCCTTTCATGACAACCTAGACATACATTTGAGATGGTTAACAGAGCAAGATATATCCATTTTGAAAGAACTGAAGACAATTTTCTAGGTTATGTAGTGAATACACACCAGGGAGGAGATGTTCCCCAATGTTCATACCTGCAGAAGACGTGCAGGCGTGTGTCAAACTATTTGGATGTAGCGAGCACTAGAGTGTAGCATGCATTCTCTCCCCGGCTACCTCTTTGCCACAGGCCAGTTTTTCCAGGCGGAAACCGTGGCTGAAAGCCTTTGCTCTCTGACTGACCCTTCCCACATGGATGCTGAGAAAGTGACAATTTGCATGCTGTCACTGAGTGATCTGAGCAGTGTGCAATCACGTGACAACAGAACTTATGGTTTGCTGCACAATGCTCTGACAGGTGTGCAAGGATTCAGATGACCATATACCAGTAAGTCGGCTTTTTGAAATTGCAGGCTATTTACATTATCCTGCAGAACCACTAGACTTATCTCTTTTTAAGTAAGCACGTACGTGTGGCCCCATTATCCAGATGGTTATTTGAGATGTGACATCAGGCATCATTTCTCAATTATCACCATTATTAATATTAGCCAGGGTGGCAGTCCAGAGCCTGCTAAAAGATTTAATGTGTATGCCCCTGTAATGTGGAATCACCACACACCTTTGTGTGTGTAGAGATAACAATTGTTCCCTTCCTGTAATGATGGCTAAGTATCAAATAACAGTTAATGCAGCACGTGTCTAGTCCACTACAGTAGACAGGTATCCACATTAAGTACCAATTGGTGTCGCCAGAATCAGAACATTGTGCTCTGTTTTCCTTATAAAGATGTAAATTTTATATAAATGTGGCCTCCACCTAATATCACTGGGATCAAAATTTTCTACTTCAGGTTCTACGAGAATAGCCTTAAGTTATATTTATATATCCCATGTAACATACAGGTTTTGTTTCCGTATCCTGAGACAGTGAACTTTTTATGTATGCCCATTTTAGCTGCATTAGAGGCGAGATGTATCTGGACTACTCAAGATAGCTGGACAATTGTGTACCTTTGCCACCCCTGCATATTTGTATAACTCCTGATGACATATTGTTGTCATCCTAGGATGTTAATTTGCTGTATAATCTCCCCATAGTAGATTGATTTCATTCCAATAAATGACCAAGTTGCATACAAATGCATATAAATTGTCTTCCCTCGTTCTATACCTGACATGTCTAACACTTAGCAGTCAGCTTATTTGATAGTCACTAGCAATACAAGTGAGCAGTAAACTAGCTCCCATACTGGTGACCCTCGTAAGCACTTCAAATTTGGCAACATGCTCCATACTCTTACATGGCGTGTTTTGACGCAGTCCCGGCATGTCTTGCTTGCTGACACATGCTGGGTACCTTCAGCCAACACAGCCAAAGCTGCTTCTCGTGCTCAGTGCCCCAACCTAGGCTATGCACCACAACCAATCACCATCCATCCTTCTCTGCCGCCCTCCCCCCAGTGTCCATGCATCACACTGCCGCTGATGACATGATCCTTTCCCACATCAAGCCTGTGCTCCACCATACCAATTAGAATGTACAGCACAGCACCCTCATTCTGATGATTCTCTAGGCAGAGCACTAAATACGGACACGATAGCACAACCAAACACCTACACCAATGTACCATGCCTGTCGAGTGTATGGCCCTCGCCCCTTGCCAACCATCGCCTCCCCCCTCCCCACTCTCCCTCCCCCACCCCACAGTCTCTGACGTGCAAGTAGAAATGGCCTTGTTTGAGGCTTTTATCAATCACAGCACAAAGCTCATAGGGACATTGCACAGGCGCAAACTGCCTCGAGCCACCTGCCACCGTTCAATGCCTAGAAACCCCGGCTATGGTTTTTGTCTGCCAAAGCAATTTTTGTGAGCTCCTCCATCACCAGTGACTCCACAAAATTTACATTCATGGTCGTGCAACTCAAGCCCACAGTTGCCACGGTGCGTATCCCGCCTACCAAAACCCAAAAGTTTTGGTATGCTGGAGGACATAGGTACCATGGTGAGTGTCATCTGAAATGCATGTACTCTTTTGGTCAGAAGAATACACCGCCATGTGACACAGCTTGTGCAACATCTCCGCACCCTCGCTGAATCCCAACAGTTCATGTTTCCGAACTAGCTCATACGTCTGCATGCTACAAACCACATGGCCCTGGCCATGCATGATTATGTGAACAGTGACACGGCTGCCATTTGGCGGACAGGGTGTTCAAAATGCTCGATCCTCAAGACCACCACCATCCAGAGCCTTCACACACAGGCATTTGCAGTGACTGTTGCACAGCACCGCAGTAGTCATTCGTAGGACTATCAGAATATGCAGGCATGTATACCTCCTCCTCCACTATGACCCACCTGCGGAGACAGCTTGCTTAATGAGATACATGATTGGTGAGATGGCAAAAGTGTCCACTACCTTGGGACGCTCTTATCCTCCCAGCTCTGCACTGGGCCTGACAACTACATGACACCTGTGAATGCTATGTACACGGTGTACAAGACCTGCGTGATGCCTTTATCCCTGATGGTCCCCCACCTGGCAGCTGCCAGTGCACCTGCCATGCAGGCACAGCTTCTCCCAGCCAGCAGACGACTGCCAAGGCATTCAGGACTGCAGAGATGTCTGCTGGTACCACGAGTGTTTTGGCAGCAATGTCACTTCTTGTCAAGCATTGTGTTCGTGGGTGCACCCAGTTGCTCCTTGATCTCACAGCATCTGTTCATACATGACCATGAAGACCATTCCTCTTCCCACGGCAGGCCTAGTTAATACCGGATCTGACCTATCCATCTTTCCCTGCAAACTATTGTCCTTTTCCATCCCACCTTCCTGCTACTCCTCACTGCAGCCAGTGGCTCAGTCATCATCACCTATTGCTCCCACACTTGATCCATCAATTTAGGACTCGGTAGAGATTTCCCATGGACTTCCCACATTGCCGGCATCACAGTTCCTATCCTTTGCGCTCATTTTATTTTCCACTACGGCCTGCTCCTTGACCTGGCGAATTGTCACATTGTCAATGGCACATCCCGCTGTCACATCTTCTGCCAATCCTATAAAACCCGCCCACTTCACCATCAAACAGCTATCCTATTCTGGTCCATTTTTCGATCTCCTCACTAAATTCTCTCTCCTCGCCCACCCTTCCAACACCCCAGTGGGAAGCACATCATGACACGGTACATTACATAGCGACAAAACTGGGCCCTCTGTAGTGCTGCCCAAATTTGGTAGCGCTTCCTAGACCATGTTTTCCATGGCGCCCTGGGACACTATGTGCCTAAATGACATCTCTACTCTTGCGACCTCATAGTGCACTGCTGCCACCTTGAGAAGATATTCTCCTGCCTCCATAAGCGAGGCGTTATAATTATTATTAACCTGGAGAAATGTGTTTTTGATGCTCTAGTGTTCGAATTTCTGGGACACACTATATCAGCTGTCAGTTCCCAACTGTTTGCCGAGAAGACCATCCAGACGATGGGCAGTTTTGAGCACACGTAGTGGGACCTGTCTGATGCCATCCTTCTGGTCCACCCCCACCCTACTGCTCTGCTTGCATTGTCACTGACAGCAGCGAGTCTGCCTCAGGTGCTGTCCTCCAGCAACATGATGAGGAAACCCAGCAGCCACTGGCTCTCTGCTCAGCGAAGCTGTCCGACCCACAGTGAACGTGGGCCACATAAAACCACAAGCTTCTTGCTGTTTACGAGGTGGTCATATGCTTCTGACCCTCGGTAGAAGGGAGTCCCTTCACTGTCTACACCGACAACCGCCTTCTTATGACAGGGTTTTATTGTAAGGAAGGTGCCCAGATATCCCCCCCACACACAGTCCCACTAGCAAGAGTATGTGGCAGAATTCATGACACACATGTGGCACATACTAGACACTGATAATCTCATCACTGACTGCCTCAGCTGCTCCTGTCCCTTACCTCCACTCTAAACTACAGGGTCCTGGCCCAAGTTCGGTCCTCTGACACTCAAGTTGCCGAATGACCCAGAGATGGGCCTCATTCTCTAGTCACACAAAATTCTTGGCACTGACTTCCACATCTGGTGTGACCTGCTTACAGACCCCAAACACCAAGATGGCTTGGCAGACTATATCCGTCCCTACTTTTCCCTTGACGTCTGCAAACTAACATTTGACTACCTCTAAGACCTGTCATGTCCTGCCATCCGCGTGTCCCTGGCTCTCATGCAGGTGTGCTTCTTCTGGCTCAGGATTCAGGAAGGATTGTATAAAATGGGTCCATGCCTCTCTCACCAAGGTAGGGTGTCATGTAGATGCTCTGAATGCTGCTTTCTCTCCTGCAGAACATCGGTTCTTCCAAATGCCACATCAACATCATAAGCACCCTTCAGAGGCTGTCTAGTCCCAGACATCTCATTGGACCTCATTGCTAAGGCTTTTGCTGACAGATGGGTTGCACATTTCAGTTGCCCCCCACCACATAACTTAAACCATAGGTAGCAATTTACATGCTGCCTACTCAAAACACTTGCTGAGACTTACGGTACTTTAGTTCACTTCTCTACAAGGTACTACCCTGCCATCAACAGCATAATGGAGAGATTTAACTGGACGTTAAAAGCCTCCCTTATTGTCACATGATCTGCTGCCCTGCCACTGGTTCTTCTAGGTTTGTGTGTGGTCCTCAAGGATGACTTGGTGGTGTCTGCTACAGAGATTATCTATGGGCTGAGGCTTGCAGTGCCGGGTGATTTTGTTGAGCCACAACCCTTGTCTACCACTAGTGCATGGCCCAGTTATGCCTGATGCTCCCACAGCACCATGGCAAGTGCAGATAATTTGTCCACTGAGGCCTGCAGACATATTAACATGTCATGCTCCACATAAACACTGGCCAATCACCACTCCAACTACAGTACTTTGGTATTTGGCCAGCACTTGCGAGCCCAGGCACTGGGCTTCCCTACTGTTCATCCCACCGCCACCTGTGCCAGAAGAGCTACCTGCAACACCAGTCACCCCGCCCCTGCAGGCAGATGCCCCACTCATGGCACATCATACTACCTCCACACTTTCAGCACTGGTGCACCCATTGCCCTCTCCGCAGCGCCATCTGCACCCTCTGGCGCACAACCACACAACATTACGTAGCTAGATCCTCCAGCAAGATGTGACAACAGCAGCTAACAATGGCACCAATGCACGCCATTGCATGTTACAGCACCACTCAGTGTGCTGTTGCCTGTGCACAACTTGCCAGGGCACTAGCACACCAGCCCATTGCCCCCACAACCCTGTCATTGTGCCACCATGCTGTTCATACCAACCAGCCATTGGCCACTGCTTCCCCTCGCTCCGATTGCCATTGAAGTGAGTCACTGCCCCTGTGCCAAATTTGCTGTGTCTGGGACGCCACACATGATGTCACCTACTCCACTGTCAGAACACTGCTGCAGACACCCATCATCACCAAGCGAGGTGGTGCAGCTGTTAGCACACTGGACTCACATTCAGGAGGACAACAGTTCAAACATGCGTCTGGCCATCCTGATTCAGGTTTTCCATGATTTCCCTCAGTTGCTTCAGGCAAATGTTGTTATGATTCCTTCGAAAGGGCCCAACCAACTTCCTTACCCATTCTTCCCTAATCTGATGGGACCGATGACCTCACTATTTGGTCCCCTCCCCTGAATCAGCCAGCTTTCAAGCTTTCATTGTCGACCCTGGCTGCACCAGTGCTGTGTTGCCGTACACCCCAATCCACCGACTGATGCCAGGAGCAGCCCTTTGACCTACAACCTGTCGTTTACCTCTTTCAGGATGAAGGGTGATCTGTGTGGTGACACACCCAACACAAACCTCAATGTTTGCTCCTAACACTCATCTGTTCAAGCAGACAACACAAATGCAACAATGGAAGATGTCTGGGCATGCACCAAACCATTTGGGTGCAGCAAGCACCCTAGCACAGTATGGGTTCTCTGACTGGCCACCTCCTTGCGGCAGGTAAGTTTTTCTGGACAAAGAGTGTGGACAAAAGCCTTTACACCATGACCGACACTTTCCGGATGGAGCTGAGCAAGTGACACCTCAGATACCGTTGATGGGTGATCTGTGCAGTGTGTAATTACACAACAACAGAACCTAATGGTTTGCTGCACACTGCTCCCAGATAGGTGTACAAACATAGAGAAAACCATGTACCAGTAAATCTGCTTTGTGTGACTACACGGCACGTGCATTGTAGGCTACTCACATTATCGTGGAGAACCAGTGGGTCAATCTCTTTTAAATAACTAGGCATCCGCTGCTACTTTACCCAGACAATTATCCCAGGTGCAACATTGGGCATCATTTCTCGATTACCACCAACATTAATACTATCCAGGATGGCAGTGTGGCACCCTCCAGAGTTTGCTAAAAGATTTACTGAGTATGTCCCTGTAGTATGGGAACTCTGCACCACTAGGCATGTATAGAGATAACTATTGTGCCCTTTCTGTAACAGTGACTAAGCGTGCATTCAGCCCACTATGGCAGATGGACATCCACGCTATGAATCAATTTGATGCCACAATGATCAGAATATTGAATACCGTTTTCTTGTAAATTTTATGTAAACATGATCTCCATCTATTAATGCTTGGATCAAAATATTGTACCTCATTTTCTCCACATAGTTACGCAATCGTCTTATCAACGGCCCGCTCAGCCTTTAAAAAGACTAAGGCTGCATGGCCGAGTTTGCCTATGGAGATTAATACAGGCGGCTTGCTGCGGCTCGCTGCTTGTGGACGAGTTTGTACAGGCGACTAACAGCGTGCGCTTGTATCTTGAGCTATAAATAGCTGCTGATGCAACTTCGCGCATTCATTATATGAATAGCATTATTCAACAATGGGTCGCCGTTTTGGATATCGCCGTCGCAGACGAATGCTGGTCTACAAACAATTGGTCAATATTACTGGCACCTATGGTATTGTTCCAGCACCAGGTACGAGTAAGAAGATAACAAATCTGAAGATATCGCCGTCGCAGACGAATGCTGGTCTACAAACAATTGGTCAATATTACTGGCACCTATAGTACTGTTCCAGCACCAGGTACGAGTAAGAAGATAACAAATCTGAAGAAGATTGCATCTTTACCTGTATTGTCAGGTCCTAATTACTTTTTAGGACTTAAATTGAATTTTTCCATTTCAAAAGCATCTGAATCAAGTACTATAGGAAATGGTTGGATTACCTTTGCTGTTGTTGTTTGTCATGATGCTTCTAGGACTGGTTTGGAAAGTTTTACATCACGTGAAGTTTTGGCATTTCGTACTGTACATTTGGCCGAAATTCTTGTATTAAGTGAAGGATCATATTTAGTACCTTATGGTCCATTGTCTCTTAATTGTAGGACAAGGCGTAAGGTTAATTCTGATGAAAAAATTTATATTTGGTCTAAAATAAGTGGTACATCTAATATGGAAGATTGTAAATTTGTTGGTGATTGTATGATATATTATCATTAATAAAAACTACACATTGATCTTGCCAAAAGCCGAGAAGCGATTTTATTCTTTTGTAGCACCACACCTCACTCAGTATCCTGCTCCCTGGCCCCCCCTCAGGGGCCTCTCACAGTAGATATGCTTATATAACAGTTGCATGTGGTTACGCAATCGTCTTATCAACGGCCCAATGTAACGTATGGGTTTTGTTTCTTCATCCTGAGAGAGTAAACTTTTAATGCATTCCAATTCCGGCTACATTAGTGTTGAGGTATACAAGGTCTGTTCAAAAAATTCTGGAACTTTGTCGACAACATTTTTGTGCTGTTACTTTATACTTATTGTGTGTGGTCTCCTTCGAAGTACTTTCCTACACAATTGATACACTCCTCCCAATGCTGTTTCAACTTCTGGAAGCAGTCCTGGTATGCCTCTTGCTGGATTGTGTGGAGCACTGTCTGCAAATTTTCTTTAATCATGCCTGTAATTGCAAATCCTTGTCCTTTCAACAGGGGTTTCAACTTTGGAAATAAAAAAAGTCCGCAGGGACCAGGGCTGGAGAACTGTCTCACCACATTTCAGGCCACTTCCTTCTCACATTTTCTTGCAGGCATTGCAACATGTCCCAATAGTATCAACAATTAACAGTTTGTCCCTGTGGCACGAATTCATGATGAGCTAATTCTTTACAATCAAAGAAAACTATAAAAGGCTTTGAAATTTGACCTGACCTAATGGGCTTTTTAAAAAAAAAAGAAAAAGAAAAAAGCTTGGAGAACCTTTCTGAACCCATTGTGAGGATTGAACCTTGGTCTCAGCATGATAACCATAAATTCATGTCTCATCACCATTTATGTATCTCTTAAGGAACATCTCATTGTAATTTGCACAGTCCAAAAGCTCTTAACAGATTGCATCTCAAAGGTCTCTCTGATCCTGTCTCATGAGCCTTGGGATGAAGTTGGTGGCAACATGATGCTTTCCAAGATGCCATGTCAGGATTTCATGGCATGATCCAGTTGAAATGATAAATTCTTCTGTGATCTCTTCGACAGTCAGTCTTCGAATGGCATGCACAATTCCGTTGACGTTCCTGACATGAGCGTCATCGGTAGATGTCGAAGGGCTTCCTGGATGGGGTCATCTTTAACTTCCTTCTGGCCATTTTTAAACTGTGCAAACCATTCATAATACTGAGTGTAGCTTAAGCATTCATCACCATAGGCTTCTTGCATCATTTGGTATGTCTCTGTAAAGGTTTTCTTGAGTTTCATGCAAAATGTAATGCAGGTACATTGCTCCTCTAACTCTGCCATCTCGAAATTCGCAAACTGTGTAACACAATGTTCTACTCATTACGGCACTGAGTTACACATTAAATAAGGGCTTGTGCAGGGATGCCAACCACATTTTGCTCCAACACACCACTGGCATGAAATTACAAATGTTCCTGAATTTTTTGAACAAACCTCGTATCTGAGGCGGACCCGACAGCACGACCATCGTGTCAACATATTGCTGTTGGCATTCTAGTATGTTAATTTGTTGTATAACGTCCCTGTAGTACGTACATTTCATTCCAATAAATGGACCATTTGCATATGAATGGATTTAAATTGTTTTCTCTTCTTCCATACCCCATGTCTGTCCCTTAGCAGCCACCTTATATGATAGTCGCCAGCAGTACAAGTGAGAAGTAAACAATTCCCACATCAGATAATGCCTCACCCAAAGAGTTTACATGTTGTTAGTAAGTTAACAGATCAGTTGAAAGCACTCCTCTGTATGGTCAGTTTTATAGGAAGTTTGCGTCAGAAGCAGTGTTGAGTATTAATTTAGTGTTCAAGTTAGTTAATCTGGAAATGAGATGACACTGCATGACCAAAAAAGAAAAATAGTTTGATTCGAAAAAAGAAGCTCTAGTAAAAGCTGTTATATTAAAGCATTTGGAGTTTAATCCAACAATTTTATTTAGTTACAGACGTTTTGAGTATTGTCTTGGGTATGATAGGTTCGTGCACTGTATGTTGATGCATAATGAAAGGAACTATTGAATTAAGGACGTGAATACGTATAAAGTTTAATTACTTACAGTTGGGGGAAGAGTCAATCATTTACACTGATCACAGTGTTTTATCCTTTCTGAGAGAAAGCAAATTACTGCATAGCAGATTGATGAGATTGGCACTTTCCTCACAGAATTTTAACTTTCATGTAAAAAGTAGAGTAAAGGATGTGGTAATTGTGTACCAGATGCCAGCCCTAACCTTAAATTGGATTGAAATTGATAAAAGAGATAGGCAAGCAGGGAAAGTTCATGATCTATTTCTTAAAGATAAAGAAGTATGAAACTGATATTAATTTTCTTTTTTTTTTTTTTAAAAAAAAAAAAAAGAAAACACAAGTTTTGCAAAAATTAAAGCATTCTCCAAAATGGTGGACACAAAATACATTATGTAATCACAAACACAGAAATGACAACAACACCAAGAATTTAATAGTTGGAGGCTACGTAAGTGACTATATTTTAGAAAATTTTGATACCATCATACCATGTGGCTGCTGTACATCCCACATAAATATAATGAAGCCCTTACGTGGTGTATACACTCACTGCCAGACAAGAAAATTTCTCATGCATATGAAATGGTATTAACTGAAAATATATGTGGGTTCCTTAAAAGGGTTTTCAAGAAGTGGGTTATTTCCCAGAAAGCAAATGTTCCACTATGAAAGTTCATACTCCCTGATATCCAATTATTCATTATGGAATGCGCTGTTTTAGTGCCTGTGTACCTTTATGGTTCAATAATTAGAGGCCATAAAGGAATGATTTGGTGTCTGCAAGAGGGGATTGTTGCCCCCTTATGGAGCCTAGGGATATACGGTATAGACTTTTCTTTCATTACAAAATTCTCATGTATTTCTAGCACTGATTGTGTGCGAATTTACCACACTGCATATAGAGTATTGATGAGTATGGTGGGGAGGACAGTTGAATTATTTCTTACGATATTTTTGTTACTATGTTTATTAATGACCTTAGATGATCAAGCTGAATTTTCAGAGTTAGCATATGATTTAGTTTACAGTTAAATACAGAAAGTCAAAGTGAGACATCATCTACAGTGAACAAAGATTAGTCTATGGTTGAGAGACTCCACAGTGCACAAGCTGGAAACCCTTGTAGCGGAGACATGAAATGAGGTTGACTGTGTAGCAGGCTCACCTGCGGCATCAAACATTCCTATTAAGCATATAACGTCATAACTGAAACCTTGATGACTGATTAATAAAAACAGGTAGTCGGGATGATTTGATTTGAGTCTCGCCAGTGCTCTTTTATGTGACTCCTTCCTCTTGACATTTCATTTCCATTTGATTAACAAGCCATGGCAAAATACCCTTTATCGCTCTTTAACAACTTTCTTCGTGTCTTCCATTCTGAGTTGATACAAACCGAAAACTCACGTCCATACTTGGATATCTTACAATAGATGATGACAAACAATAACCAGTGCACAGAGCACATATTACAATCACAATACAACACCCATACAGTCCTTATCAACAAGCGGCACACAGCGATACATGCAATTACCACGGTTAATGGTTTGACATAGACACAGTGAACTGTCAGATCAGACAAAAAAAGATGACACTGCGTATACTGTGACGTTAGCCATCTGTATCTAACTTGGCTTTGCTTGGATATCATGCTGTTTCTAGGGAATTATGCCATTTCCTTGGGTCATTGGTGGTTTCAGCACTGTCCTGTAGTTAAGGCTGAGGTGAACCTTAACAAAACAGAGCCGAAATTAGGTCCCCAGTCTTGCTTCTGGTGGTTGTTCTTACAGCTCCCACCAAGCTTATAAAGTCCCCAGCGTTTACGCGAAACTCACCCGCAGTAATTCAACTATGTTAGACACCTCTGGGTAATATATCGATAATCATACAAAGTTTAAAATGTGTAATTAGTATAAATAGCAATGAAACAAGGGCACCGCTCTTTTATTTGCTCTGCTTTTCTGCTCTTTTCTTTTTGCCATTGTGCTTGCCTCTCTCGGTTAGCTTGATACATGTTACGCAATTAATTCTGCGGATTCGATGAAATGATCATAGGAAATCCTTCTCGGACTTTTAGTTAATTATTTGCAACTGGAACTGTTATTAGAAACGAGAATACCATATGCGTGCATTTCAATATCGCGTGTTTCATATAGAGCATCTTTTGTCTTAAGCATTACGCGTGTTGACTAGGGTAAAGTTGACTTTTATTTCTTTAAAATACACTGTTAAAATCTGACCATATTTCACTAACAAATCTATCCTTCCTTTACAAATTCAAATACATAATTTTGTGTGTTTTCTTAAATACGGAAGCATTTATTTTGGTTATTATAGTGGCATGCAATTTCATGCGCCGTAGTCTTTTGTTGTGAAATACGGTAGAACCTGCCATCATTTCAATATTCTGAAGTCCGATGATTAGTATAATATTAATTTCCACAAGGGAGCATATTTAAATTCATGGCCAGTAACAAATTTTACCAGGAGATTTGCTCTCCAAGCCAAAACTGTGGGCCGTTACTACTTTCAGAAGAAATTACATAACTTTGTGAAGTTCAGAATTAAGTCAGTCATTTAAGGAAAGAAGCGCCAGTTTCTTTTAACGTTGCCAACATTGCTTTTCATTTTAATGTAAGAACAGTTCACATTCCGAAATTCTCTTCCACATTAATTGCAAATAAAATAATTAAATCCCAATTAACAGGCGTTGACGTGAAATTGGCGAACTTAGACGAGGACTGCCAAGGAATAAACAATAAATGAAAGTTTATTGTGTATATAATTATTACAATAACTAATGTCTGCAACTCAGGAATATCAAGAGAGTGAAACAAGAAACGGAATAATAGAAGCAGTAACGCGATAAGGAAAAAAAATGGTTCAAATGGCTCTGAGCACTACGAGACTTAACATCTATGGTCATCAGTCCCCTAGAACATAGAACTACTTAAACCTAACTAACCTAAGGACATCACACACATCCATGCCCGAGGCAGGATTCGAACCTGCGACAGTAGCAGTCGCGCGGCTCCGGACTGAGCGCCTAGAACCGTTAGACCACCGCGGCCGGCAACGCGATAAGAAATCGCAACTGTATGGTAAGGATAAACAGTTCAAGGCCAAATCTTGTGCTTCGTGTTAGAAAATAGGTGAGCGTGAATTCCTTTCCTGTGTGAACTTATAAAATTATTTCGTGTGACTTTTAGATATTTATGTCTGAAAGTTACGCGCGGCAAGGTGGTGGAATTTATTATTGGATTCGCGTAATGGCTACGCTTGGTCAGATTGTTTAGCTTTGTAGGTAATTATTACATCTGAAAGTGATTTTTGGATGTGAAATATGTGTATGTGCGAAAGTGTATTTTTTATGTTTACGATTTTTGTCTGTACAACTCATGGATATGGGGAAAATAGGGAAGAATCCGACAGTTGAGGACGAGGGGAATGTTCGCGATTCGGAATTAAATACTGACGATCGGCAAATTTCGGACGTTGATGGAGAGCCTATAAATTATGCCGCAAGCAATGCTGATATGCCGGCGGAATTAGAAGGCAACATTGATTTACCAACTCCTGCATCTGGTGCTTTGCCCAATTGTATAAGGGACTATCAGATCTTACACAGCAAAATTTCGCACACCATGCGCGAGAGCAGACCGCACAAGTTACGAGGTGCATTCAAGTTATAAGGCCTCCGATTTTTTTTCTAATTAACTACTCACCCGAAATCGATGAAACTGGCGTTACATCTCGACGTAATCGCCCTGCAGACGTACACATTTTTCACAACACTAACGCCGTGATTCCATGGCAGCGGCGAAGGCTTCTTTAGGAGTCTGTTTTGACCACTGGAAAATCGCTGAGGCAATAGCAGCACGGCTGGTGAATGTGCGGCCACGGAGAGTGTCTTTCATTGTTGGAAAAAGCCAAAAGTCACTAGGAGCCAGGTCAGGTGAGTAGGGAGCACGAGGAATCACTTCAAAGTTGTTATCACGAAGAAACTGTTGCGTAACGTTAGCTCGATGTGCGGGTGCGTTGTCTTGGTGAAACAGCACACGCGTAGCCCTTCCCGGACGTTTTTGTTGCAGTCCAGGAAGGAATTTGTTCTTCAAAACATTTTCGTAGGATGCACCTATTACCGTAGTGCCCTTTGGAACGCAATGGGTAAGGATTACGCCCTCGCTGTCCCAGAACATGGACACCATCATTTTTTCACCACTGGCGGTTACCCGAAATTTTTGGTGGCGGTGAATCTGTGTGCTTCCATTGAGCTGACTGGCACTTTGTTTCTGGATTGAAAAATGGCATCCACGTCTCATCCATTGTCACAACCGACGAAAAGAAAGTCCCATTCATGCTGTCGTTGCGCGTCAACATTGTTTGGCAACATGCCACACGGGCAGCCATGTGGTCGTCCGTCAGCATTCATGGCACCCACCTGGATGACACTTTTCGTATTTTCAGGTCGTCATCCAGGATTGTGTGAACAGAAAACCTACAGAAATGCCAACTCTGGAGGCGATCTGTTCAACAGTCTTTCGGCGATCCCTCAAAACAATTCTCTCCACTTTCTCGATCATGTCGTCAGACCGGCTTGTGCGAGCCCGAGGTTGCTTCGGTTTGTTGTCACACGATGTTCTGCCTTCATTAAACTGTCGCACCCACGAACGCACTTTCGACACATCCATAACTCCATCACCACATGTCTCCTTCAACTGTCGATGAATTTCAATTGGTTTCACACCACGCAAATTCAGAAAACGAATGATTGCACGCTGTTCAAGTAAGGAAAACGTCGCCATTTTAAGTATTTAAAACAGATCTCATTCTCGACGCTGGCGGTAAAATTCCATCTGCCTTACGGTGCTGCCATCTCTGGGACGTATTGACAATGAACGCGGCTTCATTTTAAAACAATGCACATGTTTCTATCTCTTTCCAGTCCGGAGAAAAAAAATCGGAGGCCTTAGAACTTGAATGCACCTCGTAGTACGCGTATTAAGGACAAAATGAACGAAATTTTTAAGCAATTTGCAAATCAATAGAAGGAACAAATAAGCGGCGAAATTCAACACCAGATGAGTGTTAATTTCGAACGCTTAGACAAAAAGTTAAATGCACATTTTCTGCCGCTAAGTGAAGAGCATTCTACTAAAATGAGAAGAATAAATTCGAAGATAGAAACTGTAACTAACAACTTTGCTGAGTTACAACTTGCATGTAAAGACATACTCGAGTCGGAAAGGCAGTTGATCTCTGAAGAGAACGAACTAAAAGAAACGCAATCTGAACTGCAAAATACTGTACAACTGATCGCGCTGCGAAAGTGACCAGTTGAATGAAGAGTTCGTTATGCGGTTGCATGACAAAGATAAGGTTACCGAGTGCTTAACAGCATAAAGTAACAGAATTAATAACGACTACGTGAACTGGTTGCATCAAAAGGATTCACAGGTTAACGAAGCGCTTAAGACTGAATTACACATCGTAATCAAAATTCTAGCGCTGAAGTGTTATCTCAACACAAGGGGTGCAAATGGTTCAAATGGCTCTGAGCACTATGGGACATAACTCCTGAGGTCATCAGTCCCCTAGAACTTAGAACTACTTAAACCTAAATAACCTAAGGACATCACAAACATCCATGCCGGAGGCAGGATTTGAACCTGCGACCGTAGCGGTCGCGCGGTTCCAGATTGTAGCGCCTAGGACCGCTCGGCCACCACGGCCGGCCAACACAAGGGAAATACTGATGTAAAAATAGAATTAGAACAAATACAACGATAATAAATCGTGATCTTCTTAAGCGGAAGCATGACGTGGAGGAAGAAGTAGACAAATTGCACCATGAGTTGTCAGCTGCAAGCAATAATGCAGGCTGAAGCCCAGCAATAGCGGCAACAAACAATCCGCATATGCATTTACCGTCTCCACAGTCGGATGGGTTGTACCGAGAAACACCGTCGAACACTTCACACGGCTGAGCGGTATTCATCGTGTGATACGGAAGCGGCAAAGGATTTGACGAACATCTTGTTGAAAGAGAGTTTGCTCAGGCCTCATCAATTTCAGGTGTACATCCCTGACAAGAAAGGGGGTCAACATCCTGTTGTTTTCATTACGAGTTTCGGAGGGAAATTGCCCAAATCCTGAACAGACACCCACAGAATACAATTTTTTGCCTCACACGTACAAGGCTGAGGTGCGCTGTGGACATCAGAAATTATGGAAAGAGGTGAAACATATGACCAATTCGAGAGAGTGTTTCTATCAAAGTACTGGTATCCAGGCCAGCGAGAGAGATTAAGAAATGAAGTGTGCTCATCTGAATTTTATACAGTAAACAAGCTACTCTTCGCAAGTACTTCCAGAAACATATGAATAAGACAAGATACTGGGATGATCCCATATCACTAAAAGATGTTATTCGAATTTTAAAGGAAAAATTACCTTTAAATTTAAGAGTAAAGCTATTGCAGGCTCCTGAAAATGACATCGAGCAGTTCATGTGTGTTGTTGACTCGACAGACTTGTTACATGAGGACACAAAGCCGTGGACTCAAGACAGTGGGCAAGCTAATAGTAAGGACAATGCGCACCAAAATCAGTTGTAATGGGAACCAGAACCGAAACCAAAACAGTAACGGTACTGGAAATGAAATTAATCGAAACGTATCCAGCAAGGCTACGGAAATAAACATTTACAGGAAAGTGACAACCGACAGCACTTCGGAAAGAAAAGAAGGTATGATAATCGGTGTAATCCCAGTTATTGGAACGACAACCACAGGAATAATCAGGGTAACAACATTATGCCATAAACATGGCCAAACATCGAACAAGCGAATTGTCGATCGAATACTGCACCACAAAATAGAGGGCAACAGCATACGATGCAGAATAACAACCCAAACCAAAGTAATTCGAATAACAATAATAATACTGAGAACTGGCGGGAACGAAACCAATCCGTGAGGCTAATTGAAGTGATCAACCTTCAAATAGCCTGCCAACACACTGATTTCGATTACATCGAGCCCTCGGGTAGTGGTCGGGAATAGTGTAGGGGGAAATACGCAAAAACAGATGAATCTGATCCGTTATGATAACGGTGCTGATATACGTGATCAATTGTTCTCTGAGGAAAATTCGTGCATAAAGGAAAACAATACAGCGGTACAGGCTGTATCTGAAGCTGAAGTAGGTAAAGTACCTACAGTAGTAATAACTGACCCTGGTGCATCGGCGAACGCTATTTCTTACAGTTTGTGAGAAGGGTACACTTCCCACATTACCAGTCCAGAATCGTAGAATTATCGGTGCGATAGGCACCAATAATTGCGCCACCGCTTAAATTTTGATTAATAATCAGCATTGGCGGCCGAAGACTTCCGGCATAGTAAGTCCCCTCATTTTGCCAACAGCCTTGTCAGAGAGGACGGAGGAGCAGATAGAGGTTCTGGCCATTCTCTTGTCCTTGGGGTGGGAAACTGCCCCTAAAGGCGGAAGAATCAGCAAGTCAGTGGTATGAGGATGCAGAAGGCAATGGAAACCAGGGCATTAAAGGCACGTAACGTGTATCCACAAGACATTCCTGTAATTGAAAAAGTGTCATGATGATCTCTCCATTGGCAAAAGATTCCGGGATACTCCTCCATTCGGATCTCCGGGAGGGGCTGTCAATGGGGAGATGACTACGAGAAAAAGACTGAATAATCAACGAAAGGATATCATTCTACGAGACGGGGTGTGGAATGTCAGGAGCTTGAAGTGGTAGGGAAGCTAGAAAATCTGAAAAGGAAAATGCAAAACTAGATATAGTAGGGATCAGTGAAGTGAATTCGAAAGAAGACAAGGATTTCTGGTCAGATGAGTATAGGGTAATATCAACAGCAGTAGAAAATGATATAACGGGAGTAAGATGCGTTATGAATAGAAAGGTATGGCAAAGAGTGTTACAGTGAAGTGATAAGGTTGTTCTTGTCAGAATCGAGAACGATAGTTCAAATATACATGCCGACGTCGCTAGCCGAAGATCAAGAAATAGAGAAAGTATATGAGGATATTGGAAGGGCAATACAGTACATAAAGGGAGATGAAAATCTAATAGTCATGGGGGACTGGAATGCAGTTGTGGGGGAAGATGTAGAAGAAAAGGTTACAGGAGAATATGGGCTAGGGACAAGGAATGAGGGATGAGAAATACTGAGTTCTGTAATAAATTTCGGCTAGTAATAGCGAATACTCTGCTCAAAAATCACAAGAGAAGGTGGTATGCTTGGAAAATACCGGGTGATACGGGAAGATCTCAGTTAGATTACATCATGATCAGGCAGAGATCCCGAAATCAGATACTGGATTGTAAGGCGTACCCAGGAGCAGATATAGACTAAAATCACAATGTAGCAGTGATGAAGAGTAGGCTGAAGTTCAAGAGTTAAGCCAGGAAGAATCAATACGCAGTGGAATACAGAATTGCTAAGGAATGACGAGATACGCTTGAATAAGGAATAGCTCAGTAGGCAGTATAGTTGAAAAGGAATGGACATCTCTAAAAAGGCAATCACAGAAGTTGGAAAGAAAAACACAGGCACCAAGAAGGTAACTGCGAAGATACCATGGGTAACAGAAGAAATACTTCAGTTGATCGGTAAAAGAACGAAGCACAAAAATGTTAAGGGAAATTCAGGAATACAGAAATACAGGTCGCCGAGGAATGAAATAAATAAGAAGTGCAGGGAAGCTAACATGAAATGGCTGCATGAAAAATATGAAGAAATCGATAGAGAAATGATTGTTGGAAGGACTGACTCAGCATACAGGAAAGTCAAGAGAACCTTCGGTGACCTTAAAACCAAGGGTGGTAACATTAAAAGTGCGACGAGAATTCCACTGTTTAATGCAGAGGAGTGAGCGGATAGGTGGAAAGTGTGAGAATCATAGAGAGGTAGAGGCTGGCACAGGAGAGGAATTCGTGGCGGACCGCATACAACCAGCCAGAAAACTGATGACCCCAAAATGAAAAAAAGAGAGGCGCCAGTTCGAAGAATATTAGTTGGCAGACTCAGCTGGTTATATTGACAGTAAATGGAGCATTTTACTGCAAGCTCCTGGTGGTTGAGAATTTGTCAGACAACTTTATTATTGGTGTAGGATTTCTGCAGGAGTAGGTCACAAAAATCGACTTCTCGGCAGGCGTATGCTATATTACAATTGTTGGAAAAAACGCAATTCTGGATCTGCTCAAAATAAAAGCTCGCCATGGCAAATTCTGCAGCGAGTGAAGATCAAGTTTGTAGGTATGGAACCTCCACTGACAGGTGGTAGTTCAATTGCTCTAGCTGATGCAACAAGCAAGAACTCGAGGTAATATTACCAGGCAAGATTTTAGAATCAGATTACTTAAGTGAGCAGCGGAGAAACGAGCTATGCAGTCTCTTGTATTGATATACAAGTCTTTGCAGAAAAATCAGGTATAATAAAAGGAAACGTATATCGTATGCAAGTTAAGCCTCATGAAACGTATTGTCACACAACCTACTCGATTTTCTGATCTAAGAGAGAGGCCGTAAAACAAAGAAATCGAGAAAATGGTGGAATGGGGAATAGTAGAAACATCCTATCAAATAAAATTAGGAACATCTCAAGAAATTTGTTTCATAAATGTAACATTAGTATTGTATATGTCTGTGTAAGTATTTCATTTCTGTTTTCATGTAGGAAGGGCGTTTGAAAAGTCCGTGCAAAGCCCGAGAGATGGCGCCACCGGCGCGTATCGAGGTAGCATCTTTGGAAAGAACGCACACCAAGTTTCAGCCATATTGGTCTATTTCTTTGTGTCTGGCATTCGTGTGAATCAAAGAAGTCGAGGGATTGTCAAAAAATGGACGAAAAAGAATTAAGTGTGGTGATTAAACATTACTTTATGAAAGGCAAAAGGCCTCAGGAGACTATAGAGAAGCTTGATAAACATTACGGTGACTCTGCACCTTTGATTAGAACAGTTTATAAGTGGTTTCAAAATTTTCGGAGTGGCCATATGGGAACAAGTGATGCTAAACGTTCTGGACGCTCTGTGGAGGTTACAACACTAGAAATCATTGATAAAATCCATGATATGGTGATGGATGACACAAGAGTTAAGGTGCGTGAGATTGCTAGTGCTGTGGGTATCTCGAATGAACGGGTACATAATATTTTGCATAAACATTTGGACATGAGAAAGCTATTCCGCAAGATGGGTTATGCAATTGCTCGTGCTTGACCAAAAACAGAATCATGTTAAGTGTTGCAAGGATGGTTTGCAGCTGTTCAGGAAACATCCGCAGGACTTTAAGCGGCGGTTCGTCACTATGGATGAAACATGGATACATTACTATACTCCTGAGACCAAAGAACAATCTAAACAATGGGTTACCAAGGGAGAATCTGCATCAAAAAACGCGAAGACCATTCCTTCGGCTGGAAAGGTTATAGCGACTGTCTTTTGGAGTTCGCAAGGGATAATCCTCATCGACTATCTGGAAAAGGGTAAAACTATTACAGGAGCGCATTATTCATCGTCATTGGAAATGCAATCCGAAAACAAACGAAGTAGGTTACAGTACGCTTGTTCGCCCAGTGCCTGAATACTGCTCAGCAGTGTGGGATCCGTACCAGATAGGGTTGATAGAAGAGATAGAGAAGATCCAACGGAGAGCAGCGCGCTTCGTTACAGGATCATTTAGTAATCGCGAAAGCGTTACGGAGATGATAGATAAACTCCAGTGGAAGACTCTGCAGGAGAGACGCTCAGTAGCTCGGTACGGGCTTTTGTTGAAGTTTCGAGAACATACCTTCACCGAGTAGTCAAGCAGTATATTGCTCCCTCCTATGATTATCTCGCGAAGAGACCAAGAGAATAAAATCAGAGAGATTAGAGCCCACACAGAGGCATACCGACAATCCTTCTTTCCACGAACAATACGAGACTGGAATAGAAGCGAGAACCGATAGAGGTACTAAAGGTACCCTCCGCCACACACCGCCAGGTGCTTGAGGAGTATGGATGTAGATGTAGATTGGACCGTTTGAAAACCGAGCTGCAAGAAAAACGCCGGCGATTGGACCGAAAAATGTCCTTTTTTATCACGACAATGCACCAGCACACACCTAAGCAATCGTGGTCGCAAAATTAATGGAAACAGGATTCCAACTCGTTTCATATCCCCCCTATTCTCCAGACTTGGCTCCCTCGGACTACTATTTGTTCCTCAATTTGAAGAAATTACTGGCAGGACAAAGATTTTATTCAAATGAGGAGGTGATTGCAGCAACTAATAGCTATTTTGCAGACTTGGACAATTCCTGTTATTCGGAAGGGATCAACAAATTAGAACAGTGTTGGACGTAGTGTATAAGTCTAAAAGGAGACTTATGTCGAAAAATAAAAAAAAAGGTTTATTGCAAAAGTAGTTTCTATTTTTACACGGACATTTCAAATGCTCCTCGTACGTAATAGTAGAGTCGTCTGTGAGAATAAGTCTCAACGAAATATATGAATATTGTAAAGAAAAGCTGAAAGCATTTAAAGAACACTAAAAAAATAACTTTGCCAAACCTCCATTTTACTTGTAAACCAAAACCTGTCTTATAAACATATCTCACGGAATAAAAGGTAAATAGCAGTACAGTTTTCTAAACAGAATTTGTAGATAGCATGTTAGTTTTAAGGTTATTCATTTATACATTGGCTCCAAAATATGCGATTAGTTTAAAATAATTGTGCGCTTTTCATGCCAGAAGTACAGGTCCCACAAGCTCAACATAAAAGTTTTAAAATAATAAATGTACTCTTGTAAATAAATACTAAAGGGTGTGTTTTCTATAGGATGATGTTTTATGTCAAAGCATCAGCCAGCAGGCAAGGGCTCAGGTTATCTATCTTTCAATTAAACTATATTCTTATTGTGGCACTTACTGATGTCCTTGGACATTAGTTTTGCATTTTAAAGTTATTTTTGCGTGCGTTCTTATCGGTACCGTACAATATTGGGAACGGTCATTGAACTGGGTTTTCCTTGGAGTAAATAAATAAATTGGGTGCCATACACGAAACACATACATGTAAAGCACGGCTGCACAACACACAAAGCAATGACCAGTCACAGTTCAGATCGCGAATTTAGAAAGATATTCAATCTAAATATGAAACAAGCTGTATAAAGTGATGTATCCAACGAACACAGCGAACAAACAAGCTAATTTGGACGTTAGATGAATCGCTTGGCTTCAATATCAAAGCAATTTGACTCAGAATACTGTATGTAATTGCAAATGAGTAACAAAACGAATGTCAAACTCAGTGCTATTAAAGACTTTCAGAGAAAGCCGTAGTACATGAACTTTGTGTAAACAAAACTGTGCAACGGAACTAGTCTGTGAGAACAGTGAACATGCTAGTGTTGCAAAGTGCAATATAACGTTGAAGCTTATCTTCAGTGAAGTGATCAATCATGTCTGCAGGTGCAGCACCTTGTGTAGAAACTCTTGGGTAGGGCACAAGTAGCCATCCTATGAACTCGCACTGCTGCGAACCGACTGTACACAGCGTGCAACGCAAACCACACAACGACAATGTTGCGCGCGAAGCTCTAGATTGTCGCGGAGGTATGTGAGCCACTTGATCGCCCAGTATTCGCAGCATTTCAGAAAATAGAGACTTGTCACCGCTAACCTATGATGGCTGTTTTAGCGCAGATAGTGACAGCTTAATGTGCCAATAAATAAACTGCAATGCTCAATGCAAACAAATAACAATCATGATGCAATCAGAAAGAAACGATAGCAAAACACCACTGCGGCAAACAAAACGCAAACAAAAGAAATAAATGGACAGAACGAACTGTAAACTATCACCACGAACACAATATACAATCATTATATGCATCCAAAGAACAACATAAATATAACATATGTACTAATAAACCTTCTTACAGCCAAACCGCATAATTGTATTCTTGTATGTTAATGCTTAATCGATTGTATTCCATGTACCCCATACCCGAAATGCCTGTTCTGCGGAAGAGTAAGACCTAACCACCTGCATGAGTAACCAGCTGCAAATGCTGGCATGTCTTCCCCTGTTCCTGTCCGTACCTGAGGGTCCTAGCATCGACTACCATCCACCAGCAAGAACCGTTGTTAGTGCAATCCGTCGCATGATCTATCATCGCATCTACAAATCATTGTATTCGACGTTGTAAAATTGTGAAAAATTCTTAATCGAACTCAGTTTTGTAAAGACTTACGATCTGGATTTGTAAAAAAGAACGTTTATGACAAATTCGCATAATGAGACCTTTAAATGAAAAAAAACTATATCATAACGGACTCTTACACGAAAGAATTGTTTAAAAACTGAACATTTTACGTCATAATCCTGTTTGACATTTGTTATCATGAACATTTTATGGACTTTAGAATTTAATGTGTTTTCAAAATAACAGGACAAAATCCCATTGAATTTCTACCATATTTGTACTGTCTTGTAACATGTAAATTATTATTGTACATTGCTACCCTAATATTTAAATAATTTTCATTGAAGAAATAATCTGAAGACTGTATGTCGAGCCCTTGGTTTTTTACCCCGTTTTCCTTGGGATCGCGCCTGAATAGGTGCACGAGTAATTACTGTCGGGGTACTAGTTAGAACATAGGCTTCAGTCAAATAACAAGAGCAACAGTAAAGTATATATGCAAATGTACTTAAATAATCGCTCTTTTTCTTAAATGGAAGAAGAGATGCGGCATGTAAAACCATGAACTTATGCCCATGAACCATATAAACAACAAATGAAGTGACTTTAGTTAAATGTTTATCTCCAACATTCCCAACAGTGTGATCTCAAAATTTAGGGGGCATTTTATAACGTCCCCAACGTTTACATGAAATTTGCCCGGAGTAATGTAACTATGCCATAAACCTACGGATAACATATAGATAATCATCCAATTAGTATAAATAGCAGTGAAACAAGGGCACCGCTCTTTTTTTGCTCTGCTGTTTTGCTTTTTCTCTCTGCCATTGTGCTTGTCTTTCTCAGTTAGCTTGATACGTATTACGCAATTAATTCTGCGGACTCGATGAAATTGTCATAGGAAATCTTTCTTGGATTTTTAGTTAATTATTTGCAACTAGAATTGTTATTAGAAACGAGAATACCATATGCGTGCAGTTCAATATCGCGCGTTTCATGAAGAGGATCTTTTGTTTAAAGCATTACGCGTGTTGTCTAGGGTTAAGTTGACTTTTATTTCCTGAAAATATACTGTTGAAGTTTGACCATATTTCATTAACAAACCTGCCCTTTCTTTACAGATTCATAATTTTGCGTGTTTTCTTAAATACTTAAAGGATTTGTTTTGGTTATTATAGTTTACGTGCGCCATTTCATGCGCCATAGTCTTTCGCTTGTGAAATACGATAGAACCTGCAATCATTTCAATATTATGACATCCGATAGTTTAATACTAATTTCCGCAAGGAAACATATTTAAATTCACGGTCAGTAACAAATTTTCTCAAAGGATTTGCTCTCCAAGCTAACACTGTGGGCCGTTGCCACTTTCTGAAGAAATTGCATTAACTTTGTGAAAGTTCAGAAATAAGTCAGTCATTTCATGAAAGAGGCCTCTGTTTCCTTAACGTTGCCACCATTGCTTTTCCTTTTAATATAAAAATAAATCACAACCCGACATTGGCTTCCATATTAATTGCAAGTAAAATAATGAAATACCAATTAACGGTTGGTGACGTTAAAAGCTGCATGGAAAGACTACCCAACATCATGGTGCATGCAAATTCTGGCGACAGTTACAGCACAACACGAACATCGCTTCAGAACACCTGTCTGACACCTGTCATCTTTTCTCACAAGTAGACACTTCCCTCCTATGGCACAGCTTATTCTCAACACTTGTTTACCATTTTTCTGTGGACAAAGATTTATGATGGCTTCCTGCGCCTACAGGCAATTTTTTCACACAGCAGAATTATTATAGTAGGACTGGAAGAACACACCATATTATACAGTACATGCGTATGAGTGGGGGAGAGTGTTGTACCTACAGAACGGTGTATCTAGCAAAAACATTGTTTTTGGTTGGTGCTTCAGTCTGGCGACTGATTTTAGAATCACGCAAAGGAATGCACATTAGACTACCATAAGCAGTTTCTGCCATTTTATACAGTTTTTGGTGTCGTTATATATGAGGCTGTGTTTTGTGCAGCTTTTGTATAGATTTTGCATTCAACACTTTTAAGTGCTGTATATTAAAACTATTTGGAATATATTTTGACTTTTCAGAAATGTGGACCATTAAGCTAGAATTTTGTCAGTTGTGCAGGTCGTCTTTTGTCATGGAACGTTATGATATGCGGAAATGAACTGAGTTTCTTTGATGTCTTAATAGTTTTAGCTATTTTGAAAAGCGAAATGTGTCGTAGTTTTCAATAGCTTCTGTTTCGAAATTTTTAATTTGTAACATAACTTTGATAATACTACTGTTTAATTTGATGTCACTTAGTTTTATTGGTGTCTAGTAAAGTAATAAGTAACAGACAGATGATGAAGTACAGATTTTCTCAATTACGACACTTTTAAACTCCAGCTGAATATTTGTTCCTAAGCACATGAGCAGGTTTTTGTATTTTGAAGAACCTTAATTTTTCTGGAGTAATTTTTGTAGTTTCAGAAAAAGACTGCAGCACATAAAAAGTGAATGCCATCATTTAAAAATGAAATAAGAAAACATAATAAACGTCTATTACAGGGCTGGTTAGAGGTAAAAGTAAGAAGAGTGTACCAAGACACAACCAGCCTCTCTTTTACATCCAAGAATCCCATATCTTAAGTCGAGAAGAGAGGAAGAAAGCACGAAATTTCAAGATAAAAAAGTGCCCTTTTCAGGAATTGAGATCTTCTCAAACTATGTGGATAGTAGATAGTGAACATATAGTCATCGAGTTATGTATTTTGCATACCGGTCAGACGTGTATCTAGAGGAGTGTGTGCAGGGGCTCATTAGTGTTGTAACTCCTACAACCACCACCAACGCACTAAAAAAGAAAAAAAGAAAAACACCATGTTATTAAAGGCATTTATATTTTTACGTAAATCAATCTCCAACTTTCTCATCTACATATACGTCTATACTCCACAGTCTACCTTGCGGTGTGTAGCTGAATTCACCTTAATTGTCTTTTTGTGAGATGTACGAAGAAGGAAGCAATACATTTGTTGACTCTTGTAGGAACGTACGCTCTTGGAACTTAAACAGTAAACCATAATGTGATGCAAAACGCCTCTCTACCACAGGAGTTGGTTGATCATGTCAGTGACTTTTTCACTCTTACTTCACTGAAGCGCCAAAGAAACTGGTATAGGCATGCGTATTCAAATACAGAGATATGTAAACAGGCAGAATACTGCGCTGCGGTCGGCAACGCCTATATAAGGCCAAGTGTCTGGAGCAGTTGGTAGATCGGTTATTGCTGCTCCAGTGGCAGGTTATCAGGATTTAATTGAGTTTGAACGTAGTTTTATAGTCGGTGCTCGAGCGACGGGACACAGCATCTCAGAGGTAGTGATGAAGTGGGGATTTTCCCGTACGACCATTTCACGATTGTACCGTGAATAATAGGATCCAGTAAAACATCAAATCCCCAACATCGCTGCGGCCGGAAAAAAATCCTGCAAAAACGGGTCCAACGATGGCTGAAGAGAATCGGTCAACGTGACAGCACTACAACCCTTCCGCAAATTGCTGCAGAATTCATTGCTGGGGTCAGGTACGAACAATTCAACGGAACGTCATCGCTATGGGCTTTCGGAGCCGAAGGCCCACTCGTGTACCCTTGATGACTGCACGACACAAACTTTACGCCTGGCCTGGGCCTGTCAACACCGACATTGGACTGTTGATGATTGGAAATACGTTGCCTGGACAGACGAGTCTCGTTTCAAATTGTATCGAGTGGATGGACGTGCACGGTTATGGAGACCTCATGGATCCATGGACCCTGCATATCATCAGGGGACTGTTCAAGCTGGTGAAGGTTCTGTAATGGTGTGGGGCGTGTGCAGTTCGAGTGATATGGGACCCCTGATACGTCTAGATACGACTCTGACAGGTGACACGTACATAAGCATCCTGTCTGATCACCTCCATCCATTCATGTCCACTGTGCATTCCGACGGACTTGGGCAGTTCCAGCAGGATAACGAGACACCCCACACGTCCAGACTTGCAACAGAGTGACTCTAGAAACACTCTTCTGAGGTTAAACACTTCCGCTAGCCACCAAACTCCCCAGACATAAACATTATTGAGCGTATCTGGGATGCTTTGCAACGTGCTGTTCAGAAGAGATATCCACCCCCTCATACTCTTACGGATTTATGGACAGCCCTGCAGGATTCCCTCTAGCACTACTTCAGACATTAGTCTAGTCCATGGCACGTCGTGTTGCGGCACTTCTGCGTGCTTCCGGGGGCCATACACAATATTAGGCATGTGTACCAGTTTCCTTGGGTCTTCAGTGTGAATTAACCTGTAACCAAACGTGGTGCTCTTCTTTGTATCTTCTCTATTTCCTCTATCAATCCTGTCTGGTAAAGATCCCACACTAATGAACGATGTTCAAGTATTGGTCGAAAGAGGGTTTTATAAGCTAGCTGATGGACTACATTTTCTGAGAATTCTCCCAATAAATCTTAATCTGGCATCGCGTTTCCTGCAGTTTTGTTCCACTTTAAATCACTCACACACACACACTCCTAAATATTTTATAGAAGTAACTGCTTCCAGTGATCGATCTACAATCGATCGTTCTGTGACTGTGTAATCATACAATAATGAGTCTTTCTACATCTGCATCAACAGCCATACTCTGCAAACCACTGTGAAGTTCGTGGCAGAGGGTACGTCCTCTTGTACCAGTTATTAGGGTTCCGTTCACGTATGGAGCGCAGGAAGAATGATTGTTTGAATGCCTCTTTGTGTGCTGTAATTATTCCAATCTTTTCCTCACAGTCCCTATGTAAGTGATACATACGGGATTGCAGTATATTCCTAGAGTCATGAAACTTGGTTAGCAGACTTTCTCGGGATAGTTTACGTCTATCTTCAAGAATCTGCCAGTTCAGTTTTGTCAGCATCACTTTCAAACAAACCCCTGGCCAGCTATTCTGCCCTTCTCTATATGCATTCAATATACCCTGTTAGTCTTATTTGGTACCGTTTCCACACACTTAGAATGGGTCACACAGGTGATTTGTAAGCTATGTCTATCTTTGTATACGCAATATGTTATATTTGTTTATGTTGATGGTCAGTTGCCACTTCCTGCACGAAGTGCAGATCCTCTGCAAGTTTTTATGCATTTCAGTGCAATTTTCTAGCGTTGCGACTTCTCCGTATACAACAGCATTATCCGCAAAAAGCCTTGTGGAATTTCTAATGTTTATTACAATGTTATTTATATGTATTGTGAAAAGTAATGGACCTTTAACATTTCCTTGGGGTACGCCGGAAGCTTACGTGTGAAGACTTCTCCCGACTCAGAATGACATTCTGTGTTCTGTTTGCTAGAAACTCTTCAATCCAATCGGACAGTTGGAATGATATTCCATACGTTCGTATTTCATTTATTATGCAGTAGAACTGTATTGAACACCTTCCAGAAATCAAGGAATATGACATCGATCTGGGTGCCTGTATCTACTGCTTTCTATGTCTCCTGGACGAACAGAGCATGCTGGGTTTCACACAACAGTTGTCTTCGGAATCCATTTCGATTGCTACAGAGGAGATTTTCGATCTTCAGAAATGCCATATTAAGCGAGCATAAAGCATGTTCCAAAATTCTACAACAGACTGACGTCGAAATATAGGCCTATAGTTTTGGGTATTTGTTGGACAACTCTTCTTCAATAAGGGAATAACCTCTGCTTTGTTCAGATCACCAGGAACACTTCGCTCCTCCAGTCCTACGGTACCCTGCTCATAAAAGAGGGATAAGTTCTTTTGCATTCTCTGTGTGTGAGGGGCAGTCAAATGAAACCCGAACACTCGCCACAATGGGGCCATGGAATGGTTCCGTTCAAACGTAAACACCACACGCGTTAAGAGGTCTGGCCATGAATCGTGTTCGGATAGCCTAACGGTAAGGTGACCGCTCGCGATTACCAGGAAGACGATATGATCAATTCCTGTTTCGTAGAACGTGGTCAGCTGCTGCCGGATTCAAAACCGCACCCACTCTTGCACTTCCTGAAACGTATCCAGAGTCACGAATACGGACAAACATCAGCTGTATAATGGAATGACGACAATGAAAATTTGTGCCTGTCAGTGATTCGAACTCAGACTTCCTGGTAATCGCGAACGGTCACCTTATCGTTAGGCTATCCGAGCACGATTCATGGCCAGACCTAAACCTCCATATGTCGTCGTCCATGCGTCTACAGCCTGCACTCGTACATCCACAGCGTACATTCCCGTACAGGGAAGACATTTTGATTGGAAGTCACTTGCCCAGCGTCGGCAGATAAATACAGTGCCTGTGTTGTTCAGAAGAACGATGGAATGTTCCTTTGGGGCAACTACAGCCATTGTGATGTACATGAAATCCATTCACAGTTGCGAATATGGACAACCACCAGCTTTATAATGGAATGACAACAATGCAAATTTGTGCCAGACAGGGTCTCGAATCTGGATTTCCACTTATCAAGGGCGATCGCCTTACATGCATGCATGTCCAAAGGAACATTGAATCGTACTTCTAAACAACACACTTCAATATTGTACTTGCACTTCCCCTTTCAACTGAAATCTATCCCCACGCATGTTTTTCTTCAGGCCGCCGAAGATGAGAAAAATCACACAGTGAAAGGTCCAGATTATACCAAAGATGTTGCAGTGTTTCCCAACAAAATCGCTGAACCGTAGCCTTCATCAGGTTGGCAATGTGGGGGCGGAGGTTATCATGCAACAGGACGATTCTGTCCGACACCATTCCGATAGCCCGAGGGCAAATAGCAAAACAACATTGGAAACATCCCACATTTCCCTTGCCAAAGAAACCCAAAGCTGTTCACACAAGTTACGGTAAAGTCATGATTTTCTTCGACTGCAGGGCCTTCTGCTTGTTGAGTTTCTGTAGCGTAGAACCACAATCAATGTGTAGCGCTATGAAGACACTTTGCAGAAACTGCAACTTTCCATAAAGTCAAAACGCCCAGGAATGCTGTCACATGGAATCATCCTGTCGCGTGATAATGCCCACCTGCTCACTGCTAATCGGACGAAGGCTATGTTTCAGTGGTTTGGTTGGGAAACGTGGCAATATTCTCCATACAGCCTGATATTTCACCGTGTGATTTTATCGTCTTTGTCGGCCTGAAGAAAGACAAGCATGGACGTCGGTTTCAATCGTGCAAGGAAGTGGAAGTGTGGGTGTAGTTGTGAATCCATTAGTGGCCGACTACGTTCTACCGAATCACGAATTGATCGTCTCGTCTCCACGTGAGTTAAGCGGCTTAACGTATGTGGTGATTAATTTCAAATGAATCCATGCCATGTCCCCTTTGTGGCGGGTGTTCGGTTTTCTTCAGGTGCAGTGGCTTTCACTCTATTGAGCGATTTCAGTTGTTTTCCTATCCAACTGTCTCTTATCTCGATATCAGCCATTTTGTCATTCGTGCTACGGTTTAAAGTTGGTCCTACAGTGCGATCATCTCGTGCGAAACACTTTTGGAAAAAGACGGTTAGTATTTCGAGCGTTTCTATGTTGCCTCCGTTTCAGTGCCATTATGGTCACGGAGTGTCTGGACAGCTGGCTTCGATCCTTTTACTGTTTCAAGAAAATCTTAGGATTTTCTGTCAGTTAAACCTCGGAGGATAAAGTAACATGTAAACTAAGAGTCTCGAAAATGGCTAGGAAGTATAAAACAGTAAACTTTGTTTAACACAAAATACTTATCAGTTTCTTACCCACATCGAAAGGCTCGCGTCCCGACCGATTGCAGTGAATTTTCGAGTCAGGTAAAGGCGCAAATTCCGTCTGACAGTACCTGCTGCAGACAACAAATCCGACAGGGTTATTGGAGTCACTGATAGGCGGGACAAACTATAGGAAGTTGATTAAGACAAGATAGAGACGGAAAGATTCTTTTATAAGGAATAATGAAGTGTTCACTTCCCGAACGTAGGGGAAATTATCTAAAGAAGCAGCAGTCCCTCTCATTCCATTTATATGCTCACATAGTCGTAGTTTGTAGATCAGTGTTCACAACTAACCTTCATCAAATCTTAAAGGGAAGTCAAAGTCTAATTGGCAAAAAGAAGCTGAACGAAGCAAAATGAGTGTAACGAGAGCAACGCGAGAATCGTTCAGTGAACTCGAAAGCAAAATTGTACCTATTGATGTGACCAAAATTTTAACAGATTTTCGTCATATATTACGTCATACTTAATTCGGTCTTCTGGAACTGTATTACTGCGGAAAATCGTAATACGGTTCCTTCGTCCAATAACAGGACGAACACCGAAATGTATGATAAAATCAAATGGCTCTGAGCACTATGGGACTTAACTTCTGAGGTCATCAGTCCCCTAGAACTTAGAACTACTTAAACCTAACTAACCTAAGGACATCACACACATCCATGCCCGAGGCAGGATTCGAGCCCGTGACCGTAGCGGTCGCGCGGTTCCAGACTGAAACGCCTAGAACCGCTCGGCCACTCTGGCCGGCCCGAAATGTATGATAAGTGATGGTGGATTAGAAAATCAACTAAAAACACTTACCAGCAGATAGGCGTCTGCCCTGGTTGACGTATCTGTAAGACTTTACAGAAATTATTCAAAAAAACTTGCTTCCCTTCTAGCTGCAGTTTGAACGAACATTTGACTGAACAACGTCTTTATTTTATATTACTATCACGATTTCGGCCTTAAGCCATTATCAAGTGTAACAATGCTGGGTAGAATTAGACTTTGTTAAGTGAAGTCATCGTCAAGACCTATTGAACTGGGTGTCCCAGCGTGTAGTACAACATCAACGAAGTGTATGGCAGTCAGGTAGCAAACATATTTTCCGGCCATAAAACAATAGAGCCATATATTCACTGCACATGTAACTATTGTGGGTATTCATTCTGTGGCTCCATTGTTTTATCGCTGGAAAACATATTTGCTACCTGTCTGCCGTACATTTCGTTGATGTACTTTTCTACACGCTGGGACACCCAGTTCAGGAGATCTTGACGATGACTTCACTTAAAAAAGTCTAATTATAACCAACATTGTTTTACTTGATAATGGCTTCAGGGCGAAATCATGACAGTAATATAAAATAAATAAGTTGTAAGGTCAAATGGCAGCAATATCATTTGAACGTTACTACATGACTGTGGCCCAAAAATATGGAAAGATTATCAACCGTTTGTTCTAAGAGTTGGAGCAATCAAGGTTCCCAAGCAATTGAAAAAAAGCGCAGGCCATTCCTGTTTTCAAGAAAGGTCGTTGGACAGAGGTACATAACTACAGGCCTATATATATGCATCAGCTTGTAGTGGAATGATGCAATATTTTATATTCTCATTACGACATTCTGGAAGAACGAAAATCTGACCAATAAAAAATCTTCGTGGATTCCTAAACAAAGGTCTTGTGAAACACAGCTCTTTCTGTTCGTCCATGAAACCCACAGTGTAAACACGAAGGCGCCCTGGTTGATGCCTTGTTACTTGACTTCCAGAAGGTATTCGATACAGTTCCATACTGTCGTCTGCTGTACAATCTACGAGCTTAACAAGTGTCAGATCAGATTTATTACTGCATCAAAAGGCTTCCTAACAAATGGAACTCAACACGTTTTCGTAAACGGGACGAAATCGACAGATGTAAACGTAATTTCGGGATTAATCCAGGAAGCTTGATAGAGACTATCTATAAATGATGTAGGGAATAATGCTGGAAGCAAGGACGTAAGGTGAGGGGCACGGGCCCGGTGGGACAGGATCCCTACTCCCCCTTTCCCCCCCCCCCCCCCCCCCGACCCCCCGAAAAAAATCACCTAAATGAAATTACACATGATCTAGTTGCCGTGTAGCGAAATTGAAAAATATTTTGATTTTAAATCACACGACCTAAAACAGATACGTACTATCGATAATCAACAAAGCCATCGATAGATTTAAGCTATCGAGATATCGATTTCACGATAGGCTGTCGCCGTTCCCTACTTTAGCCAAGAACAAATACTGTATATTTTTGGCCTTATTTGATCTCAGTTGTTGTTTTATTAATCAGTCCAGCTCTTACTTGCTGTTGAATTTAATTCAAGCGCTGCCGTTTATTGTTTTTTCTGTGTGCAGTTTTATAGTTTCTAATTATGGATAAGCTTGTGACAAAAAAGAAGAGGAACATCTATTTTGATTCGTGTACTAGCATTATGGTTAGTTAAATATGTGTAAGCACTTCTATAACAGTGTAATTACCTATCTATAGCAGTTTAATGTTAGCACCGGAGTCTCAATTTGGAGGCTGGCAAGACTTTGGGGTTAGAATATTTCAGCATTTCACAGCGGAGCTGCATGAAAATACACTTAGATTTGCCTATGTCGTTCAAAAATCACATTGATCAACAAAAATGTCGCCCAAACGATAACGGTAACATTTCTTTAAAAAAAATTGCTCCAGTTTCTATCATTAATAGCCAAAATGGTATAATATCGTCCAATCAGGTCGCCCGGGCGGTACTCAATTAATGAAACCAGTTACAATAAGGAACGATGGGGCGGGGTTTCTGGAGAACTGAAGGGTTGTGTGATGACAGGACATACTATAGTTCGTTTCTAAAAGACTTTTTCAGTAGGGTGGCTTGAACTTCTTCCACTCCTTTCGTCCAAAATCTACTTATGCTCCTGTAATACTGTAATACCCGAAATACTTGATCACTTAAGGAAATTAAAGGAAAAGATATGAAAGATAGTTTAATAAAATTTGAGACTGAATGCTTTGATGTGCTGAAGGTTTCGGATAAACCTAAATTTAAATACGAGTTGTAGTAGGAGAAGATAGTTACTATCAGAACAAATTTGAACATTCAGCGCAATGTTAAGATTTGTTTGCTCTATGACGGGGAACCTTAGACACTGAAGCGCCAGAGAATCTGGTATAGACATGCGTATTCAAATACAGAGATATGCAGACGGGTAGAATACGGCGCTACGGTCGGTAACGCCTATATATGACAAGTGTTTGGCGCAGTTGTTAGA
Source organism: Schistocerca piceifrons (assembly GCF_021461385.2). Taxonomy (NCBI): domain Eukaryota; kingdom Metazoa; phylum Arthropoda; class Insecta; order Orthoptera; family Acrididae; genus Schistocerca; species Schistocerca piceifrons. Next base: position 574,599,308 of record NC_060141.1, read on the forward strand.
TCGGTTACTGCTGCTACAATGGCAGACTGTTACGATTCAAGTGAGTTTGAACGTGGTGTTATACCTGTAGTCAGTGCACGAGCTATGGGACACAGCATGTCCGAGATAGCGATGAAGTGGGGATCTTCCCGTACGACCATTTCACGAGGGTACCGTGAACATCAGGAAGCTGGTAAACATCAAATCTCCGGTATCACTGCGGCCGGAAAAAGATCCTGGAAGAACGGGACGACGACGATTGGAGAGAATTGTTTAACGTGAACAGAAGTGTAACGGTATGGAGCGTGTGCAGTTGGAGTGATATGGGACTCCTGATACGTCTGGATACAACTCTGAGAGGTAACACATACGTAAGTATCCTGTCTGATCACCTGCATCCATTCATGTCTATTGTGCATTCCGACGGACAATGCGACACCTCACACGTCCAGAATTGCTACAGTGTGGCTCTTCTGAGTTTAAACACTTCCGCTGGTCTCCAGACGCCCCAGAAATGAACATTATTGAACATATCTGGGATGCGTGCAACGTACTCTCCAGAAGAGATCTTCAACTCTCGTACTCTTACGGATTTATGGACAGACCTGCAAGATTCCCTCCAGCACTACTTCAGACGTTAGCCGAGTCCATGCCACGTTATGTTGCGGCTCTTCTGCGTGCTCGCGGGAGCCCTATACGATATTAGGAAGGTGTACCAGTTTCTTTGGCTCTTCAGTGTATTAGAAGACTGAGCTGTTTTTTGTTAGCAAAGAGGCAATGCATTTTATTAGAATTTTATTTCATTTCAACGTGAATATATACATATAACCATACCCCCTGATGCGCATACCGCGTGTACGTCCGCCACGTGATCCACACCTGTTCAGAGCGTAGTGTGGGCTGTGTCAGTGTGAGTGAAGCTTTGCAAAGGAAACAGTGACACTCAGAGTGGAGCAGCGGTTGTTCATTGTGGAGTGTTATACGTGACAATAAAGTCGTGTGAACGGTGCGGACAGTTGTTTGCTGAGAAGTTTGATGGTATCAAAGTGTCAGCAAAAAGTGCCATGCTACACTTAGTCCGAAAATGGTGTCAGACAGCATCTTTTTTGAACAAGTCAAATAACATTCCGAAACGCTCCTGCGCAGCAAAAAATGTGGCTACATTTCACCAGAAAATGCTTCAGAATCCTACCAAATCAATCCGACACCTGTCGCAAGAGACCAGCATACCATATCGTTCATGCAGACAAATACTCCACCTGGGCCTGTATTCTTGCCGCGGCCGTAGTTGGGCACCCAGGTCACCTGATCGGTCCATGTGCAGTTACTTCGTGCGGAGAGCCCTAAAGCCTAAGGTGTACCGCAACAATCTTCATAGTCTTGAAGAACTGCAGCAGAACATTTCAGAAGAGACCGCAGCAGTTCCAGCAGTCCATCTTCGATCTGCCTTCAACAACTTGTTGACCAGGGTTCAAAAGTGCCACGAGGTGATCGGTGGTCACTTTCAAAATCTGCTGTAGTGAGGTTAGTTTTGTATTTCCTTTCCTTTGCTGTGTTTCTTTGTACCCTGGAACTCTGTTCTCCGGGCCACTTTTACTTGCCCCACCGTGCATGTGTACTGTTGAGAATATATGTTACAATTTTTTAAGAAAAACTTTCCTTGTTTAATACTATTTGTATGAAAGTAAACTATCGACATAAAATTAAAAAATAAGTAAATGTGTTTTCAGAAGAAACGAAAAACATGAAGTTTCTTAAAGCCCTCTTTAACAAATCAGAGTCGACCCCAACCCCCTTTGTGCACAAATAGGCGAAGAGACCCATTACTGTTCAATAGCATTATTGACGATAAACTTCTGGAAAGACTAACAACTGAAACAACGTCTAGGAGTAACTGTCCAGAGCGATCTAAACTGGAGTGACCATATAAAAGTAACTGTAAAAAAGCAGATGCCAGGCTGAGATTCATTGTGTAAAAGAGTACGTGGTTTGGGGATGGGGAGAGAAACTTCTGACACCAATGTTAATGTATAAAATGGCAGGGAAGGGGAAAGAAGGTTGTTAAATATGCCTCGTGGCGGCAGTGTGCAGGAGGTCGAGCGGTCAGGATTTGATAGTGGGCATCCAGGGCTGCAGTTAAATGACAAAACAGGGAATTAAGTACAATAAAGAGGATGTATTTCGATATACGGAGTACAAAAGGCGCGTCTAGGGTCGGAAGTTACCAGGTTTACGCCAGTCTAGGAGGTCGAAAAATTAAATGAAATGGGCAACGGAAGGGGAAGCAGTTCATGTTGACTTACGTTGGTGGCCGGTCATGTAAAGCAGTGCCAGACGCTCTGCCTTCCAAAAGAACGTCTGTTCTGCTCGAGGTCTGGATTACAAGAGAGAGAAGCAAGTGAGTTCTGCACCGCGGAACACTCCAGCGTCTGCACACGTGATCGGTATCCAGTGCACGCTATTGGCTACAACAAATGGCGTGAATTCGCTAGCAGTTCAGCAGAGGGCTCAGGGTGTCTCCTGTCAGCAGCTTTAACTGGACAGAACTGCCTCGATTTTGAAAGGCAAGCGACTTGTGTCACGTAGACACGGCGAAAATTGCTGTGGGAGAGAAATTGTAAAGATTCCACTAGGCCTTTGAAATAAATTTTTAAAACTAATTCCCTAAAATATTCTTTGACTGGCTGCCATCCTGTATAATTGGAAGAATTTTACGAAATACAATTCATCCACGAAGGAAGTGGCTTACAAAGCACACAGTTTGGGAATTGCACATCAGTTTGGGAACCTTACCAGCTGTGATTAAATGAAGAGTAAGAGAAGATCCAGCAGAGAGTGTCACATTTCGTCATGGGATCGTGAAGTAAGGCGAGAGTGTTGAGATGTTCAACGAACTCCAGCTGAAAATGTACAAAGAGAGGCGTTATGTCTAACGAAGAAGTTAACCCATTTTGTTGTCGAAGCTCTTTCCTTGTCAGAATTTGCCTCCTAATACGTAATAAGGAAATATGGTTGTGCCTTGAGCAAACACAATTTTTCTGATGTTACTACCCATACATGTTTCAGAGAAGCTTCTACATCTTGAGTGTGTCCTGTTTAATATTTGTTGAATAATATACAAAGAATTTGTGCATTGCGATATTTACCAGTTTTTGAGATTATAGTATTTACATTACTGTAAGCATTGAAAGAAATATTAACGAGAAGAATAGACGAAACCTCTGACCACATGCAACAACTCCACAATGATATAAACACAGATAAGCCACAGGTAAAATTCACCTTAGAATTAGAAAAGGACAAATAGCTAAATTTCTTAGACATCACAATACACAGACGCAATAATCAACACCTGTTTTCCATATCCAGAAATCCGACAAGCACCAGCGCAACCATACATAACAATCAAATCATCCCATTACCAACAAGGAAACTGGGTTCTGACAGGTCTTACAATAAAACACCACACAATGAAGACAACTACAAAAATAACTTACAAATAATAAAAAAATAGCTGTTGAAAATGGATAAAAAAACAAACATGATAAACAAAATAAACGAAAAATTGAAACAAAAATAAGTAACGCACCCAATGCACATCAGCAAACAGATCAGCACCAGTACATAACCACAGGCACTCAGAACATAAACACACACAACACATATGAAAAAGAAGCGTCGATAACGATAGACAAACGGCACACGTCCACCTACAACAACAATCCAGCTCACAGAAGGACTGAGAATTGCTTACAGGGCAGACAGCTCTACACAAAAGACACTGAGGGCAACTAACACAAACACAGATAAACGCAATACATTTGGGATCTACTAATCGTTTAACCACAGCCTAGGTACGTTTCCAGATGAAATTTTCGCTCTGCAGCGAAACGTGTGCTAATATGAAACTTCCTGGCAGATTAAAACTGTGTGCTGGACCGAGACTAAAATTCGGGACCTTTGTCTTTTGCGGACAAGTGCTCTATGAAGTGAGCTTCCCAAGTACCACTCATGACACATCCTCACAGGTTTACTGGTAGAAGTACACATGTGAGGTTGAGTCGTAATTCGTGCTTGGATAGCTTAGGTGGTAGAGCACTTGCCCTCAAAACGCAAAGGTTCCATGTTGGAGTCTGGGTCCGGCACACAATTTGAATTTGCCAGGAAGTATCATTATTGACAGTAACACGTATATTGGGCTGTAACACAGGACTGTCTTCTAAAGCGACACGCCACAGCTGGGCCAGTAGAGCAGCGTCTTGTCGGGAGCGGACGGCCGACAACCTCTCGACATCCAAGATGCTTCTACAGGCGGATGTAAAATGAATTTGCGCAACGGAGAATAATAAACGCTAAAACGAAGATTTGGCCCTGTCTGACTACACCATGAAGCAGATCTTAGTATCTCTTAATTCTATAAATTACAATGTGAACATAAAAGAATGATTAAGGCAACTAATCCTACTAAATGATAAACGTTGTTCCTGCTTATATATTTATTGCAGGTTAGAAAAACCTTTATATTACAAAGTTTACATTTAATAAGTAAAATTACTAATCAATCGCCCAACTCTGCCCCTTATTACGACTGCGCGGTCTAATATCAATAACGCAAAATGACTGACATCATCTACGTACCAAACACTAGAAGACACTACTTTCAGAGATGATCTATGGTGGTGTGGAACCTCAGTGGAAATAAACTAACGTGATCACAGCTAATAAGCGGAAGCAATTTGCGATATCACCGCATCTACTGCGTCCGGTGCATCGAAGTGATGGTTCTCGTACTCGTCTGCGTCGATGGAAGAACTCCAGCCACAAACAATCTCTTCCAAACACTAGGACAGCAAAAGGCCGTCCTCTGACTAATATACTCTAATACTGTCGTCTCCTCTCTGTGTTCTACAGACGAGAAACGCGGACTCCCAGCCACGAGGACGGAGTTCAGATAACGTATCAACGTAAGTATAGGCAGAGGAAATGCTCTCAATTACTGAACGCTACGTACTCAACGACGACTTCCAACCCGGAGGTGAGGTCCAGAATGGTATAGGTTCGCAACAGTACAGTGCCTAGCTGTTCTAACTATAAACTCTCCTGAGAGCAAAGACAGCAAGTCCGTCCGTACCAACGAAGCTGATATCGAGCAACCGTCACACACGGGCGCTCACAACGGAAGACCTCGTCTCTCCACCGCTGGCCTCCCAGCAAGGCTCGGCTCCCCACCATCATAATTCCTAAAACGAATCATACTCCCGAAACCACGGAATATTTTCCCTCTATTCAGAACGCTGACCAACCATATTTTAGTCTTTTGTCGTCCAGCACGGAAAGTTTGCGAGGAAAAACCTATACTCGTACGCTTCTGAGTAAAAATCCTTGGAAATAAACCAGCCCGCGTGGCTTCCGAGGTGACACCTTCTAGCGTTAAAAGGTTTTGCTTTTCACATTTAACCAAATATAACATTGATGATGATAATTTATGGCAATGTTTGCCGACAAGATAAAGAATGCAACCTTTTAACACTAGATTGCGTACTCACGGCAGTTCTCCTTGGCCGTTTTTTTTTGGTACGACTTGGAAAGAGAGAAAAATTAATGAATGATCGCCGATGCGTCGGTTCTCGATTGTGTTCAGGAGACGTACAGATTGACTGCGCGAAAATAGTTTCTCAAATGATCTCTTAACCCGGATTGCCTTCACGCAATCAGACTCTTCAATGAAATTACCTAAGGGACCTATTTGAATAATGAAAAAATATTGGAAATGAATGCAAAACAGTGAAATTTTGTAAAGAAAGTTGTCACATCGGAAATTGAACACATTAATGGTCTCCCAAACGCAATCGAGACACCGCGATAAAGAGCGAACCTGTAACAAAGTTCATTTAAACATAAACATTATTTGTGGTTAATTTAAAGAAAAGAATAAGCATAGATTTTCTGTACAGTGAAGCAAAGTGTACAGTGAAGTTCTCAAAGAACAAAGGCGTTAAACTATAAACATTAACAAATTTACAATGAATACAAAACTTACATTTTTATGTTTTTCTCATACATGGAGCAGTCCAACAATCGCTGCTTTTGTATGTGTGATATTTTGTAAAAATTAAATGTCCTGGCGTGCGCGTAAGTATTTTTTATCGTCACAAGGTTTACAAAAGCGTTTTTTTTCTTGGTGATAACGTGGTTTTTCACACTAAATGAAATATAACTTGTAGCGGTGCTACACAACACGTCTTAACAAGTCGGCGACCAAACGTCAAAGGTAATGAAGTACATGTTAACATATCGGCGACCGGAAGTACAACTAACTATAAATACTCTAGAATTTTCCTAACAAATGATAAATTGTTCTTTCTTCTGTTTCGCAGTTTCTTGCTATCAAGCGCTGCGGCAATGATTTTAAATATCTGCGCCCAGCGAGTCATAGTGTTTAAAAGTACCTTTTAAACGCTGGCCGCGCCTCTTGGTATAGGCGCACGTTATAAACAGATTTCGTTTCTTTACTCTCGCGTTGTCATTCTTAGTATCATTACAAACTACAACTCGATGGCTGTCCTTTTCTCATATGCAAAATGTCTGAAATCCAATAATATCACAGCTTCCTCGTTCCTCTCAGCTGCGTCCAAGATTTTCGTAATTTCCGAAGTATATTCCTCCTGTCCGGCTACAAAACGCAACTCTATTGTGCCCCAGCGCTCAGCTGTTCCAACGTCCGTCTTGCTGCTACCTGTGTTTAAGCAGGACCAACACACCTGTGTGGGCCTTCCACCCAGGGCTTGAGTTCCGCCTGCCGTTTCATTTCCATTGTCGTTCCAACCTCTACTAGTATGATGATAAAGACACTCCGTCACCTTCCATGCAATAGGTGTTAACAATTATTTACAAGGCGTGCGTGACAATGTCAGTCTCCTTTATATATTCATATATACGATGTACAACCTATCACATGATACTTAATTGTGTTTGTAGATCACGGCAAAGTATGTGGATGGGTGCTTGTAAGGTGCGAAATTATAGCCACTTTACAGACTTGTACCTCCAGCGCAGAGAAACGTAGGTGGCGGCTGTTGTGTGACGCGGTAGCCGTCGCTCTTTGGTCTCCGGCGCCTCCAGCTCTATGACTTGATCTCTAAAGTGCACTTGTTGATGTCGAAGATTTTCACTCAGGAGTCAGGCCCCAGGTCCACCTGAAGTACTTGCCGGGACTTAGGCGTCGGCTCTCAGCCCCCTTTTAGGAAACAGGAGCCGGCAACATTGATGTCTGACACAGGAACGGATGAGCAGCAACAGTGCTCCCCCTCTTGAAGGTGGGTGACGGACAGAGTCCAGGTCACGCAGGTCAAGCCTCCAGCAGGGTGATGGCGGCTTCCGCGTCCCATTAGTGTGGCCTCGGAAGTTGGCAGTGCAGATGCCAGCAACAGCGTCCTTCCAGACGGTCTCGTGCTTGCATAGGCATCTGTAGACAGCTAGGCATGCCGGGGGTCAACCATAGCCTACACTCATACTGGACAGCTGCAGCTGACGTAAGGGCTGAGGCTACACACTGGACAGTCGGCAATCAGCACTCAGCAACCAGACATTTATTAAGAAGGTTTGGGTATTTACCTTGGCGCGTCTCTGTGGCGGTGAGGATAGCTATCATTTATTCTGGTTTCCCACGCTAACAGCTCTCCTAGTGACAGCAGACTTTTTCAACTTCACCTTTCAGCGGCTCTTTTCTGCTGTCTCGGCACCTGAACATTTAGCCTTGCGTTGCACCTTTCTTTACGAAACTCTGCTTTGTCATTAGTATAACGGTATACCTCGGCCATCCATGATGTCATTATGCTTCGCTTGCAGACCTGTGCGCTTGGTCGTTCTCCCATGCTGCGATAGCTTCCGTGTTTGCTCCAATCCGCTCAGTGTTTCCCCGTAGCTGGCAGTCCACTGGTCATTGACACAGGCGGTTCGCCTTCCGAGAGCTGCCAAGGTAGAACTTGGACTAAGCTATATCGTCTGTCACAGAAGCTATCCTGGGGTGTAACATCGTCCCCTTTCTTCACAAAATTCGTCTCGAATCTTTCAGTTTGGTGTACCTATAATAACCACATCCTACATGTTTTGCACCAGAAGTTACACATGGTAAAACTTCATTCTTACATTACCATACAGCTAATTTGCATGATTTTCAGCAGTTGTTACATCGAAGCGATAACATAGGTCTTTGAATAAGTCATTTTTTACACACTAATACAATTATTCATATGCTTCGGTTTCTTCTATTAGTTTATACATAATTCACTTTCTATGTCCGAAGCCGGCCAGTGTGGCCGAGCGGTTCTAGGCGCTTCAGTCTGGAACCGCACGACCGCTACGGTCGCAGGTTTGAATCCTGCCTCGGGCATGGATGTGTTTGATATTCTTAGGTTAGTTAGGTTTAAGTAGTTCTAAGTTCTAGGGGACTGATGACCTCAGATGTTAAGTCCCATAGTGCTCAGAGCCATATGAACCATTTTTATGTCTGAGCTTTATTTACAGTGAGTATTTTGTGCACAGGTAAATCTGAGTGGTTCACTCACTTTCTTTTAAAACAGAAGTCACACAAATCGCCATCGCTAGTAGATGTCACGCTTATAGTCACGATACTATGATGTTGCCTATTGCGGTGTTCCTGTATGTACCGGAACATTGTTCGGCTGTAAGTGCCTTTCTGCATTGCTACTAATTCGACTAGTGAGCATAGAATGTCTCGATTCAGGATGTTACTCAGAAAGCTTAAGTTTTGGGTAGGCAGTATCTCTAGCGACTTCTCGGGCCAGTACAGCATAGGTTGTTCCAACGTGTGTTCACACCAGTGATCGTAGATAGCAGACGAAATGTCGCGCATGATACGTCACAAGTCGTACCGTTTATTATTATTCCACTATCTTGTAATTCCACTCTATTCATACCTGTTGGCTTTCCGTGTTCGTAACAGTTTACTGTGATTACTTTTGGTGAAAAAAGATCCTAACACTTCCCCTCTGGCATTTCTGCAGATCTTCTAACGACATTACAGCGTAGGTATCTCTTTGCTCTGAAATTATTAATACATGTTTGGTCCATATCTGTATCCATTTTTGTATGCAACCTGAGAGAAAGAAACCTTTATCATTATCTCCCCTCGCTTCAGAAGGCGAGATTATCCAGACAAAACTATACAACCCCCATATACAAAACAACATTGAGTCGGTTACTCAATAACGAAAAATGAAAAAGCACTTTAAAACATACTATCAATACAAAAAACTAAAACTGAATGGCTTTCTAATAATCTACACAAGAACAGACGAAGTGCAATATCGGCAAACAACAATCTCAAATGTTATCTATCGATGTGGCCTAAGGCGTTTTAGACGTACTCTGGTCATCAGGTACCTGTGGCAATGCCTCCTTAAAAGCCGTAATACATTCCACGTGAATAATGGAAGTCTTCGTTGGCATCTGTATTTTAACATTGACAGGTTACGTCATTTTCATTACTTGGTACAGTCCATGGTGTTGGGTCAGGAATTTTTTCGGTTTCACCTTTTGGTGTATATGGGTTCGTTGCTAATACCCATTGGGCAATCCTATATTGCAGTAATTTTCCTAAGCAGTGTCCTACCTGCTCTTATCGTTCTAAGACTTTCGCATTTGCGCGTTTTACTTGTTGCCAAGTGTCTTGTAAGTTCTTAGAAAACTTTTTTACTAATTCAGCGTCGGATTTATGCTTCGGCTTAATCACTTCGGAAGGTGAATGCATTTTTCTCCTGTATGTTACCACATATGGCGAAAGACTGGTAGCTGTATGGACTGTAGAATTGTATGCGGTGGTTATAGAATTTAAATATATGTCCCAATTTTCATGAATACTGCTAACATAATAGCTCAACATAATCAAAATCATGCTACGAACTCTCTCTGTTCTCCCATTGGCTTGAGGGTGGAAAGGGGCTTGCCGCAGCATGCGAATTCGGAGAAATCGACACAATTGCTTCATGAGACTGGGCATGAAACTAGTACCCTGCTCTGTAATTACCGTATCCAGAATGTAAATGCGAGCAACCGATTAAGTACTAACCCTTGAGCAACTGTACTCGCTTTTTCGTCAGGAATTGCAACATCACGAGAAATGGTCAATTATAGTCAATTTGTGTTTATTTCCTGCTGGTGTTTTATTAAATGCGCCTAAAATGCCCATTCCAAGCACTTCAAACAGTTTAGTTGCTTCCGGTAGATGTTGTAATGGAATCAGTTGCTGACTAAGATCAGCTCGTTGTGCACAAGGTACGCAGATCCTAAAGCCGTCGGCACACGGACCGTGCATCCGAACGTTGAGCGTTGAGCGTGCCGAGTTTCTGACGTCATAGCGTGGAATAGCATGTTCGGGAGTTTTTCCGAACGTGCAGAGCAATATCTGGCATGTCAGATATTCTGAGCGTGTGTCTGAGCGTTGACCAATGAGATGGGACAACGCCACATACGTCACACGCACGCGTCTCCTTTCAGTACAGAGTTGTGAGGCGCCATATTGGCATTCATCTCAAGCCTATATGTATATATGCTGTTTCTGAGCACCAGCAAATTGAGAATCACTGGGAAACCCGTTGTTAATTGTGTGATTCGTTCTAATAAAATAATGAGAAACATGACATTCGTGGCAAAAGAATTATTGTAACTTGCGTATTATGAGAGTATGCTATTTGAAGACAGCGACACACTGAAGATCCACGCAAAACGCATTGTTCTTGGTACAATTTGTTATAATTAAATTTCAATTAGTAACATAATTATCTACGATTAACGTTTTTAGCAAGGGTAACACAATATGGCTAAGTGCAGTGAAAGAGTTGTTGGTTTAGCGTAATGAGAAGCGTCTCTATTCAGTATAGGTTCGGTCGGTGGTTCGCGTCGTAGGACTTCCAAATTTTTTTTCCTAACATTCGCGTTTTTATTAGGTTCTCATACTTTATTATTAGTTTAATATAAGTATATGTTATAATATTTGATGTTATGTAAATATACGCTCACCTATCTTTGAGGGGTGACTTTGTTCGATTGGCTTAATCTACAGGACAGCTTGCGCTACTTGTATAAAGATATTTTGCTCCTTTTTCTTTACGCTTCGTAATTCACACGTTGCAAAGATTCTGCTACTGGGTAGGAATAGTGATCAAGTAAGACTGACCTTGGGGTTTTACTAAAATGTGGGAATGATGAAATAACGTTTATCTTATGCGGAGAAGTATTCCAAATTTGTACCGCATTGTTTGTAACGGAACTTTTATAAGCCTGTGTCCTTATTGATTGGACATGGTACTTTCCTTTTCGCGGACGATGAAGGAAATGTGCATTTTAATAGAGCTAACGTGGAAATTTTGCGTTCGCCTGTTGAGTAAACAGTGTGATTTACTAACTAGAAACATCCCTCAACTGCCGCTGGAGTGCGGTGCGATCGCGTATAGCACGTAGGGGCCCACGTACCGTATGCACAAAAGTCTCATCGTCCCTCAGCGTTCAGCAGCACGTTCAACTTGGCACGCTCAACGTTGACGTTCGACAGCACGGTCCGTGTGCCGACGGCTTAACATCTTGCTCGACATCTCGTTTTCTAGTCTTTCACCAAAATTTTTCGGCACCCACCATGGTGTGACATATATGGTCAGGTGCTTGTGCCAAAACTTCATTCCGGAAAATTGCAGGTCTACTAGTGGTAATCCTTAATTTGTTGTTCTGCACAGCAAGCCGTCTTGCGTCACGAACTCAGGTTGCTTCTTGAATTGTCGAGAGTCAGCATCAGTAGGTTGAGCTTTTCGCCATTCAGCAACGCTCCAGCCCAGTGTTTGTAGGACAACAATGTTTTTACATCTACATCTACATCTACATCTATACTCCGCGAGCCCCCTTACGGTGTGTGGCGGAGGGTACTTATTGTACCACTATCTGATCCCCCCTTCCCTGTTCCATTCACGAATTGTGCGTGGGAAGAACGACTGCTTGTAAGTCTCCGTATTTGCTCTAATTTCTCGGATCTTTTCGTTGTGATCATTACGCGAGATATATGTGGGCGGTAGTAATATGTTGCCCATCTCTTCCCGGAATGTGCTCTCTCGTAATTTCGATAATAAACCTCTCCGTATTGCGTAACGCCTTTCTTGAAGTGTCCGCCACTGGAGCTTGTTCAGCATCTCCGTAACGCTCTCGCGCTGACTAAATGTCCCCATGACGAATCGCGCTGCTTTTCGCTGGATCATGTCTATCTCTTCTATTAATCCAACCTGGTAAGGGTCCCATACTGATGAGCAATACTCAAGAATCGGACGAACAAGCGTTTTGTAAGCTACTTCTTTCGTCGATGAGTCACATTTTCTTAGAATTCTTCCTATGAATCTCAACCTGGCGCCTGCTTTTCCCACTATTTGTTTTATGTGATCATTCCACTTCAGATCGCTCCGGATAGTAACTCCTAAGTATTTTACGGTCGTTACCGCTTCCAATGATTTACCACCTATGGCATAATCGTACTGGAATGGATTTCTGCCCCTATGTATGCGCATTATATTACATTTATCTACGTTTAGGGAAAGCTGCCAGCTGTCGCACCATGCATTAATCCTCTGCAGGTCCTCCTGGAGTACGTACGAGTCTTCTGATGTTGCTACTTTCTTGTAGACAACCGTGTCATCTGCAAATAGCCTCACGGAGCTACCGATGTTGTCAACTAAGTCATTTATGTATATTGTAAACAATAAAGGTCCTATCACGCTTCCCTGCGGTACTCCCGAAATTACCTCTACATCTGCAGATTTTGAACCGTTAAGAATGACATGTTGTGTTCTTTCTTCTAGGAAATCCTGAATCCAATCACAAACCTGGTGCGATATTCCGTAAGCTCGTATTTTTTTCACTAAACGTAAGTGCGGAACCGTATCAAATGCCTTCCTGAAGTCCAGGAATACGGCATCAATCTGCTCGCCAGTGTCTACGGCACTGTGAATTTCTTGGGCAAATAGGGCGAGCTGAGTTTCACATGATCTCTGTTTGCGGAATCCATGTTGGTTATGATGAAGGAGATTTCTATTATCTAAGAACGTCATAATACGAGAACACAAAACATGTTCCATTATTCTACAACAGATTGACGTAAGCGAAATAGGCCTATAATTATTCGCATCTGATTTATGACCCTTCTTGAAAATGGGAACGACCTGCGCTTTCTTCCAGTCGCTAGGTACTTTACGTTCTTCCAGCGATCTACGATAAATTGCTGATAGAAAGGGGGCAAGTTCTTTAGCATAATCACTGTAGAATCTTAAGGGTATCTCGTCTGGTCCGGATGCTTTTCCGCTACTAAGTGATAGCAGTTGTTTTTCAATTCCGATATCGTTTATTTCAATATTTTCCATTTTGGCGTCCGTGCGACGGCTGAAGTCAGGGACCGTGTTACGATTTTCCGCAGTGAAACAGTTTCGGAACACTGAATTCAGTATTTCTGCCTTTCTTCGGTCGTCCTCTGTTTCGGTGCCATCGTGGTCAACGAGTGACTGAATAGGGGATTTAGATCCGCTTACCGATTTTACATATGACCAAAACTTTTTAGGGTTCTTGTTTAGATTGTTTGCCAATGTTTTATGTTCGAATTCGTTGAATGCTTCTCTCATTGCTCTCTTTACGCTCTTTTTCGCTTCGTTCAGCTTTTCCTTATCAGCTATGATTCGACTACTCTTAAACCTATGATGAAGCTTTCTTTGTTTCCGTAGTACCTTTCGTACATGATTGTTATACCACGGTGGATCTTTCCCCTCGCTTTGGACCTTAGTCGGTACGAACTTATCTAAGGCGTACTGGACGATGTTTCTGAATTTTTTCCATTTTTGTTCCACATCCTCTTCCTCAGAAATGAACGTTTGATGGTGGTCACTCAGATATTCTGCGATTTGTGCCCTATCACTCTTGTTAAGCAAATATATTTTCCTTCCTTTCTTGGCATTTCTTATTACACTTGTAGTCATTGATGCAACCACTGACTTATGATCACTGATACCCTCTTCTACATTCACGGAGTCGAAAAGTTCCGGTCTATTTGTTGCTATGAGGTCTAAAACGTTAGCTTCACGAGTTGGTTCTCTAACTATCTGCTCGAAGTAATTCTCGGACAAGGCAGTCAGGATAATGTCACAAGAGTCTCTGTCCCTGGCTCCAGTTCTGATTGTGTGACTATCCCATTCTATACCTGGTAGATTGAAGTCTCCCCCTATTACAATAGTATGATCACGAAACTTCTTCACGACGTTCTGCAGGTTCTCTCTGAGGCGCTCAACTACTACGGTTGCTGATGCAGGTGGTCTATAGAAGCATCCGACTATCATATCTGACCCACCTTTGATACTTAACTTAACCCAGATTATTTCACATTCGCATTCGCTAATAACTTCACTGGATATTATTGAATTCTTTACTGCTATAAATACTCCTCCACCATTGGCGTTTATCCTATCCTTGCGGTATATATTCCATTCTGTGTCTAGGATTTCGTTACTGTTCACTTCCGGTTTTAACCAACTTTCCGTTCCTAATACTATATGCGCACTATTTCCTTCAATAAGAGATACTAATTCAGGAACCTTGCCCTGGATACTCCTGCAGTTTACCAATATTACGTTAACTTTTCCTGTTTTTGGTCTCTGAGGACGGACGTTCTTTATCAACGATGATAATGTCCTCTCTGGTAAGCCGTCAGGTATTTTATCGTTTCGCCCAAGGGGGGGTCCCTCTAACCTAAAAAACCCCCGTGTGCACGCCACACGTACTCTGCTACCCTAGTAGCTGCTTCCGGTGTGTAGTGCACGCCTGACCTGTCTAGGGGGGCCCTACAGTTCTTCACCCAATAACGGAGGTCGATGAATTTGCAACCATTATAGTCGCAGAGTCGTCTGAGCCTCTGGTTTAGACCCTCCACACGGCTCCAAACCAGAGGACCGCGATCGACTCTGGGCACTATGCTGCAGATATTAAGCTCAGCTTGCACTCCGCGTGCGATGCTGGTTGTCTTCACCAAATCAGCCAGCCGCCGGAAGGAACCAAGGATGGCCTCAGAACCCAAGCGGCAGGCGTCATTCGTTCCGACATGTGCTACTATCTGCAGCCGGTCACACCCAGTGCGTTCAATAGCTGCCGGAAGGGCCTCCTCCACATTACGGACGAGACCCCCCGGCAAGCACACCGAGTGCACACTGGCATTCTTCCCCCACCTACCCGCTATTTTCCTGAGGGGCTCCATAACCCGCCTAACGTTGGAGCTCCCTATAACTAATAGGCCCGCCCTCTGTGACTGTCGGGACCTTGCCGGAGAATCGGCCACTGGCCCAACAGGCGAGGCATCCTGTGGTGGCTCGGAAACGATGTCATCACCACTAGGAAGCACCCCGTACCTGTTGGAAAGGGGTAAGGCAGCTGCCACGCGGCCAGATCCCACCTTTGCCTTTCGGCCAGGCACGCGCGAGCCCACCACTGTCCGCCATTCACCCTGGAGTGATGGCTGACCGGTAAGATGCTCACTGCCGGAAGACGCAGCGACATCAGGGGTTCCATGTGATTCCAAGGCCACCGAAGTAGGCATAGGTCTCACCACAGTTGCCCCAACGCCACTACGAGCCGACGCCTGCGCCTCGAGCTCGATGAGCCTAACAGACAAAGCCTCCACCTGCCCCCGAAGAGTGGCCAATTCTCCTTGCGTCCGCTCACAACAACCACAGTCCCTACACATGACTATGTTTACCCTACTCTATACGGTGACAAATTCCCAAGATAATCTTCTGATGAGCTACTCTGATAATCAAGAAACACTCACTGAAATACGAGACGCGAAAACTACGCTAGGTTTTCCCAGAAAAACTATTTAAAAGCTAAGCGCAGCAAATAAATACAAAAACGCTTTATACAAACAGTACTCGCTGCTGCTGGTGCTCTCGCTCTGGCTGTCACAAGACAACTGCTGATTCAAGTGACTAGTGGCTAACGGCCGCGAAACAAACAAAGGACGGTTTTAGGGCGCTTTCTGTTCTAAACGATCAAGAAAACACTAAGAAATCTAACACGAAAACTACGTAAAGTTTTATCAAGAACTGTTAGTTACTATGCAGAGCAGATAAACACAAATAGAATCCCTTCCTTAGTGGATGGTCGTAAACAAAATGCAAAATAAACGCTTTATACAAACAGTACTCGCTGCTGCTGGTGCTCTCGCTCTGGCTGTCACAAGACAACTGCTGATTCAAGTGACTAGTGGCTAACGGCCGCGAAACAAACAAAAGACGGTTTTAGGGCGCTTTCTGTTCTAAACGATCAAGAAAACACTAAGAAATCTAACACGAAAACTACGTAAAGTTTTATCAAGAACTGTTAGTTACTATGCAGAGCAGATAAACACAAATAGAATCCCTTCCTTAGTGGAAGGTCGTAAACAAAATGCAAAATAAACGCTTTATACAAACAGTACTCGCTGCTGCTGGTGCTCTCGCTCTGGCTGTCACAAGAAAAACTATCGGTGTTAACATGCCTTTACCCTGGCTGGTATATTGCCTCCTAATCAAATTCATTGAAATGAAGTGCCCGCATTGTTAATCTACTGCAAGGGTCCTTCAATCCTAATAACCATTTGAGAGCGTTATCCACCGCTACCTTAAACTTTTGGCCATATAAGTAACAGCGGAGGTACGTAAAACCGTAGATTACTGCTAGTATCTCTTTCTCAGTCATGAAATAATTTTGCTCTGCTTTGTTCAACTGTCAGGGTGCATATGCTACAGGACGCTCTTTACCATTTGCATTCTGTCCTAGTACATTTCCCAGAGCCGTATTGCTTGCATCACAAAACAGAATTTTTTTTTTTTTTCAAAATCAGGGGATATCGAAACAGGGTTTGATGTCAGTGCTCGCTTTAAAGTATCGAATATCATCTGACATTCAGTAGACCATTCAAATTTCGCTCCTTTCTTTGACAAACGATTCAAAGGTCCAGAAATTTCAGCAAAGCCCTTTACGAATCGACGAGAATAATTACAGAGACTGATGAAACTCACCTTTTTGTAATTATATGCCCAAGATAATTTACTTCTGTTGATACAAAATGACATTTCTCAATACTTAATGTTAATTGAGCTGTTCTCAGTCTTTTGAATACCTCCTCCATCTGTCGCACATGCTCTTCCATGTTCTTTGAAAAAAACTATTTTGCCATCCATGTGTTTCAATCTCCTAAGCACACCAACCAAAAATCTGTGAAAGGTGGTGGGTGCATGTTTGAGGCCGAAGGGCGTTTGACAGTATTGGAAATGACCCCTGTAATGGAAACAGCTGTCTTTGGTCGATCCTCTGGCGCTACTTCTTTTGGTGATATCTACTCCTTAAGTCCAGTGTGAAGAAGTAGTTACACTGACCCAAGTTGTCAAGAGTCTCTGTTATGTTTGGTATCGGATGTGCATCTGTGATCGTTCGTGCATTGAGTTATCGATAATCACAGTAAAATTGTATTTTAGCGTCTTCTGGTGACTTTTTTTGGGACCGCAATTACCGGTACCTCCCCGGGCACTATCACTATTCTCAATGATATAGTCATCTAGCTGCTGGTCGATAAATTCTTCCATTGTAGGTTGCATACACTTCGGGACGCGATATAGGTTCTTATACACTGGAGTAGTGTTACCTGTTCGTATTCTGTGTTGCGTGAGCCGGCCGGGGTGGCCGAGCGGTTCTAGGCGCTACAGTCTGGAACCCCGCGACCGCTACGGTCGCAGGTTCGAATCCTGCCTCGGGCTTGGATGTGTGTGATGTCCTTAGGTTAGTTAGGTTTAAGTAGTTCTAAGTTCTAGGGGACTGATGACCTCAGAAGTTAAGTCCTATAGTGCTCAGAGCCATTTGAATCATTTTTTGTTGCGTGAGTGGCGTTGCTGATAACGAACCTCTCAGATTAAATAAATCCATGAACTGTATAACAAAGTTTCCATTGCTTGTCTATCAATTTTCTGCAGATGTTTCACTTTCTCATGCAATGCGGATTCATTGACAGCTTTCTGGCGGCAGAGATCCTCACTTGACCTATTTATGCCATCTTGCTCAAAAACATCTAAATTATCAATTAGTACACCCTCTGGCACATTCGTCCTTGCCAAAATTATCAAGACTGACCAGAACCATAAAATCTCCATCCACGGTACTGGGGCATACTACACTTCTGTGTACAAAACAATGTGACTTAATCAATCCTTCGCTAGTTTCCATTGGCTCTACAACATGTAAATCCTGAGGTAGGTTCGTATTTGTGCTCACCTATTTCAGCTGCCCTGTACCTTGTGGCATTGAACTCGTACTATGAGAGCTGATCTTTGGTGTCTGTATCCGCAATTTGTTGGTTACTGCCTTCATAATCGGTGAACCTCGCGGCAGTGTAACACATTTAACAGTTGCCTCTAGCCGTAATAATGTCCCACCAAGTTCAACTGAACGCTGCAAAAGGTCAATTTTTGCGTGATGTTTAGCAAGAGAGTCAAGTCTTAGGATTGCGCAGCACCCCTCATCAACTTGCGACAATAGTTCTACGTGACCTAGAAAGCACTTACTTCCTACGTTCAAACTGAACAGCCTGTCCCCAATGGCTTCACGTCATTATCACCTACTCCGCGTAACCTATACTGGTGCAGTCTCTTCCTGCCCAAGAGATCCAGACGACTACTGACACGTGAACGCCTCTGTCCACCAGAAATTTATGTTGCGTAACATTTGCTTTGCCTAGCACACAACATTTGTCTCTGCATACGTTTCTGCAGTTTCGTGTTCTATTGGAAATGCCATCCAACGGATGAGGTACCAGCATTCCCGTTTAACGACCGATTATTAGTACATTGCTTGTCCCATGTTTCCTTCCGACAATGATTGCAGTGGTGATTCAGACAGCAGTGATGACGATGACGCAGTGTGTCCATTCTCTACAGCGCGCTTTCTGACGACAAATACTGGGACAAATGGGCACAATGCACGAAATGTTATCGCTGGGCTCATGAAGATTGCGGTGTCCCGGAAGACAATTTTGTTTACCCGCAGTGTCGTAAAAATAAACATAAGTAGTGTGAAATGAGGTCTTTAAAGTGTATTTACAGAAGTGTGTCTCCTATTAGGCATCTTCCCTCTATTTATTAGCCGGCCGCGGTGGCCGTGCGGTTCTAGGCGCTGCAGTCCGGAACCGCGGGACTGCTACGGTCGCAGGTTCGAATACTGCCTCGGGCATGGATGTGTGCAATTGGTAAACGGTCCATTTTAACACGGGTAATATATCACGAAGCAAATACCGTCCGCACTGGCGGAATGTTACGTGATACCACGTATTTACACGTTTGTGACTATTACAGCGACATCTATCACAAAGCGAAAAAAGTGGTCCAGCTAAAACATTCATATTTCTTTGCGTACTACACGAATATGTAATAAAAAATGGGGGTTCCTATTTAAAAAAAACGCAGTTATATCCGTTTGACCTATGGCAGCGCCATCTAGCGGGCCAACCATAGCGCCAATTGGTTTCCCTCTTTAAGCTAGACGAGTTTCGTTCTTTGTGGTTATTCCGTTTGATGCTTATTTCGTGAGATATGTGGCCCGGTCACTATCAATGGACCACCCTGTATATGCCTATAAAGCCAACGGTAAAGTACTAAGTTATTTTATGGCAAAGATAATGTTTTCATAACGAGAAGAGTAGAGATACGCTCTTCAATTGATTAATTTCTGTATCTTCACCTGTTTGACTCTATAAGTGGTAGCGGACGGACGTATGACGAACTCCGCCATGGCAGTATTGTTGAAAAATGTTTGTTCCAACCATACATTAAGAAAGTGTTATAAAAGTTACTAGGAGACCAAGTTTATGTACAGATGCTTATATAAATAACCCTATCTGTTCATCATTTCGTCCGCCCCGAGAATCCTGCATCAAGAGGATCGCAGCAGACAAGAGGAATTTGCGTGAGCAGCGGAGAGGCGATCCGGTAACACTATGTCATAACCAGCTCTGTTCACAATGGAGATAAGGAAAAGCAGTACGTAAATTTAAATGATGAATGTTGATCTTAAACGTATTGACATAGAAGGTCTATTGATACTAGTGACAGTTGAAATTCGTTTGACGCTTATTTTGTGAGATATTTGGCCGGTCACGATCAATGAACTACTATATATATATATATATATGAAAATAAAAATGTGTGAGGAGAGATAAAGGTGAAGTTGAAAGCAACTGGAGATCTGGTGTGAAAAAAGGCGAAAAAGTGTTGGTTAGAGCTGGGCTATGTGGTGAACTTGGGTTGATAGGCAACGATGTGCATGAAGGTTAGGTGGTTGTGTTGCCGCCAAAACACGTTAAAGGGTGGAGAAATTCGGGAAAATTTCGAAAAAACTACGTGTAAATGTATTAAAGGGAGTGGTTTTGTGGTGGCAGATTATGAAAATGAGGCTAACAATTGTCTGAAGAAGAAATAATGACGTTAAAACCTGTGGGAAGCGGCTAAAAATGATCAGTGATGTGAGAAAAACGGAAATGGAAATAAAGCAAAAGTTATTAGAACTGGCCGAAATGGTTGTTTAATAGGTGAAAGGAACTGTCTGTGAACTAGGAACGGTGGATTTTATAGCAGCGGTAGTGTTGAAAGCGGAAAAAAATTTTTTTTGGTTATGGTTTGGAAGTGGGTTACATATTATTACGTATTACGTATTATTGAGTATATATCGGCGGGATAAAATTGTATAGTAGATTACGGTAAAAAGGAGAAGGTGAATACAAAGTGAAACTACTGGCAAAAAACAGAAAGAGAAAATAAGACGACAGAAAAGATTTCGAAATGCAACAGTGACAATAACAAACTTAATTGTTGGGTTCAAATTAATGATATGAATATAATAGAGGGAAACATTCCACGTGGGAAAAATATATCTAAAAACAAAGATGATGAGACTTACCAAACAAAAGCGCTGGCAGGTCGATAGACACACAAACAAACACAAACATACACACAATATTCTAGCTTTCGCAACAAACGGTTGCTTCTTCAGGAAAGAGGAAAGGAGAGGGAAAGACGAAAGGATGTGGGTTTTAAGGGAGAGGGTAAGGAGTCACTCCAATCCCAGGAGCGGAAAGTTTTTAGATATATTTTCCCACGTGGAATGTTTCCCTCTATTAAATTCATATCATTAATTTGAACCCAACAATTATGTTTGTTATTGTCACTGTTGCATTTCGAAACCTTTTCTGTCGTCTTATTTTCTCTTTCTGTTTTTTGCCAGTAGTTTCACTTTGTATTCACCTTCTCCTTTTTACCGTAATCTACTATACAATTTTATCCCGCCGATATATACTCAATAATACGTAATACGTAATAATACGTAACCCACTTCCAAATCATAACCAAAAAAAATTTTTTTTTCCGCTTTCAACACTACCGCTGCTATAAAATCCACCGTTTCTAGTTCACAAACAGTTCCTTTCACCTATTAAACAACCATTTCGACCAGTTCTAATAACTTTTGCTTTATTTCCATTTCCGTTTTTCTCACATCACTGATCATTTTTAGCCGCTTCCCACAGGTTTTAACGTCATTACTTCTTCGTCAGACAATTGTTAGCCTCATTTTCATAATCTGCCACCACAAAACCACTCCCTTTAATACATTTACACGTCGTTTTTTCGAAATTTTCCCGAATTTCTCCACCCTTTAACGTGTTTTGGCGGCAACACAACCACCTAACCTTTATGCACATCGTTGTCTACCAACCCAAGTTCACCACAGGATCAACATAGCCCAGCTCTAACCAACACTTTTTCGCCTTTTTTCACACCAGATCTCCAGTTGCTTTCTAGTTCACCTTTATCTCTCCTCATATATATATATATATATATATATATATATATATATATATATATATATATATATATATATATACTTATCGCGAATGGACCCAGAAGGATCACGCAAAGCTTTCTGACGTCGTTTCTTCCATACTTCTTTCATTCGTTCTCCATGTTTTCTTTTTCTTTCTTCTGTCCATTTTGTTCCTGGTCTCTTTAGTGCTTCCTTCTCCGACAATACAATCCACTTTTCCACCTTATTTCTAAAAGTTTTTCTATCTTTGACATCTTTAAGTTCAATATTTGCTTTTTGTAAATCTAATTTTACTTGGCTAATCCATGGTATTGTTGATTTGACTTTTTCCATGTAAGTGAGAATTCTGTTGGTGAGTCGTGTGGGGGGGAAGTCTAGTGACATGTCCATAAAATTTTAATCTTCGCCTTCTTATGTCTGCTGCCAGGTTTGATATGGTTTCTGTGGTTCTTCTTGATTGTATCCGGTATCCTTCTTCTGTTAATTTTGGACCTAAAATCTTTCTCATAATTTTGCGTTCTTCTTTTAGTATTTTTTCTAAATCACATTTTGTGTGTAGCGTGAGCGTTTCACTAGCATATAGTGCTGCTGGCTTAATTACTGCGCAGTAGTGTCTGATTTTTGTGTTCGAGGAGATGCATTTTTTATTGTATATTTCATGTGTCATACCATATGCTCTCTTCATTTTCTGTTGTCTGATCTTCTGTGCAACTTTCTCTCCTCCGGTTGGCTCCAAAATTTCACCTAGGTATTTAAAATGTTTTACTCTATTTATTTTTCCATATTTTGTGTTCAAACTGTGTACATGGGATTTCGTACAGAAAAATTCTGTCTTTTGAAACGAAATTTGTAAACCTACTTTATCCGCGCATTCCTTAAGGATCTCTATTTGTTTGGTGGCGATTTCTTCATCATCTGCAAGTATGGCCAAGTCGTCCGCGAATGCTAAACAAGATATCTCCACGTTGTCTTTGGTTCTACCAAGATGGATTGGTTTCCAGTAGGATTGATTTTTTAATTCTTTTTCCCATTCCTTAATGACTTTATCCAGGACTATATTAAACAGAAGTGGAGATAGCCCGTCACCTTGACGTACTCCAGTTTTTATGAGAAAAGGTTCAGAGATTTCTCCCCTGAATTTAACTTTAGATACAGTGTCTGTCAGTAATTCTTTGATAAGCCTTAGTGTTTTGGAGTCAAGTCCAAGTTCCTCTAAAATGTTAAACAAAGATTGCCGGTCAATTGAGTCATAGGCTTTCTTAAAATCTACAAATGTACAAATTATGGGGGCATTTCTAATTGCTTTGTGTTTTAATATTGTCTTTAAATTAAATATTTGTTCTATGCATGAGCGACCGGGGCGGAAGCCTGCTTGATAATCACCAATTTGGCGTTCCAGCTGCTCTTGTGTTCTTTTCAGCAGGCATGTTGAGAGAATTTTGTAGGTGACTTGTAAAAGTGAGATTCCCCTGTAGTTATTGACATTTGTTCTGTCTCCTTTTTTATGTAACGGGTGAATAAGGGCACATTTCCAATCCTCTGGTAATTTTTCTGTTTCCCATATTTTTGTTATTGTTTTTGTGAGCTCTTGCAACGTCTTTGGTCCTAGGTTTTTTAATAGCTCTGCAACAATGCCATCTTCGCCAGATGTTCTATTATTTTTTAAGTTTTTAATGTGACATTTGATTTCTTCCTGTGTTGGTGGTAATGAATCCGGTTGAGCGTTGGCACTGATTTCTTTGGGAAACCTTAAACTAGGTTCTGGGCAATTTAGTAGGTTAGAAAAATATTGAGCCAATACTTGACAGTTTTCCTGGTTTGTTAGGGCTAATTTACGATCTGGTTTTCTGAAACATAAATTTTGACGGATATATCCTCGTATTTTATCTGCGAAAGTTCTGTAGAAGTCTCTTGTATTATAGTTTTGGAAATTTTCTTCTATGGCATCCAGTTGTGCCTTTGTGCACTTCCTTTTTGCTTGCCTAATAGATTTTGAAACCTGTTTTCTAACCTCGTTAAATAAATGTAAACTTTCTTGTGGTTTTTTACTGTTATATTCTTGAAATGCCTTTTTTCTCCTTTCCAATGCATTTTCACAGTCTGAATCCCACCAAGGGTGTTTGAATATCTTTTTCAAGGGAATAGTTTCCTTAGCTATTCGCGTGATTTTAGAATGAAATTCTTCCCATGTGTTTGCCTTTTCCTTCTCCCATTCTTCTGTTACTTTAGATTCTTTAATCTTCTTGGTGTCATATTTCTGTATTTCTGTTTTCTTCTGATGACTTCTTCGTGCTTAAACTTGATTTTAATTCTAGTTAGGTAATGGTCTGAATCAATGTTTGCTCCTCTACGTACTTGGACGTCGTAAATTTCTTTTTGTACTGGGTATGAAATCGCCACATGATCTATTTGAAACTCGCCAATCTGTTGTATAGGAGATCTCCATGTCTTTTGTTTTCTTGGACATTTTCTTAGAGGTGTTGACATTATCTTCAGGTTATTCTGCTTACATAGTTCGACGAGCCTTTATGTGCAGGATATTTGCCTACGGTTTTTTGGTGGATTTTCTCTCTACCAAATTGGGCATTAAAATCGCCGAGTAGAACTTTTGTATCATCTTTTGGAATCTTGGCCATTATATTCTCCAAATTTTCCCAGAACTTTTCTGTTTCTATGGGGTTTTTCTTGTTGTCTCCGTTTGTGGGAGCATGAACATTAACCATTGTGTATGTTTTGTTGGCACATTGTAAGCGCATCGTCATTATCCTATTATTTACGGGAGTAACTTCCTTGATGGAGCTGAGCACGCTCTTGTGTATGATAAACGCCATCCCGAGATGGGGGGCTCCTCTTCCGATTCGTTTATCCGTCTTGCTCTTGAAAATGCGATATTTGCCATAATCTGATGTTTCTTCATCTGTAAAACGTGTCTCCTGTAAAGCTAGTATTACTATCTTTTGCTTTTCAAGTTCTGTTGTAAGGTTTAGAAGTTTCCCTGGTTGGATTAATGTATTTATGTTAAAGGTTCCAATGTATGTAGGTGTTTTATGTGGAAGTTTGCCAGAGAGCTCCGACTTTCTCTGATGTAATCGTGTAAGTCCAGGTTCCCCAGAATCCGAATTCCTGGTTGCCATCTGTTGATGGGTGGATTGGTTACCACCTGGCCTAATGTTGTTATTACTTGCACGAGTCATACTTGCTTGTAATCAAGTTGGTCCAGTGTTTCCACTGGGTGTTTAGAACCAGGGATTGTTAGTTCCTGGTGCATTATGATCAGCCGCACATTGTATGAACAGACGCTGACCAGGATGCCGATGGTTCTCACTTCAGACGCGTCCTGGATTTGGGTGTTGACAGTGCTTATTGTAATGGCGGCACTTACTCGCCATGACACAGCAACGTCTTCGGGTTCTGTGGTTTTTGAATGAGTGTGACCCTTGCCAAACGTCACCCTCCCACACCCTCGTGATGCTGCCGCCTCGGTCCGGGACTGCTTATTTGGGTTTCCCCTTATTCGCAGCTGTCCACCATATCTGATGGATCGTTCGCTATCCGCCACCTGCGACCCGTCCTGTACCTGAGGCTCGGCTAGGGTATATATATATATATATACGAGAGAAAAAAATAATATGATCCATTACAAACCAGATAACATATATCGTACGTCAGAATGAATGGTCACCAGTGAATGCCCTCAGGTAGAGGCTCTTAACGTAAAATTGTACGAGGCGTCACAAGATAAAATATTTGCTTAAGTAACTTACTTCCCCATCCTTCCCTAATTCGATGGGACCGATGACCTCGCTGTTTGGTCCCCTCCCTCATATCAACCAACCAACCGGATGAAAACTGGGGCCCCCACCCTCCCGGACAAGGCCAGTCTGTTTAAAACAGTGTTACATCAATCGGTTTATCCCTTATGTAAATACTGTTTTACAAATACTTTATTTAATAATGTAGGAGGCTAGTGATACATTGTTCGTTCATTTTTCACTCCTATTCGCTGCACACATTACACACGCTACGCACATTGTGTACCAGCGGAAAAATTTTCCTGTTGGAGCAAATAAAATGCGAATATGTTCCTGTTTATTTAAAAGACTCTCACTGAAAAGTGGTGTACCAGCTGCCTCATTATATCCTCGTCAGCACCTTTAAAATTTTTGTCAAAAATTTGGCATGCGAACATATTTGCGCTCTTTTTAACATGCAACTCACAACTCCCACATGCTCCCCTAGCTATAACTCATTCACACCCATTGTCCATCGCTGAAGCTGTTTATACCCACCCATTCCCGCTTGCCCATTCTGCTCACTCATGCAGCCCAACTGTCATCAAATCTCTGTGTCTCTCTATTTTTCTGTTGCTGTCTCTTGTGTCGCAGCCATAGTCTCCTTCATTCTGTCCTTCTATTGCTGTTTCCTCTCACTGTCAGTCTTCCTCTTGCTCTCTGTTACTGCTACGACCTCATTCGTTCCTCCTCACTGCTGCTGTTTCTTCTTATTGTCACTATCTCTTCCTCTCTGTCACCGTCATAGAATCTGTCTCTTTATCACTGATTCTCAGCCACATCCACTTTCTCCTTCTCTTTATTCCTTTCCCATTGGCACTGCTTCCTTCACTCGTTTCTTAGCAAAGTTCTGTCACTGTCAACTACGTTCTACCGCCACTGAGTCCTTCTCTTTTTCTCACACTGCCGTTGTCCCACTGTCTACTATGTTCCAGTATTTATTAAATTTCAGTCTCTTTCCCACTTTCACTGTTTCCTTTTACAGTACAAAAAAGCGCGAATATTTTCGAATGCAAAAATTTTTGAAAAAGGTTTAGAGGTACTGAGGAAGGTAGAATGAGGCAGCTGGTACGCCACTTTCCAGCCAATCTTTTCTATAAACAAGAACATATTTACATTTTTTTGTGCTCGGAGAGGAACGTTTTTCCGCTGGTTCCCTTCTCTTCCCTGTTGCAGCAGGGCTTGTCATTCGTTTGAAAAGAAATGTACTGATAAGTAAAATTTAGGCAGCTTACTCATGTGAAATCGAATAACACAAAACTAATGTTACACCTCAGACCGAATTTTATGGGAAAAAAATTGCATGTGCTTCAGTACTACAACAAGGAGTTCCCAGAACCCTTACGATGATAACGGAGACACCTTAGACCATATTTCTCCGTGCTACATCACTTTATAAACTATGGTTCCTCCACACATGTTGTTTTACGTGCGTATTTTGCATGTACAAGTAGGGTAAATTTGAACCTATGTATCTCCGAAACTAACAGAGATATCAAGATGATTTTGAAGGTTATTCGAGATTGTAATTTTGGGAATACATCATGAAAATTACAGCCATCTGATGTGCATACCTGTCTTTGAACTCACGGCTCGGTTTTGGTACGAAAAAAACGGTTAAAAACGTTTCTTCAGGTTTTCTAAACAACCGCCCATGAACTAATGGTGCTTCCATAAGCCACTTAAGGACCAAGTGCAAAAAGAAGCAACCGATCTGCTCAATTTGTCTGAGCTGGAAGAAATGTGCAGTATTCCCACTTTGACCCTGTACTGTAGGATAGTGACACTAAGACGATCCTTCCGTTGGATATACAAATGGTCCGTAGTCCAACGGCTATCTATAGCATTTGACTCTGCATTTCTGTCATCGTTATAACCGGAGATATGAGTCCCGGAATTATCCCATTTTTGTGCGAGGCGTTTTGGAACATTAGGTAGCTCATGCTGTTGCGTAAGCACCGATAACGTAACACTGAACGCACGAACAGGTGATGTTAGGACCATAGCAACGATGCTTGGTTTCCATTTTTTGTACCGCAACGTCTCATTTGCTAGTATGAAAATCTGAGTCAGCATTCCTCTATAACGAGTGAGATGTCGAGCTCAGAAGGAGGATAAGGTGTTAGCAATATACATTGCATAGCTTTAACAGTAAGATTTTTCAGAAAATAAAAAAGAAGGAGGAAACACATTGTGAACGTGTTATGTGAAATAATAATACAAGTGTCCACCCCGATAGCTGAGTGGTCAGCGTGACGGATTGCCGTACTACGGGCCCGCGTTCGATTCCCGGCTGGGTCGGGGATTTTCTCCTCTCAGGGACTGGGTGTTGTGTTGTCTTC
Organism: Schistocerca piceifrons; assembly: GCF_021461385.2. Classification (NCBI taxonomy): domain Eukaryota; kingdom Metazoa; phylum Arthropoda; class Insecta; order Orthoptera; family Acrididae; genus Schistocerca; species Schistocerca piceifrons. The sequence goes on from NC_060141.1 coordinate 574,627,353, forward strand.
ATCATCATTTCATCCCCATCCGGCGCGTAGGTTGCCCAATGTGGCGTCGAATTTAATAAGACCTGCACCAAGGCTGCCGGAGCTGCCCCGTAAGGGGCCTCCCGGCCAATGACGCCAACCGCACATTTCCATAATATCGTTGTTATTATTGTTTACTAGCTGTAGCCGGGATGCGCTGCAATGCCAAGGAAAGGAAAATGAAGTGGTTGGTTTTTTAATCTGATTTTGGGTACACAATACCTTTGATTTTCCGTGTGGTGTGTGCACGAATTAGTGTTGCGAATAGCTTTTGCAGCGACTCTTTCTCAGTCCGAAAAGGCCTCGAAAGATCCAACGGTACCGACCGCTGTGTCTTTCTCAGTCGATAGGCGTCACTGGATGGTGTGGCATGTGGTCAGCACATCGCCCTCGCGGCCGTCGTGACCAGAGTCACTACTTCTCAATCAGGTATATCCTCAACTGGCCTCACAAGAGTTGAGTTCAGCTCGCATGCCATCCAAGTGGCACAGCGCGTAACTTTGGTGATCTGATGGGAACCAGAACGATCACTGTGCCAAGTCTGTTGGCACTTTAATAGTAAAGAAGAAATAAAACAAAACGTCATGCCTGACGCGGCAGTTTCTCGCGCATCTAAGTGTTTACGACGTCATATCTCCTAAACTATGCGTCGTCCAGTGATATAAATTTGCCAGCACGTTTAGTGATAAATGTGGATATTATATGTCAAACTTCCAGCAGGCAAAAAGGAAATTAAGTGGAAGGACTGGAAAGATTGGATTTCACATCATTCACTATTGTTTATTAAACATTTATTTAAGAAAAGTAACTAAAATCAGATAGATTAATAGGGTTACAAACAACACTCCGAATTTTTCAAATTTAAGGAATTACACACTTTAGTTTAGTGACAATTTCAGTAAGGCAATAGTTAAAGACAAAAGCTGTGTCTGACAGCAGTTCTTAGATTTCTTACTCAAAATTTCCATCTTAACGAACCACAACTCAGAAAATGGTTCAGCAAATGAACGAGTAATTAATATTTGGAAACAGTTGGCCTTTTAATACAACAGAGATGCATAACTCATATCAAAAGGTTAAGAACTTAATAGCTACACCGGAAAACAGTAGCTTACAGCTGCCTCAAGACAATTAGGAAAAAGAAATTTTTACAATACACCTCCAACGGTACATAGAGAATTTAATAAAGTAAAGAGGTACACATATTTATAGAGCTGCTTCAGGCAGACAGAGCAAGTTTCCTTAAATCTCACCCCAGTAATAAGAGAACGAGTGTGCACAGACTGATATAACTGCCTTCAGACAGACAGTGAAAATTCAATTAAGGTATTCCCTAGAGAACACTTAAGTGATTCAGTAAGTGAACGTATATACATAGCGGCTCAAGAACGCCATTTAAGAAGTAGGAGAGCCAATAATTAGTACTCAGAACCAACTTGTAGCAAAAGGAAAATAAATAAATAAATGAAAGGTGTGAAAAGATCAACCCATGAAAACATTTAAATAACAATTAAATCTCGTAAGATGTAACTAGCCCTGAGACAGGGAATAAATTTCTTTTACTCTTTAGCTCACAAATGGCCAGCGAACGAACACATAAGAAATCTTCAGAGCATAGTAACACTTATTACTTTTACACTATATTGCCTTTTACACCTCGTGAACCTCAAATGTGCTAGTTTAGTTGTTATCAACGGGCTACGCTTTCATAAGTCCGGACAACATCTCGGTATGACACGTGCGATTCCTTTATAATGGACCAACATGTGGTCATCCTAACGGGGTTCGGCACATGCCCAACAAGAGCACTTGACTCAACAAGCCCCAAACATCAAAATATACACAATTTTAATACAAATTTCAAACAGTAATTTACTTGAGTGATGGCACCCGAAGGATAGCCGGCGGCGGTGCATTCCATGTACAGAGGCGACGTTAACAGCCAAATATGATGAGCACGCACTGGTTCCAGATCCAAGACAGTCAAAGCGTGCCACAACAGTGGAAAACTGGAACAAACTAAAGAAGCGCCTGAATTTCATTGTCACTCTCACTTAATACAACCAGAACTTTTTGGGCTATGGCTAAACATGGTCATGCTTAAAACAATGTACAGGATTACTAAATCATCGACTCCACAGTTGAACGTGGGAAATTAAATTGGATTAACAGGGGTCTCCCGCTGCCACACGTTACCCTAACCCCTTCCATGGCAATGCCACAAGGTATTAAGTCGCTCAACACGACTCAAATCATGCAGTTTATCGGATCAGAAAGCTCGTTGCACAACGTGACTTACACCGAGAAGAATCAATATCAAATTCAAACAGCCAAGGCCACACCAATGTTCCGTCTTCCGATAACACCCGTGCCCACAACTATTAAATAGACCAAATGTTCAAAGGGCTACCAATCACACCATGACACAGGTTCGGTCGAACGGCACACTCTGCCCATGGGCCCTGCGCGGCTTACCCTCCGGTCCGGCTTCAAACCAGCGACTGCCCGTGCAATCCGCTGTCGTTCCTCGACATCCAGCGCGGCCCCACCACGCCCCCTGGCGCCACGAGCTCCGAACAGCGAGAAGTGACAAACGCCAGACGCGCGGGGCGGGAATTCAAAGAGGGAGCTCGCCATGGCTCAATATGCAAAATACACTGAAGCCCATAGGAAACTGGTATAGGAATGTGCATTCAAATACAGAGATTGTAAGCAGGCAGAATATGGCGCTGCGGTCGGCAAGGCCTGTATAAGACGACAAGTGTCTGGCGCAGTTGTTAGACCGGTTACTGCAGCTACAATGGTAGGTTCTCAAGACGCAAGTGAGTTTGAACGTGGTGTTATAGTCGGCACACGAGCTATGGGACACAGCATCTCCGAGGTAGCGATGAAGTGGGGATTTTCCTATAGGACCATTTCAGGAATGTACCGTGAATATCAGGAATCCGGTAAATCATCAAATCTCCGACATGGCTGCGTCGGAAAAAGATCTTGCAAGAACGGGACCAACGACGACTGAAGAGAATCTTTCAACGTGACGGAAGTGCAACCCTTTCGCAAATTGCTGCAGATTTCAATGCTGGGCCTTCACCAAGTGTCAGCGTGCGAGCCATTCAACGAAACATCATCGGTATGGGCTTTCGGAGCCGAAGGCCCACTCGTGTACCCTTGATGACTGCACGACACAAAGCTTTACGGCTCGCCTGGGCCCGTCAACACCGATATTGGACTGTTGATGACTGGGAAATTGTTGCCTGGACGGAAGAGTCTTGTTTCAAATTGTATCGAGCGGATCTACGTGTACGGAGGTGGAGACAACCTCGTGAATCCATTGTCAGCAGGAGACTGCTCAAGCCGGTGGAAGCTCTGTAATGGTGTGGGGCGTGTGCAGTTGGAGTGATATGGGACCCCTGATCCGTCTAGATACGACTTTGACAGGTGACACGTACGTAAGGATCTTCTCTCATCACTTGCATCCATTCATGTCTATTGTGCATTCCGACGGACTTGAGCAATTCCAGCAAGACAATGCGACACCCCACACATCCAGAATAGCTACAGAACCGCTCCAGGAACACTCTTCTGAGTTTAACCACTTCCGCTGGCCACCGGACTCCCCAGACATGAACATTATTGAGCATATCTGGGATGCGTTGCAAAGTGCTGTTCAGAGATCTCCACCCTCTAGTACTCTTACGGATTTATGGACAGCCTTGCAGGATTCATTGTGTCAATTTACTGTAGCACTGCTTCAGACGTTAGTCGAGTCTATGCCGCGTCGTGTTGCGACACTTCTGCGTGCTCGCGGGGGTCCTACACGATATTAGGCAGGTGTACCAGTTTCTTTGGCTTTCAGTGTATGTTGCTAATAGAGGTATTAGTAACGAAGTAACACATTAAAACGTCGTGCCTGATGCGACAGTTTTAAGGCATGTGCAGTGAAAATGAAGTAAGCGACAAGAATTTTTTCTTTCGTCATTTCGTGAATACTGTTCACTAGAAGACCGAAGCAACTGCGCTAACACCGATACCGCAGACCAATAACGCTACATGCACGCCCAATACGTTTCCGCGAGAAAGCCAAATACCTCGGTGTCTGGCTGGACCGGAAATTACTCTGGGGGGACCACATACAACACATGACCATCCGAGCAAGCGCGAAGCTCAAACAGCTCTACCCTATGCTCAACAGGCGTAGCACACTGAACAGAAGGGTGTCGAGGTCCATGTACATTGCACTTATTCGACCCCTGATGACGTACGCAGCTCCTGTCTGGGGATACGCTGCGCCCACACGCCTGCAGATCATACAAAACAAAGTACTCAAAATCATAAGCAATGCTCCACGATACACACGCATCGCGAACCTTCACCGGGGGATGCCGACTTGAGACTCTCAAGGAGGTAATCCACAAACTCACCACAATACTATACAGAAACTCCAGACATTCGCGGAACCCGTTTATTCTGAATCTGGGGAACTACGACAACAATCATAGATGGAGACATAAAACACCAAAAGACATACTTGTAAGGACCTAACATCTATGGCCAAGTACACACAAACACAGCGGTACAGGTATGCCCCTGTTAATCAGACACCATTACTGCATATCCAGTTGGAACACACTTGCAGAATAACTGGCACCACGCAGGGAAGCCGTACCGTACACTGCATGCAGACAAGCTCCACACAACCCCCACACAGTGAGATGATCTATGGCCGATCTCCCACTACTGTATAACGATCCTGATTGTTCCAGGAATGCAGCGGCTGCAGCAAACTCGGATACATCGCCATCGCTTGCCACGGTAATGATGCATGATACCCATAGTAACAAACCCAACCTTGCATGAACTATCGCAGCTAGTAAGCCACTACTGCTCGTACTACCCATCCCACTGTCGCAGAGGTTTTTTTCCCACGGCACGAGCCTTGGCACTTTTTTCCCTCTGCTTTTCAAATTGCTACCCTCATTCGCGTTTTGTCCACTTTCTATCACCTGATGGACCGTGTTAATGCGTAGTCTTACCCAGACGCACGGATAACATCAGAGCCCAGCATACTGTGATCCACCTATTAGATAACTAACATGTTGACGGAGGTGACAGTAGAACTTAAGGTCTGGTCACCATGTTGGTGCGGGCGTGGAGAGGCCCCATCTCTATACAGGGTGTTACAAAAATGTACGGCCAAACTTTAAGGAAACATTCCTCACACACAAATAAAGAAAAGATGTTATGAGGACATGTGTCCGGAAACGCTTAATTTCCATGTTAGAGCTCATTTTAGTTTCGTCAGTATGTACTGTACTTCCTCGATTCACCGCCAGTTGGCCCAATTGAAGGAAGGTAATGTTGACTTCGGTGCTTGTGTTGACATGCGACTCATTGCTCTACAGTACTAGCATCAAGCACATCAGTACGTAGCATCAACACGTTAGTGTTCATCACGAACGTGGTTTTGCAGTCAGTGCAATATTTACAAATGCGGAGTTGGCAGATGCCCATTTGATGTATGGAGTAGCACGGGGCAATAGCCGTGGCGCGGTACGTTTGTATCGAGACAGATTTCCAGAACGAAGGTGTCCCGACAGGAAGACGTTCGAAGCAATCGATCGGCGTCTCAGGGAGCACAGAACATTCCAGCCTATGACTCGCGACTGGGGAAGACCTAGAACGACGAGGACATCTGCAATGGACGAGGCAATTCTTCGTGCAGTTGACGATAACCCTAATGTCAGCGTCAGAGAAGTTGCTGCTGTACAAGGTAACGTTGACCACGTCACTGTATGGAGAGTGCTACGGGAGAATCAGTTGTTTCCGTACCATGTACAGCGTGTGCAGGCACTATCAGCAGCTGATTGACCTCCACGGGTACACTTCTGCGAATGGTTCATCCAACAATGTGTCAATCTTCATTTCAGTGCAAATGTTCTCTTTACAGATGAGGCTTCATTCCAACGTGATCAAATTGTAAATTTTCACAATCAACATGTGTGGGCTGACGAGAATCCGCACGCAATTGTGCAATCATGTCATCAACACAGATTTTCTGTGAACGTTTGGGCAGGCATTGTTGGTGATGTCTTGATTGGGCCCCATGTTCTTCCACCTACGCTCAATGGAGCACGTTATCATGATTTCACACGGGATACTCTACCTGTGCTGCTAGAACATGTGCCTTTACAAGTACTTCACAACATGTGGTTCATGCACGATGGAGCTCCTGCACATTTCAGTCCAGGTGTTCGTACGCTTCTCAACGACAGATTCGGTGACCGATGGATTGGTAGAGGCGGACCAATTCCATGGCCTCCACGCTCTCCTGACCTCAACCCTCTCGACTTTCATTTATGGGGGCATTTGAAAGCTCTTCTCTACGCAACCCCGGTACCAAATGTAGAGACTCTTCGTGCTCGTATTGTGGACGGCTGTGATACAATACGCCATTCTGCAGGGCTGCATCAGCGCATCAGGGATTCCATGCGACGGAGGGTGGATGCATGTATCCTCGCTAACGGAGGACATTTTGAACATTTCCTGTAACAAAGTGTTTGAAGTCACGCTGGTACATTCTGTTGCTGTGTGTTTCCATTCCATGATTAATGTGATTTGAAGAGAAGTAATAAAATGAGCTCTAACATGGAAAGTAAGCGTTTCCGGACACATGTCCACATAACATATTTGCTTTCTTTGTGTGTGAGGAATGTTTCCTGAAAGTTTGGCCGTACCTTTTTGTAATTTCCTGTATAAATTCATGTACAGTGTCAGCGAGAATTTTTTTTTTTTTTTTTTTGCCAATCACTAAGCGCTCTCGTTCTCAGATAGGGGATCCACTATCGGAACAAGTGTCCGTAGTAACAAGGACTGCAAGATGACGCACTGTGCAGAGCAAACGGCCACGGACCGGGACAGAAGGAGACGGAAAGCGAAAGGGGCGCTCCAAGGCGCCAGCAGCGGCTCCGTCCAGATGCGCCCTTGCCGGGTCCGGTGGCCACTTGCCCGTGAACACGTAACGAAGAGCCGTGCGCAGACAGACGGGCCTTTGAAGAGCACGGCGACGGCTAACGATGCGGTCAGAGACGGACCCGACGGCTTCCAATTACGAGCTCCAGCGGCCGCGAGAGCGCCAATTAAAATTATTACGGCATTACATCAAATGCAGGCGCGGCCGGCTCTGCAGCTGCCACTCGTTCGGAGCGCCTCGTGGCCTTTCACGCCCGAGAGTCTCGGCACAAAGTTGTAACGCTCAACTGGGGGCTTTTGCTTTGTACAATAAAATACGTACCCTTATAGAGAACGGCTTTTCTCACGCTTTCGAATTTTATTTGCGAAGGTAGGCGACATTTGGAACATAAATATTTTATTAGTCTTCCGTCTTCCGAAGAACACAATTTACGGTTTAACATCCCAACGACGATAAGTTCATTAGAAACTTGGCACAAGTTTCGGCGGGAAGAGAGTTGGGGGTAGATGGGAAAGAACATTGGTACTGTTCTTTTGGAAGGATCAGCTCGACCTTACCCGTCATCGATTTACAGCAACTAACTCTGGATGGTCGGACGAGGTATTTAACGACACTCCTTCAGAATACGAGGCCGGCACCTCAACCATTAGCCGCCTCAACCCTCTGCCTGTTCCATTTTTCATCCATCTTTCACTTCTTTCTTCCCTGCACCATTCTCTTCATCACTGCATAACATCTACGTTTAAAGTCGTCAGTGAGATATGATATATGCGCCTACTAAATCCAGTGCCATCTAAAAACTGAATAACGTTTGATAGTACTCAATATGTATGAGGATTATTTGAAAAATAACGTCCGAGTTCTTATAAAAGATAAACCGTTACAGATTTCTCCCCTTTGAAAACGTTCTATAAAAACTGAGCTCTTTACTTATGATATCCATCCAAATAATCAAGAGCACATACCATTTTTTCTTTGCGTTTCTCAGTAAGTAATCTGGAACCCCAAGGTGCACATACTTTGTGAAATTGCAACATTACAGAGAGAATTTCGTGTAAAGGTGTTCTACCCACATTCGGTAGTCCCAAATTGTGACTCGTCGATCTTCACGAACCTTTTAGTCCATGGCTTGGATCAAATCTTCTGATATCACTGATCATCGGCCTAATCGCAATTCATCATGGTTCAAATGGCTCTGAGCACTATGGGACTTAAAATCTGAGGTCATCAGTCCCCTAGAACTTAGAACTACGTAAACCTAACTAACCTAAGGACATCACACACATCCATGCCCGAGGCAGGATTCGAACCTGCGACCGTAGCGGTCGCGCGGTTCCAGACTGAAGCGCCACACCGGCCGGCTCGCAGTTCATCATGGAAATTTTCCCGTCCGTCCTTGAAAGCTCCTACCCACCTTGATGTCACTCATCGTATTGGGGCCATACACCTCACTTACGTTCCGTGCTGTCAAAACTCGAATCACTGCATTTCACAGTAGGCGGGCTGATGAGTTGTTTTAAACATTTTGAACTGACACTGTACAGCACATCGCGACGATACCAATGTAAATGGCTTCGTTTGACGAGCGAAGCATGCCGGGAGTCGTTGCGCATGCACATTTCAGTGTTCGCAAGACATTCGATTAACTATGCCGATTCAGACCTTACTTTCCGAATAATCCTCGTACAATATACACGGTCCAGTTACATTAATCTGACCACCGCCTGTCTTCGACGTCAAAGTGTAATAACCACCCATAGACGGCAGTAACAGCACTAAGTGTGGAAGATGTATAAAACGTGCTGGGGGATGCGGAAAACAGTGCAGCCATTGCTGTAATGTGGAAACAGAGCGATTTATCTGACGTCCAAAATGGCAAGATCATTGGATTTCGGGCCGAGCCTGGAAGCATTTCCGAAACGGCTAACTTTGTAAATTGTTCACGTACCACTGTGGTCCGCTGAGCTCCCAGATGGTGCACATCGACAGCGCAGAAAAATACGTATATAGTGTAAGACGTATGTGTTGCCGGTGATGGGCGAGGCATGGCAGAATCTCTGACCAGAGAGTAGTATGTCGTTAGTTGTTGCTTGTCGCCAGTATGCTTTAGTAGTCAGTCGGCAGTAGTAGTCAGTCGGCTTTAGTCTTCAGTCCGGGCTGGTCGGCGCGTGCCTGCGCGTGTCGGCAGTCTGCTCTGGTCGGGACTCTGGACAATGAGTATTATTGTAGAAGGTAAAGAAGCAGCCTTGCGCATGTCTAGTAATGTATATTAACTGTCATTAACTTCTTTTAAAAATGCCCCAATAATAATTTTTATAATATAAAGTAATTTTTTTAAAGAAAAGCATTCATTTCAATTTAAAGAATATTTCCAATGCATGATCATTCCTTCCAAGAATCAGAAAAAAATATTCGCCAGCATTGCACGAAGCTGTGCCAAAAAAAATTTCTACATATATTCGCACTTTTTATTGAGGTAAGAATTTTTGCTTTTTTAATTCAGAATACAGGGCCGAGGCGCAGCGCTGCTGTCATAAAATTTACCAGGTTACTGAATTTTTTTATTATTTCCGCGTTTAGGAATTGAATTTTGTGGTTACATTAAATATGAACACATTTCAGCATAGATATAAATGGGAGCCAATTTTGTTCAGAGGTTACATTAAAATCGATTTTGTTAGAGGTTACATTATTTAAAAAATTCATTTAATTAATATTTCGTAGGGAGGTTACACTTGGCTCATTTTAATTATTAAAATTTTCGTGTGGGGAGGTTACACTTAGCGACATCCGGACCAGGATCGTATTTCTTTGTGAATCTTCTGAGAAGTAGTCATATATCTGCTCTTATTTACTTAAATGTAGTTTGCATCTGGCGCAACGCATTTACTAATTTGTCACTCTTTCTTTCACAGATCATCGGCAATTTGTTGCTCTCTGTTGTGATTGTGTTTGTTGCATTTTTGCATTGTCCTTGTTTCGTTTGTGCTTAATTGTGATTTGTGAAAAATGCCGCCAAAAACTGTTAACAGTACATCGCGATATATAATGAGTGAAATAGCCGACTCGAATAATTTGACCGATAGTATTTGCGACACTCAGTGTAATGATGATAATCCCCTAATTGTAGACAATCAGTGCGTACCAACCACTAATATTGACTTTGATCCTAGTGATGAGCGAATAAATTCAATTGTGTCGTCTGTTAATTTAACGACGATGGATGACGTGGCACGTTCTGTTACAATGAACGCTGCCCAGTTTGACAAACTCGGTGTGCAAAATTTACGTGACGAACAGAGAAATGTTTCTAATGAAAATGAACAGTGTAATCAGAATACGTCAGATTTATTTAATTCCGCTTTAGTGACCAACAGTGCACATTCGATTGGCAAACCTTTTCAAGAATCACAGAATATCCAAATGGATACACAAAACGTGACAATTGCAGGTACGCCATTAAACAGCACAGAGAATACAGTAGGTAATATTGGCTGGGATCGAGTCATAACATTAATGATACAACTTAACGAGAATCTCAGACAAGAATTTAATGAAAATATCAAACAACTTAATGAAATTCTCAAACAGCGGAATGAAATACTAGATGATCATTTCAAACAACTTACTGAATCGCGCAAACAACTTAATGAAAGTTTCAAACTGACGAACGAAAAACACGACAACCTTAACGAACAGAACAAACAAGTTAGTGAACAGATTACAGCTGTTACCGTGCAACGTCACGACACGAAAGAACAATTATGTGAGGAAAGTAAGGCTCATGCTAGGAACAGTAATGAAGAAATTACATCTGTTGCACAAGAATTAAATAATACACATGCAGCCACAACAGAATCACTTATAGATGAAATTACTGCAGTCACTGAACAATGCTATGAAAATGCGACACAGTTACACGACGAGTCTAATTTAAAGTCACCAGAACTTTCACACACTGTGGATACGGAAGTCGATAAGAAATGTGAACAGCAGAACAACCAAATTGACGAACGTATTAAAGTAACAGAAATGAAAAATGTTTCAGTCACTAACACGTCACAGCATACGCCACATTCCGAACATTTCTCACAGTCACACAGCCAGTATAATTTAGGTAATTTACAGAGACCACGTGACTTAAAATCCGAAAAGACACAGAAAAACAGATTCTTATACAAACCTGAACCTGTTCACAAATTCAGAGACGAGAACGTTGATTATAAGCAATTTTTATCTGTAAGAAAATCTAAGGTATTTAAAAATGACAGAGCGCAGGTACACGCTTTGAACTGGATACGACAATTTATTTTTGTACTTTCATCGCCATTACCTGTAATGCAGAAACTAGAATTAGCATTGATACAGCAATTTGCTTTTGAATTTTCACCGGCATTACCTGTAACGCAAAAACTAAAATTTATTTGCAGCGCGTAATAAACCTCAGGGGATTCATTACGCTTTAATGAATATGTGCCGTAGCGTGCACAGGGCCCCGAGCTGTAGTAGTGCTGTTTCATCTTTAGTTTTCTGCACTGCTGCCTTCTCTTCTACTATCCTTTATATCTATCAAAACAGCTCTTCAACTATCGCTCTATCTAGGATTAAGAATGAGTAAAGAAAACCCGATAAGACAACTTTTACCGAAAGTGACAATTTTTCATTAGACGCTCTAGAAATGACAACCACGAGAACTTTAATAACAGACAAAAATTTAATCATCAGTATGTGTAAAATTTTCAGCAGTCGCAAACGTATTTTTGGTAACAATAGAGGTTTTTCACCGCAATAGCAACAAAACCAACCGGTTTGCATACCTAACCAACAATGTAATGTACAAGGTCAACCAAGCTTTAATGTTTAGCCGCCTGCACGTATAGCTTCAGCTCCAACAAATAGTAATGCACAGCAACAAGGGAATCAGTACGTACAGAAAACACACCATTTTAATTTATATCGCAATGCACCGTATAGAAATGACTATCATGACAGACGTAAAAATAATGAACACAATTTTCAGCGTACATTTAATAACAGTCGGTCTTACCAACAGCAAAATCATCCGCAACAACATATTATCATGAATGAACCAGACAGTAGGTATCATCCCGAACGAAATACGTCAGGAAGAAATAACAGAACAGTACAAATAGTCGAAATGCCGCAGCATGCTCCCGAAAATAATAGCACGTCAGATAGAATTTGACTAGATACAGTACAGGTTGCATCTTCCAGCAACGTAAGCAATACTTCAGATACACAGAATCTTGTTCACGAAAATGTTATTTGAAACATGCCTTGTTGAATGCACCTCTTTTATCATACGCAGATGTTACTAGAAATTTTCCCATTGCCACCGACAGTTCTAACACCGCTTTAGGCGTACACATTTTTCAGGAAATTGAAGAAGATGGGACTACAGTAATTAAAATCATCGCCTTTGCGAGTCGCATTCTGTCACCTGCTGAACGCAATTATTCTGTTACAGAGCTTGAAACACTATGTGTTGTATGGGCATTTATGAGATTTCGGCATTTCCTTTATGGGAGACACACGACCGTTTACACAGATCATAGAGCGATACAGTTTTTACTTTCGGCTAAATTTACACACGACAGATTAAGTAGATGGAAACTTTATTTACAAGAATTTAATCTAACAATTGTTCATATTCCCGGCACACAAAGTACTGTAGCAGACGCACTATCCCGTTCTCCCAGCAACAATCACAAGACATCGCAACCAACTTTTGCAAAACAAATTTCAGCGTCATGTACATTCAACAAGTTGCATTTGAAAATTTCATTTCGTCGTCATTACAAGACATAGCACAAGAGCAGAGTAAAGACAACGTGTGGAAAGAAATTAAACACCTTTGGCAAGATAGGAATAATGTTACCATTAGAAACCATTACACTGTACGCAATAATATTCTGTTTCGCCGCTCTCACCCTGACAGCAACAATTGGTTATTATGCATTCCTGACGAACTTGTTAACAAATTAATCTGGTATACTCATTTAAGTTACGCACATTACGGAGCCAGAAAATGTTTTCTTATACTGAGACAGAACTGTTATTTTACCAACATGGAGAAACGTATTCGACGAGTTTTAGCGTCATGTAAAATCTGCCAGAAAGCTAAGTCAGATACGACTTCACATATTCCTCCATTACATCCCATTGTACCTGTTAAATTGAGACACATGGCCGCTGTAGACATTTTTGGTCCGATTCCCAGAACTAATAGAGGTTTTTGCTACATCTTTGTCGCTGTTGAACTCACTTCAAAATTTGTTACCTTCACACCGTTACGCAAAGCTACTGCTAAAACTGTTTCGAAAGCATTTGTAAAACATTTTCTATTTCAAGTAGGGCATGTGTTGAAAGTAATTTCCGACAATGGATCACAGTTTCGATCTGCTGTATGGACACGTATGTTACGAGCTAGAAACATTTCTCCGATCTATATATCCAGGTACCATGCTTCTTCGAACCCTTGTGAACGATAAATGAAAGAAATTGGTAAACTGCGCAGAATATACTGCCATAAAAAACATATTGATTGGGACACATACATACTCTCATTTCAGGATGTAATTAATTCCATTCCAAATGAATCTACTATGCTATCTCCATCTGTTATACTGAAAAATGTTGAACCACCTAACAAAATTAAAGAATTAATAACCTTTCCTACATCTCGTCGACAACGACACCATGAAATAATTGACATTGCGCTGAACAACATCAAACGTGCCGCAGAGCGCCGGAGAAGACAGCAAAAACCGGTTTGTACACGCCGTGACTTTCACATCGGACAGAAGATATTAGTACGCACACATTATTTATCTAACAAAGGAAAAAGTAGATGTAGTAAATTTGAGCTTCTATATGCAGGTCCATATCGAATTCGCAGCATTCCTCACCCCAATGTAGTACAAGTCGAAACTCTGAGAACCAGAAAAACCAAAGGGAATCACCATATCTCCAACATCAAACCCTTTATTGAATGAACATACTTTATGATTTATCACACTGTAATGCCATTTGCTGATTTTTTATGACCACTTATGCAATTATTTTCACATGAACACTTACTGATGATTATCGTATTTTTTCTTGGCAAGTGCCCGGCAGGGTAAGGTTAGCAGGTCGCTCTTCTTGTCGTTACACATCAGACCGTGCACATTTTTCCAAATAAACTTACACATTTTATGACCACCTCTGCAATTATATTTATGTGACTACTTACTGATGATTATCGTATTTTTTCTTGGAAAGTGCCTGGCAAGGTAAGGTTAGCAGATCGCTTTTCTTGTCGTTACACATCAGACAGTGCACATTTTCTGTTCTTCATGTATGTATGATTGTTTTCCTGTTTTGTTTGTATGCACTATGAAATATTTAAGATATGACAAACACCAGTTGACTTTGACATTTTGCCGTATGATATCTCAACATCGTGACTATTTTACTTTTTTTTGCTGCTACATTGTGATACTCTGTGTACATTTTTGCACCTGCACACTGTCTATGTTTTTGACATATTACGTTTTCTGTCATGCTATGCTGTATGCTCAATTATATCACTAGAAACCAGTTTTTATTTAATGGGTATATGATTTGAATGCAAGACATTAATCATTGTTTATCATTTTCAGAAAGAAATAACGTGTAAATGAAATAAATTAAACAGAAATGGGAACTTCACATTCGAAATGAACGAAAGAAGATGAAATACCTCGTCAAGAAGAGTAAATGGATCAGAATTAACAAGCATTAAGAAGAATATACTATACAATCGTAGAATAGCAGTCTTAACTAATTTTTTCTTTCAGAATACGAGGCGATTGATGCAGGCTGTCGGACAGAACTAAACATTTTAGTTTTAGTGATGAAATATGCTAGAAATAAGGAACTCTCTACTATGAATAGTTATATAATGAATAATGAAGTGACTTTTTTGCAGATGATAATGAATGATGATGAATAGTGATGAAGAATATGTTACTATGGATGATGAAGTTTTTCTTTACAGGTGATGATAATAATGGAATTATGATGATATGGATAATGAAGTTTTCTTTGCAGGTGATGATAATGAAGTTTTTCTTTGCAGATGAAAATAATGATGAAGTTTATATATTTACTGTTAGTTAAGAAATGCTATGTAGTTATTTAGGTATTTGTTGCAGTTCGTTTTGACAGTATGTCTTATGTCGCATGGTATGATGACTGAAGGTTTTGGGAAGGACAGCTAGAGAACATATATATTTTTTACACATTTCATTACCTGTTAATTGTTCACTACTTTTCAGCATAATATGCGTTTCTTCTTTCAGTTTAATAATCCACTTTGTATTTTTTCCTGGAGAAGCTTTTCATGATACTTACTAAACCCGTTACTTATTAAACCTG
The DNA here is from genome assembly GCF_021461385.2 of Schistocerca piceifrons. Taxonomy (NCBI): domain Eukaryota; kingdom Metazoa; phylum Arthropoda; class Insecta; order Orthoptera; family Acrididae; genus Schistocerca; species Schistocerca piceifrons. The sequence goes on from NC_060141.1 coordinate 574,642,762, forward strand.
TTCTAGTACTTGCATTTTTTTTTTACCCATTTGTGTGTGTCATTCATGAATGTGATCACATATAGTCCACTTGCTTCATAACTTTGCTACAGCTGACTCATGACGAATGATGTTACACATCTTCATTTGCAGCAATAACTCAAAAGCAAATATTGTTATGCCCCAGTAGTTAATTATCGATCCCAGTGCAATGCATTGCTGGCACAAAAAAATGTATTACCAGTCCCAAATAATGCTACCAGTATAAGAGAGTTCTGAGTAATACTGAATAATGTTTTCTAATCACAGACCTTGAATAATAGTTACAGTGTGTTACATTTTCATTATGTCCTATGTCGCTGGAATGATCAGTTCTGAGTAGTATGTCACTTGAATGATGAATTCTGAGTAATACTGAATTATGTTTTCTAGTCACAGACCTTGAATAATAGCTACAGTATGTTACATGTTAAATATGTCCTATGTCACTTGAATGATGAGTTCTCAGTAATACTGAATGATACTTTGTAATAATGCATACGTGCTATGCCAATGATTTCTGTAAATAATATTTTTGTTATACTCTATAAATTCTATGCCAATAATTGACTCTCATTTTGAATGATAACTTCTGAATAATACTGAATAATGTTTTGCAAAACTATATGAATGCTTTGTAACTGGCCAATGAGTGCCAATAATTATTTTTAAGTAACTGGCCAAAGAGTGTCAATAATTATTTTTTAAATATGTCAGATGTCACTTGTAGGATGAAAAATGTTTGGTAATAATCAATACTTGCTGACCAACGAATGCCACTGTTTCTTATACTTTAAATTTATATTATGTCACTTTCATGCTATATATATATGAATTAGCTCCTGTTTTGAATGACGACTTCTGATAATTTGTATCTGGCCAATGAGTGCCAATGTTCTCTATAAACAGATAACGTATGAACATTATTCTGTAATACTTCATACATGGTACAGAAATGTTCAGTAACTGGGCGATGAGTGCCACTAATTACTCAAATCAGTTGTTAGACTAGTGTAATTCTCAATGAAGACTAATATGTAACTTAATGTCCTTCACCTTCTGACCTAATTACCAGAAATTACTGCAATATCCGTTTGTCCTGTCTATCCTCATGCTCCTGGAGCACTATATTTGGTTTCTGCACTAATTCTACGTTGGTGTACCTTACAAGAACGTGGTGTTGACACGACATGCTGTCCACCACCTTGAGCGGTGGAGATGTTATTATGGTCCCACTGTTTGGTGTACCTAATGTACTACCAAAATGATAACATGGAATATTACTACGACATTTCAGTGTCTTGGCTACACTGATTAATACTTCAGGGAAAAAAAAACTTCAGATTGTCTCACTTGGTGTTGTGCTTCTGTAGAAAGATATGGACTTTCAGTGCAGCTGCGTGCAACCTAATGTGCTACAACCATGATGCAATCCTTCCCATTCCTTTCCTAGTCCTTGTTAAATGATAAAGACATATACAGTGCATGTGCACTTCATTTCATTTGTTAACAAGATCAGTTGTCCTAAAAATACTAAAGACTTTTACAGTGTGTGTGCACTTTATTTCACTCTATGATATGTTATGTAAATATGCTAAAGACTTTTAAAGTCCGTATGCACTTTATTTCACTCCATGATATGTTATGTAAAAATACTAAAGACATATACAGTGCGTGTGCCCTTCATTTCATTTGTTAACAAGATCAGTTGTCCTAAATAGGCTAAAGACTTCTACAGTGCGTGTGCACTTTATTTCACTCTGTGATATGTTATGTAAAAATGCTAAAGACTTTTACAATTCTGCTACGGTCGCAGGTTCGAATCCTGCCTTGGGCATGGATGTGTATGATGTCCTTAGGTTAGTTAGGTTTAAGTAGTTCTAAGTTCTAGGGGACTGATGACCACAGATGTTACGTCCCATAGTGCTCAGAGCCATTTGAACCATTTTTTTACAGTGCGTGTGCACTTTATTTCACTCTATGATATGTTATGTAAAAATGCTAAAGACTTATACAGTGCGTGTGCACTTTATTTCAATCCATGATATGTTATGTAAATATGCTAAAGACTTTTACAGTCCGTGTGCACTTTATTTCACTCCTTAATATGTTTATTTGTTGTAAAAATGTTTAAGACTTCTACAGTGCGTGTGCACTTTAAGCCATTTGTTAATATCATTTGTACTCATTGCTTATACATTTTGCAATTTCCTGATATGTTCTTTACTACAGTGCGTGTGCACTTTATGTCATCTGTTAATATGATTGGTACTCATTCCGTATTCTTTGTGATTTGCTGATATGTTCTGAACTATAGTGCATGTGCACTTTATGCCATTTGTTAATATGATTTGTACTCATTGCTTATACATTTTATGATTTCCTGATATGTTCTGTACTACAGTGCGTGTGCACTTTTGCCACTTGTTAATATGTTTTGTACTCATTGTGTACACATTTTGTCTTTGCTTGATATCTTCTGTACTCAGAGCATGTGCACTATATTTTATTTCATGTTCTGCACTTATATATATGTATATATTCTGTGATTGTAACCTTAGTTAATTAAGAAAAATTTGTTCCTCATGGCAAGTCCAATTGACTCACCATCGCTGCCAAATTTTTGCCCCCCCAGTGGAGGGTTATGTAAGATGTATGTGTTGCTGGCGATGGGCGAGGCATGGCAGAATCTCTGACCAGAGAGTAGTATGTCGTTAGTTGTTGCTTGTCGCCAGTATGCTTTAGTAGTCAGTCGGCAGTAGTAGTCAGTCGGCTTTAGTCTTCAGTCCGGGCTGGTCGGCGCGTGCCTGCGCGTGTCGGCAGTCTGCTCTGGTCGGGACTCTGGACGATGAGTATTATTGTAGAAGGTAAAGAAGCAGTCTTGCGCATGTCTAGTAATGTATATTAACTGTCATTAACTTCTTTTAAAAATGCCCCAATAATAATTTTTATAATATAAAGTAATTTTTTTAAAGAAAAGCATTCATTTCAATTTAAAGAATATTTCCAGTGCATGATCATTCCTTCCAAGAATCAGAAAAAAATATACGCCAGCATTGCTCGAAGCTGTGCCAAAAAAAATTTCTACATAAGAGCAGATATATATTCGCACTTTTTATTGAGGTAAGAATTTTTGCTTTTTTAATTCAGAATACAGGGCCGAGGCGCAGCGCTGCTGTCATAAAATTTACCAGGTTACTGAATTTTTTTATTATTTCCGCGTTTAGGAATTGAATTTTGTGGTTACATTAAATATGAACACATTTCATCATAGAGATCATTAATGGGAGCCAATTTTGTTCTGAGGTTACATTAAAATCGATTTTGTTAGAGGTTACATTATTTAAAAAATTCATTTAATTAATATTTCGTAGGGAGGTTACACGTGGCTATATTTTAATTATCAAAATTTTCGTATGGGGAGGTTACAATAGCTTCTTTTCTGTGTTTACTTCGTAGATTCTTACTTAAATTGCGTGTGAGTTTCGTATAGGAGGTGTAATTTCGAGTTTTAGTTACTGTAATCGTAAATTCAGGCAGATTGTAGCGCAGTCGTTAGGCATTTGTACAGGTTAGTTCATACATTCTTTGCATGTTTCCCTTGCGTTATCTAGGCATGGACTCGTTTATCAGTAACTGTTGTTCAACATCGATTAGAATGGACAGGGACTGTGATTGCTGTGTTCGGATGAGGGCTGAGTTGGCATCCCTTCACTCACAGCTGCAGGCGACGCTGACTTCGGTCGTGCAGCTTGAGGCTGTTGCCAATGGGCACCACTGTTGGGAGCCGGACTTGTGTATCACGGGGATGCCAACCTCATCCCGTCTGTCCCCAGATCGGTCTGCCGCTGTGGTTACCCCGGTTGCTGCCTGCAGTGGGGATGAGCCCTCGCCTGTGGTTGATTGGGAGGTCGTCCCAAGGCGTGGAAGGCAGCGAAAGACGTCTCCGGAGGCTGATCAGAAAGCCTCCCCGGTGCGTCTGACAAACAGGTTTCAGGTACTGTCTCTGGCTGAGCCAGATGCAGCTGCCAGCCCTGTTTCAGAGGATGATTCTCAGCCTTCAAGGTCCGGGCAATCGCAGAGGGTGGGCTTATTGGTAGTGTGGAGCTCCAATGTTAGGCGCGTAATGGGGCCCATTAGGGATATGGCGGCTAAGGAGGAGAAGATATCCAGTGTGCACTCCGTGTGCATTCCAGGTGGAGTCATTCCTGATGTGGAAAGGGTCCTTCCGGATGCCATGAAGAGCACAGGGTACAGCCAGCTGCAGGTGGTGGCACATGTCGGCACTAATGACGTGTATCGCTTTGGATCTGAGGAAATTCTCTCTGGTTTCCAGCGGCTATCTGATTTGGTGAAGGCTGCCGGTGTTGCTTACGAGATGAAGGCAGAGCTCACCATCTGCAGCATCGTTGGCAGAACCGACTGCAGACCTTTGGTGCAGAGCCGGGTGGAAGGTCTGAATCAGAGGCTGAGACGGTTTTGCGACCGTGTTGGTTGCAGATTCCTTGACTTGCACCATAGGGTGGTGGGGTTTTGGGTTCCGCTGAATAGGTCAGGAGTTCACTACACTCAGCTGGCGGCTACACGTGTAGCGGAGGCTATGTGGCGTGGACTGGGCGATTTTTTAGGTTAGAAGGCCTCGGGAAAGTACGGGGTGGGCTGCAATCTCAAAGGGTGCATGGCAAATACAGGACGTGCTTGGATCAAGGAACAGTCGGAATTGTAGTTGTAAATTGTTGTAGTTGTGCTGGGAAAGTCACTGAGCTTCAAGCGCTAATAGAAAGCACAGAATCTGAAATCGTTATAGGTACAGAAAGCTGGCTAAAGCCTGAAATAAGTTCTGCAGAAATTTTTACCAAGTCTCAGACGGTGTTCAGGAAAGATAGATTAGGCAGAATTGGTGGTGGAGTGTTTGTGTGTGTCAGTAGTGGTTTATCTTGTAGTGAAGTCGAAGTAAATACTCCGTGTGAATTGGAATGGATGGAAGTTATACTTAACAGCCGAACTAAGTTAATAATTGGCTCCTTCTACCGATCCCCAGACTCCGTTGATATAGTTGCTGAACAGTTCAGAGAAAATTTGAGTCTCGTAACAAATAAATACCCCACTCATACGGTTATAGTTGGTGGGGACTTCAACCTTCCCTCGATGTGTTGGCAAAAATACTTGTTCAAAACCGGTGGTAGGCAGAAAACATCTTCCGAGTTTGTCCTAAATGCTTTCTCCGAAAATTATTTCGAGCAGTTAGTCCACGAACCCACGCGAATTGTAAATGGTTGCGAAAACACACTTGACCTCTTAGCCATAAACAATCCAGAGCTAATAGAGAGCATCATGACTGATACAGGGATTAGTGATCACAAGGTCGTTGTAGCTAGGCCCAATACCGTTTCTTCCAAATCCACCAGAAACAAACGCAAAATAATTTTATTTAAAAAAGCGGATAAAAGTGTCACTAGAAGGCTTCCTGGGAGAGACAATCTCCATTCCTTCCGAACTGACTATGCAAATGTAGACGAGATGTGGCTCAAATTCAAAGATATAGTAGCAACAGCAATTGAGAGATTCATACCTCATAAATTGGTAAGAGATGAAACTGACCCCCCATGGTACACGAAACAGGTCCGAACGCTGTTGCAGAGGCAACGGAAAAAGCATGCGAAGTTCAGAAGAACGCAAAATCCCGAAGATTGGCTAAAATTTACAGACGCGCGAAATTTGGCACGGACTTCAATGCGAGATGCCTTTAATAGGTTCCACAACGAAACATTGTCTCGAAATTTGGTAGAAAATCCGAAGAAATTCTGGTCGTATGTAAAGTACACAAGCGGCAAGACGCAATCAATACCTTCGCTGCGCATTGCCGATAGTACTGTTACCGACGACTGTGCTACTAAAGCGGAGTTATTGAACGCAGTTTTCCGAAAATCCTTCACCAGGGAAGACGAATGGAATATTCCAGAATTTGAAACACGAACAGCTGCTAGCATGAGTTTCTTAGAAGTAGATGCCTTAGGGGTTGCGAAGCAACTCAAATCGCTTGATACGGGCAAGTCTTCAGGTCCAGATTGTATACTGATTAGGTTCCTTTCAGATTACGCTGATACAATAGCTCCCTACTTAGCAATCATATACAACCGCTCGCTCACCGATTCTGGTACCTGCAGATTGGAAAATTGCGCAGGTCGCACCAGTGTTTAAGAAGGGTAGTAGGAGTAACCCATCGAACTACAGACCTATATCATTGACGTCGGTTTGCAGTAGGGTTTTGGAGCATATACTGTATTCAAACATTATGAATCACCTCGAAGGGAACGATCTATTGATACGTAATCAACATGGTTTCAGAAAACATCGTTCTTGTGCAACACAGCTAGCTCTTTATTCGCACGAAGTAATGGCCGCTATCGACAGGGGATCTCAAGTTGAGTCTGTATTTCTAGATTTCCTGAAAGCTTTTGACACGGTTCCTCACAAGCGACTTCTAATCAAGCTGTGGGCCTATGGGGTATCGTCTCAGTTGTGCGACTGGATTCGTGATTTCCTGTCAGGAAGGTCGCAGTTTGTAGTAATAGACGGCAAATCATCGAGTAAAACTGAAGTGATATCTAGGGAAGCGTCCTGGGACCTCTGCTGTTCCTGGTCTATATAAATGACCTAGGTGACAATCTGAGCAGTTCTCTTAGATTGTTCGCAGATGATGCTGTAATTTACCGTCTAGTAAGGTCATCCGAAGACCAGTATCAGTTGTAAAGCGATTTAGAAGAGATTGCTGTATGGTGTGGCAGGTGGCAGTTGACGCTAAATAACGAAAAGTGTGAGGTGATCCACATGAGTTCCAAAAGAAATCCGTTGGAATTCGATTACTCAATAAATAGTACAATTCTCAAGGCTGTCAATTCAACTAAGTACTTGGGTGTTAAAATTACGAACAACTTCAGTTGGAAAGACCACAGAGCTAATATTGTGGGGAAGGCGAGCCAAAGGTTGCGTTTCATTGGCAGGACACTTAGAAGATGCAACAAGTCCACTAAAGAGACAGCTTACACTACATTCGTTCGTCCTCTGTTAGAATATTGCTGCGCGGTGCGGGATCCTTACCAGGTGGGATTGACGGAGTACATCGAAAGGGAGCAAAAAAGGGCAGCTCGTTTTGTATTATCACGTAATAGGGGAGAGAGTGTGGCAGATATGATAAGCGAGTTGGGATGGAAGTCATTAAAGCAAAGACGTTTTCCGTCGCGGCGAGATCTATTTACGAAATTTCAGTCACCAACTTTCTCTTGCGAATGCGAAAATATTTTGTTGAGCCCAACCTATATAGGAATGATCATCAAAATAAAATAAGAGAAATCAGAGCTCGAACAGAAAGGTTTAGGTGTTCGTTTTTCCCGCGCGCTGTTCGGGAGTGGAATGGTAGAGAGATAGTATGATTGTGGTTCGATGAACCCTCTGCCAAGCACTTAAATGTGAATTGCAGAGTAATCATGTAGATGTACCATACATCGCAAAATGGCGCTCTCGAAAACTGGCGACAAGGCAACTGTGGTGCACCACAATCCATAGATGAGAGGGTTGCATGGCGGCTGCAGAGATGTGCACGGGTGAATAGATGTGCAGTTGTTGAGCAATGACTGCCCAAATGAACCAAGGGGCTACCGACAGTGTCTCCCCAATGATCGTTCAGCAAAGGTTACTACGTATGGGTCTCTGCAGCAGGCGTCTGGTTCATGCAGCAATGCTGACATCTGTCCATCGGTGACGAAAGCTGGAATACGCACGCCTATACCGCAACTGGATGTCCCGTGAGTGCTGACAGGTGGCCTTTTCAGATGAATTACATTTTATACTCCATTGGGGAGACGGCATTTGCGTTTATAGCGTGAAACGTCTGAAAGCAAACGTCTTACAACAGTCGTCGGAAAGTCTGGGGAAGTTTTCGCGACAGTCTACGGGTGACTACTTCAATCTGCAACCATTGCGGACTACGTCTACCTCTGCATGCAGTTTGTCTTCTCTCGGCAAGGTGGCACCTACCAGCAGGACAATGCAACGTGTCACACAGCTCGTAGTGTACGTGTGTGGTTCGAAGGGCACCATCTTTAGTTTACCGTACTCCCCTGGCCACCGAACTCCGTGGATTTAAACCCAGTCCAGAATCTGTAGCACCACTTCGATCGGGCTGTTCGCGCCAAGGATCCTCAGCCGAGGAACCTAGCGCAGCTGGCTACGGCACTTGAGTCGACATGGCTCCACATGCATGTAGGTACCTTGCAGAGCCTCATTTATTCTCTTCCTGCACATCTCTCAGCGGTCCGCGGTGCAAAAGGTGGTTATTCAGGGTTCTGACAGGTGGTCACATTAATATGAATGGCCAGTGTATTTTAAAATGTTAAGGTCTTTCAGGGTCTGAATTTCAATTTCCCCAGGTGTGCCAACTTTGGACCAAAACAGAAACTTTCAAATTTAAAACGGTGCCCAGTTCTGGAAGATTAAAAGCAAGGCGAAAACAGTTAAAAGAAAACACACAGATTCTTCTGAAGAAAACTTGAAACCGGTTTTTAGTGCCTCTTCCTGTGGTCCCTTCCCCGGCGTCTGCATTTGACGTACACACTCGGTGTAAGCTTAATGTGGACTGAGCTGTGAAACCTGTCGACACGCTAATAGTATCACTTCCACAGTAAGGAGTACTGTTAATTTCTCTTTACTGTTGGACAATTTTTCAATTTTTTATTCATCTTCCGGTCTTGCAGCAAGTGTATGTATGAACGATGGGATGACACACTGTCGAGGTGGGTTCTCACTTGTAGCACTCCGAAGGGAGCAGACACTACAGTATGCTTAAATATATGCAGGTATATGCATTGTCCGAGAATCCGGTAAAAGTTGGGAACATCTTTCTCGAGCATCTAATGGAGCTGTCTGAATGCTTTAAGGGAATTTTCTTTTCTTATTTACAATGCAGTATGTGTGTTACTTGCTCTTCTCGCACAAACTTCTGGTTCAATTGATTTGTTTCAGCATCGTTTCTCTGTATGATATGCCACGTGTTGAAGCTATAGTAGAACCGGCTCCACATTATGTGAATGCCCTTACAGGACTTTTCTTTTTCACCTTACGATACAGGTGTTTCGCTTGCTGTTTACAATGCCCTCAGTGGCATTGTAGCGAGAAGGAAACGACGCTGCCTTACTTCTCTGGTTTCTGTATCACTAACCTGGTGTCTTACTGCTTCGGTAGTCCCTCGTCGCACAGTAGTAGCGCTCGGGCGCCAGGTTCAATGTAGATTTGTCATCCTGCTGAAGTAGGGTGGGTCGCGAAGCCAGCTGTTAAATGTTAACAAAGAATACTTTGAAACACAATTCACGGGATTTCCAGTATGGCGGTTCTTGGCTACGCCGTTATTCAACTCTTTACAGCACATCAACACATTTGTCCCTTTCCATACTCGTGATATACATCGCCCAAGGCACGTGGCGTTCACTGATAACTCACCTTCACTTTATCTCATGTTTAACAGCTGGAATATTTATTCGCGACCGTTCTTTTGGAGCCTCCCCCGGTTATTCGACTGTGCGTTTTGAATGGCGCCTCGCTACTAACTCGCCCTGTCTTCCCGAATGACAAGAGAGATCCCCCCCCCCCCCCCCTTTCTCCCTCAGCCAATAAGGACCCTTCTCTCGTTTCATATATATATATATATATATATATATATATATATATATATATATATATATATATATATATACTTTCAGCCAATGGGCTTTCAGATCGCTGTTGCTAGCCGGATCTGACGTCACGTTTGCGGACATTGTGACGGAAGTTTGTCTCGGAACACTATCTCAGATAGTAAGATCCTACTCCCGAATAGTCGGGTCCTGTCCCTACTAAGGTTGCACGACATTGCCTCCTATGATATTAACATTAATGCTCCTTGCTGACGCATAATTGTCAGATGTGCATGCGGCCTCGCTGTTACTGAGCATTCCTGATCGCATAAATGTGCGTAATACTTGGCCTAAACACGCGAAGGGAATGCACGTATGCATTACATGTTCTCGCGCAAATTGCAGACTTAACTGATTAATGTTGTGATGATTTATTTGTATGGCGAACCACCTGCTGCGAGTCTGTTAGGTGCAAACCAAATGGAATAAATGCTTTCACAGTGTCTCTTTCTTCTCTCTAAATGCCACAGAAGGGATTTCGCTTGCTATTTTAGTATAAATTATGGGGTTAATTGACCAATACTGGAGTGCTTGCTTTGTCTGAAAATCCACTTGGGTTGCATCATGTAAGAGCCCAGGGATGATGCCACGGTCTGGAATACTTTAAAATCGAACTCAGCAATGGACAGTCACTGATAATGTTGAACCTGTACCTCTATTAAGTTTGCAGTACCGATTTTTTCTTATTTTTCCTATCCGTGAGCCGTTTACAAATAGAGGAATATGGTAGAATCCAGTACAACATATGTCGTTACTATTTCCAATGTCTTTCTGCAAACATAACATTAATCCTGCATAATGGATCCCATTACATGGATCTTATTCAGTTACTGTCTGCCTATAAGGATGTATTTGCGATTTGTGGGGTAGGTTTGTCTGTAAGCCTTGTTTGTTGACTGGCGGAAACAACTGTTTCTGTGGCAGCTTCACCACTGCAGGTTGTAACAACAGTACAACGCACGAAAGTGCCTATATAAAAAAAATTTCTCTCGCTACAATTCTCTGTCATAATTTTCTTAATCTATAAGGTGAAGAACGGTCCTGGCTGCAAGCCAGAAAGTGTATTCTCATTTTATTGGTGGTTGAAGCAACTTGGTTACTTGAAGCTGTTTGCTTGTACTTTCCTATCATTTCTTGGCAGGCAGGGTAATAACTTATTTATCCTGCGTGTAAAGTAAATTTTTGAAAAACCGCAATAATTTTAGATATGTTAGCCGTATGTAAGGAATTTGTATCAAATTTTTGTAATTCTGTGTGAGAGGTTTTCGCTAAAAATAATTTATTGTTTGTACCATTACTGTACTAATACACACACTGCAGAGCAGAGTGGATGGAGGTAACTCGCGATTTTTGACAGTGAAAATATTTGCGTTAATGACTCACCTGCAGTACTGACACACTCGAAGTACGAACTGGCATTACGGTATAAAAGTATATAAATATACGATAAGATAAGCGAGTGCAGCGTATAGGAGAGCAGATGTGGAAGTACAAGGATTTGACTGTGAACGTGTTCATATCTTACTGACCCATTTGAAGGATGGACACACATGAAATGCGAGCCTGTATTACTCCGTAAAATTATAAAGATATTGTACAAAGTGAAATGATTATTAAAAGTAAGACATATTCTCTGAATGCTGGTAGGAAGCTGCGTGCAGCATAATACTTTTATCTCTGTTCAGAAAGTTTAATCTTTATTCATTGTCTCTGATACAAAGTTTCTGTTCACGACAATTTCCGACTTATTCTAAGTATAGTAATGTTATGAGTAGTATCTCCCAGCGCAACGAATATTTTGAGTATTAAATGTGACTTAGGCTGGAAAGTGATTTTATGTCGGACTACATTAATTCAACTTTTTCTTTGATTTCCAGTAGCGTTTCATTTTTATGTTACTGAGAGTTTAAACCTTGTGTTACAATTCTGCCACTTATAGTGCTGAAGGCAGAGAATGTTGATTAATATGCAATAACATAAAGTTATATTGGTAGTGTTTTGACGAACGTTTCTGGAAAAAAGGTAAAACTGACTTACAACTGCATTGCTGGTTCTTAATCAAGAATTATTAAAGTGCTCGATTCCTTTTCTTGAGCTATGAAGTTACAAAAATGACTAATTCGTGTAGCTATTTGTGAAAAGATTAGTATGGAAAAGTGTCCACGTAATAGCCTTTACATTACAACAGTATACAACAGTTTGATAAAATCAGTAGTAGTAAATTAAATAACGATTTTCACAAAGCACATTTCCTTTCTTTTCAAATAAAAATGAGTGCTCCACTCATCACAGTGATTTTCACTTAATTACATTAAATTTCTGAATCAGTGCTGTATCGTGCGAAAGGATTTTCGTACGTCAGTTTTATACATACTTCTGCTTGTATGGATGGGAGTATACTAGGCAGTCCCCTGTAAATGTAATTCACACAAAGAGAAATACGTTATGATTTTTTAAAATGGTAGTTAGAATCAAATGGCGGCGTATATTCATTGAAGTTACCACCTCTTTTAGCAAGGATAAATGGTTATCAGAAAATTTGGTACAGTAGCTGTGTCGAAATCTTACATAAGTTTCACGCGATCAGGTAAGTGTTATAAAACTCGTAACTAAATAAAATTTAAGCAAAAATCTAGTGTAATAGTGCGGGTATGACAAGGAGCATTTGTTAGTGGTAACTTCACTTGATAAAGCCTGCTCCGAGGAGTCCTTATTTTGGGATGGATTTTTGGCCAGAGAAGCAAATGAGGTCACTAAGATTGATGGCTTCTGAGCAACAAATATTTTTTTGGCCTCAAAACAGGAGATTCTGCTTGTGACTTTGATCTCCTAGTCACGACTCCAAATAGCAAGACAACTGAAGTTGACACAGTACAGAGGAGCTGTACAGGAATTCCCATCTTCGTGGCACCTTGGTCGCAATTTCCGGAAAACGGTCGCCCACTGCCTGTTGCTGTGGTGCGTCGATAGTGATTGCACTTGAGACACTACGTTGATCTGGGGATATATGGTCTTACTTTCAGACAGACAAATCCTGGTGGGACATGCTCAGACAACATGGAAGAATTTCAGCTCAGAATGAATGTTGGTATCTTTTATGACATAGTCACACCGATATCTTCCGACTCTTCCTTCAGTTCCTCTAACATCACATCCATTAGAATCTTGCATGTTATTCGATTCCTGCACATTACAATATCCTTATGTGTTTTGTATGAGGTTTTATCAAATAATTCCGGAACATACGTAATTTCTCGCCAATGGTGTGCTGGAGCGAAATGCGGTTGTCATTCCTGCACACACTTGTGTTTAATGTGTAAGTGCCGGAAGTTTCACTGTTGTATGTGTGTTATTGTTCAGTACTCTATTGAGTAGAATGAGGTGTCGCACAGTTTGCGAATTTAGAGATGGCAGAGCTAGAGGTTCAACGCGTGTGTATTAAATTTTGCGCGAAATTCAAGAAAACCGTTACAGGAACACACTGATGGAGGAAGCCTAGTGTGACGAATGCTTAAGCTGTACACAGTGTTACGAATGGTTCACACTGTTTAAAAATGGCCAGACGGAAGTTACAGATGACCCTCGTTCAGGACGCTCTTCGACAGCTACCGAAGACGCTTATGTCAGGAAAGTCAATGAAATCGTGCATGCCAATCGAAGACTGACTGTCCAAAAGATTGTATGAGAACGTAACATTTCAGTTGGATCATGTCATGAAATCCTAATATAGGATCTTCGAATGCATCGTACTGCCGCCAAGTTCGTCCCGCAGCTCATGAGTCAAGACAGGAAGACTTTCACCTCGCAATCTGTGAAGAGAATTTGGATCGGGCAAATGAGAACGATATGTTTCTTAAGAGAATCATAAATGGTGATGAGACGTGGGTCTATGGTTATGATGTTGAGACCAAGGTTCAATCTTTACAGTTGGACGGAAAAGGTCTTCCAAGACCAAGGAAAGCTCGTCAGGTCAGGTCAAATGTCAAAGCTATGCTGATAATTTTCTTTGGCTCTTGCATCAAGATAACCCACCCGCACATTTATCCCTGTTGGTCCGTGACTAATGCACAAAAGACGGAACCAATGTGCTGGCCAGCCGGCGTGGCCGAGCGGTTCTAGGCGCTACAGTCTGGAGCCGCGCGACCGCTACGGTCGCAGGTTCGAATCCTGCCTCGGGCATGGGTGTGTGTGTGATGTCTGTAGGTTAGTTATGTTTAAGTAGTTCTAAGTATAGGGGACTGATGACCTCAGAAGTTAAGTCCCATAGTGCTCAGAGCCATTTGAACCAATGTGCTGCCTCATCCTCCATACTCTCCAGACATGGCCCCTGCGGACTTTTTTTTTTATTTCCAAAATTGAAAACACCGTTGAAGGAAGGAAGATTTGCAACGATAGACGAGATAAAAGAAAATTCATAGACGGCACTTCGAGCGATCCAGCAAGAGGCGTACCAAGACTGCTTCCGGAAGTGGAAACGGCGTAGGAAGCGGTATATAAATTGTGGAGGGGATTATGTCGAAGGATACCATGCACAGTCAGTAAAAGGTAAGCGTAGAAGAATTTTGTGGACCAAGTCCCGGAATTTTTTTAACAGATTTCGTAGTTCGGTCGAAACTGGGTCTTCCGCAGGAGCTTTCGCCGTCTGCAAAAGGTCAGCTTGGCAAGATGCGGAAGTTCCCACCGGTTCTGTGTCTTTCCTCAAGTGCTTTATAGATTTTAGTGTGCCTGCTATAAATTGTAACTCTTTATGTGTGTAGAAAGGCCACACTTTAGCAAAACTTCCCTCCTGTCTTTTGAGGCGACCAAGTGAAGTCTCATCACCAAAATATGGTATGTCCCATCGAGGCGGTCATGGGTTTCTGAGACAGAAGTCAAAAGAATGAGAGAACACAATCCATTAGAGAAATATTGAATATACTCTACTTAGTACAATGAATCCTCGTCGAATCGTTACACAAGTCCTTGGGCAATGCCGGGACAAGTTAAACACCTTAACAGTCCACATTTCACGTCTGGATTGCAATCTACAGAATTAAACGTAAATGAAGTCGTGAGGTCAGGTCTGTTGCACTATATTCTTAGGGAAAGTTGCGACTGCGCTACCACAATACTCGACCGCTGCTAGACAGGCAGAATTGTGGTCGAGCGGCCTTTTAAACGCGTGTTTCATGGTACTGCTGCCGCCTCAGGTCAGGGGGCGTGGAGGTTGGGCAGCGCCGGTCGTTGACAACAGCGGAGCGTCTAATGCCAACCTCAGTACCCGGAACGATTGGTCCCTGTGTGGTATCGACAGGCTGCAATATCACATCTTTTAACAAAAAAAAAATGGTTCAAATGGCTCTGAGCACTATGGGACTCAACTGCTGAGGTCATTAGTCCCCTAGAACTTAGAACTAGTTAAACCTAACTAACCTAAGGACATCACAAACATCCATACCCGAGGCAGGATTCGAACCTGCGACCGTAGCGGTCTTGCGGTTCCAGACTGCAGCGCCTTTAACCGCACGGCCACTTCGGCCGGCACATCTTTTAACAATCACAAACACATTCTGCGTGCCTCAACGATACAGACAGCCGTACCGTTAGTGCAACCACAACGGAGGGGTATCTGTTGAGAGACCAGACAAACGTGTGGTTCCTGAAGAGGGGCAGCAGCCTTTTCAGTAGTTGCAGGGGCAACAGTCTGGATGATTGACTGATCTGGCCTTGTAACACTAACCAAAATGGCCTTGCTGTGCTGGTACTGCGAACGGTTAAAGCAAGGGGAAACTACAGCCGTAATTTTTCCCGAGGGCATGCAGCTTTACTGTATGTAGAAGCATGGAGAGCTGCATCAAACCAGTCTTAGGACTGAAGACAACAACAACTCATTCTGATACTCGTACTCATTCTGTTATTCAGTGGTAGTCGTTTTCGAGTTGAAGTTCGCTGTGGGCTAGTTTAAAAGCCCACCCAGACAGAACCCTGCAATCGTAGATAATGTACGACATGATCGCCAGACGTTGCTCGCTGACGATTGTTCCGCCTCAGCACACACCCATCTCATCGGCGGGTAGTAAACATTGAAGCTGAAGTTTTTTATGTAGAGGATTTTGTTATCCTCGCAGTGCTGGAGGTTAAACAAAGATCTCCGCTCCCTGTGATACACATAGTTCCACAGCCGAGCCGCACAGTGGTCCCTGAAGCATTAGCAGAACTTAACAGCGACAGAGGCCTGGCGGCGGTCACAGGACCCCAGCTCAGGAAATCTGGAATCAGCAAACCAGTACCCAGTCAGTGAAACTGAGCTGCTTCAGGTGTTCGCCATTAGGCACGACCGCGGAGGCACGGACGTGTGGTATATCGAATGCCACAGACGCGGCGAGCATTACCCACCTCATGACGATGTCTTGGCTACCGGATTCGTCTGATCTCATCCCGACGGAACACATGTTGGACACTATCAGGAGCCAGCTCCGCGCTCACAAACCACTGGCTCGTAATTTACGAGAAATGCGTGACCGGTGCTGACATCTTTTGCCACATACCCGGGAAACACACTAGTGAGTTGTCGGATCCATGCCACGTTGTTAAGCAGCTAGTCACTATTAGGATGAACGCGACAGCATGCGTACCTGATGTTTCAAAACGCCGCGCATAAAAACGGGATTTTCCGGTGCTCATACCTCGGGTTCTATTAGTGATGAAAAGGTAAGGTCAAGTGTTTTGGATAGCCTTTGGTTTAAGGGCCATTTGTATACGCAACAGAAGGATCGTCTTAGCAACACTATGCTACAGTACAGGGTCAAAGTATGAATATTACACACTTCCTCCTCCTTAGGTTGTAAGTAGGCTGTTTAGGTTTTTATGTTGGCAACGCCACGTAGTATGAAAATCACTGACTGTGCTGTGTGCAGTCTGTGGCTGGTTGGCATTGTTGGAATATTCGCTACTGTAGTGTTGGGCAGTTGGATGTGAACAGCACGTAGCGTTGTGCAGTTGCAGGTGAGCCGCCAGCAGTGGTGGATGTGGAGAGAGATTACTATGTGCGTGTCCGCCTGAAAAAGGAAATTTGTAAAGATGGATGTCATGAATTGATAGATATATATATATTATGACTTTTGAACGCTATTAAGGTAAATACATTGTTTGTTCTCTATCAAAATCTTTAATTTGCTAACTATGCCTATCAGTAGTTAGTGCCTTCAGTAGTTAGAATCTTTTACTTAGCTGGCAGTATTGGCGCTCGCTCTATTGCAGTAGTTCGAGTAACGCAGATTTTTTGTGAGGTAAGTGATTCATGAAAGGTATAGGTTATTGTTAGTCAGGGCCATTCTTTTGTGGGGATTATTGAAAGTCAGATTGCGTTGCGCTAAAAATATTGTGTGTCAGTTTAGTGATGATCAGAATAAGTAAAACTGTTTGAGTACTTTCAGTTTTACTCAGCTGTCTTTGTATCAAATAACGTAGAAGTTTACCAGCACAGTAATTCCTAATTTTTTCTAAGGGGTTGTTTCAAGGTAAGTGAAGCTAATGGGTTCGTTCTCTTTGCCTTTGATGTGGTCTACTGTGGGCTTGATGGGACTAATGGAAGTACCATTAGTTCATGGGTAGTTCCTTGGAAAACCCCACAAAAAGGGATTTTTTACTATATTTTCGCGGTCAGCAGCAGACCAAAACCTGGCCGAGGATTCCATGACGGGAATACACAGCAAATGGTTGAAATTTTTGCTATATATTCCTAAGAACAATCTCAAAATTTTCTTGCTATCTTTTTCCGTTTACAAGATACTAGGTTCAAAGTTACCCTACTTCAACACGTAAAATCCACTATGAGGCTAAATCTAAATAATAAATAACTGCAGCAAATTGCTCAAATTTTATCGGTGTATTCTCTAGGCATTTATCTAGAAGAGACGTCTTCCCGTTTTCAAAAATCTTTATCCGTTATCGATAATTACCCCAAATTTTTTTTGGACGACGACTATGCACAGTAAATGGTTGTAATTTTTAAGATGTGTTCCTAAGATCCAGATCTCGAGCAGCCTTGAAAAATTTCTTGATATCTTCATCCGTTTCCAAGATACAGGGGTTCAAAATTACCTACTTGTGCAAGTCAAATACGCATGTAAAATACGATGTGACTCGAAGACGTGGTTTATAAAGTGACGTAGCACGGAGAAATATGGTGCATTGTCTCCGATATCATCTGGGAACCCCATGTTGTAGTACTGAAGCACAAGCATTTTTTTTCCTTGAGTGAAGTGCTGTCTGAGGTGTAAAATTAGTTTTGCTTTATTTCAGTTTCACGTAAGTAAACTATCTAAATTTTACTGACCAGTACATTTCTTTTCATATCAGTTGCATGGTCTGCTGTAGCAGGAAGAAGAAGGGAGCCAGTTGAAAAATGCTCCTGTCGAAGCACAAAAAATGCGAATATGTTCCTGATCATTTGAAAGTCTCTGATTGGAAAGTGGAGTACCAGTTGCCTCATTCTGCCTTCCAGAAATCTTGGATTGCAAACATATTTGCACTTTTTTATACAGAGAGCGAAGAACACAGTGGTGACGGAAAAGTAATAAATACTGACATCGTACACAGTGGCTGGGTATAGAAATAGCGAAGGAGACAATGGCAGTGTGAGAGAAAGAGAGGGACACAGTGATGATGTTGACATTGACAGAACTCTGCTAGGAAAAGAGTGAAGAACACATTGCAAGGAGGAGGAAAGAGAAAGAAAAAGTGGAAGTGGGTCAGAGGCAGTGATAATGAGAGACAGTCCATGACATTGACGACGAGGAAGAGGGAGATAGTGACAGTGAGAAGAGAGAACAGCAATAGGAAGGAAGGAATGAGGTATTAGCACTAAGAGATAGCAAGTTTTCCTTCTCCTCCTTATAATACTGTTTTTGCTAGATTGCTTTCTTCGCCAGTGAAGAGGAGCAGATCTCTAGTTTTTGGGATCTCCGGCTCCTTCTGTCAGCTGACAACAATTTTGGCAGTATGCATGTCAGAAACGGATATGGCCACTTTCAGCGATAAATTGTAGCACTCTGACAGAATTTCCAGGCTGGGGTTTCTTCGCTGGGCCGTTGTCTTCTGTCGTGTTATTATTCTCGATGATCTGAACAGTAGTTTCTTCCCTTGTCGTTCCATGAGAAGGAGCAAAATACTCCTCCAAATTAACATAGGAGTATTTGGCCCAATTCCTGTTACTTCAGATACTTTTGGTGCCTTCTCTAATGTTCCCGTCCAGCAGTAAGTACATCTTTATAAAAAAAACTTGAATTCTCTTACCTGCAAGTTCACTAGTTGACAGATATATCGTCAGATTACATCATACGTCAGGCAGACGGCTGCTATCCCGTATACAAGGGAGGAATATCATTTAGATTTAGCAGCTATTACAATAAATTAAATTGCAAAGACTGTTTAGTTAAAAACGCTTAATCACAATTCTAGCAAAATTGGTTTTTAATTTGAACACCAAAAAAGAATATGTTGTGTCGGCTACTTTGGGAGTCAGAACTGTCATAATCAAGGAAGGAATCTAAATCATTTGTACAAAACTCTTGATGATAAATAGAACTCTTTATTTCTAAAAAGAAAATAAATATAACTTAATTTGAGGTGCTGCTTGTGCCTTCTGCAAGCAGTTGCTGTTCGCTATTGCTACTCGCAGAACGCACGCTAAGCGATGGGCGGCTGGTTAAATTAGCTTTGACAGGTGGCGCTGAGCTCTGTCTTCCTGGAGTTGTGGCACTGCCCGCTCTTTCCAATGGCTCGTGGGTCAGCGCCTTCTTGATGCTGTCGGCACTGGTCGGTGTGTGATCGATGCTTTAGGACTGCACTGAACAGAGGAGCAACAAAAAACGATGATCTGGTTTTTATGTCACTAGACACTGCTGCAATGACTAGCTAACATGTTTCCTGCCAAGTGCAGCCAGTACAGAAAGTGTTGAATTGCCTACTCTTAGACGATGCATATTCTTGACAGAACTTCTCTTAAACATAATGCCGATTGTTGATAACGAAATAACACTACAAAAGGCTGCAAATCACGTTCAGTACTCACTTCACCGTTTAAGTAAAAATCTATAAATTATAATTTGTGGCGTGTCTCTTTCAGAGATTCTTGATACTGTTCTAAGAGCAAAATTGTACAGTCCTACAACCAGTAAAGGAAAAATGACAGCTGCAGGGACCCTAAATCATTTCAACAGTTCATCATAGATGCAGACGCAGTCTTATTGAAGAGCATCGACTCACTATTCAACTGGCCACAGGGTAAACCACTACAGTATCAACACATCAAAGTCAAGATACTTAATGCTGCGCAAGCAATGAGGTTTTGTAAACAGTGTTTACAAAACAAAATTACGCTGGAGTATGCTAGGATCAAAATTAAAAACAAACACGTGAGGAAACAGTATGTGCATTGTTGGGCAACTGGTGAAATGTGTGACAAGTTTAAGCGTAAAAAAACTTCAAATATGAACCTAGCCTTAGCTCATTTGGAATTTGCCAATATTTTATCACCACCACAAGTAAATCACAAAGAATAATAAATTTGTGCTTTATGTAGTTTCAAATGTTCGATTAAGGTATACTAAGAAGTTACAATTGGTCATTGGTCATGCACAGAAATAAAGCAGTTACAGTCAATGAGAATAACTGTTGCAATTAAAGTACCTTCAGATTACAAAGACGTGACAAAATCACGCAGGAGGAAAGCGACCATGGTGAACTAAATATGTAGTCTATAGAAAGCTGAGAAGGTTGCAAGATAATAAGCCATCAACTGAATACAAACCAATGGACCAAATAGTTACATGATATTAACGTAACCAACATGAACTGAATCTGTTCATTTTCGGCGTATGCATAATCAGATGATACTGGCACTGAAGGTAACCAGTACACTTGATAGTTACATGATACTAACGTAACCAACATGAGCTGCGTCTGTTCATGTTCAAAGTACTTTCACGTTACAAAGGCGTGACATAACGTCACGCAGGACGAAAGCTACAATGGTGAACCATGTATGTAGTCAGTAGAAAGCTGAGAAGGTTGCAAGATGATAAGTCATCAATTGATCAGTAAAGTCATTTTGTATTCAGTTAATGAATTATCACCTTCCGACCTACTCAGCTTGCTACATACTTCAAATACCTTCAAATTATTCCAGAGAATGAACATACTAAATTAAGGCATCAAATTTAACGTATACCACCCCCCCCCCGAAAATAAGACAAAATTAAAACATTATCCTAAACACTGACACACATGATGTTGTCCAGCTGCCACCTCATGAGCAAAACAACGTTAATTGCAAAATCGCGAAAATAATAGGTACACGAGTAGAACAGGAAAGTTGGGCAGTTTAGGAACAAAGAAAGATGCTGAAATGTAAAATTAATATGGATCTTGAGAAACATAAAGCAATCACTGTTAAAGCACATGAGGGGAATACATTGGTGATAATGTCAGAGGAGGGTTACAGTAGTAAAGTACTCTGTTTTTTTGATTGATAACTTTAAAAGAATTCTCCATGACCCAAATAACAAAATTTAATGTGTAGCTTAAAAGTGCACTAAAATGTATAACTTTATATTCATGGTGAAAGACCCAAGAGCCTGCATTACAATGAATCAGAAAACAGCTTATTATGTGCCCAACCCAAGACACTTTGAAACGTCTCCTTAGAAAAATTTATGAATTACTGTGAGGGCCTCTTACATTATTTGATTTTCAAACAGCTAAGCAAAACTGAACGTACTCAGACAGTTCTCTCTTTACTTATTCTGATCATCACTAAACTGATACACAATATTTTTAGCGCAACGCAATCTGACTTTTAAAAATCCCTACAAAAGAATGGCCCTGACTAATAATAACCTATACCTTTCTAGATCACTTACCTCACAAAAATCTTCGTTACTCGAACTACTGCAATACAGCGAGCGCCACTACTGCCAGCTAAATAAAAGATTCAAACTACTGAAGGCACTAACTACTGATAGGCATAGTTAGCAAATGAAAGATTTTGATAGAGAACAAACAATGTATTTACCTTAATAGTGTTCAAAAGTCATAATATATGTAACAGTTCATGACATCCAGTCTTACAAATTTACTGTCTCAGATGGACACACGTCCAGATCATCCGCTCTCAAAACTCCGGCATTTCACTCCCCACCTCCACCACTGCTGGCGTCTCACCACCAACTGCGCAACGCTACGCGCTGTTAACATCCAACTGCCCAACACTACAATGGCGAATATTATTCCAACAATGCAAGCCAACCACAGCCTTCACACAGCACAGTCAGTGATTTTCATATAGAGCGCTACATGGCGTTACCAACATAGAAACCTAAACAGCCTACTTACAACTTATACAAGAACATCCATTCAATCCAACTATTAATATGATGAATAGCCCAGCACATACTATTACTGAAAAACCGTAATGTACCCCTTAAGGAAAATTACACATACGAGAATGAATACTCCGTAAAAAAATCCTTAAGACAATGTTACTAAGGATTCCCGATAGTGAAAACTTCAAAAAAATGGTTAAAAAAGTGGTTCAAATGGCTCTGAGCACTATGGGACTTAACTTCTGAGGTCATCAGTCCCCTAGAACTTAGAACTATTTAAACCTAACTAACCTAAGGACATAACACACATCCATGCCCGAGGCAGGATTCGAACCTGCGACCGTAGCGGTCGCGCGGTTCCAGACTGTAGCGCCTAGAACCGCTCGGCCACTCCGGTCGGCAATGAAAACTTCATGTTGCTTTATATCTCAAACATGTATACAAACAATCTGTTAGATGAGACTATTGAAATCATTAAAAATAACCTCCTCAAATATAAGCTCCTAAATTCGATCACTGCATGCAACTACTTCTCATTCCAGAACGAAATTTATCTCCAAGAGGGTGGGATGGCAGTGTGTTCATGCTTGTGGCTACGTTCGCTGATATATCCACTATCAGTTTAGAATAAAAACTCTTTGGCAGGTTTACTGAAACAGACAAGAAAAATCTTTTATTATCACAGGTATGCCGATGACATTTTAATCTTATTTCACGGCACAACAGGTGAGAGTAATGTTACACATTCACAATTCAACAGCTACATCATAAGATTAAATTCACCTTGGAAAAAGAGAAAATCAAAAGCATTAAGTTTTTGGCTTTAAGAAGTTCGAACGAGTGGTCTGAACGTACACTCAGTATATTTCGTAAACCCATGACGACTGACATAATTATTCACAACGAATCATGGCATCTGAGGGGAAATAAAGTTGCTTTTTTTCTGGCTATGTATATTTCCATGACGACTGACATGATAATTCACAACTAATCATGTCATTTTAGGGCAAATGAAGTTGCTTTTTTTCAGGTTTTCAGGTTTTTCGGGTTTGACCAGTTTACCACTGGAAAAAAATGAACAGGAACTAAACGTTCTTTGGCACATGGCTATAAATAACGGTTTCGCTAGGGACTTTGACACATTGTTTACAAAGAAAACCGATAAAACATGTTCCATCTAAAGGAGAAAGAACTTTAAGTAGGACCACAAGGGAAAGAAAAAATCAAAGGTCTTTTATGCTCATATTTAGGTACTGCTTCTGACAAAATAAATCGCTGGTTCAAGAACATAAAAGAGAAAATATAGGAACAGTATCGCCGGCCGAAGTGGCCGTGCGGTTAAAGGCGCGGCAGTCTGGAACCGCAAGACCGCTACGGTCGCAGGTTCGAATCCTGCCTCGGGCATGGATGTTTGTGATGTCCTTAGGTTAGTTAGGTTTAACTAGTTCTAAGTTCTAGGGGACTAATGACCTCAGCAGTTGAGTCCCATAGTGCTCAGAGCCATTTGAACCATAGGAACAGTATCAGTTTCGAAGGCTTATTGAGACATATCACATGTAAATCGGAACCTTTTTCACCGTCAGAATTTGACACTTACGCCTAATTTCAGCCCACGTTTTATCATATTTTATCACACAGTGTCTGTAGGCCCATAATGTTGAAACTCATCGAGCGTGGGAAAATTGATGTGTTACAAGGAGTATCATGCTGGAGCATATGGAGACAATGGTGATTTACCTACATCGGTTAGGAGTGGGTAAGAACGAAAACAGTCGAAATGTGTCGAGTAATTAGTGTTGCAGGAAATATTTTGAACAATAATTATAGTGTTTGAACTTTGGAAACAGCCTTAAGCAGTGAATACATGGTATGGTAGAGATTATTCTGAACAGTGACTACCACTTGTGAAATCTGGTAATTGCTATTAGAGTGAGTAATTGCTATGCTAGAAACGGGGCAAGTAGTTTCAGTGAGCGTGCTGTCCGCGTGTAGGCGCGCGATTTATCTGAATTTGACAAAGGGCAGATTGTGATGGTCCGGAAGCTCGGCACTAGTATTTCGGAAACTGCACGACTTGTCGGATGTTCGAGGAGTGCTGTGGTGAAGGTCCTCAACATGAAACCAAGTCCAGACGTCGTGTGGTTGGGCGGGTAGCCATCATTACAGATGTTGGACATCGTTAGCTGGACAGACTGGTAAAACAGGGCCGGCTGCTGTGGACGAGCGGTTCTAGGCGCTTCAGTCCGCCACCGCGCGACCGCTACGGTCGCAGGTTCGAATCCTGCCTCGTGCATGGATGTGTATTATGTCCTTAGGTTAGTTAGGTTTAAGTAGTTCTAAGTTCTATGGGACTGATGACCTCAGATGTTAAGTCCCATAGTGCTGAGAGCCATTTGAACCATTTTGGTAAAACAGGACGGCAGGCGAACTGTGGCAGACCTAACATCAGACTTTAATACTGAGCAGAGCCAAGCGTGTCTGAACACACAGTGCATCGAACACTCCTAACGATGGACTTACACAGCCGATGACCCATGCATGTGCCAATGTTAACACTACGACATGGGCAACTACAGCTGAAATAGGCATGTGACCAACGGCGCTGGATGTTTCCGCTGTGGTAGAGCCTTGCATGTTGTGATGAATCTCATACCTTCTTCGTCATGTCCATGGGAGGACGTGAACCCGTCGTCTTCCAGGGGAACAACTCCTTGACACCTGTTATGCAGGATGGAGACACGCTGGCGGCGGTTTCATTGTGCTCTGGGGAATATTCACCTGGTCTCCATGGGTCCAGTGGAGCTCGTGCAAGGCACCATGACGGCCAAGAAGTATCGTATACTGGCTGCAGGCCACATACACCGCTTCAGGAAGATCGTATTTCCCAACAAGAGTGGCGTTTTTCAACAAGATAATGCACTATTTCACGTGCCAGGAGTGGGATGGAGTGGTTCAAGCAACACATTGGCGAGTTCCAATTGATGTACTGGTTCCCCAGCTCATCGCCTCCTATCCGAAACTTACGGTAATCTGGTAACGAATGTGTGCAGATGTGTTGCCAGCTCCCGCCGGCGACATACCAAGGCCTCATTGTTTCCATGCCACGACTCGTCTCCACTATTGTCCGCGCTAAAGCTGGACATACCGGCTATTAGGTACTTGGTCATATGTTCAGGTTCATCAGTGTAAGTTGTGCAGTATCAGAGAGGACTTTGCTGTCTACACGATGTATGGTACTGTATACAGATAATCTTAAACGTTAACTACAATGATGTTACTGTGTAGTATGAAATACAGAATGGTTTCTTTGGTTTTATCTGTCACATTCAACATCACGGATATATGAGGTGCGCTGACGGCTGTACTTCCCGCAGCGCTGATTTATGACAACACCGGATAAAATAGCCTGGAGCTATAGCACATCTCCTGCACTGAGTATGATCTCGTAGTGAAATAAGTCAATGAATAATGAATTCCATGTATGTCTTTAGAAATGTAGTCAACTTCGTTCAGGCCACTCTCGAATGCAGTTCACTTTTATCGTAGGTGTGAAAACATTTTATTACGTAGCCAACCTCTGTACATCGTTCGTGTGAATAGACCAGCTTAGGATGTTTTGTGGAGAATAACGAATATTCATCTTTGAAAGTAATTATAACAGTCTAGATCTCAAGACACGTTTATTAAAAGGTAAACGGTTTGGATCATGACATGATGATCTTCAGACCTACAGCCATACTGATGGATAGTGGCTGCGCACGGAGCAGGAACCACCGAATGACGAAGTGAAACTTATAATTAATTTAAAAGATTATATTTTGATCGCTGATTCTCCAACAGGGTCGTCAAGAATATTTATCACTGTACAGCTCATTAATGTGACCACATGTCAAAAGCCTGAATAACCAGCTTCTGCAGCACGGTGTAGTAGTTAATAAAAAAGAAAAAAAGAGAAGAGAAGAAAAGAAAAGATTGAAAATGTGGGAAGAAATGGTGAATAAAAAGGGGGTTTTAAAATCGTTAATGACCGTGAAAAAGGGAAAGAATGAAATGCAAATCGGACTTCGTATTACAGAAAAGCTATCGGACTTCGTGATTCGGAAAAGCTATTGTTGGTGTGGTCCTTGTGGCGTTTCTGAGCAAAAGTCAAACCAATTTCCACTACAAAATTATTTGAAAGAGAACAGAGAATAACAAAATGTGATTAACAGGGAGAAATGGCGTAGATAAGAGTTCATTCATTACCAAGTTAATATGTCTTCTCTCGTGCGGCGTTCAGGTCTTGTTCTCCAACAATCTCCTGCTTCATTTCTGCAAGAAAAAGTCGTAGCTGCTCCAAAATCTTGCAGTAAATTTCATCGTCCAGGAATTACTAATGCCTACGAATTAAAACCATCTTGATATTGAATGCAATGTACTTTACGGCTGCTTCCATCCTCCAAATTTCATACAAGCTTCCACAATACTATATGTCTGCACATGAATAAGTTTTTACGTCTTAATCAGACCAAGACTAACGAATAAGTTTTCTACGCTTGAATCATACCGAGACTAGCGAATAATTGCAGTTAAGCTTCCGCTCTCAAAAGACAAGAGCTGGTAGAAAACAGAAAGAATTGCCATGTTTGTACTTTCATTTTCTTATAAATATTTCTCTGCCGTCGAGCGCTCATACAGCTGCGACGGTATAATTTGTACCTGAGGAAATGAGTGTAGCGAGGCGAAATTCAAAGTCCTGCTACAGCCGACCACTGACAGACGTACAGACAGAGAGTCAATAAGGTTCTGGAAAGTACCGACAACGATGTGGAGCCATGGCGACTCTAGTGCCGTGGCCAGCTGTCCAAGGTTTCTCGGTTGAGGACCCATAGTGTACACAGCTCGATGGAGATGGTCCAAGAAATTCTTTATTGGGTTTAAATCCGGGGAGTTTAGTGCCAGAGGAATACAGTAAACTCATTGTGGTGCTCTCCGAACCACGTATGTGGATTGTGAGCTGTGTGATACGTTGCTGGTAGATGCCATTCCAGCCGGCCGTAGTGGGCGAGCGGTTCTAGGCGCTACAGTCTGGAACCGCGCGACTGCTACGGTCGCAGGTTCGAATCCTGCCTCGGGCATGGATGTGTGTGATGTCCTTAGGTTAGTTAGGTTTAAGTAGTTCTAAGTTCTAGGGGACTGATGACCACTGAAGTTAAGTCTCATAGCGCTCAGAGCCACTTGAACCATTTTTTGATGCCATTCCGCTGAGGAGAAACAATCTGCTTGTAGGTGTGAACATGATTCCCAAGGGTAGGTGCATACTTGTGTTGATCCATTGTGCATTCCGGCATGACGAGATCGCCCAGTGAATGGCGTCCAGCCTGGATCCTTACGACGATAGTTGCAGAGTGTTTGTCTTCATACGTTTCACTCCATAAACGCCACCGGTTGTCTGTCCAATGGATCATAAAACGTGATTCATCTGAAAAATCCACCTGTCACCTCGCAGTTGATGGCCAGTGGTGGTATCGCCGTGCGGATTTACAAATTACAACTTTCATCGCCTAACAACAGTAGCCAACATATGTACACTCCGCACCTGGTGTGGAGACCCAAACGCAGCAACGTTCGCTGACCGGTCGTTGAGGAGACACTCTGGCAGCCCTTTGGTTCGTCCGAGCAGTCAGTTGCTCAACAGTTGCACGTCTATTCGGCCGTACACACCTCTGCAGCCGTTATTCACCCCTGTCGTCTCTGGCCCTTGGTTCACTACAGTTGCCCCGACGCCGGTTTTGGATATCGTCATTTTGCCATCCACAGTATAATCACGGCGGTACACGAACAGTATACAAACTTGGCCGTTGCGGAAATGCTTCTATACTTGGTCCGAAAGCCAAGATCCCAATGATCATTCCCTTTCGGATGTTGTAAGCGAATGGGGGAGGGTGGGGTTATTGTTTCGTCTGTATTTGGTATTCCTACCCATTCACCTCGTAAATCCAATCGTCATTCGCTTCTTCCCTTACAGTCTAGGAGCAGCAGCTTGAGTATTGCTGTAATAAATGATAACTAACAAGGGGAATAAAGGAGTGCCAATTATCGTAATTTAAGTTTCAGTCTAGTATAATTCACTGATGTATTTTTTAACACTTGCTCTACACAGGTCTGCACTGTTACACGCTTCACAAAGTAACAGACATGTTGATACATTGATACATACAGTAACACTACACCACAATACATCATCCCACACGGCAATCCAGATGCGGCGTTCATGGCAATAAAGGTAAGCCAAGTTTCATTTACCGGCGTGGATGAGATGCTCGTGGCATCTAATCATGTTCTAGCGATTGTTCTCGTGCTTTTTGACTTCGCGAACCGCGGATTACGTCTCGTGAGGTACACGTATGATTACACAGCATGAAACACCTTTATAGTCACAAGATTTACTTGTTCAAATGGTTCAAATGGCTCTGAGCACTATGGGACTTAACATCTGTGGTTATCAGTCCCCTAGAACTTAGAACTACGTAAACCTAACTAACCTAAGGACATCACACACATCCATGCCCGAGGCAGGATTCGAACCTGCGACCGTAGCACTCTCGCGGTTCCGGACTGAGTGCCTAGAACCGCTAGACCACCGCGGCCGGCAGAATTTACTTGTCTTCTTAGCCTGATCCCTTAACATCTTCACACCAAGGACACGGTTAAACACCTCCACGTGACTCCCTCGCTCGTTCTGGCGCGAAACAAAAAGAAGCGACCATAGCTCTGTCATCATAATCGATATCAGCGCTACTCGATAGTTTCTGCATCATGACAGCGACTGCACTGCTTTCCACGTCCCCCTACACTCTTTATATGCCTTCACTGTGATTGGTTACTGTACATTGACAATTGAACATAGGCGTTGGCCACATTAATGTGAGTGGACTGTGTATTATAAAAATGCATGTATGTTCAACATCTCTAGACAGATTCTGATCTGCGTCGTTAAACGAATCACTTGCTGTCTGGAAAGAAGCACTGTGAAGGTAAGAACCATCTACCTCTCAAAGGGGTGTTTGTGGGGGTCAAAAAGACGTAATGCACCGCGCGCAAATGGCCAGGCCATATTCATCCAGTATCTGAGAGTGTGAATACTTTGCAACTTGGAACAGACTTTACACATAATTTCAAACTTATGCGAACTTTACTTGTTGATAATGCCACAAAATCATTACAGAAAAAAAAGTTTAAGGCTTACTAAATTTTCACTGTTCATGCAATAAAACTACTGCATTAGAAATGTATTTTTAATTTATTACTTCTTTATTACCAATTCTATTCGCAACAAATTCTACAGACAATATCCACATACACACTTGGACGTGG
Source organism: Schistocerca piceifrons (assembly GCF_021461385.2). NCBI lineage: Eukaryota > Metazoa > Arthropoda > Insecta > Orthoptera > Acrididae > Schistocerca > Schistocerca piceifrons. The sequence continues at coordinate 574,672,229 of NC_060141.1, forward strand.
TCAGCGTGGAGGCGAGCATTGTTAACTTTCTTTTTATCAAAAGTGTAACGTTCTTTAAAAAAATTATTTGTTTGTTTGCCAATGAATATGAAATGCCTAATGTTTGTGTCACGCAAATTTACTGTGTGACGTTTCGTTGAGCAAATTATGTACTTAATCAGTTTTAATCTAATCCAAAAAATTAAACAACTTAATCTGGAAAACCAATACGCAATGCCCGTAATGAACTCAATCCCTCTGAAATTTACCCAGTCTAGTGAGCACCGAATTCTATGGCCCTCTGCAATAAACTGACAATATTCTCTGTGCAAATAAAAAATGAAATGAGTCGCAACGGATGTAATCTTGGTATTCTGTACTCTCCACAGTAGACATAGAGAATATTCAATCTTGGCACAGCGAACTGCATCCCCGACCGTAAAATAGTTTCATACAAATATTAATAATATCAGTAGATTGGCTGATAAATGTTCAGTGAAAATACTGGATATTGGCTCATCGATGTGGAATGCTGCCAACATTGAAACTGGTACAAACATTAATCCTTTTCTGATTCTGGCTCATTAATATTTTTATGATTCTGATTGAGAAACGATTTTTTTTAGAAAAAAATGTTCGTTGGGTTTAAATAAACACGGCATGCAAGAGGGTCAGGTACTGATCAGGGGATATGCTAAGACCGAATGCTTCAATTTGAAAATTGTATTCAAAATAAAGTTTCACTTTCACAAAATGTGATATGAAACATTTTACACTAACTTCAAAATCAGTGAACTTCTTAACTGTTCTACGATTTTCACTTACTGTCGTAATTAAAAACATTTGGATTGTTACATGACAGAAAGTCTGACATCGTTTGACAAAATAGATTCCAGAATTTAACTTTTCTGTATCATCATTACAAAAGACACAAAATATTACAAATCGAATACACCTAATCAACCTAAACTATGTGATCAAAGGTATCTGGACACCTGGCTGAAAATGACAGTTTCATGGCGCCCTCTATCGGTAATGCTGGAATTCAATATGGTGTTGGCCCACCCTTAGCCCTGATGACAGCTTCCACTCTCGCAGGCATACGTTCAATCAGGTGCTGGAAGGTTTCTTGGGGAATGGCAGCACATTTTTCACAGAGTGCTGCACAGAAGAGAGGTATCGATGTCCGTCGGTGAGGCCTGGCACGAAGTTGGCGTTCCAAAACACCCCAAAAATGTTCTATAGGATTCAGGTCAGGACTCTTTGCACGACAGTCTATTACAGGGATGTTATTGTCGTGTAACCACTCCACCACAGGCCTTGCATTATGAACAGGTGCTCGATCGTGTTGAAAGATGCATTCGCCATCCCCGAATTGCTCTTCAACAGTGGGAAGCAAGAAGGTGCTTAAAACATCAATATAGGCTTGTGCTGTGACAATGCCACGCAAAACAACAAGGGGTGCAAGCCCCCTCCATGAAAAACACGACCACACCATAATACCACCACCTCTGAATTTTTCTGTTGGCTCTACACACACTGGCAGATGACGTTCACCGGGCATTCGCCATACCCACACCCTGCCATCGGATCGCCACATTGTGTACCGTGATTCTTCACACCACACAATGTTTTTCCACTGTTCAATCGCCCAATGTTTATACTCCGTACACCAAGCGAGGCGTTGTTTGGCATTTAATGGTGTGATGTGTGGTTTATGAGCAGGCAGTCGACCATGAAATGCAAGTTTTCTCACCTCCCGCCTATATGTCACAGTACTCGCAGTGGATCCTGATGCGGTTTGGTATTCCTATGTGATGGTCTGGATAGATGTCTGCCTACTACACATTACGACCCTCTTCAGCTGTCGGTGGTCTCTGTCAGTCAACAGGCGAGGTCGTTCTGTACCTTTTGTGCTGTACGTGTGCTTTCACGTTTCCACCTCACTGTCATATCGGAGACAGTGGACCTAAGGATGTTTAGGAGTGTGGAAACCTCGCGTACAGACTTATGACACAAGTGACATCCAATCACCTGACCACGTTCGAAGTCCGTGAGTTCCGCGGAGCGTCCCATTCTGCTCTCTCACGATGTCTAATGACTACGGACGTCGTTGATATGGAGTACCTGGCAGTAGGTGGCAGGATAATGCACCTAATATGAAAAACGTGTGTTTTGGGGGGGGGGGGGGGGCGGATACTTTTGATCACATAGTCTATACATTAAGTCCGATGGAAAATATTTGGTTCCTACAGTCAAGGGACAGTATTGTAAAATTCAGCCAAATCCACATATCGCGTTGCTGCATACTTTAAACAAAATATACAAAATTTCATTACCTTACAAATTTGTTTCAGTTGTTTTTCCTTTGAGTCACCGTATAAATTCATTACTACTCTATAATTGCCTGAACAACGGTCAATATTTGTTAACGGTCAGTATCACTTCCATTCTTGATAATATTATAGCCTCACACATTAATAATACACATTTTACACTTTTATAGAAATTACTACGACCTAACATTTACTGCCTCTGTGTGACCACAAACAATATCTTTCATCATTTCATTTTATAAAAACTGTGTTATGCTGTGTCCATAGACCAACAACTAAATTCCCACAGCTAACCACTAGCTTTAAGTCTTACATCATACCTGTAACAGAGTGCAACAGCAACTACTACTGCGCCCCGCGCGCTTCTACTTAACAATCGATTCTGCCACTCAGGCAACACCTTTGGTTCAGTGGTATCAGAGATACAATGTCTTCTACATATTACGACCATTTCAGGTCACTGTACATGAATTATGTTACAAAATCGGACTCCACGTACAAGTGGACATTTCACAACATCTGGGATGTGACTGAATATGGCGTCAGAGCTCAGAGCTCATCGCCCCCTTCCTCGGAATTTACAAGAATTAGGTGACTCATGTGTGCAGATGTGGTGCCAGCTCCCTCCAGCGACATACGAGTACCAAGGCGTCATTGTCTCCATGCCACGACCTGTCGCCGCTGCTGTCCGTGCCGAAGGTGGACATACAGGCTGTTACGTAGGTGGTCACGGTGTTGTGGCTGATCTTTGTGTATGTGAGCAATATATGTTCAACATCTCCTCATAAGACCCTGGAAAGAAATACTGTGGGAATAAAAATCGGCAACCTCCCATCGATTTTGGGGGGGGGGGGGGGGGGTGCGTGACGGACAGGGAGGTAGGTGAAGGAGGAGGTGGACAGAGAGAGAGGGGGGGAGGGGAGAATGAGATGGACAGAGGTAGTGTCAAGAGGAGAAGATAGACAGAGAGAGGTCCGGTAAGAAAAGATGGATGAATAAACAGACGGTGGACAAAAAGGCGGACAGAGAGAGAGAGGGGGGGAAGGGCGATAAGGGCAGACAGAGGGGGATGAGGAGATGGACTAATAGAAGACTGAAATAAATAAATGCACGGGCAACGCCGGGTTTCTCAGCTACGTGAATGATAATTGATTACGACCTTAGTCATCAAAAAGAAAGATAATTTCAGTTGTGTTTATTACGTGATTTTAATTAACTGGCCGAATATATAGGAAAAAATTAATTTTTAGAAATGCTAAAAGTCAGAAGTATTCTTTGACGACGTGAATTTACGAAATAATATATTGATGTTTCATGGGTAAGAAAGAGCTGTAAATTATACATTATGGAAAAGTCCAGCTGTCTGAAAAGTAATTCTATGGAATATTAATATCGAAAACTTGTTGTCCAGAAAGCAAGAACTCGCCGATTTCATTGAGTGAGTATTTAAAAAGTGTCGTTGATAGTCTAGGCAACAGAGAGATTAGCAACTGATTTTTACGAAGATTTCTGAAACTGATGATAGAAAAGAATATTCCTTTCTTAACCTTATTCTTCCCAAATGAGGCGAACCAGCAGATATACAAGAAATTAACTTCATTATGTACTGAAAATCGATGTCTGGTACAATTATGATTCCAATATAGGCTCCTATGTGAAAGTCCAATAAAGGGAGATTACAATGAATCATAAGGACGATAAAATATTACGTATCAGTCTCAGTTGTGGTGACTAAGGAACAGCACACGCTCGGGATTTCATAAAATAAGTGTTTCATAATCAATAGGGATACGTTTCACCGCAACATTCATCAGTAAGGTTTTGTACTGATTCCCGAGAAAACTACGCCTATTAGTATGAGACCCAAGTGCTCTTCCTATTCCTTGAGCTGTACATATACTTGTCGTCGTCGTCGTCGTCGGCTGATACTCGTATCCGAGTTTTCATTTCTCTCCTGAGATTTCCTTTGACACGGTTCAGGCGCGTGGAAGTGTCGTTGATGGCTTAACAATCCAATCCTAGCGTGGAACAGGCGGCCACAGACATTACAGCTGATGGAAGGTGGAGGACGTGGCTAGCCTGGAGGAGTTTACGTCTCTGGCGTTTGTCATTCTCCATTCTTCGACGTTCCAGCTCAAAGTTTCGAAGAACATTTGAGGTAACTGAGCGCCAGCGACTTTGATCTCCTGCTATTGTGGACCAGTTACTCGGATCGATGTTCAAGTTTTTCAGATTTTTCTTGTACTGATCCTTATAATGTTTGAGAGGGGCACCTCGTGGCCTTTTACCTGTGCTCACTTCGCTGTACAGCATTTGGCGTGGAAGTCTGTCATTTTTCATCCGCTGGACATGTCCGACCCATCTGAGTTGATGCCCAATGATAAGAGCTTCCATGCTGTACATTTTTGCTTTCTCAAGAACAGCCGTGTTGGATATGAAGTCATCCCATTTCAGGTTCATGATATATCTTAGCTTCTGTTGGTTGAAGCGTTCTAGTTTCTTCAGATCACAGCAATATAACGTCCAGGTTTCGCAACATATACTACTCATTATTTATCTCAAATAAATGGGACAACATATTTGTTTTCCTTTACAGCCAATTTATTTATGATATTTAATCTGTAGGTAGTTGATCTACAACATTGACGGTTATTGGGTGTTTGCCTGCTGCGACACTGAAGGCAGGAGACGGAGAGACAGCCAAGCCAATTCTGCGGTCTCGGCAGCCTCGTCGGAGCTCAGCGGGTGGGGGTGTGGGTCGGTTGGGGCGGGGGGGAGGGCGGGGGAGGGGGAAGGGTGAGGGTGGGAGGAGGCTGAGAGGACGGACAGAGGGCGCTTCCCATCTCGCGTGCTATAGAGGGCGCGGCAGGCCCACGGCTTTCCCCTTAAGGAAGAAGAGAAAAATAAAAAAATTCAATTCAAATCCAATTTGTAGGCTTTTCCGGAACAATGGTGGAAGCCTAAATGGGTCAGAAGCAATTTCAAAACGCGTCAGAGTGCAAGAAGCGGAGCGGAGGCAACCTGTTGGCCGTGGCGGACTGCAGTGAGACTCCCTGTCCCGCACTGCATTAGCCTACAGATTAAGAGGGCGCTCTGTTTAACTTCTGCAGTTAATCTCGCTTTTCAGATTTGTCGACAACGACAAGGGCCTGGCTTAAACTGATCTCGACATTGGTGTTAGACTGCGGCATCTAAGCCATGTGTGTACGGATTTATTTGCTGTAATTGTTTTGATGGCGAACGTTCGCACACGGCAGCTGTTTCAGTTGCTGTGCTGGAACAATGAAAGTTTATTGTTAGACTTCGATTCGTGTTCGTAAGTTCAAGTTGGCATCTACGAAATCTGTACAAATTATTTTGATATCGAAGTGTGTAAATATCAATACAGCGCTACAGAACTGTGTGAAAATTTAATGGTGAACAGAAATATGTGGAGCTCACGCTACACGATGCAAAATCCACATTAGAGGTACATCAAACAATTCGTCTGCGAGAAAGCAATCATTTTACGACGAAATTTACATATGCCATCTACCTGCAAAACAATATGATTCAGATTACTGTCAGTTCTGAATTTTGGTAATTTCTATCATAGTCTTGTAAAGACTCGCTGCACGAGAACTGTAATTAAACAGCAAATGAACATAAAAATTAATGCATCTGACTTTATTATAAAACTGCTTAAAAATTCACAAGATAGCACTTTACTCAAATCTTCTACTGGTATTAAACCTCTGAACTGATATGATATTATTTCCATAAACACACTATGACAATCTCTGTGCCATCAGTCGACAATGAACTTTGATAATGATTAAGTTTATTGCTTAGCTTGTTGCTATTAGGAATAGTGATGTGACTGTCAAAAATCAAATTTCATTTGCCGTACTTCCGATGTGCAATGCTAGACGGCATCTTACCAATGTTCAAAAACGCTTCTCAGTACACAACACGCAATTTGCTGAGTCGTTGGGGAGTCGCTGGCGCCAGTGATTCTCTTATCTAGTAGGGCCAGTAATCCCGTTCCTTCTGGCAGCGCGTTTTCTCTGGCTTTTCTCTTCTGGCCACTATTTTAGCGCGGAGATTCCGGCCATGGTTCTCGGTTTTCGTCTCCGGGGCCCTAGTGGTCGTGCTTGCCCATTGCTTGGGGCATATGTTGTGTTGACGAGTCTTGGGAGTGACCGTTACGGAGGGGCGTTGGTTGCTCGTGGCGCTGTGTTGTGATTTGAGGAATGTGTCGGCGGCGGGCTGGTGGTGATGGCCTCCAATGCACTAGCAAGTGTGTATATTGTACTAACTGATGCCGGATGCCTATGTATGCTATGTGGATCCTGGCTAAATGGCTCTGAGCACTATGCGACTCAACTTCTGAGGTCATCAGTCCCCTAGAACTTAGAACTAATTAAACCTAACTAACCTAAGGACATCACACACATCCATGCCCGAGGCAGGATTCGAACCTGCGACCGTAGCAGTCACGCGGTTCCAGACTGAAGCGCCTTTAACCGCACGGCCACACCGGCCGGCTATGTGGATCCTCCTCGTTTGTTGCTACTAACGGTGGGCATCTGCTATCTCTTTGAAGTTGTGTTCTGTTATCAATCTGATCGTAATTTGTGCCGGAATAGTGATTTGTATGTGAATATCCCCGCCGAAGCGGTAATAAGGAATTCACTCTTGGTTCCGGTACATGTTGAGTAGGGGTGAGCGTAAAACACTGCCCAATGAAGGAGAACTAAGCTTAAGTAGTGTGAAGGCTGCACGAGTTATTCTAGGATAATGCGCAGGCCATGTTTAGTCTTAAGACAGTGTGCTTGTAATGTTACTTGAGTATCTTACGATTTATTCTGTGGTCTCCGTTTGAAGAGGCTGTGACTTTGGTGTCTTGCACTATGGGTTTTTATGCTCTCGGTTGGGCAGGCCGTTAACTTCTCCAGACGTTATGCATGTTATTGGGGTCTGCCTGTAAGAGTAAAGAATTGTGATCTGCAACTAAATAATTTTCCATGCTATTTGTTTGAGATCTTGCATGTGTTAAGGGTATTAAATTTAAAGGGAGAGGGGATAACTCTGAAATAAGAGGGTTTGTTTTGTGTCCTTTGATTTGGTTGTCTGTCCTTTTTCTTTTAAGTGTAAGTGTACTAGGAGAGGCGGGCACAATCAGTTCCTGATCGACCAAAACAGGAGGCGGCGCCTTGACTGAAATATGTTCGGACGTCGCTAGCTCGGCCAGCTACGTCTTGGGGACGCTCGGCGCTACTTGGCTGTATCCTGCCAGTCGCTGCTCGCTCCACTAGTTGACAGAGGTTGAGTACACTCTCTTGTAATATTTGGAGATTCCTATCGTTAATTTGTTTGAGAGGCGCCAAGGTGCGTCCCCTGTTCCTAGTAGTTTGGTCACTCTTGTATCCGGATGGGTCATCCGTTGGTGTGTGCTCAAATGGCTCTGAGCACTATGGGACATAACTGCAGTGGTCATCAGTCCCCTAGAACTTAGAATACTGAAACTTAACTAACCTAAGGACATTACACACATCCATGCCCGAGGCAGGATTCGAAGCTGCGATCGTAGCGGTCCCGCGGTTCCAGACTGTAGCGCCTAGAACCGCTCGGCCACTCTGGCCGGCGTTGGTGTGTGCCCGCTGTTGCGTGGAACTTAAACTGACTATTATACCAGAAAGGGATTTCGCGAATGAGTTCAGTGGAATAAGACACTATATAATTGGTGGAATTCCGTTGTTCTATGATCTGGTAGCTGTTGTGGTTGTGAAGATACGAAGGAAGTGCTCGCCGTCACTTCGTAGTCATCGTGAGGACATGTTCTGTCTCTTTCGCATCACTGTATTTGTCAAGGGAAAAAAACCGACGTCGTTTGGTAATGTTTCTGAGCTTTTACGAATATGCTCGAATGATAACGAATGTTTTCGAATTTTCTAGAATAATTTCAAATATTCTAGAATACTATTTGTAAACGGTACATTCCGTGTTGATCCGCACTCCGACAAAACCGCCTTAACCGATGAATTGTGCAACGTTGTAAAGACAAAGGAACAACTCATACAGAAAGTATATAAGCTCATAGAGAGAAGAGAGGTAAGCAACACTTTTTACTCACAGCTTCAGCACAGTGTACTTGGGCTAACATTCCACGAGTGTCCGTCGCCGTTTTCCCAAATTTGAAGCAAAACTTCACGTTAACGAGTTGCTCTATTCCGTGCTCCATTTTGCAATGACACGAGTGCGGCGCACGCTTGCGGATGATCGACTGCTGTCTTGAAGAATCAGAGCAGAAGGTAAGCAAAGGCAGCATAAGCACTATTGTTCACGATCATTCACAGAAGTCTGCAAAACATCAGTTACATTTTTTTAAGGAATATATGAATAGTGTTGGATTAATATATTTTTCTTTTGCCTCAATCTCACAGTTGAGGTCAGGCATAATTAATTCTTCTCGCATTTAGCTTTATATTAACACTGTGCACAGACTGCGGACCAAGTTTTAAAAAACCGAGCAAAACACATAGCTTTATCATTTCTAAGCAGCAATATAAATCAACTTTTTTAACGAATTTTCCTAGTTCTTTAAATCTTAAGACCTCGGAGAGCGAAGGCCGTCCGGGTATTTCCTAGAACAAGGAATCATACAGTAACGCGATGAAAGGTTAAGCTTTAATTACTAGGGCTACAATTTTGCTTCTGCCGTTTCCCAATAGATGGCAGTAGCATCAAGTGGTGGTGCAGGTGTAGGTCGTAACTGTCATACAATAAGCTTAGGCATTTGTAAACATAAAGCCTTCAAAACATTTGTCGATTTGTGATAGCATCATAAAGTTGTTCTCGATTGAAAATGTCAACTTACGAGCTCAGCTGTCATCATTTGCGGGAAGTTTTAATTTTCTGCTTGAACATGAAGAAATCTCCAGCTGAGGCTCAAAAATGTTGGGTAAGACCTATGGTGGGGCATCTATTAGTGAAAGAACGTGCAGAGAGTTGTTTCAGTGCTTCAAAGAACGGTGGTTTTGACGTCGAAGCCCGACATGGAGGTGGAGGAGAGGTTTTCGAAGGTACTGAAACCGACGGAAATAATCACGGAATGTTATTACAGAAAGCAGCTGATGCGTTTGAGCCAAGAACTGTTCTCATCATTTCATCATCATCATCATCATCATCATCATCCGTGACAGTGGCTAGATTGGACTATGTAAAAACTGGACTGTGTAAAAATTGGGACTTTGTACGGGTGATGATGACCGTGCACCTGAGAGCCGGTTGCTGTGGCCGAGCGGTTCTAGGCGCTTCAGTCTGGAACCGCGCTACCACTACGGTCGCAGGTTCGAATCCTGTCTCGGGCATGGATGTGTGTGATGTCCTTAGGCTAGTTAGATTTAAGTAGTTCTAAGTTCTAGGGGATTGGTGACCTCAGATGTTAAGTCCCACAGTGCTCAGAGCCATTTGCACCATTTGAGGCATTTTCGTGCAGTTGAGCCCCCCACAAATCAAACATCATCATCATCTCCTGGGTCAGGTGTTGAAGTGCGGACGCGAGAACGCAAATTGGGCCGGCCGGTGTGGCCTTGCGGTTCTAGGCGCTACAGTCTGGAACCGTGCGACCGCTACGGTCGCAGGTTCGAATCCTGCCTCGGGCATGGGTGTGTGTGATGTCCTTAGGTTAGTTAGGTTTAAGTAGTTCTAAGTTCTAGGGGACTTATGACCTCAGATGTTAAGCCCCATAGTGCTCAGAGCCATTTGAAGCATTTGAACGCAAATTGGTTAGTCTAAATTGCCAGGGGTAGTGGTGCAAGTGCGACCGTGCAAAGAATATCAGGTAGGAAATTATATGATTTTTTTGCAGAATGTTCGGCGCAGAGAAAAAAACAACAACCTACACACTTGATGTTTGTTGATATTAAGGTATCGGTGGGAAAAATCAGTAACAAAGTTATTGCTCACCTACCTGGTGAAGTGACCACCTACACGTCAATAGGTACAATGATGGCAAGAGACTGCGCTGCTACATACCCTGTAGAGTTTCTAAACTCGTTAGAGCCATCAGGGACGCCGTCCCACAGGTTGGAGCTGGAGGTGATGTCATACTGTCATATTGATGAGTAACCTATATGTACAAATTAGTACCAAGATTATGCAGTGGCACAAGGTTACGCATCACGGAGCTGAGAAGGCATATCATGCAGGCCACCATCACCATCTACGGAGCCAGAGGAGAGATACAACGAATCCCTTGTCGTCCCAACAAACTTTCCGGTCCAGTTGAAATGCTTGCTGTTTCCTTTGAAAGTGGCCTTCTTGATCACTACAAGTAAAGGACAAACATTACAAGTGACAGGTATTCATCTGAACACACCGTGTTTTTCGCACAGACAGCTCTACGTTGGTTGCCAAAAATCTTTACATATACGCAGAGAACAAGAAGTCTCAGAAACATATTACAGTAGATTTCTGGCTCTTCATACACACCAAGACAATTATTATCTTTTCCGTGCTAGGCATGTCGCAAACAGTCGTAAAATTATTGACTCCCTTTCCTGGCACATTTTGTAAATCGCTTCTCGGACGCGTGAAAATTTTCCATTAAGTAACGAGTGAACTGTGAGCGATATGTATTCTGTCAGTTACTTCTATCATCTCAAAATTTGGTACCATTTTTTCTTTTTCTTTTTTTTTTTGCTGTGTCATGCGGTTTGCTGGACCGCGAGTGCCTCGCGCCTCAATACCTCTAAGAGACATCTTCTGTGATTGTACTTACAAGTGGTTAATGAGTATCTAAATTAACATCCGTACTAATTATAAATACGGATGTACGTATTTATTTACCTGAATGTACACTACTGGCCATTAAAATTGCTACACCACGAAGATGACGTGCTACAGACGCGGAATTTAACCGACAGGAAGAAGACGCTGTGATATGCAAGTGATTAGCTTTTCAGAGCATTCACCCAAGGTTGGCGCCGGTGGCGACACCTACAACGTGCTGACATGAGGAACGTTTCCAACCAATTTCTCATACACAAACAGCAGTTGACCGGCGTTGCCTGGTGAAACGTTGTTGTGATGCCTCGTGTAAGGAGGAGAAATGCGTACCATCACGTTTCCGACTTTGATAAATGTCGGATTGTAGCCTATCGCGACATTGCTGCTCGCGTTCGTCGAGATCCAGTGACTGTTAGCAGAATATGGAATCGGTGGGTTCAGGAGGGTAATACGGAACGCCGTGCTGGATCCCAACGGCCTCGTATCACTAGCGGTCGAGATGACAGGCATCTTATCCGCATGGCTGTAAGGGATCGTGAGCCACGTCTCGATCCCTGAGTCAACAGATGGGGACGTTTGCAAGCCAACAACGATTTGCACGAACAGTTCGACGACGTTTGTAGCAGCAAGGACTATCAGCTCGGAGACCATGGCTGCGGTTACCCGAGACGCTGCATCACAGAGAGGAGCGCCTGCGATGGTGTACTCAACGACGAACCTGGGTGCACGAAGGGCAAAACGTCATTTTTTCGGATGAATCCAGGTTCTGTTTACAGCTTCATGATGGTCGTATCCGTGTTTGGCGACATCGAGGTGAACACACATTGGAAGCGTGTATTTGTCACCGCCATACTGGCGTATCACTCGGCGTGATGGTATGGGGTGCCATTGGTTACACGTCTCGGTCATCTCTTGTTCCCATTGACGACACTTTGAACAGTGGACGTTACATTTCACATGTGTTACGACCTGTGGCTCTGCCCTTCATTCGATCCCTGCGAAATCCTACATTTCAGCAGGATAGTGCACGACCGCATGTTGAAGGTTCTGTACGGGACTTTCCGGATACAAAAAAAGTTCGACTGCTGCCCTGGTCAGCACATTCTCCAGATCTCTCACCAAATGAAAACGTCTGCTCAATGGTGGCCGAGCAACTGGCTCCTCACAATACGCCAGTCACTACTCTTGATGAACTGTGGTATCGTGTTGAAGCTGCATGGGCAGCTGTACCTGTACACGCCATCCAAGCACTGTTTGACTCAATGCCCAGGCGTATCAAGGCCGTTATTACGGCCAGAGGTGGTTGTTCTGGGTACTGATTTCTCAGAATCTATGCGCCCAAATTGTGTGAAAATTTAATCACATGTCAGTTCTAGTAAAATATATTTGTCCAATGAACAACCTTTTATCATCTGCATTTCTTCTTAGTGTAGCAATTTTAATGGCCAGTAGTGTATATATGTATGTATGTCCCACATCTCCTCCTAAACCATTGGATGATTTTTACCAAACTTGGTACTCATATCATTACATTATGGAAATAATAACTGTGGGAATAAGAACCGCCCACCTATCAAAGGGGCGGGAGTGAGGGTGAAAAAAGCAGTGTAGCCCACGGCGTGAGAAGATCCTTACTTTTGTCATCCAATATTTTAGAAAGACAGCAATTAGAGATTTATAACAAAATTTACACAATTTCAAACTGCCAAGGAAACCACTACAAAATGATGACCCTCACAAAATGATGAAAGGAAAAAGTTTGTCGCTTATTGCATTTTCGCTGTTTATCCAGAAAATCTGCCACATGAAGCGTGACTTTACTGTAAACTGTATTCGTGACAAATTTTGCAGACAGTATTCACATATACCAATGAATGTACCAGAAAAATTACATCACTGTACGATACTTAATCAAGCGATCCGAAGCCATGAACAACAAATGCGTGAGAAACTACCGCATCATGCAAGACGTTTAAATTTATCACTTCGTTGCTACTAACTCTATTAGCAGCCCTCTTCGCAGACAGTATCCACATATGCCGCTGAATGTACCCATAAAAATATATCATATTTTACATATTCGTTGCTACTAACTCTATTAGCAGCCCTCTTCGCAGACAGTATCCACATATGCCGCTGAATGTACCCATAAAAATATATCATCTTTTACATACAGGGGTTCACGAGATATGACGTCATGAGCACTGAGCTTCGTGAGAAACTACCGCATTATGCACGACGTTTTAATTTATTACTTCTTTACTACTAGCTCCACTTAGAAGACATTTCGCAGACATCAGTCACACGTACCACTGCAGTTACCTGCAAAATTACATCACTGTACAGCACATAATTCCGGAGGTAAGCCATCATAAAAATTAAGCTGCGTGAGAATGATACTGCAGGGTAAAATTCGCTAGACATACAGGTGAAATACACTACTGGTCATTAAAATTGCTACACCAAGACGAAATGCAGATGATAAATGAGTATTTATTGGACAAATATGTTATACTAGAACTGACATGTGATTACATTTTCAGCAATTTGGGTGCATAGATCCTGAGAAATCAGTACCCAGAACTACCACCTCTGGCTGTAATAACGGCCTTGATACGCCTGGGGATTGAGTCAAACAGAGCTTGGATGGCGTGTACAGGTACAGCTGCCCATGCAGCTTCAACACGATTCCACAGTTCATCAAGAGTAGCGACTGGCGTATTGTAACGAGCCAGTTGCTCGGCCACCATTGACCAGACGTTTTCAATTGGTTAGAGATCTGGAGAATGTGCTGGCCAGGGCAGCAGTTGAACATTTTCTGTATCCAGAAAGGCCCGTACTTGACCTGCAAAATGCGGTCGTGCATTATCCTGCTGAAATGTAGGGTTTCGCAGGGATCGACTGAAGGGCAGAGCCACGGGTCGCAACACATGTGAAATGTAACGTCCACTGCTGAAAGTGCCGTCAATGCGAACAAGACGTGACCGAGACGTGTAACCAATGGCACCCCATCACGCCGGGTGATACGCCAGTATGGCGATGACGAATACACGCTTCCAGTGTGCGTTCACCGCGATGTCGCCAAACACGGATGCGACCATCATGAAGCTGTAAACAGAACCTGGATTCATCCGAAAAACTGACGTTTTGCCATTCGTGCACCCAGGTTCGTCGTTGAGTACACCATCGTAGGCGCTCCTGTCTATGATGCAGCGTCAAGGTTAACCGCAGCCATGGTCTCCGAGCTGATAGTCCACGCTGCTGCAAACGTGTCGAACTGTTCGTGCAGATGGTTGTTGTCTTGCAAACGTCCCTATCTGTTGATTCAGGGATCGAGACGTGGCTGCACGATCCGTTACTGCCATGCGGATAAGATGCATGTCATCTCGACTGCTAGTGATACGAGGCCGTTGGGATCCAGCACGGCGTTCCGTATTGCCGTCCTGAACCCACCGATTCCATATTCTGCTAACAGTCATTGTATCTCGACCAACGCGAGCAGCAATGTCGCGATACGGTAAACCGCAATCGCGATAAGCTACAATCCGACCTGTATCAAAGTCGGAGACGTGATGGTACGCATTTCTCCTCCTTACACGGGGCATCACAACATCGTTTCACCAGGCAACGCCGGTCAACTGCTGTTTGTGTATAAAAAATTGGTTGGAAACTTTCCTCATGTCAGCACGTTGTAGGTGTCGCCACCGGCGCCAACCTTGTGTGAATGCTCTGAAAAGCTAATCAATTGGATATCACAGCATCTTCTTCCTGTCGGTTAAATTTCGCGTCTGTAACACGTCATCTTCGTGTTGTAGTAATTTTAATGGCCAGTAGTGTATGTTGAACATGTGTGAAATATATTTGACATGTGCGTAGGAGAGTAAAGCCACGGATAAAAATCTCAGCCTAAACCACTGGATCTACTCCGATCAAATTTGGTGCATGTGTTACTTTGAATCTGGAAAGAAATGATGTAAGGGTAGGAACCACCAGTCTCCTATTGGGGTGAGAGTGACAATGTGGAGAGAGAAGGGAGGACAGGGGATGGACAGACAGACAGGGGGAAGGAGGAGATAGCTACAGATAGGAGGAGGAGGAGGAGATGGACATAGTGGAGGGGTAGATAGAGAGAGGGAGAGAGAGAGAGAGGAGAGGAGGAGATTGATGGAGAAAGGAAAGAGGAGGATATAGACAGAGAGAGAGGGAGGAAGAGACAGGCAGAGAGAAGGGATAGTAGGGAATGAACAGAGAGAGGAGGAGGAGAAAATGGACAGAGAAAGGAAGGGGGAGGAAATAGGGATAGGAAGGAAATGGGAGGAGATGACCAGGGAGACGGGAACGAGCAGATTCACAGGGAGATGGGGGAGAGGAGACGGACAGAGAGAGAGGGAAGAGGATATGGAATTAGATGGGGGAGGCGTAGGTAGACGAAGGGGGAAGGAGCAGATTGGCAGAGAGGGGGGAAGTAGCAGAATGAGCGGCAGGAGAAGGTGGACCGAGAGTGTGGAGTGGAGCAGGTGGACAGAGAGAGGGAGTGGTAGAGATGGGCAGGAGGAGTTGGACTGATAGAAAATTGGAATAAATACATATCCTGGCAATGCTGGGTATTCGGCTACTTTTTTATAAATAACTACTTAACCGCGGGGAACATTGCAGAGCGCAGCTAATAGTACTACAGATGAGATGTGACGATTCCTGGGAAAAGAGAACTTCGTAGTGCGTGCAGTGCAAGACCACAGAGGTGACGAGTCGCGACCTGAGCGCTGGTCCCCAGGTGGCGGCGCTGAGCCCCGGACGCCACCTCCAAATTGTGTCCGTGATCCCGGCGCCAATTACGGCCGCCTCGCCGCGCCCTCTGCAGGCTTAGCGCCCCCTGGGAGGTGACGCCGGATTACCCGGCCGTCACCCGCACAGCACTCCCCGCCACAGTGGCCTTTACTTGTTGCTGACTGCCGTCTTTCTGGACTCGCCGATGTGCGGAGTCCGACGGCGAATCTGCCACCGGCTACAACAACGCCATGCATCCAACTCACATGCAGAAACGTAAGCCACGAATGACCACCGATAAAAAATCCAAAGTTATGTTTATACTATGTTCAGTCATATTAAAATTTTATGTTTGACGGGATCCTTAGCCTCCAGATGTTTAATAAACTTAAACATCTACATCGTTACTCTGCATATTCACACTTAAGTGCCTGACAGAGGGTTCATCGAACCATTTTCATACTACTTTTCTACCATTCCACTCTAGAATGGCACGTGGGAGAAAGGAATACCTAAATCTTTCCGTTCGAGCTCTGATTTCTCTCATTTTATTGGGTTGGGTTGTTTTGGGGAAGGATGACTGGGTGCTGTGTGATGTCCTTAGGTTGGTTAGGTTTAAGTAGTTCTAAGTTCTAGGGGACTGATGACCATAGATGTTAAGTCCCATAGTGCTCAGAGCCATTTGAACCATTTTTTTTTGGGGGGGGGGGGGGAAGGAGACCAGACAGCGAGGTCATCGGTCTCATCGAATTAGGGAAGGACGGGGAAGGAAGTCGGCCGTGCCCTTTGAAAGGAACCATCCCGGCATTTGCCTGGAGTGATTTAGGGAAATCACCGAAAACCTAAATCAGGATGGCCGGACGCGGGATTGAACCGTCGTCCTCCAGAATGCGAGTCCAGTGTCTAACCACTGCGCCACCTCGCTCGGTCTCTTATTTTATTATGATGATCATTTCTCCCTACGTAGGTGGGTGCCAGAAAAATATTTTCGCTTTCGGAAGAGAAAGTTGGTGATTGAAAGTTCGTAAATAGATCTCGCCGCAAAGAAAACCGCCTTTGTTTCAGTAAGAGCCACCCCGACTCACGTATCATGTCAGTGACACTCTCATCCGTATTGCGCGATAACACGAAACGAGCTGCCCTTCTTTGCACTTTTTCAGTGTCCTCCGTCAATCCCACCTGGTAAGAATCCCACACAGCGCAGCAACATTCCAGCATAGGACGGACAAGTGTAATGTAGGCTGTCTCTTTAGTGGGTTTGTTGCATCTTCTAAGTGTTCTGCTGAAAGGGTACAGTACCGCCCGACATTGAAAATAGGTACAACATTCTTCGTTATTCTTGTCAGAACAACATATTTTTTCTAATAATAACTCAATTTCAATTAATACAACGAAGCCGGATCCAGTGTAGGAAAGAATGACAATTTATTTATTTAATTGATCACATGTGCACTCCCACAAAATAAATCCCTACATCCAGTTTGGTGAGATCTGTGAAATGAATGAATGTATGGTCGTCTGCTAACTGCAGATAGTGAATGTGAATATATGATCATCTTTGAGACGATCCTTTGGTCACCTTTGGTAGAACCAAAGAGATAAAATTTACCGGAGCTTTGAGTGCCTGAAATGTGGCTGACCAATATGGTAGCAAGGTGCTCCCCCACTTCGGCAGAGGTGCGAGAGGACCTGAAGAACGGCCATGTTTCAGCACTCTGCCGCTGGATCTAGTGTTGGTAAGACCTGTCTTAGGCGTGCTCCGTAAGGACAAAAGATTGGAGACATGGTATGCATGTGAAATACTTAAGAGTAGTTTAGAATAATAATTTCTCTATTTCAGGCACTTTTGTGGGGAGAATTAAATGTCAGGCAGGTAATATTAATGGGATCGTAGTAATCTTCGGAAGTGACCAACGGTCACAATGAAACCACGTGTAGCAATAAGTTGAAATACTTCCGAGTGCTTAAGTTAAGCTGAATTACTAGCGTCTGTACTATAAGTTGGAAACATTTAAGAAATGGCGTGTGCTGGACTTGAAATTAGAGACGAGTACTTCCACGTGGTGAGTACTGTGTGAGTCTCAATCTGTGTATGAGACAAAGGATAAAGAGAAGTACTCGTCCATGGTATCAGTTGAGGACTCGCGTGTGTGATGAATATGTTCTTAATATTATTTTGCTTGTTATGTTTCCGTGTGACGCTTGATTCAAACTACACTCCTGGAAATTGAAATAAGAACACCGTGAATTCATTGTCCCAGGAAGGGGAAACTTTATTGACACATTCCTGGGGTCAGATACATCACATGATCACACTGACAGAACCACAGGCACATAGACACAGGCAACAGAGCATGCACAATGTCGGCACTAGTACAGTGTATATCCAGCTTTCGCAGCAATGCAGGCTGCTATTCTCCCATGGAGACGATCGTAGAGATGCTGGATGTAGTCCTGTGGAACGGCTTGCCATGCCATTTCCACCTGGCGCCTCAGTTGGACCAGCGTTCGTGCTGGACGTGCAGACCGCGTGAGACGACGCTTCATCCAGTCCCAAACATGCTCAATGGGGGACAGATCCGGAGATCTTGCTGGCCAGGGTAGTTGACTTACACCTTCTAGAGCACATTGGGTGGCACGGGATACATGTGGACGTGCATTGTCCTGTTGGAACAGCAAGTTCCCTTGCCGGTCTAGGAATGGTAGAACGATGGGTTCGATGACGGTTTGGATGTACCGTGCACTATTCAGTGCCCCCTCGACGATCACCAGTGGTGTACGGCCAGTGTAGGAGATCGCTCCCCACACCATGATGCCGGATGTTGGCCCAGTGTGCCTCGGTCGTATGCAGTCCTGATTGTGGCGCTCACCTGCACGGCGCCAAACACGCATACGACCATCATTGGCACCAAGGTAGAAGCGACTCTCATCGCTGAAGACGACACGTCTCCATTCGTCCCTCCATTCACGCCTGTCGCGACACCACTGGAGGCGGGCTGCACGATGTTGGGGCGTGAGCGGAAGACGGCCTAACGGTGTGCGGGACTGTAGCCCAGCTTCATGGAGACGGTTGCGAATGGTCCTCGCCGATACCCCAGGAGCAACAGTGTCCCTAATTTGCTGGGAAGTGGCGGTGCGGTCCCCTACGGCACAGCGTAGGATCCTACGGTCTTGGCGTGCATCCGTGCGTCGCTGCGGTCCGGTCCCAGGTCGACGGGCACGTGCACCTTCCGCCGACCACTGGCGACAACATCGATGTACTGTGGAGACCTCACGCCCCACGTGTTGAGCAATTCGGCGGTACGTCCACCCGGCCTCCCGCATGCCCACTATACGCCCTCGCTCAAAGTCCGTCAACTGCACATACGGTTCACGTCCACGCTGTCGCGGCATGCTACCAGTGTTAAAGACTGCGATGGAGCTCCGTATGCCACGGCAAACTGGCTGACACTGACGGCGGCGGTGCACAAATGCTGCGCAGCTAGCGCCATTCGACGGCCAACACCGCGGTTCCTGGTGTGCCCGCTGTGCCGTGCGTGTGATCATTGCTTGTACAGCCCTCTCGCAGTGTCCGGAGCAAGTATGGTGGGCCTGACACACCGGTGTCAATGTGTTCTTTTTTCCATTTCCAGGAGTGTATAATACTCTGAGAGAGAAGCAAGGTGAGTCAGACGTCTATCCAGCAACGCCACTTGGCTTGCATTGCACAGGATGACGTGCATATATCGTCCAGCGTTCGTAGTAGGAAAGAAAAGTTACGAAGTGGGGCAGTGTCGTGTGGAACTGGGATGAATACTAATTGAAGTGTGAAAGCTGAAAGTGATGGGATTATAATGTTGTGACTATTCCTATGTTGTATTCCATGTTGCAATGTGGTGTATGTCATGTAATTTAAGTATGTGTGATTTGCATGGGAGAGTAGCAAGGTAGTTTCAGAGGTAGTGGGTTATGCATGTTCCTTTTTGTACCGCTCGGTCTGGAGGAAAGTTTCGTGATGATGGGTGTGAGAGTCGAAGTGTGAGATATAGCAAAAGATCCACCATCCTATCCAGAAAGTGCACTGTAGCATAAGATAGAGAATCACCAATGTAAAGCCATGCACACTGGGCGGAATTTCTCATGTGTTATTGTTGTAGGTTATAGAATTTGTGTGGTTAGGTTATAGAACTTATCGGAATAAATAAGATAGTGAAAAGAAAAAGATTGGTGGCCTTTTCCTTCGAATAGTGTGTTGCCATGATACCCAGAATTTATAATGTGTGCGCCATTCATATGCAGTGCGATGGCAACGTGTTGATCAAAGCCGTTGAATAAGAACGAAAATGTGGTATTGCCAGTGCGTAGTGAACATTCAGAGTTGTGTAAATTACTAATAGTCAGATGAGTGTTTCCGTTACGCAATATCCAAGCAGGAGAATAACTTTGAACTTAATTGTGAGTACTAGAGTTCATGTTACTTGATAACAAAAAAATGAATCCACTCGTTTGGCAGACCACTCATCTTGCAGGCCTGACTGCTTGATGCCACAGTATGAACAAGGCATGCGGGTGCCTCCCACTGCCAACAAAGCGCAGTCTTTGTTTTGCCCTCCCCACAATATTATCTATGTGGTGTTTCCAATTTAAGTTGCTCGGAACTGTAATTCCTAAGTATTTAGTCGAATTGACAGCCCTTAGATTTGTGCGATTTATCGTATACCCAAAATTTATCGGATTTCTTTTAGAACCCATGTGGATGACCTTGCACTTTTCTTTGTTTAGTGTCAATTGCCACTTTTCGCACCATACAGAAATTCTCTCTACATCATTTTGTAATTGGAATTGATCGTCTGATGATTATACTAGACGGTAAATTACAGCGTCATCTGCAAACAATCTAAGTGGGCTGTTCAGATTATTACCTAGATCATTTATGTAAATAAGGAACAGTAGTGGGCCTATGACACTAACTTGCGGAACGCCAGGTATCACTTCTGTTCTACTCGATGATTTACCGTGGATCACTACGAACTGTGACCTCTCTGAGAGGATATCACGAATCCAGTCACACAACTGAGACAAAACTCCATTTGTACGCAATTTGATTAATTGTCGCTTGTGAGGAACGGTATCAAAAGCCTTCTGGAAATCTAGGAATGTGGGATCGATCTGAGATCCCTTGTCGACATCACTCATTACTTCATGGGAATAAAGAGCTAGTTAGCTGTGTTCCATAAGAACGATATTTTCTGAATCCGTTTTGGTTATGCATCAATAAGTCATTTTCTTCAAGGTGATTCATAATGTTCGAGTACAGTATATGCTCCAAAATCCTGCTGCAAATTGAGGTCAGTGATATATTCCTTTCTTGAACATTGGTGTGACCTGTGATTCTTTCCAGTCTTTAGGTAGAGATCTTTCGTCAAGTGAGCTGTCGTATATGATTGCTAAGAAAGGCGCTATTGCGTCTGCATACTCTGAAAGGCTCCTGATTGGTATACCATCTGGACCGGAAGACTTGCCTTTCTTAAGTGATTTGAGTTTTTTCGCAGCACTTAGGATATCTACTTTTATGTCACTCATGCTAACAGCTGTTCTGGTTTCGAATTCTTGAATATTTACTTCGTCTTCTTTCGTGAAGGAATTACGGAAAACTGCATGTAGTAACTTCGCTTTAGTGGCACCATCATCGGTAACATTTCCATTTCCATCGCTATAGCGCAATGACGGTTTTTTACCACTGGTGTACTTTACATACGACCAGAATCTCTTTGGGTTTTCTACCATATTTTGATACAATGTTTCATTGTGGAAATTATTAAAAGCATCTCGCATTGACGTCCGCACTAAATTTCGAGCTTCCGTGAAACTTAGCCAGTCTTGGGGATTTTTTGTTCTCCTGAATTTGGCACGCTTTTTTCGTTGCTTCTGCAACAGTGTTCTGACGTATTTTGTGTACCACGGTGGATCAGTCCCGTCTCTTATTATCTTATGCGGTATGAATATGTCTATTGCTGTCGATACTGTATCTTTGAATTTGAGCAATATCTGGTCTACACTTACGTAATTAGCTTAGAAGGAATGGAGACTCTGTCTTGAGAAAACATGGTCCGTAGTAGGCTGTAATGCGATTTTTATTTTATTATGCAACTACCTAATTTCGACTACGCGTCCTTGCCAAGCACATTTTTAACATCTATACTTCACGTCATTTGTAAATCACTCTTAATTACAAAAAAGTAGCCATATTCCGTCATTTTACGAAGGGATCCACATTACAATGACAAATTCAGAATACTATCTTAAAAGGTGTCACAATAGCGTGGATCCTTTCGTGAAATGACGGAATATGACTACTTTTTACTTGTAATTAAGAGTGATTTGAAAATGACGTGCTGGCCGTTGTGGCCGAGCGGATCTAGGCGCTTCAGTCCGGAACCGCGCTGCTGCTGCGGTCGCAGGTTCGAATCCTGCCTCGGGCATGGATGTGTGTGATGTCCTTAGGTTAGTTAGGTTTAAGTAGTTCTAAGTCTAGGAGACTGATGACCTCAGATGTTAAGTCCCATAGTGCTTAGAGCCACTTGAAAATGACGGGAAGTACAAATGTTACAAATGTACTTGACAATGATGCGTAGTCGTAATTAGCTGATCGCATGATCAAATAAAAATAGCAATACAGCCTACTATGGACCACGTTTACGTGTATTAATAAGTCACATTAATGTGACCACCGCCTATTTTCGACATCAACGTGACGTAACTACTTACAACACTAGCAGTGCACGGTATATAAAACGTGTCGGTGGGCGAGGGGAGTAGGGGTGGGAGGAGGGTGGAAAACAGTGCAGTCGTTGTCGTAATGCGGAAACGGAGCGATTCATCTGATGGCCGAATGGTCATGATCATTGGCTTTCGCCAGGAGTGGAAGTATTTTCGATACGGCTATGTTTGTAAACTGTTCGCTCGCTGTTCTGGTTAAAGTATACCGTGTACGGCAAAATGCCGCTATGCCGAGAAACTGTGGTGCACCGTGGGGCATAGATGACAGAGGTGAATGATGGCTACGAAGATGTCTACTGGAGAATAGACAGGCAACTATAGAGAAACTGACAGCCCGGATGAACCAAGTGGCTACCGATAGTGTCTTCTCAATGACCGTTCAGCAGACGTTCGTTTCTATATATAGGGCTCTGCAGCAGGCACCTGGTTCATGCACCGCCACTGTCCGCTGTTCACCGACGACGCAGGCTGGAATCTGCACACCAATGCCGCAACTGAACGTCCACTGAGAGGCGACAGGTGAACTTTTCAGATGAATCACGTGTTGTGTTCCAGCGAACAGATGGCCGTTGGCGTTTAAGTTATGGCGTGAGACGTCTGAAACCAAATACCCCACAACAGTCATCGGATGGGTCCATGCCGGAGAGCATTCCGTGGGTGATCTCGTCATTCTGGAAGGCACAACGATTCAACACAAGTATACATCAATCCTTGGGGACCATGTCCACCCTTACAAGCGGTTTCTTTTTCCTTGGCATGATGGCATCTACTAGCAGGACAATGCAATGCGTCACACAGCTTGCAGTCTATATAGGTGGTACGAAGAGCATCAGGACGAGTTTACCGTGCTCCCCTGGCCACCAAACGTACCGAATTAAAACCCAACTAGAACTTGTGGGACCGCGTCGATCGGGCTGTTCTCGCCATGGAATCTCAACCGAGAAACCTACCGCGGCTGGCCACCGAATTGGAGTCACCGTGGCTCCACATCCCTGTCGGTATCTTCCAAGACCTCATTAACCCTAGGACACCCAAGCCTTCTTTTCTAACTTGGATGCCTAAAAGGGAGGGGGGGGGGGGGGGGAGGTACGGCGAGTCCACAGGTATTAAAGAAGTTTACTGACGAAAAATTACAGCTTTCAAAATGGTTTATGTATTTTAACTAAGGCATCGGTTTATAAATATTGTTAATTGTTATAAATATTGGATTGAGTGAATAAAAAATTGACATATTGCAATACAAAATACAGATGTGTTCATATACAATAGACTACTCTGAGTCCTCAACTTCAAGGCAAGAGACACACTTCACAATTTTTTCTGAATGTGTGTACACACATGTTTATTACACTGTCCACAATACTGTTTTGGTTTACTTAGATTGTTGTACTTCTGCTTCTTTGTTTTAGCTTTTCTTACACAAATATGGCACCGACCTTTCCCTGCAGGAGGCTGACGTGCTTTGTTGTCACTTCTTTGATTTTATTTTGTAGAATAGTCTCCACTGATTGAACAATTTGGTTAGATAACCATCTTGCATTGGCACTTCTTTCTTCTACCTGCAATTTCACTAGTTCCAACCCAGTTTGCAGAAGATAAAGTTTCCGTTTGTTGTGTTGCTTTTCATTCCATCTTGGATGTTGCTGGATGTATACGGTGGTTGCACTGATAGCACAATTGTCGATGACAGAGTAAAATACAGATAGAGGCCATCTCTTTGTTCCCATCTCGCAGGTGTACATACGCGCCATTTGATCAATGGTATCAATTCCACCTTTAGTGGAATTATAATATGCATTTATCTCGGTTTTATTCTTCTCTCCTCCAACAGTGCCTTTCTCTTGGTGCACTGTTGCCAAACATCAGTAAGTTTTTTCTTGGTTTCGTTTTTGCTGTGTAGGACACCAAAGATACTGGAGGCCTACGTGTTGGGAACTGCACTAACTCACTGCAAGTTTAAAAGATAAATAACAGCTGACTGACAACAACAATCACTTCCTCTGAAAGTAAACCGATTGTTGTGAATATCAAGAATACCAACCAACAAGAAACTAACTTGCATTGTTGTAGAGATGAGAAATACGAAATCCTACTAAGGGAAACTTTCTATAGCATGGAAGCCTAAAGGGAGGGGGGTTGTTGGACCCATAATAAGTTTATTTATTTTTTCTTTCAAAGCAGGAATTTTCTATTCAATATATTGACACTAAAGTTTTATAAAATAGCCAACAAACAATAACTCAAAGGGAATATCTAGTATGAAAGTTCCTTGGTCAAAAGCAGGGGACATAAAAAAATTGTGGGTTCAACGACCCCCTTAGGCGTCCTAGGGTTAACTCTCTTCCTGTACGTCTTGCAGCCGTCCGCTCTTCAAAAGGTGGTTGTTCAGGTTTTGGCATGTGGCCACATTTATGTGACCGGACAGTGTATGTGTAGTCTCTCCAGTTCTGAGTCACTAAACAATATTCATTTTGGTTTACAGCAGTCGAGCCTTGGTTCCATTCCTCGATTTTTACCCCTCACACTTCCCGCCTTAACCAAATTGGCTATTACATTATGCCTCAGGCTGCGTACCACGAACATATCCATTCTATTAGTCAACTTAAGCCATAAACATCTTTTCTAGCCGAATAGATTCAGTATATCTATACATGGTATCCGATCTGTCCATCCAACCTTCAGCTTTCTTCTGCAACACCACATTTCAAAATTTTCCAGTCTCATCTTGTCTGTACATTCTATCTTTCACATTCCACCTCCGTACGTCACACTCTGCACAAATGTTTTCAGGAAAGACATCTGAAATACAAAACACACAGATACGCTCGTGAGCGAAAACAGTATGACTACTACCCACCATGAGATTGGATTGTTCCTGCTGGCGTTTTGGGGATGTAACGCGGCAAGGGAAGTATATAAGCGGAACAGAGGCGAATGGGAAATCGTTCTAGCCACGATACAGGCCACCAATGTAGAAATCCATTGGCATAAGCAACTCTGAAAAAGGCTACATTTTTACGGACCGGCGCCAAGGATCGAGCATCTCAGAAGCGGCGAAGTGGATCGTCATTTCGTGTGCTAATGCCGTGACCATCTTATCAAGAACGGTCGACGGACAGTGAGTTCACTACCACGCTCCTCAAACCTCTGAATCACGATTCAGGCCTCGTGACACGCATAGTTATCCTGCTACAAGATGCCATCGTCGTGGAGGAAGACATCAAGCTTGAAGGGATGCAAGTGGCCCGTAAGAATGTTCACGGAGCGCACTGCTGTCATGTTGTCTTCGATTACTACCACAGGTGCCATGGAAGCCCAACTGAATGTCCACCTTAGCGTAATAATGACCCCACCGGCCTGTGTCCAAGGCGCAGCGCGTGTTTCGCCAGGCGTGTCCGGACAATACTGTTGATCTGGTGATTCATTCGTCCATTCGACACGTTTCCAATTGATTCAGGTCCAATTTCGATGATCCCATGTCCGCAGCAATCATAATTGACGATGTCGTTGGGTCAACATGGGGATGTCTATAGATCGTCTACTCTGGAGCCCCATTTTCAACAATGTATGCTGAACGTTCTCGTTTACATTCGTTCCTCTTGTGGTGAAGGTAGAGAGAAGCTGCCTTAGAACAGCTAATAGCCCCCAGGTCACACACACAAGCCGAAGAGAAAGTGCTAGATGCAGCCATACTAGCCCTGTTACATCAGAGAGAGAGAGAGAGGGGGGGGGAGGGGGGGGGGAGATAAGACACATGAGAACTGTTTACGACTAAGGCAAACAGATTCGTAATGAAAATCATATTGTTACAGTAATCACTGAAGATGCTTGTAAGTAAGTCGGAACATGTATTGTGTAAATTGCTCTTCTATAACCGTCGCAAAAGACAATATACTCGTGTAATCTATATTCCTTGCACAGCTGAGACTGCAGAAAACGAGGCCTAAAAACAAAATGGGGATAAGAAGTCTCAATAAATATCAGACTGATACGGAGTGAGCAAGTATGGCAAACGAAGATGGAGGGCACAGGGGGGGAAGAAATAGCTTTTATCCTTCAGAAGGAGTGCTGTTTTTAAAGCGTATTAGCAGGCAGTTTAAACTAATGTGGGACTGATGTCGAATCACTGCATATTCGTAAAAATGGTCTACTGAAATAAACTTCGTAAGAATAAAGTAAATATCAGGGCCTGAAAAGCTCAACAGAAGAGACAACTTGCAAAAGTACCATCATCAGGATTATCAGTGGCCGTATTGTTGTCAGGAAACAAATTTCTGACAACGTGAAAAACTTAGAGGTGCAGGCAAAATACACGAATATTCAGTCTCACGAAATTCAACAAACTTGCACTGTGCTCTTCATAAAAGTAATAAATTGTAGTGCTACATTATTGCAACCCTACTATTAATATAATGCAGCAATTAAAAAACTATAATCGTTGCAACACACACTGTCAATACAAAATTTATCATTTATCCTGATAAGCAAGACTTCATACACCAACTGATTGCCTGGATGCAGTCTACAGCCGAACCTCGTCCAGTGCACCTGAATAACGTACGACACATCGCTAGCTGCCATGTAGTCATAAGGGAAGTAACATACTTCATTCGGCGATAGACAATGTTGCTTTCCAGAAAATTCGCACACCACGAAAGAAAAGAGGTACCGAACCAGGCCCTCACTAACGAGGTTAACACGGCAAGTGTCGTTACCCTCTTTTTCAGAAACTATTCTCAGTGGAAAAGTAAGCGAACATATATCTTGGCTTATCTAACGATGCACGACCATTTCTGAAAAAACTATGATCAAAGTTTCCAAGAAGGAAAGAAGGACGATTGGGTTTAACGTCCCATCGACATCGAGGTCATTAGAGACGGAGCACCAGCTCGGATTGTGTCAAGGATGGGGAAGGTAATCGGTCGTGTCCTTTCAAAGGAACCATTCCGGCATTTGCCAGGAGTGATATAGGGAAATCATGGAAAACCTAAATCTGGCTGTCCGGACGCGGGTTTGAGCCGTCGTTCTCCGAATTCGAGTCCAGTGTGCTAACAGCTGCGTCACCTCGCTCGGTGTCAAAGTTCCCGTCGTAAGTTGCATGGCTTTTAGCAAGCGAGAAGTTCAACCACAGTTGTGGCACAGCGAGTAGCGTTGCGGTTTCACAATTTTGCGCCCCGTGTTCGAAACACAATTATTGTTTTATTTCTTTTATTTTATTTTGTTTTCGTTTATCTACTCATGTCGTAGAAGATTACTACACCAATGTTTCTTGTCAAATCAAGCGATAGAATGAGGTTATATTAATTATAATATTATGACTGTATTTCACAATGTCATTAATTCATTATACACTGAATCGCCAAAGAAACGGGTATAGTCATGCGCATTCAGAGACGTATAAACAGGCAGAACACGACGCTGCTGTCGGCAACCCCTATATAAGATAATAACTGTCTGGCGCAGTTGCTGCTACAATGGAAGGTTATCAAGATTTGAGTGAATTTGGAAGTGGTGTTATAGTCGGCGCACGAGCGATGGGACGCAGCATCTCCGAGGTAGCGATGAATTGGGGTTTTCCCGCACGACGGTTTCACGAGTGAACCGTGAATATCAGGAATCCGGTAAAACATCATTTCTCCGACATCGCTGCGGGCAGAAAAAGACCCTGCAAGAACGGGCCAAAGACGACCCAAGAGAAATAAGTGCAGCTCTTCCACAAATTGCTCCAGATTTCAATGCTGACTCATCAACAAGAGTCAACGTGCGAATCACACAACGAAACATCATCTATATGGGCTTTCGAAGCCGAAGGCCCACTCGCGTACCCTCAACACAAAGCTTTAAGCGTCGCCTGGGCCCGTCAACACCGACTTTGGGCTGTTGATGACTGGAAACATATTGCATGGTAGGACGAGTCTCGTTTCAAACTGTATCCAGTGGATGGACGTGTACGGGTATAGAGAGAACCTCATGAATCCATGAACTGTTCAAGCTGGTGGAGGCTCTGTAATGGAGTGGGGCGTGTGCAGTTGGAGTGATACGTCTAGATAAGACCCTGACAGATGACACGTATGTAAGCATCCGTCTGATCACCTGCATCCATTCATGTCCATTGTGCTTTCCGACGGACTTGAGCAATTCCAGCAGGATACTGTGACACCTCACACTTCCAGAAATGCTACAGAGTGGCTCCAGGAACACTCTTCCGAGTTTAAACACTTTCGCTGGCCACTAAACTCCCCAGACATTTACATTATTGAAAATATCTAGGATGTCTTGCAACGTGCTGGTCAGAAGAGATCTCCAGCCCCTCGTTTTATTATGGATTTATGGTCAGCCCTGTAGGATTCATGGTGTCAGTTCCCTCCAGCACTACTTCAGACATCAGTCGAGTCCACGCCACGTCGTACTGCAGCACTTCTGCGTGTTCGCGGATGTCCTACACAAAGTTAGTCAGATGTACCAGATTCTTTGGCTCTTCAGTGATATTGCATGGGGGCTTAATTATATATAATGAAAATAATTTTTATTTTTCGTAGCTGTATGTCCGATTACGTAGTCTCGTAAACGGTTGGCCCTGACTAGTATTTGTACGCAATCTGACTGCATAGAACAACAACAAAGAATGAAATGAAATTTCCGTTAACACAATTAATTAATTAAGTCCCCAGCAACTACAAAACCTACGAAACCAAAGCACAAGTATAACTGTTCTGTGTGTGGAAGTATGACTCAACGTACACATCTGGCACGGTTCTTCTTCAATAAGACAAGAAATTTCAAATACCATTTATACTGAAGTGATAAAAAAAATTAGAAATACTATAATTGCGCAAGAAAACCAGAATTACACTCTAATACAAGAACACAAGCCAGATGCTTTGTTGACTGAACCTGTAATGACGCATTATTCAGGACATTGAAATAATGAGAAAAAAAAAGAAAAGGAGTTTTGTTACCTTCATATATATTGATGAAAAGCACTCTAATCATTACAATATCTCCATTAGAACAACATCTGCTGTCTAGCCCATCAAACAACTGCATAAAACATGAACAAGCACTCACTACTACGACATCTCCACAAGCACTCCATACTACGACCTCTCGACAAGAACTTTTCACTACGTCATCTCAGCAAGCACTGACTACTACGAGTTCTCGACAAGCACTCTTCACTACGACATCTCAGCAAGCACTGACTACTGCCACATTTCGACAAGAACTCTCCACTAGCACATCTCAACAAACACTCTCTACTACGAGTTCTCGACAAGCACTGCCAATGGAGGCGGCGAAATAAAACTCTTTGGCGCAATCTCTGGCGCTGCGGCTCAGTGTAGCCACCTTTCATATGCCCTTCCTCCACGGGCCAGAATTTGATGGTATTTTTGCCAGCATTGGTGGTGAAAATACCACCAAATTCGTCCACAAAAATACAGACAAAAATAAAAGATAATATTAATACGTAAATATCACATAATTAGATAAAATTTTGGCTTTGCACTGATCTTTCAATAACCTAATATATAAAATACAGTAAGCAATACAAATTCTTTCATACATGTGACTTTACATAATAGTTTACACAATACACAAAAAATCAGTTTATACAAATGTTCACATAAAATGCTTTCAATGATTAGTTCCAGCAGTAGCACCCAGCAATGGTCAACAGGTGCAGACACCAACAAGTGACATCATTCAGCAGAAGCAGTTCCATTAGTGGCACCCAGCAATGTTGAGTAGGTGCAGACACCAACAAGTGACTTCATTACAGTAGAAGCAGTTCCATCTGTGGCACCCAGTAATGTTGAACAGGTGCAGACAGCAAGAAGTAACATAATTTCAGTAGAAGCAGTTCCAATAGTGGCACCCAGCAATGTTGAGTAGGTGCAGACACCAACAAGTGACTTCATTTCAGTAGAAGGAGTTCCATCTGTGGCACCCAGTAATGTTGAACAGGTGCAGACAGCAAGAAGTAACATAATTTTAGTAGAAGCAGTTCCAATAGTGGCACCCAGCAATGTTGAGTAGGTGCAGACACCAATAAGTGACTTCATTTCAGTAGAAGCAGTTCCATCTGTGGCACCCAGTAATGTTGAACAGGTGCAGACAGCAAGAAGTAACATCATTTCAGTAGAAACAGTTCCAATAGTGGCACCCAGCAATGTTGAACAAGTGCAGACACCAACAAGTGACTTCATTTCAGTAGAAGCAGTCCATCAGTGGCACCCAGCAATGTTGAGCAGGTGCAGACACCAACAAGTGACATTATGTCAGTAGAAGCAGTCCATCATTGGCACCTAGTAATGTTGAACAGGTGTAGACACCAACAAGTTACATCATTTCAGTAGAAGCAGTTCCATCAGTGGCACCCAGCAATGTTGAGCAGGTGCAGACACCAACAAGTGACATTATGTCAGTAGAAGCAGACCATCATTGGCACCCAGCAATGTTGAGCAGGTGCGGACACCAACAAGTGACATTATGTCAGTAGAAGCAGTCCATCATTGGCACCTAGTAATGTTGAACAGGTGCAGACAGCAACAAGTGACATCATGTCAGTAGAAACAGTTCCATTAGTGGCACCCAGTAATGTTGAGCAGGTGTAGACACCAACAAGTGACATTATCTCAGTAGAAGCAGTCCATCAGTGGCACCCAGCAATGTTGAGCAGGTGCAGACAGCAACAAGTGACATCATTTCAGTATAAGCAGTTCCACTAGTGGCACCCAGCATTGTTGAGCAGGTGCAGACACCAACAAGTGACATTATTTCAATAGATGCAGTCCATCAGTGGCACCCAGTAATGTTGACAGGTGCAGACAGCAACAAGTGACATATCATCACTGGTTGAGCAGTTCCAACAGTGGCACCCAGTAATGTTGACCAGGTGCAGACAGCAGACCATAACATTCACTATCACTAATCACACTGTTCATAAGAGTTTATCAGCAGAAATTAAACATGTCCTAGTGGCACCAATCATGTACAAAAAGTGCAAGTAACAGTCCATAATATTCACTATCACTAATCACACAGTTCATCAGCAGAAATTAAACATTTCTGAGTGGCACCCATTATGTTGAAGAAGTGTAGGTAACAGTCCATAATATTCACCATCACTAATCAGACAGTTCAGGCATGAACAATAGTTTGAATGCACACACAATTGCTTTTACAAAATTATTATCAATGCTCTTACACTAAACATACAAATTCTAATAAACACACAAATGATATCAGATAATTGTCATATTAACTAATACAATACACAAATAACAGTAAACCTATAATATTTATGGGTGTCAGTGCAAGCCACAACAAACAAGTAAAATAATATTTAGGAGATAGGTTGGGACCAATTATTTGGGATTAGGAAAGGAAAACACACAAAACACACTCACTCATCTTTCGTCCACATTAGTGCTACTGTGTAATTGAATAGTGTTAACTGTGTAAATGCAATTCTGTCAAAATTTGATGTTCATCATGTGTATCAAGTAGTAGTGGCAGCAATGTATAACAGTCAATAATACAGTAGTTAGCCAACGTCATAGTCATCATGTCAAGACCAATGTTTGCCAAGCCAGATCAAAATGTACGGTTGCTGAACAACTGTCAGTGTGCCAAGATATGCAAATACTTCCTCTCTCCAAAAAAAAAAGTATGTACTGCTTAGTGCTTTAACAAAGTGTGTGTGTAGACTATCTTCCTTCTACCTTAGTGTACTGCTTAGTGCTTTAACAAAGTGTGTGTGTAGACTATCTTCCTTCTACCTTAGTGTTCTAGTCTGTCATCTTCATCCTCCTTGTTCCATATAAACCAACAAAAAGAAATAGGCACCTCACTTACTTTGCCTCTTATCTACCAAAACTCCAATAATCATCAGCATCACATAATCTCAATACTTCAATAATACCTCTTACGTCGATACATATAAATCTTATCATCAATATCATTTACCTTACCTCTTGTCCACCAAAACTCCCATAATCATCAACTTCACACAATCTCAATACCTCAATAATATCTCTTCAATACGTCGACAAATATAAACCTTATCGCCAATATCATTTACCTTACCTCTTGTCCACCAAAACTCCAATAATCATCAACTTCACACAATCTCAATACCTCAATAATACCTCTTCAATACGTCGATACATATAAACCTTATCACCAATATCATTTCACTTCCATAACAACTCTTTCCTCTAGTCAGTTTCCTCGAACAAGTACGAATAAAATCCTAGTGCAAACTTCAATTCATCATCCCATACAATCCGAAGAAACAATGTCAACACACAACCTCTGTGTAATCCATCTGACCCTAATCTTCTACTCATTATAAATTATAAAATACATTTTGGTTACCTTGTCCATCATTAAATAAAAGAAATGCATACATGACCTCTAACAGACTTTAGTTTGAATAACTCTCAGTAAGTAAGTACGAGTACGGAGTGTTAATGATCGTAATATTTCACAGTGTGTACACCACTTCAAGAATCATGGCAGAAGCAAACATGTGGAGTATTTTGTGTCAAGTGTCACTTCCTATTTCAATTGCTCACGAAGAATGCAGTGTAATAACTGTCAATGGTCTAAACCTAGTGTTGGTCAGTCATGTCGTTAGCTTCCTTTCTATTAGCATAAATTTATACAGCTTTCATAAAGCCTCCAGCTCATGTGACTTCTATGAAGTTTCTTTTACTAGTGTCGTTCGTCGAATTATAGCAGTTCATTTTCTTATCTTTAAAATATAAGGCACTGAGCGTAAGCAAAACATGCAATAGCGAGTAAATATACCAGTAGAGAACAGAATGTCAACAAGTGGATGCAGTGCAATCCCTACAACGAGGCTCTACCAAGCAAACAATCTATAATTAATACCATAGTGTGACCTAAACTCTATGTTCGTACACTGTACATCAGCATTGCTATATAACAAATTAAAGAGTAGTTATGATAACAAAACAGAAATGTGTAAATATGCAATCCATACGCACAGCAGCAAACATCTATCTTACGTAATAAACAGGTCATTAGCATCAAATCAGCATAAGCAAATAAATGTTCATATGTAATCTTAATAAGTAAACATGGAGGCGCAAGCAGATAAATCACAAAGTATAACCTACATACATAACCATATCAGCACAATTAATCAGGTGACAATTATAATTTAAATAAATAAGCACAGCAGGCACATAAAAAAAAATGACATCAGTGGAAAAGCAGTGCAGCCAAGCGATGCATAATATACACAAGTAACAACCCTGTTCATTAATCAATCATTGTCAAAACCAGTTAACGTACGCAAGCACGTCGCTTAACAAGTAAATTCATAGAACATGAAATTAGCACAAAGTATGAATCACGTAATCGCGAGCAGCAAATTTCGTCTAAAGTACGTACCTAAGTGGAATTATGTTACCTGAAAAATAAACTCAATTAATAGTTACCCTTTTTAGTTTATTACTTTTTTCTTCGAAATTACATTCTTCCTGAAATTTTCTCGATAGCAAGTCGTCTTAACGTCGGACACGCACAGAATTTACCTGAAGTTCTTAAATATTTTATAGAACCGTATCCTGAAAAATACTGAACGTTAATAACATAATTTACCAAGTCACTATAGCTTTATACTGAATTTAATCGGAGAAATTAGACTGTGTATTTGTTTACGGCTGTCAGTGCATTCGCACTGAGCGCTCGATCAGCTGTAGGCGCGTGACGTAGAAAGTGATTGTTTGCGGTCAACGACTGCCTTGTACGCCGCGCATACTTAACTGTTGCTTTGAGTATGTGCCGCCGCCAAAACACAGCGCGGTATACTTGTATTCTCTGCATGTTTACATGTAGCTGTTAGTTTCTCTAAAGTATGTCATTCCATAAAAATTTTAACGTTCGATAAATGATGTATTCCCTTAGAGCGTCGAGATTTAAGAGTTTCTACTTCAACAGTGTTATCATGAATAATTTTGCGAATTCTATATGGACCGTTATAAAGCAGAAAAAATTTGCGACACAATCCCTTTCCTTTGTGAGACAAACGGTGGGACTTAATTAACACCTTTTGACCAACTGACAAGATTTTTAAACGACCGGGATGTTTAGCTGATTTCTCTCTTCTAGCAGCCGCAGATGCAATATTTTGTAGGGCGAGGTTGACAACTTCAGAATGCCGCAGTTTCCGTGAAGGCGGAAAAGGAACGATTTCAGAAATGCGATTTGTCGGTGCTTTATTTTTTAATATCAATATAGGCGGTAAAGAAGTTGAATCATTAGGGAGTTCATTCAGAATGTTTTGAAAAATATGAAGATACTGATCCCAAGTTCTGTGATTCTGATGACAATAAAGACGACACAATTTATTGATTTCCTTCATCCATCTCTCTGAAGCATTAGATTGAGGGTGAAAAAGTGAAATGAAAATTGGTTTAATTTTACGACGCCGTAGAGTACGAAGCCAAATTTTAGAGCGAAACTGTGATCCATTATCTGATATAACCTTATCAACATGACCAACTTCTTTAAGAAAATGTTTGATGAAAGCGTTAGATACTGAACGAGCTGTTGCTTTGCGTAAAGGTGTAAAACACACATATTTTGATGTTAATTCCACTGCTACCAAAATGTACGCAAAACCATTAGTAGAACGAACCACTGGACCGAAAAAATCGACTGCAGCCATGTCCTTTAATTTCGCTGGAATGATAGGAAACAACGGTGCTCTGTGAGAAATAGTTGGCGGCTTAGTCTTTTGACATAATTTACATTTGGCAAGAACAGATCGAATACGTTTTTCCATATTACTGAAGTAGCAATTTTCTCGTAATTTATGAAAGCGTTTTCTGGGACCAAAGAGTGCATAACTGAAATGCGTATACCAAATCAGTTTATTAACCCACTCATCAGGAATATAAACTAACAAAACAGAGTGGTCGACCGATTTTCGTTTAAAAAGAATGTCATTACGAACTAAATAATGCTGTCTAATCGCTACGCTTTCCTTTCTCCTCCACTTCTCCTAAAAGTCCTTCCAGATTGGATCCTTATTTTGCTCCTTAGCGATGTCCTGGAGCGAAGACGAAATAAAGTTCTCAAACGCAACACCTTGAATATACATCAAACAATAATTGTTTTCTTTGCAGTCCTCTTCAGCACTTTGTTTCAAACCCACAGGTGCATGTGATAAAGCATCAGAAACAATATTTGAAGAACCCTGTATGTAAACAATACTAAAATCAAATTCCTGTAGATACAACGCCCATCGTGACAATCTGCCATGAGTTAATTTTGTTGACATAAGAAATTCCAGAGCTCGGTGATCGGTGTAAACCTTAGTATGTCTGCCATACAAAAATGTTCGAAACTTTGTGAAAGCCCAAACAACAGCCAAAGCTTCAAGTTCCGTAATCGAATAATTCTTTTCGGATTTAGAGAGAACACGACTTCCAAATGCAATAGTCTTCTGTACTACAACGCCGTTTTCTTCTCTCTCTTGAAATAAATGTGCACCTAGGCCTTTGTATGATGAGTCCGTCGCCAAACAAAAATCTTTAGATAAATCCGGATGTGAAAGAAGTGGAGCAGCAACTAAAGCATCACGAACTAGTTCAAATTCTGACTGAGCTTCCTCATCCCAACACCAATTAGAATTCTTTCCAGATAATTCACATAAACGAGGTGTGGCCAAATTGTCCAATCTAACAAAGCGTCTAAGAAAATTACAGACACCAAGGAAACTACGAACATCACGTTTTGTGGTAGGTACAGCATAATTACGAATAGCGTCTAGTTTCTCTGGATCAGGAATAATACCTTCTGTAGAAATAATATGACCGAGAAATTTCACCTGAGAACGACCAAATTCAGATTTTTCCAAGTTCACTGTAATGCCAACTCGTGCAAAAATACGTAATAATGAATCCAAAATTTTGTTGTGCTCACTCCAAGAATGTTTAGCAATAAGAATATCGTCAACATACGAAGTAATAAACAGGTAAAATTTCGTTTAAACTACGAATGAATGCTGCTGAAGGTACAGTAAGTCCAAATGGTAATTTTCGAAATCACTTTTAGGTAAAATCGTCATATCCGGTTATTGTTTAATTACTCTCTAGATAGATTGATAGTCGAAGAGTTGTTTTGACAGATGCAAAGAATAGTAAAAGAGTAGGCAGCGGTGCAGAAAACTAAAAGGGAAATAGCACCACTACAGCTCGGGGCCCTATGCACGCTACGGCACATATTCACTTAGTGTAGTGAATCGCCTGAGGACTTTAATAGCCGCACATAATTTCCAGTTTGTGACTTAGTGGCAAATTTGGCAGAAGTGCGTACGTAAATTGATCTAACCATGAACATGGATGTATGTCATTCTTAGAATTGCGAAAGATCTTAAATTTCCCAACAGTCAAGAAATGTTTAGTCAAAGTTTTCTCCTCGTGGCGACAAAGACCTACCGCGTCTGTCCCAGTCCAAACGTCGATTATTGTCAATTTCGCGCGCCTGGCACTCTCTTGTTGCATCCCGTAAATGAAACAAATTATTTTCTTCAAAGCCCTCTGCTATCTGTGATTTTAAATTTCTTCTGCTGTTTTTTCCTACAATTTCGCCTTCGATTTGTTTGACTTGCTTTCGTAATGCGTCAAATTCCCTTTTAACGCGTTCATTAAATTTTCCCTTATTTTCAACATGCTTATTTATGTTCTGGTACTCTTCGGTTTATGAAAATGGCAATGGAGCTGTATCATCTGAATCTCTGTCCCCATTTAAACTAAAACTTGTCAGTTTATCCAAAATCTCTTCACTTCTTTCCGATAAGTCACCTATCTGTTCTTTCTGTTTATTTACGTCTTCCGTAAGTGTCGCAACTCGGGTTTCGGTATTGTCACATTTAGTAGTTAACTGTTCATACTGTTGCGTTAAGTTATTTATTCTGTCATTTGGTACGGATTCCTCGATTCTTTCAAGTATTTCTTCCTTATCGTGTGCACATTGTAAATTTAACTCTGAAAATTTCTGTACTATCACGCGATCTCTTTCCTCCTGTTCTCTATCCTCTTCCCTTTGTCTAATCTCTACTGCAATTAATCTATTATTGTGAGCATTCAAAATCGGTTGTACTTCTTCTCTAATTTCTTTCTTTAATTCATCTTTCATGTTTTTGAAACATGTCCCAATTCGTGAATCTAACCGTGTTTCCATTGTTTCCATCTCTGTTTTAATTGTTCCTATTTGTGATCCCACTGTTTTTAATTCAGATCCCAACTGTGATCCCAGTGAGTCTAACCGTGTTTCCATTGTTCCCATCTCAGTTCTAATTGTTCCTATTTGTGATCCCACTGAGTCTAACCGTGTTGCCAAAGTTCCCATCTCTGTTTTAAATTCAGATCCTAACCGTGTTTCCATTGTTCCCATTTGTGAGTCTAACCGAGATCCGAAATTTAATATTGCACCCATCAACTGCTCCATATTAAATGGTTCAAAATTCTTTTCGCCCCTAACATTTCCCGCAAAACTAACTTCCTTCTGCATAGCCATAAAGCTATCTGTGTTCGATACTATTTCAGAATCTTCTATCGTTGATCTCGTATTCTGTGAATTTTCTGATTGAGAAAAATTTTGAAATGGTTCCGGACTATTTTCCCGACTTATTAAATTGTTTTCCACTTCATTATTCATCACACTGTTCTCCTGTGTTGGCGAGTTCGCCATGTTAACAATTTCGTCATTCTCACTATTCATCATTTTTGCCTTTTTCATTGATCACGTAATCATCTACAAAATATACAAAACTCGTCACTATATGAAAATTACACACAATGACACTTTATCATCAACAATATCATTCACATGAAATGCTTCCCTCAAACACGATTAACGAACAATAGAAGAATGACAATTACCAAATCTACACATGCAATATAGACTACAATTACTAAACTACAAATTAGTACAACAATACTACTGTCTACTATTTTTACAATCAGAAGATTTCCAAGGGACGATCCTGGCAGGGTCGCCATGTGCATGGTGGCTTAATTATATATAATGAAAATAATTTTTATTTTTCGTAGCTGTATGTCCGATTACGTAGTCTCGTAAACAGTTGGCCCTGACTAGTATTTGTACGCAATCTGACTGCATAGAACAATAACAAAGAATGAAATGAAATTTCTGTTAACACAATTAATTAATTAAGTCCCCAGCAACTATAAAACCTATGAAACCAAAGCACAAGTATAACTGTTCTGTGTGTGGAAGTATGACTCAATGTACACATCTGGCACAGTTCTTCTTCAATAAGACAAGAAATTTCAAATACCATTTATACTGAAGTGATAAAAAAAATTAGAAATACTATAATTGCGCAAGAAAACCAGAATTACACTCTAATACAAGAACACAAGCCAGATGCTTTGTTGACTGAACCTGTAATGACGCATTATTCAGGACATTGAAATAATGAGAAAAAAAAAGAAAAGGAGTTTTGTTACCTTCATATATATTGATGAAAATCACTCTAATCATTACAATATCTCCATTAGAACAACATCTGCTATCTAGCCCATCAAACAACTGCATAAAACATGAACAAGCACTCACTACTACAACATCTCCACAAGCACTCCCTACTACGACCTCTCGACAAGAACTTTTCACTACGACATCTCAGCAAGCACTGACTACTACGAGTTCTCGATAAGCACTCTTCACTACGACATCTCAGCAAGCACTGACTACTGCCACATCTCGACAAGAACTCTCCACTAGCACATCTCAACAAACACTCTCTACTACGAGTTCTCGACAAGCACTGCCAGTGGAGGCGGCGAAATAAAACTCTTTGGCGCAATCTCTGGCGCTGTGGCTCAGTGTAGCCACCTTTCAATATATGTGTGTATGGTATCTTCAGGAGCTACAATATTTTTAAATTCTCATATTCTTATATTTCGTTCTTATATTAATTCTCACATTTGATTCATAAATTTGTTGTTCACGGAGATTTGGTGCATTGCTTTGATGATGCCGATAGTAGAAACATTGGAAACCACAAATTCCGAACACTATGAGCACCGCGCGAAAGTAGGTTTGCCTCAGTAAAATCTCTTCGTATGAATCTCACTTAGGGAAAGAAACGTGGCTGCTACTGCTGAAGATTTTACGCGTTGGCAACAATTTCGAGGCAAACCATGCATAATGGATCATTTTCACGAAAATCGGCGCTTACAGTTGATTACGGATCAATACACACTATAGAAATTTCAACGAAAGCCTTCATTTACTTTTTTAATTCATTCACCAGACAGACAGTTATTAGGTGACAACGTTGTTCCAACACACATTTGAAAGAGAAATCGGGTGATGACACTTGTCGTGTTCTCTCCGTGAGCAAAGGAGGGAGGCCGATTGGGGGACTTTATCACCTGCACCATATGTAACTGTTTTGGCCTGCAATATGTGGCGTCGGTTAATGGGTTGAGTCGATGTCGGAAAATCGGCTTCTTTAGACAATGGTTGTATGCACAATAGCGATTTCAGGAATGGCAGGTTTCTACTATTTACCAGAAGAACGAAATGGATCACCACTAAATGTGAACACCTGGAATATCGGCGTGACCGGCCTTCTCGGTATTGGGACTGCAACTAGCGTCAGACATCAGGACCAACAAAATACTGCACAATAAACGGTTTGCAAAACTATCAAAACAAGTAATGAACGTGATTACCATTCCGCCAGCCTATGTAAGAAATGTATGATAAAATGAGCAGGCGTGAGGTATTTATTAAATATTACAGAATACTTTTTTATTACTAATCCATACACCTATCGCTTTACTAAACATAGCAGAAATGTGAGCACTGTAGACTCTTCGCACTGTAATAGATATATAAACAACTAACTGACGAATAGAAAACTTAGAATAGCACGGATTTAAATGTTGTGGAGAGATGCTATCCGTAATAGCTCATGTGAAACGACGAAAAACTGTGACAGTGTTAGCGTCTCCATTGGTGCAGCTAAAGGAGTTGAAATGTGCAATCAGCACTTGCCGACTCTCCCTCCACTTACAGCAAACCTCAGTTCATTCTTTTATCTGTTCAATACAATAGTATTTTTCTGCTCGTAGAGTATGTACTGTGTAGTATCTTTTCGTTTCCTTTTTTTGTTGTTGATCTTCAACTGTTTCAGTTTATAGTATATGAATAGGTGTATTTTAATAGATAATGAAATATCATCCCCATAATTTGCGTTAATTGTCAAACAAAATTAAAGCCACATTCTGGGCGTATTACGGTTCCGGAGTTCCGATTAATTAGTTTCCGCAGGTTCCGCGTTTGCATCTAAATGTCTAGCCATAAGGGTAGAATATGGGTAGAATCTAAAAGAAGAAGAAAAAAGTCAAGAAAAGAGAGCAAATGATAAGGTAGGCTAAAATATGTTCCTGATATGCTGCAGGAAGGCAGGAAGCACAGGGGCATCTGCATTTGCCGTAAGTCTATGATAAAAGAATTTCCGTTATGCCTGACTTTCGATCTCTTTACAGTCATTAGCAAGAGATAGAGACAATAAGTATTTGTGAGCGCATGCTCTGACTGACAGGCACCCACATGCCTTGCTCATACTGTGGCATCAAGCAGTCAGGCCTGCAAGATGAGTGGTCTGCCAAGCGAGTGGATTCATTCTTAATTTATCGAGTAACATGAACTCTCGTACTCACAATTTAAGTTACAAGTTATCCTCCTATATGATTAATACGCAACGGAAACACGCGTCTGACTATCAATAATTTACAGAACTCTGACTGTACACTACGCACTAGCAATACCACATTTTCTTTTTTGTCTTTTATTTAACGGCTTTTGTCAACACGTGGCCACCGCACACATTATAAATTCGGGACATTATGACAACATACAATTCGAAGTAAAAGTCCACCAATCTTTTTCTTTTCACTGTCTTATTTATTCCGATAAATTCTCTAACCTAAACACACAAATTCTACAACCTACAACAATAACACATAAGAAATTCCGCCCAGTGGGCATGACCTTACAATGGTGAATCTCTATATTAAGGTCTCGTAATTATTTTTAACGCTACAGTGCACTTTCTGGATAGGATGGTGGATCTTTTATTATACCTCACACCTCGACTCTCACAATCATCATCACTAAACTTTCCTCCAGACCGAGCGGTACAGAAGGAACAAGCATAACCCACTAATCTTTTGAAACTACCTCGCTACTCTCCCATGCAAACCACACATACCCAAATTACATGACATACACCACACTACAACATGAAATACTACACAGAGAATAGTCACAACATTATCACTTTCAGCTTTCCCACTTCAATTAATATTTATCCCAGTTTCACACGACACTGCCCCACTTCGTAATTCTACTTTCCTACTATGAACTCTGGAGATATATGCCCGTCTTCCTGTGCAATGCAAGCCAAGTGGCGTTGCTGGATAGACGGCCGACTCACCTTGCTTCTCTCTCAGAGTTTGAATCAAGCGTCACACGGAATCATATCACGCAAAGTAATATTAAGCACACACGCGAGTCCTCAACTGATACCATGTACGAGTACTTCACTTTATCTTTTGTCTCATACACAGTTTGAGACTCACACAGTACTCACCACGTGGAAGTACTCGTCTCTAATTTCAAGTCCTGCACACGCCATTTCTTAAATATTTCAACTTATGGTACACACGCTATTTCTTAAATATTTCAACTTATTGTACACACGCTAGTAATTCAGCTTAACTTAAGCACACGGAAGTATTTCAACTTAATGCTACACGTGGTTTCACTGTGGCCGTTGGTCACTTCCGAAGATTCCTACAATCCCTTTAATATTACCTGCCTGACATTTAATTCTCCCCACAAAAGTTCCTGAAATAGAGAAATTATTATTTCAAACTACTCTTAAATATTCCACATGCATACCATGTCTCCACTCTTTCATCATTACGAAGCACAACTAAAACAGGTCTTAACAGCACAAGATCCAGCGGCAGAGTGCTGAAACGTGGCCGTTCTCTAGGTCCTCTCGCACCTGTGCCGAGATGGGGGAAGCACCTTGCTATCGTATTGGTCAGCCACATTTCAGGCGCTCAAAGCTCTGGTAAATTTCATCTCTTTGGTCCCACCAAAGGTGGCCAAAGGATCGACTCAAAGATGATCATATATTCACATTCACTATCTGCGGTTAGCAGACGACCATACATTCATTCATTTCACAGATCTCACCAAACTGGATGTAGGGATTTACTTTGTGGGAGTGCACATGTGATCAATTAAATA
The DNA here is from genome assembly GCF_021461385.2 of Schistocerca piceifrons. Taxonomy (NCBI): domain Eukaryota; kingdom Metazoa; phylum Arthropoda; class Insecta; order Orthoptera; family Acrididae; genus Schistocerca; species Schistocerca piceifrons. Next base: position 574,715,182 of record NC_060141.1, read on the forward strand.
AATAAATTGTCATTCTTTCCAACACTGGTATCCGGCTCGCTGTATTAATTGAAAGTGAGTTATTTTACAAAAAAAAGTGTTGTTTTGACAAAAATAATGAAGTATGTTGTACCTATTTTCAATGTCGGGCGGTACTGTACCCTTTCATGACTGCTCGATGACACACGCAGACGCGTCGTAGTGTGGTCGTTAACGGAATCTATGAGTTAGCGAAAGTGTTGAGAAACCATTCTGATCCATGGCCACTCAACAACCGTTCGCAACTCACTGAGATCGCACCGCGCTGAGTGCAAAGAACGCGTATCTCGCGTCCCATACAACCTCGACAACAACGAAAAAATGTAGTCTTGGGACCACAAAAGCTCCCACTCGACTGTGGGATGTTCCCCAAACCATTAGGACGCGAATCGGGGATAATGAGGAGGTGAATTATAATGTTGAAATGTGCAAGTCGCTTAGTGAGTGTTATAGGCGAACATCGCAGATGCTCTTTTTTATTGCTCTCGGATGTCCAGCCGGGTGCAGTCGTTTACGTGACATGATTTATCGATAACGTAACTTCCCGCCATCTGCTGGTGTACCCATAGAATGGGCGCCTTCGCTACAACGCGCCTCCTTTACACTCTTATCGCTCCCCATCCCGCCCCTCACTGTCCGCTCGCACGTCAAACTGGGTGGAGTAATGGGGCGACATTCTGCTCCTCTACGATTGTGTGTTCAAATGTTGAAATGCATGTGAAATCTTGTGGGACTTTACTGCTAAGGTCATCAGTCCCTAAGCTTACACACTACTTAGCCTAAATTAACCTAAGGACAAACACACACACACATGCCCGAGGGAGGACTCGAACCTCCGCCGGAACCAGCCGCACAGCCCATGACTGCAGCGCCTCAGACCGCTCGGCTCATTCCGCGCGGCTACGATTGTGTGGAGAACCTCTTCATCCCTTATCAGTCTATCTAATTATCAATATTTTGTATAGCACCATGTCTCAGACGCTTCAAATCTCTCTTCCTCCGTTGTTACCACAGTCCGTGATTCACTTCCGAACAATGAAGTGCTCCAAATGTACATTCTCAGCAATTTCTTTCTCGTACTAAGGTCTATATTTGATACTAGTAGTTTTGTCCCTCTGTACATGCGCCAGTCTGCTTTTCATGTGCTCTTTGCTTCGTCCGTCATGTATTATTTTGTTTCCAAGTCAGAGAAGTTCCTTCGCTTTGTCTACAGGGGCTGGACAAAATATGAAAACATCGGGAGAAGTGCATGCTTGAACATAAACGCAGATGCTGGCCAAGCCTGCAGGTTGCGCTGCTGTAACTGACCACGAACTGCACTTGTACAATGTCTTCAAAACGTTACAAGTATCAGTTGGTGTCAGAACAGTGTTCTGTGCAGTTCTGGCTGCATTATGTCGGAGTTTAGTGAATTCGAATATGGGCAAACTGTTGGTGTTCGCATATTGGTGCTTCCGTAACCAAGGTGGCTGAAGTATTTGGTGTTTCAACAGGTACCCTATGGATTTACACCGCAAAGCGGAAAATCATTCGCAACGTCACAACGAGGACGAAAGTGTGTGTTGCGTGATCGTGACGGATGATAACTAAAGGAGATTGCGACGATAAATAAAATGAGAACAGCTACGAAAGACACTGCAGAACTGAAATCGCACTCGCCAACCCTGTCGGCACCAAAACACCTCGAAGGGAGCTCCATAAGCAGGAAATTACAGGGCGAGCTGGAATTCAAAAACCACTTATCAGTGATGCAAATGCTCGTAACAGAAAAAATGGTTCAAATGGCTCTATGCACTTTGGGACTTAACATCTGAGGTCATCAGTCCCCTAGACTTAGAACTACTTACATAAGGACATCACAAACAGCTATGCCCTAGGCAGGACTCGAAGCTGCGACCGTAGCAGGCGCGCGGTTCCGTACTGAAGCGCCTAGAACCGCTCGGTCACAGCAGCCGGCTGTAACACAAAAAAGTGGTGCCGCAGTCATAGAGCCTGTGCTATAGGGAAATGGAAGAAAGTCATTTGCTCGTATGAGTCTTGTTGCACTCTTTCCAATTTCTGGCTGATTCTACGCACAAAGAGTGAAACATGGCACGGGTTCGGTGATGATATGGGCAGGCGTATCGTAATATTCCCTGAGTCCTACGGTAATTCTACAAGGTTGCATTCCTGCCGAGGATTACGTGACCAGTTTGGTTGATCATGTCCGTCACATGACACAATGTTCTTCAGTGGTGATGCTGTGTCAAAACAAGACAGGGCCCCTGTTCACACAACTCGCATAGTCCAGGACTGATTGTGAACATGAGGACGAACTGTCGCACCCCCTGTGGCCCTCGCCGCCAATCACCAGATCTCGATATTTTTGAGCCTCTGTGGTGTACTGTGGAGAGAAGGATACATGATCGCTATTCACATCCATCATCCAATATCGTTACGTGAACTTGCCACTGTTTTGCAGGACGAATCGTATAAGATCCCCTTGAGAAACACTCACGATGTAATGTATATTTATTAATTCGGAGACGACTGGAAGCTGCTTTGAATGCCAACGTCTTCTCTCCACTGTATTAAGCACGGTATGTGTCGTGTTTTTTTTGGTGTTTCCATATTTTGTCCATCCCCCATTTCGTGGTCCTCGATTTTGATGTTAAGTTTATCGCTAATCTCATTACTTTCGTCTGTTTTCGATTTTCCATAATCACTCATCAGTAATGCAAATTCCCGTAACAGAAAAACGTGGTGCCGAAGCCATAAAACCTGGACTACAGAGAAATGAAAATGTGCTCATTACTCTGTTCATTCTATTCAACAGGTCCTGCAGTTCTCCTCAGTTTCACTGAGGACAGCTGTGACATCAGTGAATACCATCAATATCGTCTCACCCCTAATTTTAATCCGATTCCTCAATCTTTCTTTCGTTTTCATCACTACTTCTTCGATGTATACATTAAACAGCAGGGACGAAAGACATCACTGTCTTATGCCCTTTCCAAACTGAGCTCTCTGTTCATGGTATTTCATTCTTATATTTTGCTGGCGGCGGTTCTTATTGCATATTGCCCGTTGTCCCTGTAGTTAACATCTATGTTCGATGAGTATGATGGACCTTGCCGTCGGTGGGGAGGCTTGCGTGCCTCAGCGATACAGATACCCGTACTGTAGGTGCATCCCCAACGGAAGGGTATCTGTTGAGAGGCCAGACAAACGTGTGGTTCAGGCAGCATCCTTTTAAGTAGTTTCAGGGGCAACAGTCTGGGTGATTGATCTGGCCTTTAACTTCAATCAAAACGTCCTTACTGTGCTGGTACTGTGAACTACTGAAACCAAGGGGAAACCACAGCCGTAATTTTTCTTGAGGACATGCAGCTCTATTGTATGGTTAAATGATGGTGGCGTTCTCTTGGATAAAGTATTCCGGAAGTAAAATAGGCCTCCATTCGGATTTCCGGGCAGGGACTACTCAGGAGGATGTCGTAATCAGGAAAACAAAACTGGCGTTCTACGAATCGGAGCATAGAACGTTAGTTCCCTTAATCGGGCAGGTAGGTTAGAAAATTTAAAAAGGGGAAATGGATAGGTTGAAGTTAGATATAGTGGTAATTAGTGAAGTTCGGTGGGAGAAGGAATAGGACTTTTGGTCAGGTGAATACAGGGATGTAAATACATAGTCAAATAAATGTAATCCAGGATTGGGTTTAATAATGAATAATAAAATAGGAATGCAGGTTAGGTATTATGAACAGCATAGTGTACGCGTTATCCGAGCCAAGATAGACACGAAGCCCACGCCTAGCACAGTATTGCAAGTTTACATGCTAACCAGCTCGGCAGATTATGAGAACAGAAATTATCCAGATAGTTAAAGCAGACAAAAATTTAATAATGATGGGGGACTGCCATTCGATAGTAGGAAATGGAAGAGAAGGAAAAGTAGTGCGTGAATATGGAATGGGGAAAAGGAATGAAAGAGGAAGCCGCTTGGCAGAATTTTGCACAGAGCATAACTTAATCATCGCGAACACTTGGTTTAAGAATCATAAAAGAAGGTTGTATACATGGAATAGACCTCGAGACACCGGAAGGTTTCGCATTGATTATATAAAAGTTAGAGATTTAGGAACCAACTTTTATATTTTAAGACGTTTCCAGAGTCAGATGTGGACTCTGACCACAATTTATTGGTTATGAACTGGAGATTAGAACTGAAGAAATTGGAAAAAGGTAGGAAACTAAGGAGATGAGAGCTGGATAAATTGAAAGAACCAGAAGTTGTTGAGAGCTCTAGAGGGAGCATTAGTCAGTCGTTGACTAGAACAGCGGAAGGAATACAGTAGAAGAAGAATGGGTAACTTTAAGAGGAGAGAGCAGAGGATCAAATATGAAAAAAGACAAGGCCTGGTAAAAATCCTTAGATAACACAAGAGAGATTGAATTAATTGACGAAAGGACAAAATTACAAAATTTAAAAATGCGACAAATTAAGCAAGCGAAAGGGAACACAAACGTTGAAAAAATGAGGTAGTAAGCGCAAAATTGCAATGCAGGAATGGCTAGAGAACAAATGCAAGGATTTGGAAGCATAGACAAGACAAGCAAGACAACAACCATCTGCACGAACAGTTCGACGACGTTTGCAACAGCATGGACTATCAGCTCGGAGACCATGGCTGCGGTTACCCTTGATGCTGAATCACAGATAGGAGAACCTGAGATGGTGTACTCAACGACAAACCTGGCTGCACGAATGGCAAAACGTCATATTTTCGCATGAATCCAGGTTCTGTTTACAGCATCATGATGGTCGCATCCGTGTTTGGCGACGTCGCTGTGAGCGCACATTGGAAGCGTGTATTCGTCATCGCCATACTGGCGTATCAACCGGCGTGATGGTATGGGGTGCCATTGGTTACACGTCTCGGTCACCTCTTGTTCGCATTGACGGCACTTTGAACAGTGGACGCTACATTTCAGATGTGTTACGACCCGTGGCTCTACCCTTCATTCGGTCCCTGTGAAACCATACATTTCAACAGGATAATGCACGACCGCATGTTGCAGGTCCAGTACGGGCCTTTCTGGATACAGAAAATGTTCGACTGCTGCTCTGGCCAGCACATTCTCCAGATCTCTCACGAATTGAAAACGTCCGGTCAATGGTGGCCGAGCAACTGGCTCGTCACAATACGACAGTCACTACTCTTGATGAACTGTGGTATCGTATTGAAGCTGCATGGGTAGCTGTACCTGTACACGCCATCCAAGCTGTTTGACTCAATGCCCAGGCGTATCAAGGCCGTCATTACGGCGAGAGGTGGTTGTCCTGAGTTCTGATTTCTCAGGATCTATGCACCCAAATTGCGTGAAAATGTAATCACATGTCAGTTCTAGTATAATATATTTGTCCAATCAATACCCGTTTATCATCTGCATTTCTTCTAGGTGTAGCAATTTTAATGGCCAGTAGTGTAGAAACAAAATTTACTTTGTGGACAACCCTTGTAACTGTTTCTTGCCTACTGTAGGAGGAGGAGGAGGAGGAGGAGGAGGAGGAGAAGGAGGTGAGTGTTTAACGTCCCGTCGACAACGAGGCCGTTAGAAACGAAGCATTAGCTCGGATTAGAGAAGGATGAAGAATCAAGGCGGTCGTGCGATTTCGAAGGAATCATCACAGCATTTGCCTTCCGCGATTTAGGGAAATTGCGGAAAACCTAAATCAAGATGGCCGGACACGGGTTTGGACCGTCGTCCTCTTGAATGCGAGATTCGCATAACCGAAAAAAGTAAAATAAGTCCAACCGTGGGCACCAGAAGGAAAGCTTGTAAAACAACAGGAGTAAAACAAATGTAGCATAGCAGATAACTTCGCTTACCATGATACTGAAAATGTGGAAATTATGTATCAGTCTTCTGATAAACTGTTCGTTATTATATTCTAAATATAAAATTTTGTTTCTCTATCTTTCCTGCAGCAGTAAAGTCTTGGATAACTTGAAGCAATGTTTCTCCCCCTTTTCCTTAAATTCGCTTTAGTGTGCCATTGAAATGGCTAGCAGTTCCCTCAAGCTCTGAAGCAAAGAGATTTGTGCTTCCTTGGTCAATAATATTCCTCTGGGTGTGTGACTGCATTGTCAGTGTGTAAGATTCTACGACATTTCGGACACAGTTGCAAATGGCCTCCCTCGATTTTTCCGCTAACCACTGAATGAAAAAAAACAAATGTTAGTTCTTATTTGCTGCCGAAAGAGGCTTTTATCGTAATGTGATACGGTGTTGAAGATGAGGAAGAGGGTGTTAGATGTCTTTTATTAGTGTCGGAATTTTTACTTGTCATTGGTGGAAATAGACAGTCTTAATTGGTGCTTCCTTAAGTGCTTGCCACTGTTGGAAATAGATTGTGACGTAGTGCTGTTTATTTGCTGCCAAATGCCGGCTGGGGTGCGGCAGTACGCTGTGGTCATCCTCGCGCCTGTGTGTGTTGCTTCCCAAGAGCTGCCTTTCGGTAGCGCTGTTACTTCTGGCAACCAAGACGGCGGAAGACAGTGTCTGTCTTCCCTGTTCATGTCTGCGGATCGCTTGGCTATTGCAGTCGCTTCTCTAATCTTCCTCCTGAAGGTAAGTGGCTGTTTCGCCAGTGCGCGGGCTTCTCGGAATTCTTTCTAAAACAACACATCATGGAAGCGGCAGACACATTTCCGAGAAGCCTGCGGACTGGCAAAGCAGCCACTTACCCTCAGGTGGAAGATTAGAGAGCGATTCTCCAACATTCAGAGAGTACGGGCTTCCAGCGTCTTTAGCTGCCAGCAGCAACAACGCTACGGAATGGCAGCTCTCCCGAAGCAACAAACGGGCGCGCTGGAGGCCACAGCGGCGTACATATAGGTACACGTACTACTGGCTCATCGGCCGGCACTTGGCAGCAAGTAAACAGCGCTACGTCACAACTGCCGCACGCCTCTCATTCAAATATTTCTCCCATCTACATCTACATAATTACTCTGCAATTCACAATTACCTCCCTGGCACGGAGTTAATCGAGAAACCTTCGAGCATTTTCTCTCCCGTTCCGCTCTCGAACAACGCGCAGGGAAAAGGAGTACTTAAATCCTTCTATGCGAGTTCTGATTTCTCTTATTTTATTATAATGACTATTCCTCCCTATTGATGCGTGCCAAAAAAGTATTTTCAAACTCTGAAGGGAAGGTTGGTGATTGAAATTTCATGAGAAGATCCTCCCGCAACGAAAAACGCATTTATTTTAATAATTCCCACCTAATTCATGTATCATATCCAAGGCGCTCCCCCTCCTATTTCGCGATAGTACAAAATTCCAATTCCAAAGAAAGCAGGTGTTGACAGATGTGAAAATTACCGAACTATCAGTTTAATAAGTCACAGCTGCAAAATACTAACACGAATTCTTTACAGACGAATGGAAAAACTAGTAGAAGCCAACCTCGGGGAAGATCGGTTGGGATTCCGTAGAAACACTGGAACACGTGAGGCAATACTGACCTTACGACTTATCTTAGAAGAAAGATTAAGGAAAGGCAAACCTAAGTTTCTAGCATTTGTAGACTTAGAGAAAGCTTTTGACAATGTTGACTGGAATACTCTCTTTCAAATTCTAAAGGTGGCAGGGGTAAAATACAGGGAGCGAAAGGCTATTTACAATTTGTACAGAAACCAGATGGCAGTTATAAGAGTCAAGGGACATGAAAGGGAAGCAGTGGTTGGGAAGGGAGTAAGACAGGGTTGTAGTCTCTCCCCGATGTTGTTCAATCTGTGTATTGAGCAAGCAGTAAAGGAAACAAAAGAAAAATTCGGAGTGGGTATTAAAATCCATGGAGAAGAAATAAGAACTTTGAGCAAAACGAGGATAATGGAATGTAGTCGAAATAAGTCGGGTGATGCTGAGGGAATTAGATTAGGAAATGAGACACTTAAAGTAGTAAAGGAGTTTTGCTATTTGGGGAGCAAAATAACTAATGATGGTCGAAGTAGAGAGGATATAAAATGTGGACTGGCAATGGTAAGGAAAGCGTTTCTGAAGAAGAGAAATTTGTTAACATCGAGTATAGATTTAAGTGTCAGGAAGTCATTTCTGAAAGTTTTTGTATGGAGTGTAGCCATGTATGGAAGTGAAACATGGACGATAAATAGTTTGGACAAGAAGAGAATAGAAGGTTTCGAAATGTGGTGCTACAGAAGAATGCTGAAGATTAGATGGGTAGATCACATAACTAATGAGGAAGTATTGAATAGGATTGGGGAGAAGATAAGTTTGTGACACAACTTGACAAGAAGAAGGGATCGGTTGGTAGGAAATGTTCTGAGGCATCAAGGGATCACCAATTTAGTATTGGAGGGCAGCGTGGAGGGTAAAAATCGTAGAGGGAGACCAAGAGATGAATACACTAAGCAGATTCAGAAGGATGTAAGTTGCAGTAGGTACTGGGAGATGAAGAAGCTTGCGCAGGATAGAGTAGCACGGAGAGGTGCATCAAACTAGTCTCAGGACTGAAGAACACAACAACAATAACAAAACGAGATGCCCTTTTCTGAAGTTTTTCGATGTCCTCCGTCGATCGTATCTGGTGCGGGTTTCACACCGCACAGAAATATTCCAGAAGAGAACGTGGAAGTGTAATGTAGGCAGTCTCTTAAGTAAACCTGTTAGATTGTCTAAGTGTTCTGCCAATAAATCGTAGTCTTTTGTTTGTTTTCCCCACAACATTACCAGTGGGTTCGTTTAAACTGAAGTTATTCGTAATTGTAATTCTTATGTATTTAGATGGCAAGCAATTAAACAGCGAACGGCCTTGCAGCAGTAGCAACACCGTTCCCGTCAGATCACCGAAGTTAAGCGCTGTCGGGCTGGGCTGGTACTTGGATGGGTGACCATCCGGTCTGCCAAGCCCTGTTGGCAAGCAGAGTACACTCAGCCCTTGTGAGACAAATTGAGGAGCTACTTGATTGAGAAGTAGCGGCTCCGGACTCGTAAACTGACACACAGCCGGGAGAGCGGTGAGCTAACCACATGCCCCTCCGTATCTGCATCCTGTAACGCCTGTGGGCTGTGGATGACACGGCGGCCGGTCAGTACCGTTGGGCCTTCCAAGGCCTGTTCGGACGGAGTAGTAAGCAATTAAACACACACCAATCAAGGACGACTATTTCTACCAATGATAAGTAATAATGCCAACACCAGTAAATGATCTCTAACACCATTCCTCCTCATCTTTAATACCCTGCCATATTATGATAACAACCTCTTCTGCCAGTAGATAAGAACTAAAGTTTCTCTCATTCAGCAGTTAGGAAAAACAGCCTAAGGAAGGCCACTTGCAACATGGCTGAAACGTCGGATAATTTTACACATTGACAATGCGGTGCCGGCTGGAGTGGCCGAGCGGTTCTAGGCGCTACATTCTGGAACCGCGCGACCGCTACGGTCGCAGGTTCGAATCCTGCCTCGGGCATGGATGTGTGTGATGTCCTTAGTTAGGTTTAAGTAATTCTAAGTTCTAGGGGACTGATGACCACAGCAGTTAAGTTCCATAGTGCTCAGAGCCATTTGAACCCATTTTTTTTTGACAATGCGGTCACATACCCAGAAGAATTTATTAATTGTACAACGGCCGAAGAAGCCTACGCTTACATTTATGCTTCCTCGTTTGCTTCTTCCATAATAAATTTAATGGTGCTGTATGCAATCATATTTGCCTGATTATGAAGAACCCTCCCTGCACCTACACTGCACGAAGACTACAATTCCGTCTTATGTGGTAAATGAATAGCAACAGTAACAGTCGAAGTTTCCAGGTGACGGTCAACTGTGGACGCCCCTTCTGAACACAGGCGTGAGCTTCCTTCCAGAGCAGCCTAGAATGCGTTTCTCCACCGGAGCAACATTATTTTCCACGAGTTGTACTTGCTCATTTCTGGAACAGCTACACGCTGCAAGAGCTTTACGTCTCGCCTAAGTCTAGATTTGCGAATATTTTACATCCTACAAAGAAGGGCATGACGCAGCGTTCGTAACATCTGATGTGAATGGAACACAGAGAAGAAGCTCTAGTAAGGCCAGTGTCATCAGCTTTCAGGGAAGGAATTTATACAATATACCTACAGGTTGAGAACGTATCGCCTTGATATCCGACCAGCATTTCCGCACACAGCGAGCAGGCTGTTGCTACAGAGGAGGAGGGGTAAGGGCGAGATGGAGCGGGCGAGTGGGGAGGACGAGGAATGGCGTCCCATCGTGGCGGCGCATTCCACGCCTGGAGACCGCTACTGCCACCTCACACCGCAGGGCAAGCACTGCCGGAATCGCCAACCGCACGCTCTCGCAGCCACACAACGTTACTGGCAGCCCTACCTTGGGTAACACTCAGTTCACAGGACTTGAGGCACACGTGACGTCATTTTAACGTCAAGCATTACATAGAAAACCGCAGGAACTGCTATAGACTTTCGTTAGCAGCCGATCCGGTGTGCTGGTGAGGAGCCATATTGGATTTTGTAGTTGATAGTTTTTGCCTCAAAACTTTGGTAAAGTGAAAGTTACTGTTTCAAGGCGGCGGCACATTGAAGATTTACAAAAGCATAACGCTCTTGGTATGATTTCTTACAATTAAGCGTCACATAATGATATATCGACGCCGGCAGTGGTGGCCGAGCGGTTCTAGGCGTTAGAGACTGGAACCGCGCTACCGCTACGGTCGCAGGTTCGAATCCTGCCTCGGGCATGGATGTGTGTGATGTTCTTAGTGTGGTGTCACCGCCAGACACCACACCTGCTAGGTGATAGCCTTTAATTCGGCCGCGGTCCGTTAGTATATGTCGGACCCGCGTGTCGCCACTATCAGTGATTGCAGACCGAGCGCCGCCACACGGCAGGTCTAGTCTGGAGAGACTCCCTAGCACTCGCCCTAGTTGTACAGCCGACTTTGCTAGCGATGGTTCACTGTCTACATACGCTCTCATTTTCAGAGACGACAGTTTAGCATAGCCTTCACCTACGTCATTTGCTACGACCTAGCAAGGCGCCATATTCAGTTACTATAAGAAATATCTTCAAGAATGTATTCTGAAGAGATAATATTGTGAATAATGTACCGTCAAGAGCGACGTTCATCGTTAATGCATTAAAGTTAAGTATCAAACTAATTACGTCCGCTTTCTGAATTCTCATTCCTTGTCATGTTACAGACCTCACGTCAGTATAGTTCTTCCCTCTTCACTCCAGCCTGCTTGAGCTAAAACGCGTGCATTTCGGCCTCCACTCGTAACACGGTGTTGGCTCTTCTGCTAACACAAAACTTAGGTTAGTTAGGTTTAAGTAGTTCCAAGTTCTAGGGGACTGATGACCTCAGAAGTTAAGTCCCATAGTGCTCAGAGCCATTTGAACCATTTTTGATATATCGGCAGCTAAAGTCTCCATGAGATATAAGTAACAGAACAAAGTATAAAGTTTCGCAAGATCATCATGGTATAGTGATTATGAGCTTGGAATTACGAAGTGCAGTTTAGATGATTTGAGTAATGCTACTTGCAATTCTTTTTTCTCCATCACATTTCTAAAAAAAGATCCTTGAGCTTCCTTATTAATTTGATAGACACATGTTCTGTAATATTCAGTGAGACAATCAGAAGCAATCAATGCCTTCTCTGCGCGATAGCAATGGAGATACTATCGAAGACAGCGCTGCCAAAGCAGAGTTACTCAAAAACTATCAACTACAAAATCCAATATGGCTCCTCACCAGCACACCGGATCGGCTGCTAACGAAAGTCTATAGCAGTTCCTGCGGTTTTCTATGTAACGCTTGACGTTAAAATGACGTCACGTGTGCCTCAAGTCCTGTGAACTGAGTGTTACCCAAGGTAGGGCTGCCAGTAACGTTGTGTGGCTGCGAGAGCGTGCGGTTGGCGATTCCGGCAGTGCTTGCCCTGCGGTGTGAGGTGGCAGTAGCGGTCTCCAGGCGTGGAATGCGCCGCCACGATGGGACGCCATTCCTCGTCCTCCCCACTCGCCCGCTCCATCTCGCCCTTACCCCTCCTCCTCTGTAGCAACAGCCTGCTCGCTGTGTGCGGAAATGCTGGTCGGATATCAAGGCGATACGTTCTCAACCTGTAGGTATATTGTATAAATTCCTTTCCTGAAAGCTGATGACACTGCCCAACGAATTCTTACTAGAGCTTTTTTTCTGTGTTTCATTTACATCTTCCGAACTCTGCATCATTCCCTTCTTTTGTAGGATGTGAATTGTACGCAAATTTGGACTTAGGCGAGACGTAAAGCTATTACAGCGTCTAGTTCTTGCAGAAATGAGCAAGTACAACTCGTGGAAAATAATGTTGCTCCGGTGGAGAAACGCATTCTAGGCTGCTCTGGAAGCTCACGCCTGTGTTCCGAAGGGTCGGCCGCAGTTGACTGTCACCTGCGAACTTTTGACTCTTACTGTTGCTATTCATTTACCACATAAGACGGAATCGTAGTCTCCGTGCAGTGTAGGTGCAGAGAGTGTTCTCTATAATCAGACTAATGTAATTACATGCAACACTATTAAATTTGCCGGCCGCTGAGTCCGAACGGTTCCAGGCGATTCAGCCCGGAACCGTGCTGCTGTTACGGCCGCAGGTTCGAATCCTGCCTCGGCATGGATGCATGTGATGTCCTTAGGTTAGTTAGGTTTAAGTAGTTCTAAGTCTAGGGGACTACAGATGTTGTCCCATAGTGCTTAGAGCTATTTGAGTCATTAAATTTATTATGGAAAAAGCAAACGAGGAAGCATAAATATAAGCGTTGGCTTCTGCGGCCGTTGTCGCGGTTAATAAATTCTTCTGGGTATGTGACCGCATTGTCAATGTGTAAAAATATCCGACGTTTCAGCCACTGTTGTAAGCGGCCTTCCTTAGGCTATTTTTCCTAACTTCTGAATGACAGGAACTTATGTATTGGCAGAAGAGGTTGTTATCGTAATATGACAGGATATTAAAGATGAGGAAGAACGGAGTTAGACATCATTTATTGGTGTTGGCATTATTACTTATCATTGGTGGAAATAGACGTCCTTGATTGGTGTGTGTTTATTTGCTTACTACTCCGTCCGAACAGGCCTTGGAAGGCCCAACGGTACAGACCGACCGCCGTATCATCCGCAGCCCACAGGCGTCACTGGATGCGGATATGGAGGGGCATGTGGTCAGCACGCCGCTCTCCCGGCCGAATGTCAGTTTACGAGACCGGAGCCGCTACTTCTCAGTCAAGTAGCTCCTCAGTTTGTCTCACAAGGGCAGAGTGGACCCCGCTTGCCAACAGCGCTTGGCAGACAGGATGGTCACCCATCCAAGTACCAGCCCAGCCCGACAGCGCTTAACTTCGGTAATTTAACGGGAACGGTGTTGCTACTGCTGCAAGGCTGTTGGCTGTTTAATTGCTTGTCATCTAAATACTTAAGGATTACAATTACGAATAACTTCAGTTTAAACGAACCCACAGGTAACGTTGTGGGGAAAACAAACAAAAGACGATTTATTGGCGGAACACTTAGAAAATCTAACAGGTTTACTTAAGAGACTGCCTGAATTACAATTCCACGTGCTATTCTAGAATATTTCTGTGCGTTGTGAAACCCGCATCAGATACGATCGACGGAGGACATCGAAAAACTTCGAAAAAGGCCATCCCGTTTTGTACTACCGCGAAATAAGAGGGGGAGCGCCGTAGATGTGATACATGAACTGGAGTGGGAATTATTAAGACAAATGCGTTTTTCGTTGCGGGAGGATCTTCTCATGAAATCTGAATCACCAACTTTCCCTTCAAAATGGTTCAAATGGCTCTGAGCACTATGGGACTTAATTTCTGAGGTCATCCGTCCCCTAGAACTTTGAACTAATTAAACCTAACTAACCTAAGGACATCACACACATCCATGCCCGAGGCAGGATTCGAACCTGCGACCGTAGCGGTCGCGCGGTTCCAGACTGTAGCGCCTAGATCCGCTCGGCCACTACGGCCGGCAACTTTCCCTTCAGAGTGTGAATATATTTTGTTGGCACCCACCTACAGGGAGGAATAGTCATTATAATAAAATAAGAGAAATCAGAGCTCACACAGAAGGATTTAAGTACTCCTTTTCCCCACGCGTTTTTCGAGAGCGGAACGGCAGAGAAGAAGCTCATAGGTTTCTCGATTAACTCTGTGCCAGGCACGTAATTGTGAATTGCAGAGTAATTATGTAGATGTAGATGGGAGAAATATTTGAATGAGAGGCGTGCGGCAGTTGTGACGTAGCGCTGTTTATTTGCTGCCTAGTGCCGGCCGATGCGCAGTAGTACGTGTACCTATATGTACGCCGCTGTGGCCTCCAGCGCGCCCTTTTGTTCCTTCGAAAGAGCTGCCGTTCCGTAGCGCTGTTGCTGCTGGCAGCTAAGACGCTGGAAGCCCGTACTCTCTGAATGTTGAGAGAGTCGCTTTCTAATCTTCCACCTGAGGGTAAGTGGCTGCTTAGCCAGTCCGCAGGCTTCTCGGAAATGTGTCTGCCGCTTCCATGATGTGTTGTTTTAGAAAGAATTCCGAGAAGCCCGCGCACTGGCGAAACAGCCACTTACCTTCAGGAGGGAGATTAGAGAAGCGACTGCAATAGCCAAGCGATCCGCAGACATGAACAGGGAAGACAGACACTGTCTTCCGCCGTCTTGGTTGCCAGAAGTAACAGCGCTACCGAAAGGCAGCTCTTGGGAAGCAACACACACAGGCGCGAGGATGACCACAGCGTACTGGCGCACCCCAGCCGGCATTTGGCAGCAAATAAACAGCACTACGTCACAATCTTATTTCCAACAGTGGCAAGCACTTAAGGAAGCACCAATTAAGACCGTCTATTTCCACCAATGACAAGTAAAAATGCCGACACCAATGAAAGACATCTAACACCCTCCTCCTCATCTTCAACACCGTATCACATTACGATAACAGCCTCTTTCGGCAGTATACAAGAACTAGCGTTTTTTTCATTCAGCGGTTAGCAAAAACACTGAGGAAGGCCATTTGCAACTGTGGCCGAAACGTCGGAGAATCTTACACACTGGCAATGCAGTCACATACCCAGAAGAATGTTATTGACCGAGGAAGCATAAATCTCTTTGCTTTACGGCTTGAGGGAACTGCTAGCCATTCCAATCTCACACTAAAGCAGATTTAAGAAAAAGGGGGAGAAACATTGCATCAAGTTCGCCGAGGCTTCACTGCTTCAGGAAAGAAAGAGAAACAAAATTTTATATTCAGAAAATAATAATAAACATTTTATCAAAAGACTGATACATAATTTCCACATTTTCGGTATCATGGTAAGCTAAGTTATCTGCTATGCTAATTTTTTTTGCTCTTTTTGTTTTACAAGCTTTCCTCCTGGTGCCCACGGCTGGACTTATTTTACTTTTTCTCGGTTATGCGACTCTCGCATTCAGGAGGACGACGGTTCAAGCCCGTGTCCGGCCATCTTGATTTAGGTTTACCGCGATTTCCCTAAATCGCGGAAGGCAAATACCAGGATGATTCCTTCGAAAGGGCACGGCCTTCTCTAATCCGAGCGTGTGATCCGTTTCTAACGGCCTCGTTGTCGACGGGACGTTAAACACTAATCACCTCCTCCTTCTCGTCCTAATGAACGAGCGGCGATCGTTCACAACTACTATTTCCCCCTCTTCTACCGCAGGTACGAACCAGTTATTTTGTGCCGATTCTATGACTGCGCAACGCTGTTTCTTTAATCTTTTTAGATTTCGTACTTTTTACATTTCTTTTAACATTGAGAATTTATTTACTTCTTTTGGGTAAGGAGATTTGCCGTGCTTGGTACTATGACTTTCCTACGCCTAAGGAGCAAATGTGACGATTACGATACGTGTATCTGAGGTGTTACATACCTCTCTCTTTCGTTCCGAGTTAGCAGTTATCTACAAGAGATTTAAATTCACATATTACAAACCGACGACCTAAATTCACCACCAAGAACTTTATACCGTTATTAGTGATTGTTGTGCAATCACATCTGACAAACTGTTAATATTCTGAAACTTCCTGGCAGATTAAAACTGTATGCCCAACCGAGACTCGAACTCGGGACCTTTGCCTTTCGCGAGCAAGCGCTCTACCATCTGAGCTACCGAAGCACGACTCACGCCCGGTACTCACAGCTTTACTTCTGCCAGTCCCGCGTCTCCTACCTTCCAAACTTTACAGAAGCTCTCCTGCGAACCTTGCAGAACTAGCACTCCTGAAAGAAAGGATATTGCGGAGACATGGCTTAGCCACAGCCTGGAGGATGTTTCCAGAATGAGATTTTCACTCTGCAGCGGAGTGTGCGCTGATATGTGCTAGTTCTGCAAGGTTCGCAGGAGAGCTTCTGTAAAGTTTGGAAGGTAGGAGACGCGGTACTGGCAGAAGTAAAGCTGTGAGTACCGGGCGTGAGTCGTGCTTCGGTAGCTCAGATGGTAGAGCGCTTGCCCGCGAAAGGCAAAGGTCCCGAGTTCGAGACTCGGTCGGGCACACAGTTTTAATCTGCCAGGAAGTTTCATATCAGCGCACACTCCGCTGCAGAGTGAAAATCTCATTCTGTTAATATTCTGTTTTATCTGGAACCTAAGAATAAGCATCACCATCTGTTCCTGTTTTAAGGTTTCTTTCTCAACTCAAAGTGTGTTAAGTAACATCAATAATAATGACAAAACTATGAGGTTATACTGTTCGATGTTACACAACTGGAACGTTACGACTTCTAATCGATAGTGAAACTATCGAGCTTGCTTTAAGACCGCTAGATCCTGGCAAACTCTGCCACAGCCCACCATTGTGAAAAGCCATCGCTTGTCTATCTGGAGAATGGCATTAGCTTCGCTCGTCGATTACCCGCTGCCCACTAAAAGAATGGTCTCCTGAGAAGTGCTGGAGGGGGGCGGGGGGGGGGGGGTGTACCACCATCTGTGAGACGCTCCTCTAAAGATCTTCTTGTGGGTGGTCATCAATAAGACGATCCTCTGACGATCTTCTAAAGATTTTTTTTTTTGGGTGGTCATTAGCTCTGGATTCCAAATTAAATATTGATGGAGTTATATTCCTAGATATTACAGTGTTTTAGTTTTAGCGGATTAGATAAAGATCACAGGGCATTAAATCTCAGGTGATTTTACAATATATCATGCGGGTGATTTTCGGTATTATATATCATTCAAGTGATTTTCGGTGCCGTTAGCAGATAGGGCATTTGGAGCTATTTTCTTGTCACATCCAAATTAACATATTTCTGGCAGGTGTCAGATTTAGACGGGGCACGGTTTTGCCCCTACCTGATGCACCCGGTTTTGCTCCATGTGCAAAACTGAACAAACAAATTTCGTTGGAAAGTTAGCTTTTACAGGATGTGCATCATATAAACATTGAAATACACCGAAAAACATGCTTAATCTAGATAATCTCTTGCCTGTTTCTTAACGAATTTTTCTCTTCAAAACTCTGTTACAAGTAGTGCCAACATCGCAGAAAAATTCAAAAAAATCTTTAAAAAGTACCAGAAGGAAAAAGGAACAGACGTCTGCTAATAACGATTATGTACAACTAGTTCTGAGCGTTACCAAACCATTGGCATAACTAGCCAGAAACCTGGTGGTACCTCGTTTGACCCGCATACCCGATTTTACCCTACTCTTCCTTACTGTAGCTTTGCAACGGATACTGTCGTACTTTAAGAATCCCATGACACTGTTTCGATTTAAGTATTATTTGAGTATTATTAATTTCAATTCAAATAGGCAATAGAATGAGAACAGTCAATATTCAGTAATACGGAAGGAGAAAAATACGAATATAGTCACTGTTCATTTGACAAGCATTTCAACCGTAACTGTTATACTTCCCACTAACTTTAATCACTATTGTTGCTATACCATGTATACTATTGTTAGTGGAATTCTGGATGGTTCCGTACGAAACTTACAAAATTTTTGTTGCAACGTCATGTACGAGAATTACTGTTTCTTATTATTTGCTCGCGGTTGTTAGTCTCAACCAGATGAGCCCATCTTCATCCCAACACTACTTCTTTGATAACTTCCTACCACAATCTCTTCACCTATGTTAATAGTTAATATTCTTCTTCTCATCACGTTTCCTCCGCTTTATTCGTTGTATACGTTAATCCGCTGCTCCATATAGATTACTACTCCACGTGACGCCACCTTTCTCTGATCGACTCAAAATCCTGACTGCCACCATCTGACGCCTATGCCACAGTGTCTACGTGAAAACGCACACGTAATCGAATGAAAATACACTCGCTGTCAACACCACAATGCCTGACAACTGCTTGCTAGTTATCAAACAGTTTGGTCTATGTAGATATTGTACGCTTCGGAGATGAAATTGACACTTAACTTAACGTTATTAGTAACATGTAGCAATGTAAAAAGAATAATATTTCAGTGACATTAAAGCCATTTTGTGGCAGGTGAATAAATTTTCAGTTTTCCCTCGTATTGTATCTCTACGAACCATTTAAAAATCCTCTAACAGTTAAATCGAAAAAGTTTGTCTTGTGTTCAGTATTTTTCCAAGCTGTGAAACTAACTGACTCGAATTTGCCGGCCGGAGTGGCCGAGCGGTTCTAGGCGCTACAGTCTGGAACCACGCGACCGCTACGGTCGCAGGTTCGAATCCTGCCTCGGGCATGGATGTGTGTGATGTTCTTAGGTTAGTTAGGTTTAATTAGTTCTAAATTCTAGGCGACTGATGACCTCAGAAGTTAAGTCGCATAGTGCTCAGAGCCATTTGAACCATTTGACTCGAATTTAAAACGAATACTGCAATTTCAGAAAACACCTATCGTGGTTTTGCTGCTCCTACTGGTTTATAAATATTATCTAACTCTGTATCGCGCTTCTATTTCTGGCTGTTGCTTGCTGTACTGATATATCAGTTATGGCATTCATCAGTGTTACATGACCGCAAACAGAGATTCTGATTCTCGTGTTTTGGATAATGTGTGCCGCTAATTATTTATTTATAGAGTCCACTACAAATCCTCGTATATGGTGCGGAATCCTATAAGCCCTCTGACAAATGAACTGGACGGTACTGAAAAATATCACGCTGGCTTAAACTAATTACGTAACGCTGTAAATCTGCCTCGAATAGAAATAAAAATAAGTACTTGAAATTGTTCGGACTACTTTCACCCTATAATGCTTGGGCTTTTCGTCTAAGACTTCTTTATCAATCATCATGTTAGATAAGTCTGCATATGTCACGCTTTGTATTCAACTTTTGGGGCCTTGTAACTTTTTATATTCTCGCTCACATTAATTCAGTACATGTACTAGTAGCTTTTAAAGCGGTTTCTACGATGTTATCTGTAAAAATGTACTTTAAAAATTGAAACACGACTGCCGAAAGGAGATTCTAAACCGTCAACGCTCTTCTCAGGAGTAGTGAATTCAATATTCCGAGATCCACAGTGTCAAGAGTGTGCCGAGAATACTTGACTTCAGACATTACCGCTCACAGACAAGGCAGTGCCGACGGCCTTCACTTAACGACCGAGAGCAAAAAAATGGCTCTGAGCACTATGGGACTTAACATCTCAGGTCATCAGTCCCCTAGAACTTAAAACTACTTAAACCTAGCTAACCTAAGGACATCAGACACATCCATGCCCGAGGCAGGATTCGAACCTGTGACCGTAGCGATCGCGCGGTTCCAGACTGAAGCGCCTAGAACCGCTCGGCCACCACCGGCCAGCGACCGAGAGCAGCGGCATTTGCGTTGAATTGACAGTGCTAACAGACTAGCAACACTGCGTGATATAGCCGCAGAAATTAATGTTGTGCGTACGACGAACGTATAAGTTAGGACAGTGTGGCGAAATTTGCCGTTAAGGGGCAATGGAAGCAAACGACCTACGCGAGTGCCTTTACTAACCGCACGACATTTCCTGCAGCGCCTCTCCTGGGCTCGTGACCTTGTCGGTTGTACCCGTGACTATCGGAAAACTATGGCCTGATCAGATGAATCTCGATTTGAGTTGGTAAGAGCCGATGGTAGGGTCCGAATGTGGGGCAGACCCCACGAAGTTATGGATCCATTGTCAACTAGGCACTGTGTAAGCTGGTGGTGGCTCTGCGATGGTATGGGATGTGTTTACATGGAATGGAATGGATCCTCTAGTCCAACTGAACCAATCATCGACTAGAAGTGATTATTTTCGGATACCTGGAGACCATTTGCAGCCGTTCATGGACTTCATGTTCCCAAAGAACGATGGAGTTTTTATGGATGACAATGCGCCACATCACCGGACCATAATTGTTCGCGACTGGCTTGAAGAAAATTCTGGACAGTTTAGGCGAATAATTTGACGACATGAATCCTACAGAACAATTATGGTCATAATCGTGAGGTCAGTTCGTGCACAAAATCCTGCACCGGCAACACTTCTGCAATTGTTACGGACGGCTATAGAGGAAGCAGGGTTCAATATTTCTGCAGGAGATTTCCAATGATTTTTTTGAGTCTGTGCCACGTCGTGTTGCTGCACAACGCAGGGAAAAAGGAGATCCGTCAGGATATGAGGAGGTATCCCAAGACTTTTCTCATCTCGTGTAAAGCTACACTACAGATTAATATTTGTAGAATACTCTTCCTAATATGTTTACATTCAAGTAAATATTCACAGACATTTCTTCCTCAGCAACGCTTTTCTTGTTATTGCCAGTTACACTTTTATCTTCTTTACTTCGGTCATGGGCTGTTATTGCTGTCCAAATAGCGAAACTCATCTTATTTCCGAATTCCCTTAATAACGTCTAATTTAATTGGACAGCACCCAATTACGCTTGTATTAATTTTGTTTATGCTCGTCTTATAACTGCTTTTCAAGAAACTATCCATTCCGTTCAGCTAGCAATCAAAGTCCTTTGAGGTCCTATACAGAATTATAAGGTCGGCGACAAACGCAACACTTTTACTGTTTCGCCTTGAAAATTTCACCCTGGTTCCTATTACTGCTTGCTATATGTGCGGACGGAATAACGTTGGAGATACGTCGCACCTCTACGTTACTCATTTCTGAACTACTGCCTCCTTTTCATGTTCTTTGACTCTTATAACACATTTGGCTTCTACTGAAGTTGGAGACAGCCTTTCGTGCTCTACATTTTATCTAAAAAAATCCAGAATTTCAAAATTTAAAAAAGTATTTCAATATTGTCAATAGCTTATCCTAAATCAGAGGTGCTCAATGACTTAAAAATGCACAAAGGTTTAAAAACAAAACAATATTTCTCAGAGCCAACCTTACACGGTCTGAAATATGAGCATCAGTTAGTTTAGTACTTGAGTGAGTACTACTTTAGCTATATTCATCGTTAAAAATGCTGCCTCACATGAATAGGTTTATCCAGAAAACCACGAGACATTCGATGCTACATTTACAATGTTATGTAGGTTTTTACACCCACTAATTTCCAAAAGTTTGACTTCATTGTATTGCGACTTTAAGGAGATGTCATTTTGAACTCAAATTATTTCCTCTTCAGTTTCAGGCTCACAACAAAAGAAGAGAGTTCTCATTTTACTTGAAATGTCTTTCATATGCACTTTTTGGAAAGGATTAGTTATGAAAGCCAGAACAGGTTCTATTCTCCTGAAGTCTGAAAATCGGCTTTCTGACTCTGACTTCAGTGTTGCCAGGTTGGCCATATACTTCTTTGCAGCTTCTTGATCCAGACAGTTCTGCCTGCATTTAAGGAAAGTGCTCTATATTTAAGTTCTGTATCTGTGTTATCCAAAGGTCAAATTTTTGCACGAAACACTTTATAGAAGGCATAAAGTTATGACAGTTTGGTTTTTCCCCTACAGTTCTTTGTATAAACCAATTTGCTTAAGTATCATGCTAGTTACAAAAACAAATGTAACAACCAGCTCACATCATACAGTTGCTCGTAATCTTCCTCTCCTGTCTATACGAACAGCACTCTCGAAAGTGTTTAACTAATCACTACTTTCGTTTTGCACGTTGTTGTTTTGTGGAAGCTCGAAAACAGAGGTTTGTGTTGCCTACTGGAGGCGGAGTTTGTTCGCCTCGCTCATCGTAACCCCCGCTCATAAGTTACTATTCGCGAGTAGTAACGTCATCATGCAGGAGGAAAGTTGGTGACACTTCGCTCTCGGCTTCAGACTGTTATGGCTTCGGTTACACAGCTTGAGGCTGCAGTGGATAGACACCACTGTTGTGGGCCGGCCGTGGGGATCCAACGGACGTCCAGCACGTCAGAGTCCTCGGATCGGTTCTCACCGGTGGCCAACCCAGTTACTACTCGCACTGAGGTTGGCCCGTTACCTGTGGTCGAGTGGGGCGCCCCGGGGCGAAACAGGAGGCGAAAGACTTCCCAGGCGGCCGCACGTAAGAAGGCCTCCCCGGTTTGTCTGACAAACAAGTACCAGGTGCTGTTTGTGGCTGACACTGTCGCTGAGCCAGATGCTGTCGCCTGTCCTGTTTCAGAGTAAACCACTCAGCCTGCAAAATGCGGGCAATCGCAGAGTGTGGGATTATTTGCAGTTGGGAGCTCCAACGTTAGGCGCGTTAAGGGGCCACTTAGGGACTTGGCTGACAAGAAGGGTAAGAAAACCAATGTGCACTCCGTGTGCATACCGGGTGAAGTCATTCCAGGGTCCTCCCAAATGCCATGAAGAGCAGAGTGTGCAGCCAACTGCAGATGGTTGCTCACGTCGGTACCAATGATGGGTGTCACTTTGGATCAGAAGAGATTCTCTCTGCTTTCGAGCGGCTAACAGAAGTGGTAAAGGCTGCCACTCTTGCTTGCAAGATGAAAGCAGAGCTGACCACTTGCAGCATAGTCGACAGGACCGATTGCGGACCTCGGGTACAGAGCCGAGTGGAGGATCTGAATCAGAGGCTCAGACGGTTCTGCGACCGTGTAGGCTGCAGATTCCTCGACTTGCGCCAAAGGGTGGTTGGGTTTTGGGTTCCGCTGAATAGGTCAGGTGTCCACTATACGCAGGAGGCTGCTACACGGGTAGCAAGGGCTGTGTGTCGTGAAATGGGTGGCTTTATAGGTTAGAGGGTCTCGGGAAAACACAAGAAGGGCTTCAGTCACAAAGGGTGCAGGCTGAACACAGGAAGAACGCAGATACAGCAACCATTGGTGTAAGAGTTGTCAATTGTCGTAGCTGTGTTGGGGAAGTACCAGAGCCCCAAGCACTAATAGAAAGCACTGATACCTAAATCGTTATAGGCACTGAAAGCTGGTTAAAGCCGGATATAAGCTCAGCCGAAATTTTTGCGAAGAACCTAATGGTGTTCCGAAAGGATAGGCTAAACACGGTTGGCGGTGGCGTGTTTGCTGCTGTCAGAAGTAGTTTAACTTGTCGCGAAATTGAAGTAGATACTTCCTATGAGTTAGTATGGGCAGAGATCATTGTTGGCAACTGGAATAAAATAATAATTGGATCCTTTTACCGACCTCCCAATTCAGTTGATGCAGTTGCTGAAAGGTTAAAAAAAAAAAAAAAAAAAAAACTTGAGCAGATAAAAATTCACTCTACGCCTTCCTGAGAGACAATCTTCACTCATTCCAAGTTAATAATGTAAGTATAGACCAGATGTGGCTTAAATTCAAAGAAATAGTATCGGCAGCAATTGAGAGATTTATACCAAATAAATTAACAAACGACGGAGCTGATCCTCCCTGTTACACAAAACGTGTTAGAACACTGTCGCAGAAACAACGAAATAAACATACCAAATTTAAACAGACGCAAAATCCCCAAGATTGGCACTCTTTTACAGAAGCTCGAAATTTAGCGCGGACTTCAATGCGAGATGCCTATAACAGTTTCCACAAGGAACTTTGTCTCGAAACATGGCAGAAAATCCAAAGAGATTCTGGTCGTCTGTGAAGTATGTTAGCGGCGAGAAACAATCAATGCCTTCTCTGCGTGATAGCAATGGAGATACTATCGAAGACAGTGGTGCCAAAGCAGAGTTACTAAACACAATCTTCCGAAATACCTTCACAAAAGAAGACGAAGTAAATATTCCAGAATTCGAATCGAGAACAACTGCCAACATGAGTAACTTAGAAGTAAATATCTTCGGAATAGTGAACCAACTTAAATCACTTAATAAAAGCAAGTCTTCTCGTCCAGCCTGTATACCAATTAGGTTCCTTTCCTTAGAAGTAAATATCTTCGGAATAGTGAACCAACTTAAATCACTTAATAAAAGCAAGTCTTCTCGTCCAGCCTGTATACCAATTAGGTTCCTTTCGGAGTATGCTGATGCATTAGCACCATACTTGACAATCATGTACAACCGTTCGCTCGAGGAAAGATCAATACCCAAACACTGGAGAGTTGCACAGGCCGCACAAATATTCAAGAAAGGTAGTAGGAGTAATCCACTAAATTACAGGCCCATATCGTTAACGTCGATATGAAGCAGGATATTAGAATATATATTGTGTTCGAACACTATGAATTACCTCGAAGAAAACGGTCTATTGACACACAGTCAACAAGTGTTTAGAAAACATCGTTCCTGTGAAACACAACTGGCTATTTATTCACATGAAGTGTTGAATGCTATTGACATCGGATTTCAGATCGATTATGTATTTCTGGATTTCCAGAAGGCTTTTGACACTGTACCACACAAGCGGTTCGTAATGAAATTGCGTGCTTATGGAATATCGCCTCAGTTATGTGACTGTCACAGAGGTCACAGTTTGTAGTAATTTACGGAAAGTCATCGAGTAAAACAGAAGTGATTTCAGGCGTTCCCCAAGGTAGTGTTAAGTGTTATACGCCCTTTGCTGTTCCTTATCTATATAAACGATATGGGAGACAATCTGAGCAGCCGTCTTCAGTTGTTTTCAGATTGAGAGGTGGCATGAGCCCCCTCTCATATTTCTATCTTACGATTTTCGTCTCTAATTGCTTGCGGTGAAAAGTTGCTATTCCTTCACACGCGGACTTCCCACGCAGCGTCTCTCGTCACCCAGGTGGTCCGGTGACAGGCGGGCTCTGCCAATCTTGAAAGGGTAAGCCGACGGGTGTGAGGGAGTCGAGTGAATGCTTTCCAGACACCGACAATGTCAAAAGACACGCCCAGAGGGGCCTGAAGTAGCTGCTGGGCTAGAGGTTCCGTTACTTCGCAGAAACTTAGCGAAAACACTTTCTGGCGGGCTACCAGCGAGGCGTGGGAATGACTTGTGTTCCCAAGCAGCCTTGGCGCGCAAATTCTCGCGTTTTCTGCCGTATAGTAACTGTGATTGGCTTGCTCAGGGCATAGCTCCGTGACGTAGCAAAATCGGCGCAGAAATTGGCGCCAAGAATCTCCATTGGTGGAATGGTAGTGCTCCAGCAATAGAGTGGAATTTTCCGCCGGTTTTCGAGTTGCTGATTGGAACGTTTAACCACAGCCACTGTCATGGGGGTGGGAATGTTCTGTGTTCGGTTTGTACGGGTGCTGTTGTGGTAGTCGGCTCTCGCCTTTCGGTTGGAGTAGGTTACAAGACTGAGCTCTCGCTGCTCTGGACAGCCTGCTTTCCGTTGTCTGTCTAATATACTTTTATTTAATTGTAACTGTTTGACGAAGTTGCTGAAGTTTCTACTTCAACGTAACTTTCCGAGTACAGTTGGCAATTGAGCGTTCTGCGTACAAGCGGCCTATGTTGTCTGTCTTGAGCAGTTTTGGCTAAAGTTGACTGTATCGGAGTTACAGTGTGACTTCGCTTGTTAAAATCAATCACTGTACCATCAGTGATTGTGTGGCGAGCCTTCTTCGTCTCCCTCAGAGGCGCATTTGTATGGCTAGGAAATCTTTAGTCTGGAACAACCAAACCAGGATAATTCGTTTCAGGCTATACTCTCGACATTATCATCACCACGACAGGATGTCAAAGCAACCAGCCATCGCCTCTGGCACGCCAGATCGTGTTCTTGCAGTTAAGAAGACAGTTTGGTAATGTATGTCCGCAGCACCGGCAGACAAGGATTTTCCTAGGTGATAATCAGAGCTCAGCAGAGTGCGCCTGTTTGTCTTTTTCTAACTTTGTTCTGTCTTGGGTAGCAGCAATTAATGTTGGGTTGGCTGTGTGTTTTCTCTTAAGATTTGAGTTGCAAGGAATTGGCTCCACATACCACTTCATCATAAATGTCACAATCTAGTTTAGGGACAACTTCACCTTCACAGCATTTATTTGAGTATCCAATTTGAGCCAATTTGATGTATTGTAAATGTTTCATGTGTTTTGTTTATTATTTTGAGTTTAGTCATAATAAATCATATTGTTATTTTGGACAGAACTTTCATTCAGTTAATCGGTAGAGCAACCCTTTCATTTCTCACTAAGTTACAGAAACTTTCCTTTATTTAATTAATGTCTATCAAATTAAATTATTGCAGGTGCCAAACTCTTTTCTACTACACTTGCAGGGTCTATTACAGTCAGTTCGCGTTTCTTTCTAATCCATGTGCAACAGCAAAAGTCGGAGTTAGAATAGGGGGGGGGGGGGGGTTTAGAGCATCATTTATATATGAAGATTCTCGAAGAATTTAGTGTTAAATACACTGCTAGTCCCGGCGCCTCGCATAAAATGATGACCCTTAGCCTGGGATCTTTCCTGTGAATCACTGATAAGCAAACAGGATTCTTAGTAGGAACATTCAAATTTTTTTTCTCTAATTTTTTTAATTATTAATACTCAACTTGTTTTTCTTGTAGTTCCGTGATTAGTTTTAAGTAGCGGCGCATGATTACAGTTTTTCTTTTAAATATATATTTTTGTTTGTTCATTTTTTTTTGTTTCTTATATGTAGTGTCCGTACCACATCACACTTTGTCGGGTTTGTGTGCGGTTTCTGTACCACAACAAATCGTGCATGTAATTATAGCGTTGGAACGACGTTGTTCAATTTTATGTTTATGTGTAAAAAATATTGGGAGTAGATTATTTTTATTGTGCATTTTTAGATAAATTTGTTTTTCATGAATGATCACGAGAAGGAAGGCACGACTGTTATCGAGCGTAGCTTAAACGAAAGAGGATAGCATAATGGATAAGGGGCAGTTTACTGGCGGGGATAGGTTCGGAGATGAGATGGGCACATTTTTAGCAGGACGGGACGACAGGTTCATTGATGAGGAAGGTGATTTGGAAGCGATCATAGAGCAGCGTCGCGGCCGTGATTATGATAGTGAGGTAGAGGATGAAACAGAGACAGGCACACAGGTCGAGACAGTAGCAGAAATTTATAATCAAACGAACGAGAGCAGACAGGGGCCAGCTCGGCCACGTCAGAGCTCTAGCGCCCAGGTGTCCAGAGTTACATCGCCCATGTTTGAAGAGGATCAAAAAGATGACGTAAACCCAATACTGAGCTTCCTACGATCAAAGAAAGAAGCTGACGAACAACGTAAGAAGGAAAAGGAAGAAGATGAGAAACAACGTAAGAAGGAGAAGGAAGAAGCTGACGAACAGCGTAAGAAGGAGAAGGAAGAAGCTGACGAACAGCGTAAGAAGGACACGCAGGCAATAATTTCGCATATAGGAAAGATTCGAGGGGAATTACTAACAATAAAGAAAGAATGTGGAGAAGCAAAACAAATGTAGCACAAAAAGTAGCAGGCCTAGCCAAAACGGCAGCAACAGGGGCAATGAAAATCGCAAAAGTAACTTCTCAACTTGCAGGTCGCTTGCGACTTGCGACACAAGCCCACGCAAAATCCCTAGCGTTCTTAAAAACTCAAGGTAATATTGCGGTTACGAACATCACGAAACGAATGAAAGAAGTAGAGAGTCGGATAGCAAAACTAGAGCGAAACGGGCACACGAGCACTGCGCGTTCGGATTCCAATGATGGAGTACACAGAATTGTGTCTCCGAGGAAAAGCCCGCCGTGCTCTAGCCCAGTGACAGAGTGCAGAACTAACAAGGCACACGCAGAAACATCTAGTAATAGCTCCAATAATTGTAGCCCACTTAGGAGAGTGAATTCGGAGTGCCACTTCCACTGTGATACAGATGTAGGACATCACAGTTATCAGCAAGATAGATCAGGACACTCAGCAGACGTGCAAGTATCGGAAACGAGTGACAACACCAGTGCGAGGATCGGACAGAATTTTGATCCGAATCACTTCCTGTCGATACTAAAATTCCAGAAGTTGAAAGATAATGGAGGGTCGATGCACCGAAGAGCTGGGTGATGCAGTTTACAAATTCATTACCGTCGTCATGGCCAACCCAGGCAAAATTAGAATTCATGTGTGGACACATCGAAGGCCAAGCCGCGGAAAAGATGCGAGGTGTGGCAGCGACGTGTCGGACTTATGAGGAATTTTTTGGTGCATTCCTGCGGACCTACTTGTCAAAGGAAACGCAAGACAGGATTAAAGAGGAAATAATATTTTGTCCTGAACTGGAAGTGTCCGGGCATAGGGGCGCAACCAAATTATTTGATGATTTAATCAAGAAGAATCAGTTTTTAGATAGTCCATATAGCAATGGAGAAATCATCAGATTTTGCTTTTCCAAATTGCCAGTTAGGTATCAACAGACACTTGTCGGGAAGTGTGGATCTGACATAGAAGCATTCAAGAGTCTATTGCGTGAACTCGAAGTAGTCTTTGATAAACAAGACGCAAAGGACAGGAAGAAGGCACAAAATAACAAATACCACGGGCCAGCAAGGGAAGACGACAACAGATCGCATAATCGCACTGGTCAGTTAGGAAACCAGGGTTACGGAAATCAAGGTTACGCTATTCATGGTTATGAAAACCAGAGACACGGAAACCAGAACGTCAGGGAACAGGGTCAATCTAGATAAGGAATCTGGGACAGGAGGAATAAGGAACGGCAAAGCGACCGTAATTGGAGAGAGCGAAACCAAGGACAACAGGAGAACCAGGAGATTGAAACTAGACCCGCAAATCCTAATGCACGTCAGAGGAGGGGTAGTCTGACAAGGGATTGGCGCTAGTCCATAGGACTCCACCACATCTCTCACACAAAGAAGTTCGTGGAATAATAGTAGTTTAGGTGGTATACATAGTAGAATAGGCAAATATATGAATCTTTCTTCGGGGAACAATAATCGATGCATTAATAGATTAAGATTGTTAAAGTATTAACACGCTGCGTTGTCTTGTAAAAGAATTTACGGCTGCTAGTCTTTTTTTTGTTTATGTTCGCGACTTCCAATGACGATGGAGTAGGAGGCACTACCATTCCATGAGCAATGTTTTTGTCCTTTCCTGTCTGGTGTCCATGTTGAGGGATAATGATGAGTGAGGAGATGTCGCACAAACGGGCGCATACAAGAACGTGCTCCTAGAAGCATTCTGGGATGTCGTGATACGCTCCATAGCGGCCACAACCAGTTCGTGAGACGTTCATACCAATGCTTGCAGGCATGCGTCAGTGCACTGCAAGATTGTGGTATATTGCGCGATTTTGAGGATGAATATGGGCAGTATAGTTTTGACAGTGATGCGCCAGCGTCGTTGTCTTGTAAGTCGGTGTGAACCTGTGAGCGTTTGACTCCAATGGTGCCCTAGACGGTAGAAATGCGGGCATAAAGCCTACCATGCCGATGTGCTGGTTGGGGATTTAGCATGCTGCTTGCGACTCTCACAGATGAATAACCAGTGACTTATACTTGGATATTCGTGACATACTGTGTAGCTGGCGTGTGGTGGGCGACTGAATCCTCAACAGGAACCAGTCTTGGCTTGGTCATATTACATTGCCTCTGGAAAGGTGCGCTTTCATTGCTAACACTGCATCACATACAAAATTAAAATCAACTATAAATTTATTGTCTTGTATAGCCATGGCTAACCCAGTCTCTGGAGTTTCAGTGAGGCGTAGTGAGAACTCGGAGGCCATGTCGTACGGCGCGCACATCACTGTCGTCGTCAATAGTGGCGAGCAGCGAGACATCTCAGCGTAACAGGAATTATGTAAGAGTATTGTATAACGTAAAAAAAAAGGTACGATATACTAGGGTAAGTTAAACTGTAGGATTTAACAATAACTAGATTAATATTGTGGGGGTTTTCTACCACAAGTGTTTGGCGCGCGCCTGTTGGGATGCTATGTTTCAGGTCACCATCCACAGACCCTATGTGGAGGGACGACGGGCGAGCGAATGTAGAATAGTTGCATGTTCTTTGTAACTCAGTAAAACTTCCACCTGCATAATCACCTAATTTATTCAAAAGACATAGAATGTAGATCGTTGGCAGTTGGTAGTTAACTCTTGAGCATGTCTGCTGTCGCTCTATATAAGTAATAGTAATATAAGTGCGGGCCCGCACATTTAGCTTTTCATCCAGTGTAGCGTCACACACCATGTACAGTAGTGAGACTGGTCTCTACACAAATATCAAGATAAATTATTTCCATGTCTAGATTACATACACCACGATTTTCTTATAATGATAGCCATAGATTAATAACTTAAAAGTAAAATAAGAGTGTCTGAAATGACAGACCATCAATGTGTCATTATGTAAATTTATTATAACATAGAAGGTCATGGGAAAATGTTAGGCGTAAGATTTTTGTCAGAACTGTGCAGATGACGGGTATCGTGGCAATGTAGAGGCCAGCCAGAGCAAAAACAAGAGGTCTTCGGCTACCTGCAAGAAGGGGAGCGTCCGGTCCTGCAAGCTGACAGTCACCGGGCCGTGTACCTGAGGGATTAGGCGGGATCCTCGCCGGGCCACAAGCGAAAGTGAGGCTGGCCGTTGACACTGACATGCGACCCACACGCGACAACCTGCTAGCTCTCCGGACGCGGCAGCCGTTTGGAGGGATTCCCTGCGGCAGACCACGTTGTCGTGAGTACACGAAGAAGATCACATATCGTGTCAGAACCTGTGCCTCATGTGCCTCAGGACAGAAAGGGACGCTATATACTCACCTGTTTGGGTTTTTACAACTCACTAGCATTGGCCGATCTGCATACACAAAGCAGTATCGTGCTACACACTCTAACAAATGAATGGTCTCATTTCTAACTTCTCCTCTCTATTAGAGAGCAGTTGTAGCAATCGTCGCTCCTAGTTCGATCCTCTATGGATGATCTCACCCACTTGTGGAGTCACTCCACGTGCCATCATCCCTCATCGAACTGCAATATTGGGAAACGTAAAGTACTGTCCAGCGAGAGAAGAGACCTAGACTAGTGATGTATCCCAACAAGTAGACCTCAGAGACAATTAATCGACGTGAGGAGAGCCTGTCACTGTGTCTTCCTAACGTACTGCCGTGATCATATGCGTGGGTCTTGCTGCAATCTCAACAGAGTACTGCAGATGCTCCAGCACACCCTATTGCTGTTGCAACAACGTAGCAACAAAACCCGACGTTTAGCCCTATGTGATGTCAGTACTGTGGAATTTGTGAAGTGCTTCGAATATTTCTAACAATGTGATTTAGTGCCTCATTCTCAGCACAGTCGTGAACATTGTGCAATGTCGAAGCACAACTTGACACCCCATGAACCTTGTTTTTTTTCCTTAAATTTCTTTCTCTAGTGTTGTTTTTGTAATGTATGTTATACCTTGTATGTGTTTGTGTTTTACACTGTAATTCTTATGTAAGTGATAGAGTAGGGCACACAAATTACACATTTATGTATTGTTCTCCACATCATGTGTTTTGTTTGTATTTTGTATTTATTGTTGTGTGTATGCAAACAGTGTGCCTGAAGTCCCCATAATCTGAAGCAGATACCACCACTGTCATTGTGAATGGACCATCAGTTCAGGGAACATTTTGTAAAGGTTATTCTTGCTGCAGGGAGACAGAATGAACCGGAGGTTGTAATTAGATTCTGAAAGCTCACAAGGAGATTGTTAACTTAAAAAGTATTGTGTGTGAGTGAGTTCAGGTTAGTTTAATGATTCAAATTGCTGTAACATCTTGGGCATTTAATTGCGGAGCACTCCAACTCTGATTGTAAAGAATAAATTGCTCCATATTTGGCTCACATGCCCGGGCCATATTTAGAGAGTGAATATCTTTGTGAATCGGTGTTTGGAAGGGGCTCCCTGGGTATGGATGTGTGATGTGAGTGTTAGTGTTCCATATTAAGAAGGTGAAGTTGGCCACATCATAAATAATCCTCCCTCTATGAGCTGCATTTTTCAGTTGCAGTGATTTTCTTTATAGAGTGCGGCATGTGGAGTCAGTTGGCGAGATTGTTCTTGGGCGATTGACTCACTACCTTGCTCCTAAGTGCGCCAACCGTGCACCAATTACAATCTAAAATGGCGTAGGGGCTATGAGAGGTGGCATGAGCCCCCTCTCATATTTCTATCTTACGATTTTCGTCTCTAATTGCATGCCCTGAAAAGTTGTTATTCCTTCACACGCGGACTTCCCACGCAGCGTCTCTCGTCACCCAGGTGGTCCGGTGACAGGCGGGCTATGCCGATCTTGAAAGGGTAAGCCGACGGGTGTGAGGGAGTCGAGTGAATGCTTTCCAGACACCGACATTGTCAAAAGACACGCCTGGAGGGGCCTGAAGTAGCGGCTGGGCTAGAGGTTCCGTTACTTCGCAGAAACTTAGCGAAAACACTTTCTGGCGGGCTACCAGCGAGGCGTGGGAATGACTTGTGTACCCAAGCAGCCTAGGCGCGCAAATTCTCGCGTTTTCTGCCGTATAGTAACTGTTATTGGCTTGCTCAGGGCATAGCTCCGTGTCGTAGCAAAATCGGCGCAGAAATTGGCGCCCAGAATCTCCATTGGTGGAATGGTAGTGCTCCGGCAATAGAGTGGAATTTTCCGCCGGTTTTCGAGTTGCTGATTGGAACGTTTAACCACAGCCACTGTCGTCAGGGCGGGAATGTTCTGTGTTCGGTTTGTACGGGTGCTGTTGTGGTAGTCGGCTCTCGCCTTTCGGTTGGAGTAGGTTACAAGACTGAGCTCTCGCTGCTCTGGACAGCCTGCTTTCCGTTGGCTGTCTAATATACTTTTATTTAATTGTAACTGTTTGACGAAGTTGCTGAAGTTTTGACTTCAACGTAACTTTCCGAGTACAGTTGGCAATTGAGCGTTCTGCGTACAAGCGGCCTACGTTGTCTGTCTTGAGCAGTTTTGGCTAAAGTTGACTGTATCGGAGTTACAGTGTGACTTCGCTTGTTAAAATCAATCACTGTACCATCAGTGATTGTGTGGCGACCTTTCTTTGTCTCCCTCAGAGGCGCATTTGTATGGCTAGGAAATCATTACTCTGGAACAACCAAACCAGGATAATTCGTTTCGGGCTATACTCGCGACTTTATCATCACCATGACAGGATGTTGAAGCAACCAGCCATCGCCTCCGGTACGCCAGATTGTGTTCTTGCAGTTAAGAAGACAGTTTGGTAATGTATGTCTGCAGCACCGGCAGACAGGGATTTTCCTAGGAGATAATCAGAGCTCAGCAGAGCGCGCCTGTTCGTCTTTTTCTAACTTTGTTCTGTCTTGGGTAGCAGCAATTAACGTTGGGTTGGCTGTGTGTTTTCTCTTAAGATTTGAGTTGCAAGGAATTGGCTCCACATACCACTTCATCATAAATGTCACAATCTAGTTTAGGGACAACTTCACCTTCACAGCATTTATTTGAGTATCCAATTTGAGCCAATTTGATGTATTGTGAATGTTTCATGTGTTTTGTTTATTATTTTGAGTTTAGTCATAATAAATCATATTATTATTTTGGACAGAACTTTCATTCAGTTAATCGGTAGAGCAACCCTTTCATTTCTCACTAAGTTACAGAAACTTTCCTTTATTTAATTAATGTCTATCAAATTAAATTATTGCAGGTGCCAAACTCTTTTCTACTCCACTTGCAGGGTCTATTACAGTCAGTTCGCGTTTCTTTCTAATCCATGTGCAACAGCAAAAGTCGGAGTTAGAATAGGGGGGGGGGGGCTTAGAGCATCATTTATATATGAAGATTCTCGAAGAATTTAGTGTTAAATACACTGCTAGTCCCGGCACCTCGCAAGATGACGTTGTCGTTTATCGACTAATAGTCATCAGAAGATCAAAACAAACTGCAAAACGATTTAAAAAAGAGACCTGAATGGTATCAAAAGTCTCAGTTGACCCTAAATAACGAAAAGTATGAGGTCATCCACATGAGTGCTAAAAGGAACTCTTTAAACTTGGGTTACACGATAAATCAGTCTAATCTAAAAGCCGTAAATTCAACTAAATACCTTGGAATTACAATTTCAAACAACTTATATTGGGAGGAACACATAGAAAATGTTGTGGGGAAGGCTAAGCAAAGACTGCGTTCTATTGGCAGGACACTTAGAAAATGTAACAGATCTACTAAGGAGACTGCCTACACTACGCTTGTCCGTCCTGTTTTTAGAATACTGTTGCGCGGTGTGGGATCCTTACCAGATAGGACTGGCTGAGTACATCGAAAAAGTTCAAAGAAAGGCAGCACGTTTTGTATTATCGCAAAATATGGGAGATAGTGTCATAGAAATTATACAGGATTTGGGCTCGAAAACATTAAAAGAAAGGCGTTTTTCGTTGGGACGGAATCTTCTCACGAAATTCAGACACCAACTTTCTCCTCAGAATGCGAAAATATTTTGTTGACACCCACCTGCATAAGGTGGAACGATCACCTCGATAAAATAAGGGAAATCAGAGATCGTACGGAAAGATACAGGTGTTTCTTCTTTCTGCGCGGTATACGAGATTAGAATAATAGAGAATGGTGAAGGTGGTTCGGTGAACCCTCTGCCAGTCACTTAAATGTGTTTTGCAATATATGTAGATGTAGATTCTTACCAGTATCTTTTATTGTGTGGACTAAGAAGTTTTTGCCATTAGTTAATAATAGTAATAAAACTATGTACAGACATCAAGAGATGCCATGGCAGACGCTCAACGGAGCAAGCAAACTCGCGGAGATGTCTATTAGGCGGTGGTAAATGAGTTGTGTTCTTACGACACGTCTTGCTTGGCAGGAAAATGATTCTGTAGCACAGATGACCGCTTTTGCCGTCACCATGAAGATTCAGAACAGCGCACACTCACTTGCAGAGTGAAAGCCTCATTATGAAAGTACGCCATACAGCTGAAATAAAATGATCACACAACCGAAACACTAAAAAGTCCCTAATCCTTGTTGTACGATGTGTGTTCCAAAAACAAAAGGATTTTTTTTGCTGTAGTTTTACGAATATTCTACGCCAGTGTTACTTTCTATTGTTTCCTTTACTTTTTCCACAATTTGATCACTTGACAATCTGCTAGGACGTCAATGGCGTTCGTCATCTACAACGTTTTCAGAACCATCTTCGGAACGCTTGTATCACTCGTAAACCGAGGTTTTTATTCCGTTCTAATATCAAAATTTAATCCAGTTTTTAAATGCAGTATAAATAATCGCCGGTATTACCAAAACATACACTGTGTGATCAAATGTATCCCGACACCTGGCTGAAAATGACTTACACGTTCGTGGCACCGTCCATCGGTAATACTGGAATTGAACATGGTTTTGGCCCACCCTTGGCCTAGCTGACAGCTTCCACTCTCGCAGGCATACGTTCAGTAAGGTGCTGGAAGGTTTCTTGGGGAGTGGCAGCTCATTCTTGACGGAGTGCTGCACTGAGGAGAGGTATCGATGTCGGTCGGTGAGGCCTGGCACGAAGTTGACGTTCCAAAACATCCCAAAGGTGTTCTATATGATTCAGGTCAGGACCCTTTGCAGGCCAGTCCATCACAGGGATGTTATTGTCGTGTAACCACTCCACCAGAGGCCTTGCATTATGAACAGGTGCTCCATTGTGTTGAAAGATGCAATCGCCACCGCCAAATTTTTCAACGGGGAAAGCAAGAAGGTGCTTTAAACACCAATGTAGGCCCGTACTGTGATAGTGCACCCAAAACAACAAAGGGTGCAAGCCACCTACACCAAAAACACGACCACTCCATGACACCAACGCCTCCGAATTTTCTGTTGGCACTACACACGCTGGCAGATGACGTTCACCGGGCATTCGCTATACCTACACTCTGCCATCGGATCGCCACATTGTGTACCGCGATTCGTCACTCCACACAATGTTTTTCCACTGTTCAATCGTCCAATGTTTACGCTCCTTACACCAAGCAACGAGTCGTTTGGCATTTACCGGCATGATGTGTGGCTTATGAGCAGCCGCTCGACCATGAAATCCAAGTTTTGTCTCCTCCCGCCTAGCTGTCATAGCACTTACATTGGATCCTGATGCAGTTTGGAGTTCCTGTGTGATGGTCTTGATAGATGTATGCCTATTACACATTACGATTCTTTTACACTGTCGGCGGTCTCTGTCAGTAGGTTGGTTGGTTGGTTTGGGGGAAGAGACGAAACAGCGAGGTCATCAGTCTCATCGGATTAGGGAAGAACGGGGAAGGAAGTCGGCCGTGCCCTTTCAGAGGAACCATCCCGGCATTTGCCTGGAGCGATTTAGGAAAATCACGGAAAACCTAAATCAGGATGCCCGGTCGCGGGATTGTCTCTGTCAGTCAACAGACGAAGTCGGCCTGTACACTTTTGTGCTGTACGTGTACCTCCACGTTTCCGCTTCACTATCACATCGGAAACAGTGGACCTAGGGATGTTTAGGAGTGTGGAAATCTCGCGTATAGACGTATGAGAGAAGTGACATCCACTCACCTGACGACGTTCAAGTCCGTGAGTTCCGCGGAGCGCCCCATTCTGCTCTCTCACGGCATCTTATATGAAAAACGTATCTGGATACTTTTGATCACGTAGTGTATGTCACTATATGGAAGTTGACAACAAATTAAATGTCCGATAGGTATTGTAATTTACAAATAATTTCCGTACACGTTCACCAACACAACAACAACAAAATCTTGCGTATCATACTAATACACAGGCAAAATTACAAAATTCTCGTTACTTTTTAAAACTTCTAGTAAATACGAAGGGCATTCAATTAGTAATACAACAATTTTTTTTGAAAGCAGGCTGGTTTTATTGAGAATTCCAATACGTCACATTATTCCCCACTCTTTTGCTTACAAAACACTATTTTTCAACATACTCTCTGTTCAATGCGATGGCCTTGCGCCACCTTGCTGGGAGGGCTGTATGCCCGCATGGACTACTCTATTGGTCGATGCCGCAGACAACGTCTTGCTGCATGAATAACCTCTCCATCATCCACGTACAGCTTCCTGCTGAGTGGATCCTTCGTTGGGGCAAACAGATGTAACTCCGAAGATGCTAGATCCAGGTTCTAGAGCGGTTACAGGAGAACAGTCCAGTGACGTTGTGTGAGATCCTCTCAGGTGTACAGACTTGCGTGAGGTCTTGCGTTGTCACGGAGAAGGAGGAGTTTGCATTTTTGTGCCGACGACCCGCTGAAATCATTTCCTCAATTTCCTGAGGGTAGCACAATACACTTCATAGTCGATGCTTCCACCTAGAGGGAGGACATCAAACAGAATAATGCATTCAGAATCCCAGAAGACCGACGACTTGACTTTACCGGCTGAGGGTGCAGATTTGGACTTTCTCTACGGAGGAGATGTGGTGTGGCGACACTCTATAGATTGCCGTTTTGTTTCCGATTCAAAATGATGTACTCATGTTTCATCGCCTGTGACGATGTTCAGAAGAAAAGGTCACGTTCAGCGTCATAACGAGCAAGCAATTCCGCACAGATTGTTCGTCTTGCTCTTTATGGTATTCCGTTAGGCGGCGGGGAACCCAGGGGGCACACATCTTTCAGCCCCACCAACAAAGAAGTCCAGTTGTGCAGCTAGGTGTTTGATTGGGATCCGTCGATCACATCGAAAGAGAGTGTCCGCCCGTTCGAACATTTCAGTAGTCACACCTGTCTGCGGTCGACCGGATCGCGGTAGATCGGGCAGGTTTGGGCGACCTTGCTGCAGTGATGACAGATGCCTCGCCCAGTGATTCGCCGTGCTTTTGTTTACTGCCCGGTCTCCGTAGACATTCTGCAAGCGCTTATGCGTACCTGCGATGCTATGGTTTTCCGTCAAAATAAACTCAATGACAGCTTTCTGCTCGAATGCACCTCCGTTGCAGACGCAGATTTGAAGGCTGCATATAGCACTACAAGAGCTGAAGCGTGAATATACCACAATGTTCGACAGCGAATTTCGCATTTTTTTCAACAGAAATTGGCCGAGAGAAAAAAGAAGTATTGCACTACTGATTGAACGCAACTCGTAATACGGTCGCTGTGAGACTCGAAGTAAACGGACAATTCCCTCCTAAATACCCTTTCGAAGTCTGCTGCGAAAAAACAAGATGGTCGCCCATCCTTGTGAAGGAGAAGCAGGCACAGCCATTGGGTCAGCGCGGCGCCGCGATCAAATATTCATGTCGGTGCGGAGCAGTCAGCCGACTAATGGAGCGCCGTCTGGCACCGCTTATTGAATCTCCTCTCCACTCACACTGTCGCGCCGCGCAGTTCCGCGAAATTAATTTCCAATAAATATTTATAGCGCCGCCGAGACACCCAGGCGTTATTCAAATACGCTTCCGTG
This sequence comes from Schistocerca piceifrons, assembly GCF_021461385.2. Taxonomy (NCBI): domain Eukaryota; kingdom Metazoa; phylum Arthropoda; class Insecta; order Orthoptera; family Acrididae; genus Schistocerca; species Schistocerca piceifrons. The sequence goes on from NC_060141.1 coordinate 574,753,852, forward strand.
AAAATCTGCCGCCGAATGACATAAGAGGCGGCGAGGGGGTGCCCGAGGCGGCTCATTACGACAAACGTCCGGGAGACACCGGAGGACGGAGTCTCCCCAGACACGCTGCTCAGCACCACTGGAAGGGTGGACGCCAAACAGGGCGATTACATTACGGAAGGGTGCACTTACCCTAGCAAACTACTGGCACCAAGTGTTGTAGGTGTGTGTAATCATAAAATCGAAAACATGTGTTGGACAAAAACAGCAGCAACACTGTTATAATTCATACCTGACTTTATTGACAGACATCCACTGTATTACATGCCCTCAGTATAATCGCCCCACATCTCGATCAGCTTCTCCCTCGCGGACGAAAGTTGTCGTACACAGTAAGAGCCTCTGCCGATGTCTCGCAAGGGCGCCCTATGACACTCGTGATGTCTCTTGTGTTGTAGCGCACACCACGGAGTGTTTCCTTCTTTTTGGCGAATAGGTCGTAACAACACGGACTCATATCGAGTGAATACGGTGGAAGTTCCAGTATCTCCCACCCCACATACGCAGGAGCTCGTGCATAGGGCTTGCCGTGTGGCATCGTACATTGACGTCAAGGGTGAAGGGATACAGTCAATGGGCGAGCCACATACAGCAGCGAGACTATGTGCTCAATTGTCATTCGTACACGCCGTAGTTTGTAAGTAATTTACGTTTTTTTAATATACTTAAATAACTGTCACCCTTTATTTAAGTGCTGATTGTGCCTGGAACGTGCTATTTGCGTCCAATAATACGACAGGAAGCTGCAAGGCCATAATTACCAAACATACACAGCTTGTGTTAAACAATGTTTATTACCTTGCACAATTTAAATACAATAAAACAGATAAATTTAACAACTCCACAGGAGCACAATAAAATTATTCTTAAATCCTGTTAAAATCTGCATAACAAATGCATAGAACATTAACCAAATTTCTGTTGGTGTAAATACTTAATAAAATCAAAACTTGCCAAACTCAGAACCCGGAACACTATCCTGTACAATGACTTCTCTTTTATAATATAAATTCATACCAAGGTATAACATTAAGGCATAACAAAAGACGGACAAGTAATAATAAAAACAACTTCTAAAAGTTAAACGCTCGGCAATGAAGACACAGGGCACTCTAATTCCAGACTAAGGAATAATCCAATTGATGCCAGTACAGAGAGGCACTAATTATGACAACAAACAATTAATAAAAAACAGCTCCTTAGCATCCAAACATTCCCTGAGAACATACGCACATGAAACCCTCCTTTATAAAAATTAAACTTCACAACCAACACAAGGTACAAATATAATAAGCCAATGGCTGATAGGTGGATACACAATTAATAAGGCGGAGCCTACAGCAGTCTGATCGGGGGCTAATTACAGAGTGAAACCCAGTTTTACAGGTTTAAATTCATATTCCGAACGAAAGGTGCATTCGCCAAAGCGGCGGAGGAACGAGCTACAAAGGTTAACAACCTGACAGAGCCAGGAACAAAGAGAACAGTAATACTCAAATTAAGGACGAGATCGAGACAGAAGGCTAGCAACATGGAGCCCAGTCTAACGAATCACAGTTCCACTGGCAGCGGCCAAGCCGTCAAGCCCCGGTGTCACGGCCAACCGTACCAGACGAAATACACTGCGCTCCGCACAACTGAAACATAAATCAACTACAACAGCACACTTGCAATTGCACCTACATATTACATAAATTAAAATAGCTCGCCAATTTTTTTTAAAACTCAACACTTAAGAATTCATTTAAACACAACAATACACACGTAGATAAGATTGCTCCTTGAAACGTGAGAGTAACAGCTGAGTATTATTTTAAACGGGCAAAAGCCCACCAGAACTACGAGGGCAGTTCAATAAGTAATGCAACACATTTTTTTTCTGAAACAGGGGTTGTTTTATTCAGCATTGAAATACACCAGGTTATTCCCCAATCTTTCAGCTACACAACACTATTTTTTAACGCAATCTCCATTCAATGCTACGGCCTTACGCCACCTTGAAATGAGGGCCTGTATGCCTGTACGGTACCATTCCACTGGTCGATGTCGGAGCCAACGTCGTACTGCATCAATAACTTCTTCATCATCCGCGTAGTGCCTACCACGGATTGCGTCCTTCATTGGGCCAAACATATGGAAATCCGACTGTGTGACATCGGGGCTGTAGGGTGCAGGATGAAGAACAGTCCACTGAAGTTTTGTGAGCTCCTCTCGGGTGCGAAGACTTGTGTGAGGTCTTGCGTTGTCATGAAGAAGGAGAAGTTCGTTCTGATTTTTGTGCCTACGAACACGCTGAAGTCGTTTCTTCAATTTCTGAAGAGTAGCACAATACACTTCAGAGTTGATCGTTTGACCATGGGGAAGGACATCGAACAGAATAACCCCTTCAGCGTCCCAGAAGACTGCAACCATGACTTTACCGGCTGAGGGTATGGCTTTAAACTCTTTCTTGGTAGGGGAGTGGGTGTGGCGCCACTCCATTGATTGCCCTTTTGTTTCAGGTTCGAAGTGATGAACCCATGTTTCATCGCCTGTAACAATCTTTGACAAGAAATTGTCACCCTCAGCCACATGACGAGCAAGCAATTCCGCACAGATGGTTCTCCTTTGCTCTTTATGGTGTTCGGTTAGACAACGAGGGACCCAGCGGGAACAAACCTTTGAATATCCCAACTGGTGAGCAACTGTGACAGCACTACCAACAGAGATGTCAAGTTGAGCACTGAGTTGTTTGATGGTGGTCGGTCGATCATCTCGAACGAGTGTGTTCGCACGCTCCGCCATTGCAGGAGTCACAGCTGTGCACGGCCGGCCCGCACGCGGGAGATCAGACAGTCTTGCTTGACCTTGCGGCGATGATGACACACGCTTTGCCCAACGACTCACCGTGTTTTTGTCCACTGCCAGATCACCGTAGACATTCTGCAAGCGCCTATGGATATCTGAGATGCCCTGGTTTTCCGCCAAAAGAAACTCGATCACTGCTCGTTGTTTGCAACGCACATCCGTTACAGACGCCATTTTAACAGCTCCGTACAGCGCTGCCACCTGTCGGAAGTCAATGAAACTATACGAGACGAAGCGGGAATGTTTGAAAATATTCCACAAGAAATTTCCGGTTTTTTCAACCAAAATCGGCAGAGAAAAAAAAATGTGTTGCATTACTTATTGAACTGCCCTCGTACACTTTCATGGAATCTGATGTAGTTTTACGAGACAGCGTAGTATTTCGTTACCCGTAAACTAAGGTGTAAATTTTGGTACTTAATCACCAAGGTTACAACAACTTTAGATATACAGTTACTCAATGATGAGCAGCTCACCGGGCTTCCTTACATATAGCGGCACATTCTTCATCAACTGGTAGGGAACGAAGATGGAAAGCCCAAACCCTGTTATCATGCCTCGTGTGATAACTTTGACATATCAGACTCATCACCAAATTCACACTGAAGACAACATTAGTCAACCATTTACAAATATAAACACACACCAAAGAAAGTTTTGCATCACCCCGGTTTCCAGAACTCCTGAAGATAGACGATGATTGTGGATATCGTATCACAGACATAGTCCCTTTTACTTTTCAGAGATGTCACTCAACCCGCCCAAAGATGTAAACAACTTGCATGAGCAGCGCCTATTAGACGGAGAGGATCAGACAGCCGATCGCTTCCAGTCATTCCACCAGGTAGGAGAGATACGGCTCGTGCTGTCTGTAATTCAACCATGCCTAGACGGTCAATATCGTCGTTCGATCGCGTCCGCATTGTTACTTTGTGCCAAGAAGGGCTCTCAACAAGGGAAGTGTTCATGCGTCTCGGAGATACAGAGAGACAGCTACTGTCGACGACATGCCTCGCTCAGGCCGCCCAAGGGCTACTACTGCAGTGGATGACCGCTACCTACGGATTATGGCTCGGAGGAACCCTGACAGCAACGCCACCATGTTGAATAATGCTTTTCGTGCAGCTCCGTGACGTCGCGTTACGACTCAAACTGTGTGCAATAGGCTGCACGATGCGCAGCTTCACTCCCGACGTCCACGGCGAGGTCCATGTTTGCAACCACGACACCATGCAGCGCAGTACAGATGGGCCCAACAACATGCCGAATGGACCGCTCAGGATTAGCGACACGTTCTCTTCACCGGTGAGTGCCACATACGCCTTCAACCAGACAATCGTTGGAGACGCGTTTGGAGGCAACCCGGTCAGGCTGAGACACACTGTCCAGTGAGTGCAGCAAGATTAAGGTTCCCTGCTTCTTTGAGGTGACATTCTGTGGAGCCGACGTACGCCGCTGGTGGTCATGGAAGGCGCCGTAACGGCTGTACGATACGTGAATGCCATCTTCCGACCGATAGTGTAACCATATCGACAGCATATTGGCGAGGCATTCAACTTCATGGACGACAATTCGCGCCCCCATCGTGCACATCTCATGAATGGCTTCCTTCAGGATAACGACATCGCTCCACTAGAGTAGCCAGCATGTTCTCCAGACATGAACCCTATCGAACATGCCTGGGATAGATTGAAAAGGGCTGTTTATGGACGGCGTGACCCACCAACCACTCCGAAGGATCTACGCCGAATCGCCGTTGAGGAGTGGGACAATCTGGACCAACAGTGCCTTGATGAAGTTGTAGATAGTATGCCACGATTAATACAGGCATGCATTAATGCAAGAGGATGTGCTACTGGGTATTCGAGGTACCGGTGTGTACAGCAGTCTGGACCACCACCTCGGAAGGCCTCGCTGTATGGTGGTACAATATGCAATGTGTGATTTTCATGAGGAATAAAAAGGGCGTAAATGATGTTTATTTTGATCTCTATTGCAATTTTCTGTTCAGGTTCCGGAACTCTTGGAACCGAGGTGATGCAGAACTTTTTTTGATGTGTATAGATACTGCACCTGTTTAAATCAAACACACAATATGCCAGGCGACGCTCTGGCGAGCTCTTCTTTTCAACATGCATTCGTGGCGAGAAAAGCCAAACACCTCGCCTCGTGCCGGACACCAAATCTTTCCGCCGTCTCCGACCGCAACAGTCCAGTAATACCACGCGCAATGAGCATACGCACCAAGTAAGACCCAATCTCCCGGCGTAGTTGTAACCGCAACCGATAGTGCAACCATATCGGCAGCATGTTGGTGAGGTATTCGTCTTCATGGGCTACAATTCGCGCCCCCATTGTGCACATCTTGTGAATGACTCTGCCTCGACGCTGCAGACGTAAATAGCCAGACTCGCAATGAACAACTGATTCGCGACCGCCTAAAGGAAAATCGAAAGAATGGCACTAGCGGGACAGAAGTACTGGCGCCAGCCGCACGACGTATCAGTGCCTATAAACAAACAAACCATAAAAAATGGAGCGTGTCACTATACGTGTGCGAGTCATAGAGGTTTTCAGCTCCTTTTACTTTGTAAACGGAAATTACCTTTACCGTCGAATCTTTGTCATTAAAAACTGATTTTTACTGTAGGGCACCGTCGGGCGAATAACATGCGAAGAAGTTCATTGTAGGCTCTCATAATGTGTTGCAGCCACTTCAAGATGTACTCACTTTTAGAAACCAGTGACAGCACCGAACGAGACCATTACTGAATATTTCATTAGTTTGAAGCGAAGCAAGGTTGACGCGAGAGAACAGACGGCTGATGATGCTGCAGCGCCATTGTACCATTTTGTCCATACCGAACCAGAATACTGTAACTAGATTTTCCCCAGACGCCTTTAGCGAGGAATCATAAATGTGAGCATTTACTTATGAAGATGTTTAACTTTTCCGAAACACCAAAAGTGCTCTACTCTAAAGTGATAAATTTCACAAACTGCCGCAGACTATATGTACCTTGCGCGCCAACGTCCGAGGGCTTCTCCGCGGACATCTCCGGTGTGGTTCTTCTCTTGCTACCTGCGACGTTCATTCGCTGCAGTACGGGAAGCCAGGATTCGTTTACCTTAAGGCTTTCCTCTTTCTTGTTGAAGCTGTTCCCGTGTTTTAGTATTTCTACAGTTTCTCTGAACAAGCGCGTGTGGTAGTGCTTCTCTACACCCAGAACTTCGCGTGTCGGCGAATTTTATAACGTGGTCGGTCTTACTCAGTGCGTGTTCTGCTACGGCCAATTTCTCCACCTGCCCCAACCTGCAATGTCGCTTATATTCATTGATCCTGGTGTTGATTGATCGTCCAGTCATTCCGACATAAACTTTTCCGTATGTGCATGGTATACGGTATATTCACGAGATTGCAAGTGGGTCCCTTTTCTCCCTTGCCGATATAAGAGACTCTTTGATATTCCTTGTTGGTTTGAAAATCGTCTTTACGGCATGTTTGCGCAATATACGGCCGATTCTGCCCGTCACTCTGGGAATCTATGGCAGAAAAGCCGTACCAGACATTTCTTTTTCTGATTCATTACTTCGCGCGAGTGTTTGGCTCTGTTACACTTTCCAGCTGTTGCATTTCGCGTCTGAGGTGCTGCGGCTCACATATTAGTCCTGCTCGCGTTACGAGCGTACTGATCATGCCTCTTTTCTGGCTCGGGTGGTGGTTTGATAGATTGTGCAGGTATCGGTCCGTGTGTGTCGGTTTTCAAAAAAAATGGTTCAAATGTCTCTGAGCACTATGGGACTTAACATCTGAGGTCACCAGTCCCCTAGAACTTAGAACTACTTAAACCTAAGTAACCTAAGAACATCACACACATCCATGCCCGAGGCAGTATTCGAACCTGTGCCCGTAGCGGTCGCGCAATTCCAGACTGTAGCGCCTAGAACGGCTCGGCCACTCCGGCCGGCGTGTCGGTTTTCGATACACTCTCTGTCCCAGGTTTTCGCCATCCCTTGTGACCAGCGCATCTAGAAATGGCAGCTTTTTTGTCCTTTTCTACTTCCATGGTAAATTTTATGTTGGCATGGAGGCTGCTCAAATATCTCACCGAATTGTTCTTCACCATGGCTCCACACAACGGAAGTATCATTGACGTATCTGTAACGTACCTTAGGTTTGCAAGTCGCCAAGTCCAGTGCCTGTGCTTCAAATTGTGCCATGAAGAAGTTGGCCACCACTGGACTAAGAGGGCTACCCATGGCAACGCCTTCCAGCTGTTCGTAGAAATCGCCATTCCATGTGAAATAGCTCGTGGTGAGACATGCATGGAAAAGCTTTGTGATGCCTTGCGGGAGAATGGAACCGATGTGCTCCAGAGCGTCACTGAGTGGCACTTTCGTAAACAAAGAAACAACATCAAAGCTCACCAGGATGTCGTTTGGTGCAAGTTTCAGTGTCTTCAGCTTCTCAATGAAATGTCCTGAATCCTTTACGTATGTGTCGGTCTTCTCCACGTGTGACTGGAGCAGAGAGGCCAAATGTTTTGCCAGTTTATACGTAGGTGAGCCAGGAGCGCTGACAATCGGTCTTAGTGGAACATTGTTCTTATGGATCTTGTGTAATCCATACAGCCGAGGTGGTAGGGCGTCTGTGTTGCGCAGGTTTCTCTCTATGTCCGCCGTCAGAGAAGACGCCTTGATTAATCGATTCGTATTCCGTGTGATACGTTGCGTCGGATCTGCGCTTAGTTTTCGGTACGTCGTCGGATCTAATAGGTCTCGGATCTTTTGCTCGTAATCTTCGGTCTTCATTACGACGGTCGCATTCCCCTTATTGGCAGGCAGTACCAATATACATTTGATGGCGTTGATATTCTGAATGGCTTGTATCTCTTCTTTCCTTAGGTTGCAAGCTGGTGGTTTTGCTCGGCGGAGTATCCTGGCTGCTTCAGAGCGTATTTCCTCTGCCCTTTCACAAGGAAGGGTCCGAATGGCCGCTTCGATGATGGCAACGATGTCCTCCATAGGTATAGTTCTCGGGATGATAGCGAAATTCCCTCCTTTTTGAAGAACAGACACTTCCTCTTCGGTCAATTGTCGTTCAGTGAGGTTGAACACTGTGTGTGACATGTCGGGAATCGCCTTGTTGGACTGCTTCCGGCATCTTTCAAACTTTTTCTTCTGTCGCTCTGTCTGCATGCTCCTATGAGTGATGCTGTCGATCTTGTCCCAGTCGTCTCGACGCATTCTCCTACTTAATTGATAGAAAATGTCCAAAAGTTCCTGATCCGTTCTTGCCAAGTCTCTCCGCTCACGACGAAAAGCTCGTTCCATTCTGTCGTAGATACGATGTGCTTGGGCGGTGGTGAATAGGCTCTTACATTTCAAGAACTTCGGTGTAGCACCTTCATCTCGCCACCGCGACAGAAAAGCGAGAGAGGACATCAATCGCGCTTTTTTCTTCCGTCTTTGGTCAAGGCGTCGGTACAATCTGACCTGTTACTCATTTTTTGATGCTTTGCACGAAGCGTTTCGAGAATTATTCTCATTGTCAAATGCAAGTATTTACCTAAGAATTTTGTATGAGATTTGCATGTGTTGTTCTACCTCCCTTGCACTTCACTCGTCGTTTTGCGGTTATAAGGTAGCGTGTCTCCTCTATTACGCAGAAACCACACCGAAGCAAACCATCAAAAAAAGATTATGATGAATGAATCATACTGGTTTGGAAATTCGACAATTTATTGCAAATGGCATAATATGTACAGGTAAAGTAAATTAAAAGCAGTATCAGCTGAAATTCGGATGAAAATGCTATGAGACGAAGCGGCCATCGGGATGCACTTTAATAACTTTTCTTATGTCTTGACCACAATTGATAATATTTCGAAAATCACCTTACGCGTTTCGACATTCCGTCATTTTCAAAAGCTATAAAACACAACACAAAACTGATATCAGAAGATATGAAAATATATTACATTTCACCACTAATTAGAGACATAGTATAATGGGTAGAATTTGGCTTTCTAGCTCTGGTGTTATGTCAGTCATTTAAAATTGTTCATTAGATACATTGTATATCGTCAACATTCTCAATCATGAGACAAATGAAAACTGCTACTAAAGGACAAGTTGGAAGCCAAGTGGAATAAATACGCTGCATTTGTTTGTTAACAACTGTGTTTTCATCGTTACATCGTATAAAACAATTTCATCACTAAACAATTCATTGAAAATACTATTTCAATGTTTTACGAAAGGTATTTGTTTACAAAACAATGTGTTACAGATCGTTTGAGTGGTCGAAAAAAAATAATACATTGAAAGAACAAGATGAGTATCACTTGTGTACATTAGGTCAACTGTCTGTTAACAAACGATTTTTTTGACAAGTTACAGTGTATAAATTACTTGAGTTAGTGAAATTCCATAAATACCTTGTATAAGAATTTACAGAGTCTAGAAATACCAGCTGTGGCTTGTAGCATTCACTAATGAGTAGTCTATACAGGCAATTCAAACAATGTGAGAAGGCGCTACCTTGCAATCTCATACATCAAGTCCTTCAATGGTATTCGGCAACCATCCCAGATTGCCTTATGTAATTGAAACTCCTTAACCCCCCCCCCCCCCCCCCCCCAAATCATCAGTTTATCTAAAGCACCGTCCAGAATACAATCATGTGAAAACCAGTGCAGTGTTACTACTAATGGTTCATTGGAAATTGTGTTATTTTATATAGCTTGTTCCCTTTTACATACGTTACGTGTCACTATTTTTTGTTTCACCAGGATTGAAAGAAAATTAAGCTGTAATTGTATGAACAACTGAGAAATTAATGAAAGTTATTGGGATTAGTTTAGGGTGGGAAGGGAAAAGGTTTAGAATTGGTACATTTGAAATAACGTGCATAGGATTCTCTGTGGTTCTGTGACCTTAAAACTGTTTCCTGTGAATAACGAATATTGTATAATGCCATGATGCAGTTAAAGAAGAATCTCTAATTCCTCAAGATTTTCCATAAACAAACTTTTGTTGGAAATATGAAACCAGCTAACAGATTTCACCAAGAACTGGTTTTTTCAGTCTATTCGGAGCACTTACGGTTCTGCCGCCATCCTTGGACCTCGGTAGATGGCAACGCTCTACAGTTCGCCGCTACACAGTATTCTTTTCGTGATAAATGTCTTACCATTCTGTATTTTAGCCCCAATGATGTGCACCTTTGCTTGGCTTCCTCCTGTGTTTTCTTTTGTACACGCTATGAGTAAAAGTTTAATTATTCACTACACTCATAATGTTATTCGCTCGTATTGGTCCTAGGCCGATAGGGTAGTCATAGGCTGGTGCTCACGGCTAGACGCTGCATGGCATAAGTTGAACGTTCTCGACAACAGCGTTACTGTAGCTGTTTCACAATGGTTTGGACTTAAAGTTTCGACCATTCAGAGGATCTGTTACACATTGTTTTGTAATGAAATACCGTTTGTTAAACATTGTAATAGTATCTTCCATGAATTGTTTATTGATGAAATTGTTCTATACGATGTAACGATGAAAACGCAGTTATGAACAAACAAATGCAACGTGTAATACGTATCCAGCGCCGCCTAGCGATTTAGTCTACTTGGATTCAATTTGTCCTTTAGTAGCAGTTTGCACTTGTGACTGAGCATGTTGACGAGATACAATGTATCTAACGAGTAAATGATTGACATAACACTGTAAGGTAAAGAGCCGTATTCTACTCATTATACTATGTCTCTAATTAGTGGTGAAGTGTAACATGTTTTCATATATTCTGATTCCAGTTTTGTGCTGTGTTTTATAGTCTTTGAAAATGACGGAATGTCGAAACGCGTAAGGTGATTATCGAAATAACAACAATTGTGGTCAAGACAAGAGAAGTTTTTAAAGTTAATTGAAGTAGCTTACAAACACGGGGTGACACACGGGAGACTAACGGTTTTGAACTGCGTAGTTCTGAGGGCGCGGTGGTGGGGGGTGGTCGTGGTGGGCATAGTTCTGATCCACACAAGACGCCATTTCATTTACTCAGTCACTATGGAGCAGTGGGACTTGCAACGCCGAGTGTTTGTCTATGACAGTTTCATGAAAAGTGGTGAGTCTGTTATTGCTATGCAGCGATTGTTTCGTGCGCGGTTTAATGTCGGTCGACATGGGGCTGTTCCGCGCCGTAACAAAATCCTCAGATGGGTGGAAAACTTCAGATCAACTGGAAACATACTGGATAAGAAGCATCCTGGCCCGAGACGCAGAGTAACGACACCAGAAAATGTTGAAAGGGTAAGGCAAGCGGCAGTCAGAAGCCCAGGACGGTCAGCTACTAGACGTCATGCTAGTGAGTTACGAATCAATTGTGAATCGGTTAGACGAATTTTGCATAAAGAATTAAAATTCCATCCCTACAAAATGCTCATTGTCCAACAACTTCAGGAAACTGATTTTGCTGCACGAGAAGACTTCGCTTACAGAATGCAAGTTATTTTGGGATCGAATGAAAATGAAATTTTATTGAAGAGCGATGAAGCTCATTTTCATTTAAACGGGACTGTGAATAAGCAAAACCTACGTTACTGGGCTCCAGAGCATCCACACCTTATCCACCAGCGTCCTCTACACTCAGAAAAAGTAAAAGTCTGGTGTGCTCATGGCTCTGTTGGCATTATTGGACCTTATTTTTTTGAAGAGAACGAGGCCACAGTTACTGTTAATTCGGTTCATTACATTCGTATGTTTGAAACATTCTTAAAACCAGAACTAAGAAGACGACGAATCCCTTTAAAACGCGCTTGGTTCTAGCAGGATGGGCCAACATCGCACACCGCAAACACTTCAATGACAATTCTCAGACGCATGTTTCCTAGCCGGATTATCTCACGTTTTAGCAATGTTCCTTGGCCTCCCAGGTCTCCCAACTTGTCAGTATGTGACTTTTTTCTGTGGGGGTACCTTAAGAACTGTGTCTATAACCACAAACCACGAAATTTGGACGAGTTGAAGAATGCAATCATTCAAGAAATTGCTGCCATCCCTGCAGAGATTTTAGTCCGTGTGATGGAGGATTTTGAGAAGAGACTTGATTCCTGCATTCGAAATGATGGACATCACCTTGACGACATTATTTTTCACGAATAACTTTGTTAACTAAAATGGCAAATAATGAGATTTGATTTTGTGTAAATAAACATGCATTAATTTTAAAGTTGGCTGAGTATTATTTCATTAAAACCGTCCGTCTCCCGTTTGTCACCCTGTATATAGAAAGATCAGAAATTTCTTGGAAACAGTGGCTAGAAATTTCTTGAAAACAATGATGGGTCTTTTTACGGCAGTGCACTTGAAGAAATAAAAGTTACAATATTTCGTAACATGTGCCCATACCTCCCACTCAGTTACATATTGTTTCGGAAGAAATATCATTGGTAGTGTGACGACTCACACTGTCTTGTGTCGCACCGATTGCAGAAAGTAGTAAGTATGAATATCACAAGCTTACGATCTCTTCCGCAATCATAAGCCGTAGTCTTAGAACTGGCATATACCTAGACACAGATGCAAAAAACAACGCAAAATTACAGTGTTTTTGCGTAATTGTTTTATGTTACTGTGAGTAAGATCCTGATGATGTATTTCAAAGAAAATCAAAATGTAAATAGAATGCACTTTCACTCATAGTAAATCTTCCAAATTTTGTGAAAGATTGTAGCTTTTGCAGTTCTAAATTTTTTTTGGTTGACACATGGACTTCTCAAATATGCGGACAAGTGCTTGTCAGACGCTGTATTTCTTAAACAAAGTGTCAAACTATGAAGCCCACCGCCTCCTCTCTCAGAAACAGACTCTGCATCCACGTCTGGATGTGATTGGTTTGTATACACTGACGAAAAAAGAAAAAAAAATTGCAACACGAAGTAGGATATGTAAGACATAAACGATAACTGATCGGCGTGTTTCCACATCTGAAAGATGATTATTCAACTTCCAAGCCAGTGGCATAAGAGGATCCAAATCAAGTTGGCTTTAAATACACCCTGTAACGGTGGTGAGCGTTAGTTACCTTCGAGGTTGGACGTAGTGACAAAGCCACCATTATCAAAATCTCACTAAGTTTGAACGAAGTCATGTAGTAGGGCTACGAGAAGCTGGATGTTCCTTCTGCAGAAAGACTTGGCAGGAATGTACGCTGCCTGCTGGCAGCGTTGTTCACGGGAATGTACGGTGTCAAGGAGACCGTACTGCGAACGGCCAGTTGGCACTACCGAGAGAGAAGATCTTGGTGTTCGTCGTGTGGATCTAGTGCACGGTACTGCATCTGCAGCAGCAGTTTGAGCAGCATTTGGCACCTCTGTGACACAACGGACTGTTACAAATGACTTACTTCAAAAATGGTTCAAATGGCTCTAAGCACTATGGGAATTAACATCTGAGGTCATCAGTCCCCTAGACTTCGAACTACTTAAACCTAACTAACCTAAGGACATCACACACATCCATGCCCGAGGCAGGATTCGAACCTGCGACCGTAGCAGCAGCGCGGTTCCGGACTGAAGCGCCTAGAACCGCTTGGCCACAGTGGCTGGCTATCATTTACTTCATGGATATCTTCGAGCCAGACGTCTGTGGCGTGCATTTCACTAATCCCAAACCACCACCTTTTGCGACTTCAGTTGTGCCAAGCAAGAGCTCATTGGAGGGCAGGGTGGAGATCTGTTGTGTTTTCAGATGAAAGCTGGTCCTGCCGCGGTGCTAGTGATTGCCGTGTGTTGGTTACAAGGCCAGTTGAGGGCCTGCAACCGACCTGTCTGCGTTCTAAACGTGCTGGACCTGTACGTGGGGTTATGGTCTGGCTTCCTGTGAGTGCGGGAGCACTCTAGTGGTTATCCCACGCACCCTGACTGCAAATTTGTACGTCAGTCTGGTGATTCTACTTGTAGTACAGCGATTCATGAGTAGCATTCCAGGGAGTGTTTTCCAACAGGATAATGCTCGCTCACTTATCGCTGTTATAACCCAATATGCTCTACAGAGTGTTGACACATTGCCTTGGCCAGTTCGATCAGTAGCTCTGTTTTCAATCGAGCACCTCCAGTGTCATTCATAACCTGCATTAAACGTCCGTGTATTGACCGACCAAGTGGAATAGGCATGAACACTTTCCCACAAACTGACATCCGGCGCCTATACAACACAATGCATGTACATTTTCATGCTTGCATTCAGCATTCTGGCGGTCACACCGGTTATTAACGTCTAGAATTTCAAATTTGGAATGGCGTTTCTCACGGTTACATTAACGTGGGATTTTGCAATGTCAATCACTTAAATATGTGTTCCCGAAATGTCATTACTGTACACTAATTATGTTTCGGTGTTGCGACTTTTTCCCGTCAGTGTATGTGGCACAAGTAGGGTGACCAGACGTCCGGATTAATCCGGATATGTCCTCCTTTTTAGCTCTTTGTCCGGGGTCCGGCTTTTTCGCAAAGTTGAGCATAATACAGTTAAATTTACAATTCGTCCCGTTCTATTGCTCTTTTCTTAAATACCTTAACTATTGGCACAACCGTCCGCAGCTCGTGGTCGTGCGGTAGCGTTCTCGCTTCCCGCATCCGGGTTCCCGGGTTCGATTCCCGGCGGGGTCAGGGATTTTCTCTGCCTCGTGATGACTGGGTGTTGTGTGGTGTCCTTAGGTTAGTTAGTTTTAAGTAGTTCTAAGTTCTAGGGGACTGATGACCATAACTGTTAAGTCCCATAGTGCTCAGAGCCATATTGGCACAACCTTCGTGATAAACACACACGAAGGCAGTGTTAGTAGGTGGCACCAGGATCGTCGATGTTATCGTTGATCGACGTACAAGCGAATGCAAATATCGATTATTTAAAGTTTTCGTTTCGTATCTTCGCTTTGTATTGGCTAGGCTTCCTGTAGTGCACGTGTGATTTGTGAGTGTAATTTTTAACCGAGTGAGTTACGTAAAGTATTTGGCTATGCCTAAACGAAAGTGCACATTTTCTGATGTCCTTTCCTGCAAATATCTGGCTTTCTAGAAAGGGAGAAATGAATTTGAAGCGGAATGTAAGATATGTGGAGCTGGAACGCACGTCTCCGTGGCCAATAAAGGTAAGAAATAACTCGACAGATTAACTGTCATGGTTTTATTTCATTGTTTCATAGTCATTCAATTTATTTGTATTCGGCAGGTTAAAGTGCAGTTTACGTATCGTCAGCTGCTGCTTGAACTGTAGATGTTGGTAGCGCTGCGTCGAATGAAGGGAGGTGAATGGTCTTACGGTTTTCGCTTTGTAAACAATTCTGTGTTGTTGACGTAACAGGAGAAAAGCAGGAGAAATGTAAAACCTTTGAAACTGAAGATGCAAAATGTTTTGATCAGTTCTGCAATTTCAGGCAATTTCTAAAAAGGAATAATGATGATCCAGAATTTAGAACTTTATCTTGTAGTAAAAAAATGGGGAAAGTTTTTTTCTGACAGTAAGTCAGTTGACTATCAATCAGAGTTGCTGAAACTTGCTGAATACTTTTTCAGTATTTCAGGGGATAATGCTAATGCCTAAAGAATATTTTCTCTAATCACCACACAGTGATCTGATGAGAGGAATAGATTAAACCTTGAATCAGTGAAAGGTCTGTTGGTGGTCCAATAAAATTTAAAAGAATTTTCATGTGTGTCATTTTACAGTTATCTGTTAAGTAAGACTAAACTTCTGCAAAAAATTGGTTCCTCCGAGAAGTACCAATAATTGTTAAGGAATGTATGTATGTTATGTCTATAAATAATAAACTAATTTATTAAAGTTGAACGTTTGTTGATGGGGAATACTGCAGATGAGAATACCACCCGTCAACTATGGACAAGTCACATGAAAGTAGCCAATCAGGAGTGGTGTTTAGGCAGCCATCTTTGCTAAATCTTAAAACTACGCGTAAATATAAAAACAATTGATCCCACACTGTCACCACAATCAATGTTTTTAATTTAAAATAAAAAAAATATTGCTTTGGGAATCACCACCTGACCACCAGTAACAATTAACTACTAGTTTTACCAGTAATTCCCGGCAGTCACGTGACTTGTCCAAAGCTGACGGGTCGTCAGTGTACCTCATCTGCAGTTGACCCGTTTGATGTGTTCTCTTTTTTCTTCCTTTGTCCTCCTTTTTGAAGCTGTTTGTCCTCCTTTTTAAACAATTACATCTCACCCTAGGCACAAGTGTACAACTCGAAAAATCTTGAGTAGTAATAAATTTATAATTTTTCTTAATGCCTGTGCGTTGTTCAGAGAAAGCCTAGAGTGTCACTGAAAAGTTCGATGTAATGAATAAGACGCATACTCGTGCGCCGTGTGAGACAGCAAAAGCGGCTGCGAGTGTCCGCTGGTGCTGCCTTTGAGCAGATGGCGCCAGACGCGTCCCGCAAATTACTTTTGCCGGTGGCACAGGCGGCGACGTGCAGCCAGAAGCACAGGCAGCTACAGCGCCCGTAATGGCGACGGCCGATATTGGCGCCGCGCGGGCCCGCTGCGCGCAACAAGCGCCCAAGCGACAGCCCACACTGCCGCAGCCGGCGTGTCTTCGGGCCGGGCTGGATTCCCGGATTCCACGCCCTCCCTCAGCCGATCTGAGCTGCTCCCACACAACTTCAGCGGCGCGAGAGGGCACCACACACTATATTATAGACAGTCTTTGCAGTTCAGTGCGCGGAATCTCACAGAGCAACTGCCACTATTGGTCATCTTCTGTGTGCCCCACTAAACCACAAAATGACGAAGCGATTATTGGAAAGCATAAAGAGGGTGATTTTAATAGATTAGGGACAGTGCAGGAAGCTGTCTCTGAGAGCATAAGTAGCGAAATAGGTGATTTGGACATATTGTAGCGGTTTTTGCCTGCTGCAGACGATGTCGTGAATAATAATGAAGGGTAATTTGCAGAGATGTGACAAAATAATTACGTGTACAGACGATTTCTCTCTTTCTCTGTAAATTTTGAGGTTTGTCATTCACCTACCTGTCAGCAGCTCTCCCGACTCTGGCTAGCATCGAAATAATTCTAACAGGGGCTCAGTTGATGGTTAGCTGGCATAATCAGAGGGACAACAGAGAGAGGCTGCAGACTAGAGAAAATACGTCTGATCTGGTCAAATCTACTGCATTGCTCCTCCAATAACACATAATAAACTGATGAGGCAGCCTGATACATGAGTATGAGGGTAAATTTATGAACGCGAAGTCCTACTGATTCTTGCTGCAGGACAAGAAAAACATTCAATCGTGTGAACAGCATTGTATTAAAATGGTCCAGCTCTTGCACTACAAGAGTGGGGGAAATATGACTTTGGCGCAAATTGTGCCCTCTGCCACACACCGCTTGGTGGCTAGCGGAGTATATATGTAGACGTAGATGTAGAGTGCGAGTAGAGAAAACATGGAGAACTTTATTCACTAGCATGAAAGGTAACAGAAGCCCGGGCAGGGCAATTAAACTATGTCCGGCATCATCAGTCTATAGCGTACTGAACGATTACAGAATAACTACGAACGCTACAGAATATGAACTCGGGAATGAATTTTACTATTGGAACCTCGAGAGCGGAACGGTCCGTGGCGGCAAACTGTGCACAAAGCATGCTCACTGACCGTAAGATGGCGGCTGGTCCCGAACTCATGACAGTCGTAACTGCACACCTCTGTTCAACTCGATCGATTATACTCTGTTCAGCACAAGAGTAAACCTGATGTAAACAATCGCAAACGCAATGATTGATCAGAATATGTAGCACACATACACGGGTTTTGTTACGCTGTAGGAAGTAGGTCCTACTTATGTATTCGATATAGCATTACTAAGTTACAGTAAATGAAGCTTTAAGATATTCGAATGTATTAACAGTCATCAACGCTTTTCTTAATAAAGCTTTAGCTACGTAACTTTTACTTCAAAAATCGTGTACAGTCACAGTCTCTGTACTGTTGTGCTGATTGTCGCGCTGTAATGCAGTATGAAAACGGCTGAGCCTGCTTCTTGTTCCGCAGTGAAACACGCGTGTGGAACATGGTCAAAAATGCCGAGAAATTTTCTTAAATTTACAGAAAAAAATCGGGTTTGAAGTTTTCCAAGGCACTGTATTTTATACTGTTAATGTACAAATGCACACTGGATGTATACCGGGATCGGTAGCGTAGTGGATTGGTAGCTTCAGTGCAGTGCATGGATCGCTTGTTCGTCACACCTTGGTCAAATCCTTTTTCCGTTCAATTTGGAATACCTAAATCTCGTGATTGTAAAGTTAATCATCATTTTTTATAAATAATACACGTCTTCTTCTTTCGATATTTTACGAAAGATTGTTAATAAAGGTTACTTAAATTAAGAAAACACAACAATTCAATTTTTAGGGCAAAAATGAAAAGCCAGATACTCTTTATTTGGACTATGTCCATTGTTTTACATCACACGAACCAGAGTGATAAGTGTCGTAGAAACATTCTGCTGCATTCTTACACTTGCCACTGTACCATTACAACGTCAGCCCCACAGAACATCCGGAGTCAAGAGATCTGGCGCGAGAAATAACAAGATTGTTAAGCCAGCAGAAGTAGTGGAACTAAGACACACAGTTTTTTTAACATGTCGCTGCCGAACGCTGGCGGGATATAGAACGGCACATCATAAAAGAAGAAAATGCGGCGCCTGGGTGGCTTCGTAGATTCTGTTGTTGATCGGCATGTTATCAACGTAGCAGATGACAGTTCCCAAACTGAAATGCATTTTTCGGATTCAGATGAGGAGCTAAGAGGTTACCAGACGACTGACTAATACCTTCAGTGGCTTCAGTACTGAACAGTAGTGAAATCACTGTAGTACGCTTTTGCATCACACATAGCTTGCTCAGAAAAATTACTCTGTGTTTAAGTTAGGAATTTTCATAGCACTTGTTGGTAATTTTAGATGAGAATGAGAGCGCTTATGCTTTCCGTGTAGTCACCTAAGAAGCTTAAGATAGTGCTGGAATTTTGCCGAATATTATTTCATTCTCTTTTTACGCCTGAACTACAACTGCTCACCTCATTGCAGGTTTGTTGGAGCAGCCAGCTGGTCAGTGCTGTCCAAGTGTAATGCGTCGCTAAATTGTCCCATATTGTCGCTCAGTCTATGTGCGTGTAACACGGCATAAAACGTATCCTCATGGTCGTACTTGACTGTACCGGACACAGCTTGACTTCGGCTCCACTTGAAACGAAATCCAATGAGATTCAAGCAAACGCGGAAGAATAAATGGCGTAATGTTTACATCAGATTTATTATTATGACGAACAGAGTACAGTCACAGCTGCCGCTATCAAGACGTCTCTCGACACTTTTGTGGCCGAGGAGCCATGGACACAAAGCTTCCGCCGACAGGAAGAGGGACGAATAGCCGACCTAACAAGCACTGCGGTCACCGTCAGCTTTCCTGCGTCCGCAACTCGTGGTCTCGCGGTCGCGTTCTCGCTTCCCGAGTACAGGGTCCCGGGTTCGATTCCCGGCGGGGTCAGGGATTTTCACCTGTCTCGAGATGACTGGGTGTTAGTGTTGTCCTCATCGTTTCATCATCATTCATGAATGTGGCGAGATTGGACTGAGTAAAGATTGGGAATTTGTATGGGCGCTTTCCTGCGCAGTGGTCAGCAACCGCAGCCCAGGGGTTGGGAATGCTAAAGAAGGGGAACTTCCGCGAAAACGGCGGGGACTCTCATGTCCTTCGGTGACAAGTAGTAGTGCCCTGAATTTGAAGCTAACGACTGGCAAGTCTCTACAAGTATGCGCCTCCTTGTGATATTGTAGATTTAACCAGACTAGACCCAAAAAATTCGTCCTTCCGCACGAGCCTGTAGTACTGTGGTGATCTCACATCGTCGGGGAAAATTAGTCTGATAGCTAATAATTAAAGATGAATTATGACGACTTTTGAAATAGTAATTTAATCAATTCTAGATGCATATCAAACGAAAGGTAATTTTCTGAATAACCTGAACGCGATGTACTGATTTAATACACTTAGTGTGCTCTCGCTTTGTCACCGGGCTGGACCAGGCAGCAGTAGAGACGGGTGGCAGGTCTTGTGGCCAGTCCACGAAAAGTCTGCACTCTACAATATAATATACAGTAGGTTGATATTTCTAGATTCTAAGGGACACAGGTTCTCTAGTACTCAGTATTCAGTACTCAGTCTGCACGCCTGGAATGCAGGTGTGTGTGCTACATTTGGAGGACGGAAATCTGGGAATCAGTGTGCGATGATTAACATCAGCGCAATGTGGGAGTCATCCCCTTCTCTGGGTGGTAGTTCATAGATAATTGCTGTATGCGTATCATCGTCAGCGCGTCCGGGCTCTCAGGCTACATCACCGTCCCAGCTTGTAATTCTGTCAATATCTCTTGCAAAAGTGTCACGCAGATCTATTGTCCGCATTTACGATTTTATTTCCTGGTAAGGGATGAATTCGTAAGTGATAGTGTTAAAAAACTTTCGTAATCTGCATGCAGAGGTCGATGAGAACTGCTTTCCAACAGCAGAGGCCGGCCGGAGTGGCCGAGCGGCTCTAGGCGCTACAGTCTGGAACCGCGCGACCGCTACGGTCGCAGATTCGAATACTGCCTCGGGCATGGATGTGTATGATGTCCTTAGCTTAGTTAGGTTTAAGTAGTTCTAAGTCTAGGGGACTGATGACCTCAGAAGTTAAGTCCAATAGTGCTCAGAGCCATTTGAACCATTTGAGCCAACAGCAGAAAAGGGGAATCGCATTAGCAACGTTTTCTCATCGACGTGTGGCGTTCTTGGTGATGGATTAACGCGGCCATAGATTACATACGCAGTTCCTGCACGATGATGCAACAGAACGTTTTCGCAGCAATCTTCATGAAAATCTTACGTTTCAAGCCCAGTGGATTGGTCTCAGAGGCCACACATTTTGAATTTCTCATTCTCACAACCCAACCCCATAGATGTTTGGTTGTAAGTACACTTGAAGTAATATCTCTACGCCACTCTAGTCAACAGCGTGCAGGCACTACAGGACCGCTCTTCAATGCACAGCAGCACGTATAACGGGTTGAGCTTCAAACAGTGTGCGATTCCTTACGCTAAAGGGTCACGAATACACTGCAATTGATAGACATTACGTTGAACATATCTGCCAACAGATCACAATAACGAATGTCACCTTGACTCCCTTCTATGAGCAACTGTCCAGATCTCACCAAGTATGCTTTCCTGGACCCGTATTTATAATCATATGCTTTTATCTCCTCATTTGACCCCTTTAGTTAGTTATTTGCTGGTCGTCTTCTTTGAGAAGTGCATATTTCGTTCCTTCCGCATTGCCCAATACCTTTTCATTCGTTCTGAAATTTTCCGTCTTTCTTCATCTGCAGATACCCTTTTCACTCGGTATTGGTTGTCTATTTTTGGTTTAATTCTTATTTTCTTAAAAATTATTCCACTCCATTGTGGCAGGATGCTAAAGCAACCAGTTTCGAATTATTCCAGAATAGAAACAGTATTAGTTGCCGAATTATTTAATATCAATGATGCGTTTCACCCTTTTGGGGCATCATCAGATTGTAGAAAAGTAGGTGATATGTAACCATCCGTCATGAAGCCAAATAAAATGGAAAATGGACGCAACAGTTTCTTGAGGTTTTCTGTTTGGTTTTGCAGGTCATCCAGGCTTATTTCTAGTTCTTCCGTATCTTCTCTAATTTTCTTGATCCACTGTACTTGTTGTTTCAGATTCCTGGATTTCTCTATAATTCTTATTGTTAATGTTGTTTCTGGTGTCTTCGAGATGTGGCCAAAGAAAGAAGCCTTGTTCAAGCGCATAATACCTATAATATGCCCCAGTTCCCCGTACACAATTTCATTTGCACTATCCTCCATTGTCCTTCTTTTTAATATTTTTTGTTTTAAGGTGTTTTAGTTATTCTTCTCTCAATTTTTAGGATTTTGTCGATTCTGTTTCTCTGAGTGACTTTTTAAGAGATTCATTTGCACGTATGTCTTTTAGCTGAACCACCATCTTGTACTATTTTAGTTTTGGTTTTACTGATAGACATTTTTTATTGCAAGTAGACTATGTTAGTTCATCAATTTATTCGTTCTTTCTTGCCCAGCAGGTTTTTAATTCAAGTTGAACGATATTTATTTTTCTGATGTATACTGCTATGTGGCTTATTACTAGTGGGTATGTTACCATCATTACTGTCATTCCGAATGATATCTGGAGCCCCATTTCTTGTGTTATATTTTTAGGCTTATTTTTTTATGTCTGCCTTCTTGTATGTTATTAGCTAGTAACGCTAACTCATCTGCAAATCGCAAGCAATTACAATTTATGTGATCTTTCTTGGTTCCAATTTGTATTTTCTTAGGATTTTCCTTTCTCCAATCTCTCGTCAAGTATTCCAGATGTAAGTTGTCACTGTGGGTGAGAGATGCTTTAATCTAATCTATATTTCTGAATATTAATATGGTCCTGTATATACGACGTAATTAAATCGCTGCCCGCCAAAAGAAGTTGGTGTATCTACAAAATTAAACTATAATCTCAGTTAACTCAGTTTATTACACATAAATTCAAAAGAAATGGTTTAACGATCTCTGAAAATATTAAGCTAATGCCTTGGCAAATCTGGATAAGGAATGTGACTCAAATGAACGTGAATCTAGATAAAACATGTACGTTCGCAGGAGCCTTATCGTGATTACGAAGGTTGATGCATAAAGAAAAAAAAATGGTTCAAAATGGCTCTGAGCACTATGGGACTTAACACGTATGGTCATCAGTCCCCTAGAACTTAGAACTACTTAAACCTAAGTAACCTAAGGACACCACACAACATCCAGTCATCACGAGGCAGAGAAAATCCCTGACCCCGCCGGGAATCGAACCCGGGCGTGGGAAGCGAGAACGCTACCGCACGACCACGAGCTGCGGACTGCATAAAGAAAGCCAACACTACAGAAGAATATGCATGCGCTTCCATTGCCAGAGTTGTAAGTGTGTTGAACCTTTAACTGCAAATAAATCCACAGAACGTAGATTGAAATTGCTGAGGATTGTTAAGAACGATACACTATGTGATCAAAAGTATTCGGACACCCCCTAAAACATACGTTTTTCCTATTACGTGCATTTTGCTGCCACCTGCTGCCAGGTACTTTATATCAGCGACCTCAGTACTCATTAGACATCGTGAGGGAGCAGAATGGGGCTCTTCGCGTAACTCACGGACTTCGAACGTTGTGAGGTGATTGGGTGTCACTTGTGTCATACGTCTGTACGCGAGATTCACACAATCCTAAACATCCATAGGTCCACTGTTTCCGACGTGATAGTGAAGTGGAAACGTGAAAGGACACGTAGAGCACAAAAGCGTACAGGCGTACCTCTTCTGTTGACTGACAGAGACCGCCGACATCTATCCAGACCATCACACAAGAATTCCAAACTGCGTCAGGATCAGCTGCACGTATTATGACAGTTAGGTAGGAGGTGAGAAAACTTGGATTTCATGGTCGAGCGGCTGCTCAAAGCCACATATGACGCCGGTAAATGCCAAACGACGCCTCGCTTGGTGTAAGGAGCGTAAACATTGGACGATTGAAAAGTGGGAAAACGTT
Organism: Schistocerca piceifrons; assembly: GCF_021461385.2. Lineage (NCBI taxonomy): Eukaryota > Metazoa > Arthropoda > Insecta > Orthoptera > Acrididae > Schistocerca > Schistocerca piceifrons. Next base: position 574,777,445 of record NC_060141.1, read on the forward strand.
GTGTGGAGTGACGAATCACGGTACACAATGTGGCGATCCGATGGCAGGATGTGGGTATGGCGAATGCACAGTGAACGTTATCTGCCAGTGTGTGTAGTGTCAACAGTAAAATTCGGAGGCGTTGGTGTTGCCGTGTTTTTCATGGAGGGGGCTTTCACCCCTTGTTTTGCGGGCCGCTACCACAGCACAGGTATACATTGATGTCTAAAGCACCTTCCTGCTTCCCCTTTTGAAAAATTCCCGGACGGCGATTGTATCTTTCAACAAGATGGAGCACCTGTTCAAATGCACGGCCTTTGGCTGAGTGGTTACACAACAATAACATCCCTGTATGGACTGGCCTGCTCAGATTCCTGACCTGAATCCTACAGAACACCTTTGGGATGTTTTGGAACGCCTACTTCGTGCCAGGCCTCACCGGTCGACATCGAAACCTCTCCTCAGTGCAGCACTCCGTGAAGAATGGGCTGCCATTCCCCAAGAAACCTTCCAGCATCTGACTGGACGTATGTCTGCGAAAGTAGAAGCTGTCATCAAGGCTAAGGGTCTGCCAACACCATACTGAATTCCAGCACTACCTACGGGGCCACGAACTTGTAAGTCATTTTCAGACAGGTGTCCGGATACTTTTGATTACATAGTGTAGGAGTTAACTGTTGTGGAGTCGCATATTCAACAATGTCCCCGAACGGTGTGCCCTGAAACACTCTTGCCTGCACCAGCATCGTACTGTTGTGACGTGTCCTGGAAAGCGTTATAAAAATTAAATTCAACCTATACCAGACGTGTAAATGTGAAGTGGGTGTATTTATGTCGCTAAACATCGTAGCTAATACGAAAGGCAATTACAAAACATACAACTAGTTATTATGATATTTTTGGCGTTAAAATGTTAATAAAATATGTATGTTTGGTGTCAAAGAATAACTATGAAATGTAAAGACATTCTTTGTAATCATGAAAATCCCGTCCCATTAATGTTGAAAGACTTGGTTCAAAGATCTAATCCTCTTTTGTAACTGCTGTTGAAGAATTAAGTCACTTTGCTGGTTCTGAAGCACTAAGCATTTGATGTACGTGTTTTCTATTACAATATATGGTAAAAAGTGAATTTCACATGTTCTTATTCAAAACTTCTCCGTCCCTCTGTAAATATTTAAGTGAAAATAAATGTTTCGAGTGAACTTTGTGGCCGGCCGGAGTGGCCGAGTGGTTCTAGACGCTACAGTCTGGAACCGCGAGACCATTACGGTCGCAGGTTCGAATCCTGCCTCGGGCATGGATGTGTGTGATGCCTTAGGTTAGTTAGGTTTAAGTAGTTCTGAGTTCTAGGGGACTGATGATCTCAGAAGTTAAGTCCCATGGTGCTCGGAGCCATTTGAGCCATTTTTTTTTTTTTAATTTTGTGGAAGGTAGCCCATCTGACTTTCTTTTGTCGTAATGGCGCACAGGCGGCCATTACGTGGAATTTAATTTAAATATTATATAATCAGTACTTTGAATACTGATAATAATTTCAAGCGTTAATATTTACCTAGTTCATTTTATCAGAATTTTTACGGAATCGCATAGATAAATTTAACTGCAGTAGGTAACAAGACTTACAATTAGGTTTGCTTCACGATACCTTTGAGTTTGCTATTAAATTAATGTCTGTCAAGTAAATGGTTAACCAAACTGAAGCCAGTGTGATAGAAATGAAATTATTTATCGTGAGTTAAAATCCTGATTACGCTACGTAGGTGGTTATACAATTAATTTATCGGGCAATAACAATAAGTTTCATGCTACTTCTGATTATCTTTGAGCCATCCGGGAGTATGGTTAACGTAATTAAACCAGAACTGCATCCATTTTTTGTAATATTTTTGCCTGTGTAGAAACTTTGAATATCGTCGGCCTACTTGTAAGCCGCATTTACCTTTTCCCAAACAATCCAGGCCACATATCTTAGAATAAAATCAAAGCACTTAAATACTAAAGAAGAGAGAAAGACGACATACTCTGTCGTCGGAACTGCCGCAGATCGTCGGCTATTTTGCCTCAGCGAGCGGCCAATCCTCTGAACTTCACTCTGTCTAATGAGTCTTGGACGTCCAACACCTTATCGCTCACTCGTGATTTTACCGTCTTTGAACCACTTTTCATAGATACGAACGGGCAGTATCACGAGAACAGTCAAACAGCCTCTTCGTTTTCGAGATGCTCGTTCCCAGGCAGCGGGCCATAGCAATATGCCCTTTGTCAGCCAGTGGATTTGATAATTTGCGAGCCGTATTTTTGCAAAAAATGATCCCCCATTCGTCTTTGATCCACTCATATACTTTCCTTATTGAGTCACATGCCGGCAACCCCCCCCCCCCCCCGCCCCCCCTCAACCCCCTGATATTATCCTGTGCATTCCAACGGTTTCTAGGCTCGGAGAGAGCAGAAAATTCGCCTTAGTCCACAGCTAAACTAACAGAATGGATTTCATGCAAGACAGGGAATGTTCAAGAAATAGGGAGTGCCGATCATAAAGGGAATTAGTTAGTTGGTTGCGTGTTCCATTCATCAATCGCACGGTTCGGTAGCCGTTATGATGTGGAACGTGTCAAGTGCACAAGTAATGCACATATGAAACTTTTTTAATCTATATATATATATATATATATATATATATATATATATATATATATTACAATACAGAGTTAAAGATTAATATTTCTGCTATTTACCCCATTCTCTTAAACGGCAAAAAATGCACATACTATATTTATAGATTTATTTATTCCTATTCAAGAATTCATCTATGGTATAGAAGGAGTTGTCAAGGAGATATGATTTCAATTAATTTTTGAAGGTATTACTGCTGTCTGTCAGACATTTTATTTCATCTGGCAATTTGTCGAAAATTTTTATAGCAGCATATTTTACCCCTTTCTGTGCTACAGATAGGTTCAGTAAAGGATAGTGTAAGTCTTTCTTTTTTCTGGTATTATAATCATGAATGTCACTGTTGTTTTTAAACTGGTGCATGTTGTTGAGAACAAATTTGATTAGTGAGTAAATGTACTGTGAGGCTGTTGTAAGAATTCCCAATTTTTAAAAAATATGACTACAAGATGTGCGACTATGAACCCCACACATTATCGTAACCACTTTCTTATGAGCAGTGAATACTTTTTGTCTAAGTGTTTAGTTATCCCAAAATATTATTCTGTATGACATCAGAGTGTGAAAGTATGCAAAGTATGTTAGCTTATTAATTTCTGTGTCCTCAAAATTGGCAATTATTCTGATTGCAAAAGTTGCTGAATCTAGTCGCTCTAGAAGATCAAAAATATGAATTTTCCAATTAAGATTCTCATCTATACATACACCCAAGAAGTTAGTATGCTCTACCCTGTCTACTGACTTCTGTTAATGTGTTATATTTGTTGAAGGAACTGTACTTTTTGCAGCAGAAAATTGGATGTACTCTGTTTTTTCAAAGTTTAGAGCAAGCCCATTTGCAGAAAACCAATTAATGACTTTGCCAAAGACCTTACTTGTATCATTTTCAATTAGAGGTTCTTTTACTGGATTAATAATGATCCTTGTATCATCAGCAAACAGTGTCAGTTCAGCTTCCTGTTTCAGATAGGAAGGGAGGTCGTTCACATATATCAAGAACAGAAGGAGACCCATGATTGAACCCTGTGGAACACGTAATTTCACCACAGTTAGACGAAGTGGCAAACTTATTTAAATCACTTGACCCATGTAATGAAACTTTCTGCTTTCTGTTCAGCAGGTATGACTTAAACCACTCCTATGCTATTCCATTTATGCCATAGAATTGTAATTTCTGTAACATAATGTCAATATGATAAAGATGACACATAAAAATGTTAAAAGACGGTACATAGTAGAGAGGAGAAACTCTAATTAAATATGTAAAATGAACGCATATCTTTCAACAGTATACGAGACGTAAGTAATATGGGGTATACGGGATGAGAAATTAAGTATACAGAGCTTCCAGGTCTCGTGGTTAACAACTACTCTAAGCTATCTGGGCGTCGAGTCGTACTTAGCTTCGATGACAAACAACAGTGTCATTCCATGCTGCTTCAACTCTATGCTAGTATTCATCAGTGACATCGGTTAGCAGGTGGTGGCGTGCCAATCTCTCGACAATAGGTGACCTGTTGTTTTCAGTGAAATCCGGAATTCTTGTTGACAACGGCAACACTGTGTGGAGGTAGGTCAGGACAACATGAGTACCATGAAGTCTTGGTACCTCTTCGTGACAGATAGCTTTACGGACACCTCGAATGCAAGACATAGTCACCGGACTTACGATTGCATAAATATAACGGTCACTGTCCAAATTACTGGCTATACGATCTGGCTATGTACCAATAGCAACCCAAAGCGTCATGCCAGGTGCGGGGCCTGTATGACGATGACGAATGAAAACTTGCAACGTTCGTTCTGCCCGGAGACCGCACATACAGATACGCGGATCGTGATGCTGTACACGCAGCCTACCCTGAAACCAATGTCTTTCGGCGCACCGCTGTCAACGCACCTCTCTCTGCTGCCGCGCCAAGGGAAGCACCGACAATGGTCGGTGTGCTGACTGCCCGTGGCACTCCAGACGTCGTCACACTCCGTGAGAATATTTGTCTCGTTGAAAACTAGCTCCTTTCCTAATTCAAGGTATGTTACGAGGCTGTACTATCCAGCACAGACAAGTGAAAAGTATAAATATCCTGCTGGGAGCTAGTCACGTGCGACCATCGAGATTCTACTGACAGTATATCATGGCCAGTACTACCTTCCTTCAGTGACGCGATTCGATGCACGGTTTGTGGTAACAACTCTTGATATGGAAAGTATGTAATACTCATATCATCAAGCTGTGTCGGGTAATAATATAAAACATGAGTATATTTGTGATACCTATAGTTTCATGTTATTTACTGGGCGTTGTTATTTCTTTCTGTTACGCGGTACCGACGGCGGCGGACTTGCTGCGACGAGGTACGGCGTCGTTGGACGTTGGCCACCATACGCGTGAAGCTGTCGGCCGTGTCAAGTCGAAAGACGTGATCGTTGGGGCTGCGGCCTTTGGTTGTTATTAAAAAAGATATTCTATTGAATTGTAGAAAGAAAAACAGAGGGATAGCTTTGTATGATCTTAATTTATGTATCCAGCCTGGTGGTCTTCACAGCATTAAGCCACACAAATTACGTGTTAGCAACGAGAGTTTCTGTTATTACATCGACGATACAAAAGTGTTATGAAGAATGAATAAAATCGAACAGAGGATGTTATTAATGGAAATTTTAAACCTGTATTGAGAAGTTATTTGTTGCAAGAGTGTTTGTGCAAGATGCGCATTGTGTTAAATCTCATCCAGATCATGTTGTTGATCGAAGCCGAATCATTGAGTGAAACTAAATTCCGCCCGAACAGGCCATGAAGGCCCAATGGTACCGATCGGCCGCCGTGTAATCGTAAGCGCACAGGCGTCTCTGAACGCGGATATGGAGGGGCATGTGGTCAGCACACCGCTCTCCCGGGCGTATGTCAGTTTAGGAGACGTCAGTCGCCACTTCTCAGTCAATTATGTATGCCTCACAAGGGCTGAGTGCACCCTCCTTGGCAACAGCGCTCGGCAGACAAGATGGTCACCCATCCAAGTACTAGCCCAGCCCTACAGTGCTTAACTTCGGTGATCTGGCGGGAACCGGTGATACAATTGCGGCAAGGCTGTTGGCCAATCATTGAGTTAGGGTGAGTGACTGAGTGTTGGAGACAATATTAACACCCACGATCAATTTCTAGGTGATCTACAGTTTTCAAAAGTGAAAAGATGCCGTAACTTTGGACAATGACGTAACTTTAGCTGAGAGATATGAGTTACATAGTTGCGCTCCTGACTGATTAGTTGCATGTGTTAACGTTGTAACCTCCCCACAAAATTTTATAAAATATTCTTATTCAAATGCTAATGGACATAGAGCTAAGTGTAACCTCGCAGCAAATAAATTTAATGACAAAGACAATAAATGAGAAATAGGAATCTGAGCCAAGTGTAAGCTCCCCACAAAAATGAAAGTCAATTCAATAAAAATGAAATCTCAGTGACAATGAAAACGCAAATAGACCGAAATGTCGATCTTAGGCCCTGTTCTTACCTCAGTAAAATTGCATCTGCTCTTATTTTTCGCCATAGCTTGGAGGAAATGCATCGCAATTATTCTTTGAATTTAAGTAAATTTTTTCTTTAAGGAAATGCATGGGAAATTTTCTTTCAATAAAATGTTTGTTTTGTTAAAATGCTTGGTTTGAAAACAAAATTACACTCCTGGAAATTGAAATAAGAACACCGTGAATTCATTGTCCCAGGAAGGGGAAACTTTATTGACACATTCCTGGGGTCAGATACATCACATGATCACACTGACGGAACCACAGGCACATAGACACAGGCAACAGAGCATGCACAATGTCGGCACTAGTACAGTGTATATCCACCTTTCGCAGCAATGCAGGCTGCTATTCTCCCATGGAGACGATCGTAGAGATGCTGGATGTAGTCCTGTGGAACGGCTTGCCATGCCATTTCCACCTGGCGCCTCAGTTGGACCAGCGTTCGTGCTGGACGTGCAGACCGCGTGAGACGACGCTTCATCCAGTCCCATACATGCTCAATGGGGGACAGATCCTTAGATCTTGCTGGCCAGGGTAGTTGACTTACACCTTCTAGAGCACGTTGGGTGGCACGGGATACATGCGGACGTGCATTGTCCTGTTGGAACAGCAAGTTCCCTTGCCGGTCTAGGAATGGTAGAACGATGGGTTCGATGACGGTTTGGATGTACCGTGCACTATTCAGTGTCCCCTCGACGATCACTAGTGGTGTACGGCCAGTGTAGGAGATCGCTTCCCACACCATGATGCTGGGTGTTGGCCCTGTGTGCCTCGGTCGTATGCAGTCCTGATTGTGGCGCTCACCTGCACGGCGCCAAACACGCATACGACCATCATTGGCACCAAGGCAGAAGCGACTCTCATCGCTGAAGACGACACGTCTCCATTCGTCCCTCCATTCACGCCTGTCGCGACACCACTGGAGGCGGGCTGCACGATGTTGGGGCGTGAGTGGAAGACGGCCTAGCGGTGTGCGGGACCGTAGCCCAGCTTCATGGAGACGGTTGCGAATGGTCCTCGCCGATACCCCAGGAGCAACAGTGTCCCTAATTTGCTGGGAAGTGGCGGTGCGGTCCCCTACGGTACTGCGTAGGATCCTACGGTCTTGGCGTGCATCCGTGCGTCGCTGCGGTCCGGTCCCAGGTCGACGGGCACGTGCACCTTCCGCCGACCACTGGCGACAACATCGATGTACTATGGAGACCTCACGCCCCACGTGTTGAGCAATTCGGCGGTACGTCCACCCGGCCTCCCGCATGCCCACTATACGCCCTCGCTCAAAGTCCGTCAACTGCACATACGGTGCACGTCCACGCTGTCGAGGCATGCTACCAGTGTTAAAGACTGCGATGGAGCTCCGTATGCCACGGCAAACTGGCTGACACTGACGGCGGCGGTGCACAAATGCTGCGCAGCTAGCGCCATTCGACGGCCAACACCGCGGTTACTGGTGTGTGCGCTGTGCCGTGCGTGTGATCATTGCTTGTACAGCCCTCTCGTAGTGTCCGGAGCAAGTATGGTGGGTCTGACACACCGGTATCAATGTGTTCTTTTTTCCATTTCCAGGAGTGTATTATTGGGGCGATTCTTGAACAAATTAATTACACTTAAGATACATTACATTCTCAGATGTGCGCAATGCTGCTTCATTACCTTATTTAAAAAATATACCTCGTCCTGAATCTTGACCAGAGGGCCATGTCGACACCCGCCGACTCCTCACACACAACTCCGACTGTCTCTCGCGCACTACTAGCACTGTCTGAGTGCAACTAGCCACTCGACTGCAACTACCGACTCCCTACATGCAACTGAACTCTCGCGCGGTCAAGCGCAGACTAGCAACGATAAATAACTCTCTGGTCAGAGATTCTGTCATGCCTCGCCATCGCTGTACTAAATACATACGCGTTTTAACGTCACTGGTTGTCTTAGCAACGGACGTCAACAAATATATGATGAGCTGCGTAAAATACGTTATTGCTTGCGATTATGAGCAGATTTATCACAGTTACACAATTAATACCCGCTAGTCATAACAAACAAGAACATGATGCGAGAAAGTGTTTCTTCGAAAAAGGCGACGGTGATAGGTAATATCGACCCAATCAGTATTGATAGAACAGTTTGTAACATTCTCGTAAAGTTAAGGCCCTAGCAGGATAATCTTATTAATTAATGTGAATACCAGTAAGCTGCTAAGAGCATTGAAAGACCGAACCTCCCAACTTATAGCATCAAATTTGCTAATATCCTTGGAAACTTAAGTTATTAACGACTTACACGGTTAGGTCAATTGGCTGACAGGGTAAAGAAATAGTATGTGTACGTCGACCCGTCACAAGATCCTGCACGGCAATGAGTGTTCCTTTCCTAAACCTATTGGTCCCATATCCGCATGCCGGCCGCGGTGGTCTAACGGTTCTAGGCGCGCAGTCCGGAACCGCGCGACTGCTACGGTCGCAGGTTCGAATCCTGCCTCGGGCATGGATGTGTGTGATGTCCTTAGGTTAGTTAGGTTTAAGTAGTTCTAAGTTCTAGGGGACTGATGACCACAGTAGTTAAGTCCCATAGTGCTCAGAGCCATTTGAACCATTTGAACCATATTCGCATGACTGTCGTGACATCGCCGAACGGAAAGTTAGAATTTCGATAAGTGACGATCCTGCCACTGTCCAGATGCGACACGTGCTGGTAGACGCTTCTCCTTCATACAGGAGGAATAACGTTGTTTTCTCATAAAACAACCAACATTCAAATGCGGGTTCTGAGTGAGGAACCTATAGTGTCATCCGAAGAGTGAGGTCCCAGGATTAGGGCTATGTTTGAACTCGACTCGAACTGTTGGAACAGTTTACGACACAGTTCGGGAAGCCTCGTGTTCTGTTAGATCTTTAGATAGGCCTGCGATCTAGTGACTTTTATTGGTACTATCGCAACAACCTCTCTTAGCGTTTTTATTTGCGCTATGGATTTTAACAATAAGAAAATTGAGAGACACGATCTGTAATATCTTCTAGGGTGCAGGTCATGCGCAACAAAGGCAACTAATAAATAAAGGATGGTATCCATGATTCTGTGCAATTCTCAAGGTTTCCTTCAATCTAGTGATTGATGGTACTACTTCCAAGACGGGTCTTACCGCTATAATTCATTCTCGCGATAAAAATTGCTGACTTTATCATTTGTAAGGTATTTAATTCCTAATTAGTTGTCTTGATTGTTTGATCTGAACGTCGCTGTCTTGTTTTCAAACTGATTAAAATCTGGTAACGTTTCTAATCTGTTACTCAAATTTGTGAGCAGGGATTGAACTGCTCATTTGCAATGTACTTCCTAAATCATTACCGTCTCTCACAAACAAATGAAATGTGATACTAGGTCTAGTCAAGTATTGTTTTTTTTTTTGGAGGACAAATTTTCGTCTTTGTTACCTTTACCTAAAAATCACCATAAATGTCTATATATCCATACATACCGGTGCTGTATGAGAACTCATTCTTCAGACACTATAGGAGTTAGTGCGGTGATAGGATTTAAATCTGTTTGCTCCAGTGTTTCACGAAATTATGAAGTTTTAAACGGAGCCACAGATTGTTGTTGTGGCTAGTTCGTAGTTTCTTGAGCGTCCCTTGCACCCACGCACCGCGAGCCAAATGTCATGTGATTGTTCGAACCAGCTCGATACTGTATCGAACGCTGTGGTGTATGTGGAAATCTCGA